>NC_134730.1:16232256-16912134 GCF_049634645.1 Pelodiscus sinensis
TTAATCACATTATTAAACATTGGAATATCAATTGTAATTTATTATACATCTTTTGGTTGTTTTTCTATATTTTCAAATACTGATTTCAATTACAACACAGAATGTGAAGGATACAGTGCCCATTTTGCATTATATTTAATTACATTGTAAAGGAACAGAAGAAATAGTATTTTTCAATTCACTTCATACAAGCATGGTAGTGCAATCTCTATTGTGAAAGTGCAACATGCAAATGTAGAATTATTATGTTTTGCAAATTGCACTCAAAAACAAATTATAAAACTTTAGAGCTAAAAAGTCAAAGCATATAGGGGCACGTGAATGTTCAGCATATCTGGAATGTAAATACCTTATAACAGGGGCTATAGTGGTGCCATGCAAACTCCTGTTTTCACTATCATGTGACATTATAAATAAGTGGGCAGCATTTTCTCCCATAAATGTAAACAAACTTGTCTGTCTTAGCAATTTGCTGAACATGAAGTAGGATTGATGGGATGAGGTGAATTGAAGAATACTTTTTATTTTTTTACGGAGTGAATACTTTATAATAAAATAATATAAAATGAGTACTATTGTAATTGAAATCAATATATTTGACAATGCAGAAAAACATCCAAAAACATTTATAACTATCAGATTTATCCAGCATTGCTCAGGTCCATAATTTGGGAGTGTATTTGGTTTCCTTATCCTTATAAACTCTGGTCCATCTTGGTTCCCTCTGTTTCAACATTTGCTCAGTTATGTCAATTTGGAGGACTGTACTTGATTTGGTGATTCTGTCTCTTTTCTGTTTTATTTTATAAGAAGCAATCCTATTCCAGACTCATTCCATTCTCCTGGCACAACCAAATCCTTAAAGCAATATAAATTCTGATAAAAAGAATCTGTATATCGGATTTGGTGGTCTTAGCTCTTACTGATTAGGAATAATTTTTGATCTAAGAGATATAGAAACTCTCTAAAATATATAGAAGATAAATGTCAATTGGTATAATAATTTTTAACAGTGCGACTAAAACTGTGATTAATCACGACTTTTTTATCTAGTTAATTGACAGTCCTAATCCTTTTATTTCATATAAAATTATTACACATTTCCAACAGCATTGAATAAATATAAAATGATAAAATCATACTGTATGTAGTTTAATCAAGAGCACCTCAGCATTTTAACAGATATCATGGTAACTCTTGAGTTCTTGAACAGAAAGGCCCCAATTCAGCAAAGCATGAACGAATGATCAATTTTAAGCATATCCTTACATCCCATGGTAGTAAAGAAAGATAAGAATACAGCTGTGCTTAAGCACTTGGTGTAATAAGGTCAGGCTTAAGAATGTGCTTAAAAGTTTTGCTGAACTGGGGCCTCACTGTACAGTTGACAGCAAATTCTCATTAATGTGGGGAATATGGTGTGAATCACCCTAAACAGTTGCATATAAGTACTGAAAGGTGTCATGAATGCATACCAGTATTCTTCTGGAAACCAGATTTGGATATGGGGATTCCCTCCCAGTGTTTTCCAACCCGATTAAGAATAGATATGAAGTGGGTGTGCGAGGCTGTGGAAAAAGATGACAGTCTGATTCAATTAACTCTATATGTCCATGAATATTTGGACAGTGACTCTTGTGACCATCTTAGAGTTGTCAAGAGCCTGGTTTTCAACCAGAACACCCAGTCGAAAAGGGACTCTGGCAGATTCGGTCAACACCATTGACCAGACCATTAAAAGTCTGGTTAGCGGTGCAACAGGGATAAGGCAGGCTCCCTATCTGGCCTGGCTCTCCACAGTTCCAGGAAACAGCCAGCATTTCCCTCCCTCTTCTAGACAGCAGGGGAGCACCATGCACTGCCCCCCTCTAGAGCTGCCTTTGCAGCACCCATTGGCTGGGAACCATGGCCAATAGGAGCTGTAGGAGTAATGCTTGCAGGCATGAGCAGCAGGCAACATGCGGAACCACCTGGCCTTGCTTCCCCCTACGGGCTGGATATGTTGGCTGCTTCTGGGAGCAACGTGGAGTCAGGGCAGGCAGGGCTGCATTGCCGACCAGGAGCCACCAGAGGTAAGCTGGAGCCCGGAGCTCAAACCCCAAATCCCCTCCTTCATCCTAACCCCTTGCCAGAGGTTGGAATTCCCTCCCACACTCAAACATGCTCCCAGAGCCTGCACCCCAAACTCTGTCATGTACACTAAATCTTTCATCCCTAACCCCTTCCTATACCCAACATCCCTTAGCATTGTTCCCATTCCAGAGCCCACACCCCTTCCTGCACCTCACTCTCATTCCCTAGCCCTGAGCCCTCTTCCACATCCAGAAACGCTCATTTCTGGCCCCAGTCCGGAGCCTGTATCCTTAACAGGAGCCCTCACCCCCTTCCACATCCCAAGTCTCTGACCCAGCCCAGTGAAAATGTTAGAGAGAGGGGAATGTGGCCTCAGAAGTGGTGGGGTCTCAGGGAAGGGGTGTGGCAAGGGGTGCTGGGATTTGTTCAGTTTAAAAGCATGTCCTCCTCCATTGTATATGCCACAGGAATCTGCACTATGATGCCTCCGTAGCTATCCAGAGGGAGGAGGCAATTTTTTCTGTCTGGCCACAGGATCTCTGTTCATGCATGAATACATGTAGGCCAGTGCTGGCTGGTGTTTAAGGCATTTAGTGTGAAATCTGCCCCTGAACAGGGAGCTTGTGCAAGACCCTCTGCGTTAAGGGCTCACGTGGCACCCAAGTGGTGCTGTGGGCCGCACATTGGCTCTCTCTGCAGCAGAAAATTTCACCTGTGGCATGATAAAGGGATCCCGTGATTGCTGTAAACAGATTTCTCATTCAGAGTCTGGCCTCTTCATCGCTGGCAGTTGCTCCATGGGGAGCCTCGTGTGATATCTTCACTGAGAAGAGGAAGGCTTTGTGCATAAATGGGAACTAATTCCGAAATCTGAAATCTCATCTCCCCAGCTCATTTCCATAATTACTCATGTGGAATGAAGCATCTCCGATATAATGGAAATGAAAAAAAGGGAAAGTTTGTGTAACAAAGAAAGTTAATAGGCCTAGCTACAGCCTGACACAGCACTGTGGGCTTGAGGCAAAGCCCATAAAAAGCAGCAGAAACGCACCCATGGATTTTAGGGGCTTTGGACAAAATAGGCTTTACTCTCTGTAGTTTAGTGACAGGTGAATTAGAGGAACAGTCCTTTTATTTTAGACCAGATGTGGGGGCCTCCCCAACCATAATTGCTCCATTAAGTTCCTGGTTGACCAGTGGATCCTCTAATTCTTTATTGGACTTTTTGTTTTTGGTATATATAAAATAATTTCTTTATCAAGTTTTAAGCTATTCATTCTCATTTTCCTTTTAACCTTCCTAATTTCTATTGCATGATTTACCTGTCTTGGTTGGTATTTCCTTCTCTTTGCTTCACTTGAGCTGGAATTCCCGCTTCTCAAGGATATCCTCAAATAACTTAAATGTTCCTTACTGCGTGGACAATGTTGGTATTTTTAGTGCATACATCATTATAGTATCTGTGAAGCAGTTGAACAATGGCTATCTGAGGTGCACAGAGAAATATTAGTGCGAACCACGGCTCGGATATATTTCTTTATTTCTTTCTCTTCTTCCTGCACCTATTTTTTGAATAGTGTTGCTCATCCATCGTATAATGCCCCATCCTTTTGAGTGGAAAATAACCCAAGCACAATTTTCATGGCTAATGGTGGTGAGTTGCATAGCTAATAGCAAGTGTTTTGATTTTGGTTGGTCTCTAATGTCGATGCTGTTATAGAAATTAATTAGTGTATGTGCATAAAATTACCTCTGTAAAATTACATTTCTTCCAGGCTAGGTTATGGTGCAGATTAAATCCTATGGCTGTTATTGTAGTGTAAAATCAAATGTCAGCTTCAAAGCTATCTCAGCTAAACTTAGGAATCTTTATTTTATGGAACATTTAGGAAAGCTTTATTAAATACCCCACACCAAAATACATGGTGTTTCTTTTCAACAGGGGTGCCGACAGCCTCCATGGGCCCTGGGCAAAGTGTGTGTGGGGCAGTGTGAGACTCCACGCTCCGGAAGGGGCAGAGCCCTGGCAGAAAGGGCGGAGCTGAGGGCAGCCAGATGTGAATGCCACCTACAGTGTCCCACACTGATGCCAGGTAGCCCTCAGCACCACATGGAGTCCGGTGCGGCATCCACTCCCAGTCCTGAGCCGTGCAGAACTTGCAGTGCTCTGGTGGCTATTTAAAGGGCCTAGGGCTCCACAATGTCAGCAGTGGCAGCTGGGAGTCTGGTTCCCCTTTGAATCTCAGATCCGGGGGCAACTGCCCCTTTTGCCCTCCCATTGGCAGGCCTGCTTCCCAACTCCTTCACATCAATGGCTGTCGTACAAAGAGTGAAGAAAAATACATCCACACCTGCAGTGTTCTTCTTCCTCTGCTTTGCTATATGGTGAAATATTAATTATTTTGATACAACATTCATTAAAACTGTGCTCTTCCATTCAAGACTTCGAGACCAATGTCAGGGAAACTGAAAGCTCTTGTTTCAAATTCTCTCTCTGATTATCTTTCTTCTAATTGACTTTCAGTCATATCCAGTTAGGTCTTAATTTCCCTCTGTAGCGTTGAGTCTGTCTGTTTCTATTTTCTCCTCTTCTATCCAGTGTCACTTTTTAGGCTCTATGCTGTAGGGTGCTGAGTGACTTTGAATTCCTGGTGATGCAAGCCAGTCAGCATTATGCAGGACCCAAGCTTTAATTGGCAAGATCATCAAGAAAAGATTATATCCTTCCTGGTGCTAAGTGTTTCCTGGGAGGTACTCAGCACTTTCTGCTTCCACTCGAGCTAATAGGAAATGAGGGAGCTCAGCCTTCTCATGATCAGGCCCGATGTCCCAAGTGGTATATGCGTTACATAATCTACAGCGAAGTAGGATGCAATATAATATTTATTTTCATCTGAATTGAGCAATTGAAATAACTGGATACTGTTTTTTTTCCCTCATTTTTTTTTTCTAATTGAGGGGCAGGCAAAATATGAGCTGTTGGATTTGGCCAGTGGCCCAATGGAAGCCTCAGGCAAGCTCCCTCTAGACTTGCCCCTGCACGCCTCTGAGAGCAGCTGTCTGTGGGGCCCATGTGCTTTTCTGAGTGCTGCTAAGAGCTGGGGAAGGGGAAGGGGAGAAGTTTTGCACACTGTCCCCACCGCCAGCACAATCTCACAACTCCCATTGGCCACAAACTGGCCAATGGGAGCTGCCTGGTCTATGTTTTCAGGGTTGTTGAAGTAATCCTTCAGGGCTCATAGTGCTGAGTAGTGTGTGAGGTGAGGCAGGCAGGAAGCCTGCCTGAAGGACTGTCTGGGCTGTTGTCTGGTAGCTGTCTAGGTAAGCACTTCTCAGCCAAAGCCTGCCTCTGGAACCCCAGCCACTCCATCCTCCCAAAGCCTCTGCCCCTCCCTTGCATTGCTACCCCACGTAACTCAAACCCTCTGTATCCCTGCTCCTGCAATTATACTCCATCCCAGACCCCGCACCCTTGCATACATTCCTTCACCACGTCAGAGTCCTCTCTTGCACCCATACCCCCTCCTGGACTCTGCATCCCCTTTACACCCCTGCCCCAGGTCACAACTCCATGCTTCACCAAAACTCCCTCCCAGACTCCACACCTTCTCCATTAATATTGTGGAAGAGTGTGGCCATTGACCGCTTACCAAATTCTTGGAGTGGCCTCCATCAAAAATTATTGTTCAGCCCTGTTATAATTCTCTATTATCCACATCCTCTAATTCTGAACACTTATTTTTAGGCATGGCTGTAGCTTTGCAAGCCACGGTTTTCCAGATTCCTGTTAAGATGTGCAGATCATATTCAGAGGAAGCTGCATTGTATGAAAGGAAACTGTGACGGGGTATATTAACCCTGAACTAGGGAACAGGGAGTGAGCTCTGCTCTACTGGGTGAAAAAGCCCTTCCCCCACAGCCCTGCTGGGCACGCGTGCGGTGGAACCTGGCTATAAAGAGCCCTGGGGCAGTTCAGTCGGGGGCTGACCGCTGACAGGGAAGGAGTCTCTAGGATACCTCCAGATAGAAGGAGTGACCAGAACTTCCAGCAGCAGTTCAACCAAGAGCTACTACTTGCAGGGCCAGTGGACGGCAGAGAGGCGACGGGAGAGACAGCTGGCGGATCCCAGTAGGAAGTAGCCTGCGGTGTGGAGTAACCCTAGAGCACTGAGCGTGTTGCAGCTGGATTCCTGCTGATTATAGCAGCAGCCCCAGCCATTGCCTGCATGTCCCTGGGCTGGGACCCAGAGGAGTGGGTTCCCCTGCCCCCACCGCCCCCCTGTAGCTGGCTTGTGGGGCCTACACTCCTGTGAACTAGGCCTCAGGGCTGTATTAACCCTGATATAAGGGACTGCAAATGGACTTAGGCCAGTGCGCCATATTAACCGTAATATAAGAGACTGGGGAACTGACTTTGGCCAGTGAGCCGTATTGGACCCTGGTATAAGGGACTCGGGAACTGACTTTGGCTAGCGGGCTATATTGTGTCTAGCGAAGGGGGGCGGGAGAGAGGAAGGGCCACTGGTCAGTAGACCTTATTTGCTGTTACAAGGACACCCGGAGTGGTTTTTGCAGGGACACCCTATTACTTCCCCTAGAAAGGAACCCACTTAGGCTATGTCTAGACTGCAGGCTTCTTTCGAAAGATTGCGTCTAGACTGCAGGCGGATCTTTCGAAAGAAAAATCCGCTTTTTCGAAAGAGAGCACCCAGCGAGTCTAGATGCTCTCTTTCGAAGACGGCCTCTTTACATTGAAGAATGCCTTCTTTCGAAAGAGGAACTTTCGAAAGAAGGCGTTCTTCCTCGTGAAATGAGGTTTACCGCCATCGAAAGAAAAGCCGCGTTCTTTCGAAATAATTTCGAAAGAACGCGGCTTGAGTCTGGACGCAGGGGAAGTTTTTTCGGGAAAAGGCTACTTTTCCCGAAAAAACCCCTGAGTCTGGACACGGCCTTAGAGACCCCAGCCGACAGTTCGCAAGAGGGTACTAAGCTTCTGGTTGCTCCTCAACAGAATTTGGAAGTGTAACGTACAGTGAAAAACTGTTCTTTTTAAACAAGTTAGACCAGGAGTTTAAGTACCACAGTATCTTATGACAGATGGTCTCCCAAAAGTTTCTTTTTAGATCCTTAGCCTGTTTTGGTGTTTTGATAACAGTTCAAAATGAAGTGCATGTTTTGAAGGGTTTCTGATCTGTGGAAGACAAATGATTTAACATGTGATGTTCACTTGTTTAGTGGAAGTGAAAGATGATTTAATTGCTAGCAAGTCAGGATGATTTTACACACTGAAATATTTGTGAATATTTATATTGTATGCTCTAAAGCATGCTCTCAAATCTTTGGGGGCAGGGATGGGTGGCGTGAAATGATTTCTATCTCATATGTGTGGATCACTATTCCATCGGAGCAACTTTAGATGAATGTATGTACATAGTGGTACAGTGTATGTATGGGCGAGTCTTCACTACAAAATTAAGTCGATCTAAGTAACATTCACAGCCGCCACCATAATTAAATCACTTTTGTACACTGTGGTCCTTGTGTTGGTGGTGCTTGTCCTCACCAGGAGCTTGCAGAGCCTTGTGGGATGGCTCCTGAATGCTAGCAACAGACATTGTAAGCAATGCGGCGTCTACTCCACTGACACTGTCGACCTAACTGCATTGACCTAAGCCCTACACCTTTTCATAGAATCATTGAACTGGAAGGGACCTCATCAAGTCCAGTCCCCTGCCCTCACAGCAGGACCAACCACCAGTGCCCACTCCAGTGTCTCTCGGCCCCCTTCCAGGGGCGGGGGAGAGGAGAAGGTTGTTTATCAGTCTCTATGATCTGGGGTCCTCCCCTCCCAGGGAACCTCCAATTTCCCTATACCCACCTTGCCTCAGTGACCCACTACCAGTCTTCATCTTGCCCCTGCCATGGGGCAAACTGCAGTCTGAAATGGCCACTCATCATTGGCAAGGGTGCGGACTTGCTGCCTTTGCCTATCTTGCTGACTCCCCACAGCTCTAGCACTCTGAGGCCTTGCTTCTGGCCCTGCAGGCTGGGAGTGAGGCCAGGCCAGAGCTCCCCCTCCCTGCCTGCCTTTCCCCAGCACTGCTCTGTCCCAGGAAGCCCTTCCTCCCTCCTGCCCCTCCCCTGACAGCTGGGTCCTTCCTGCTCCCTAGCTAGAGCAAGAGTCTCGCTCTTTCTCCCTCCGGGAGCCCTTATTTATATAGTCCCCAGCTGGGCCCTAATTGGCCATATCTGCCTCAGCTCCGGGCTTTGCTCTCCCAGGGCTGGGCTTTACCCTTAAAAGGGGCAATATGGGGCAGACACCCCATCACACCCTTCCTATTTGGTATCTTCTGTAAATTTTATAAGCATATCCCATTCTATTGTCCAAGTCACTAATGAAAATATTGACTACAGGTTGAATCTCTGTAGTTCAACTCTCTCTGGTCTGGCAACATCTGTGGTCCGGCATGATTTTAGTTAGTCATCCACTTATCATGGGTTTGGCCAAGTTTCCTGTGGTCCTGTAAAATGTATTTAAAGCCACCAGTCCTGGCTCTCAGTGTTCTGTGCTGTTGTTTGGCTCTAATTTACCCCTAAATGTCTTCTAAGAGACCAGCAAACAGTGGAAGTCCTGGAAAAGCTTCTAAGTGAAACCATGGTTTTTTTTTATGTGCTTTGTTTATTTTCTTGTGCCAACACAGTAAAATTGTGTAACAACAACACTAACACACTGTTATGAAGAGAGCTGATCAGCCTGGGTGGGTATTGTCTACACTACCCTCCTAGTTCGAACTAGGAGGGTAATGTAGGCATACCGTACTTGCAAATGAAGCCCGGGATTTGAATTTCCCGGGCTTCATTTGTATAAGCCGGGCGCCGCCATTTTTAAATCCCGGCTCGTTCGAACCCCGTGCCGCGCGGCTACACGCGGCACGGACTAGGTAGTTCGGACTAGCCTTCCTAGTCCGAACTACCGTTACTCCTCATTCCTCGAGGAGTAACTACTCTGAGTAATCTTTCCAGTTTTTCATGTACATTATAGTAATTTCATAAGAAACACATTTCCTTAGTTGGCTTATGAGAATGTTGTATGGGACTACATCAAAATCCTTATTAAGCCTGGGATGTATCATGTCTCTGTTTCTCCCCTATCCACTGGGCCAATGACCCCGACAGAGGAAGAAAATTAGATTGGTTTGTAATGATTTGTTCTTGACACATTCATACTGGCTACTCCATATAACCTTATTATCTATTAGGTGCTTACAAACTGGATGTTTTAATAATTTGTTCTAGTATCTTCCAGATATCAAAGTTTGGATGGCTGGTCTATAATGTCCAGGCTTCTCTTTGTTCCAGCTTTTACAGATGGGTATTAGGTTTCCCTTTCTCCAGTCCTCTAATTTCTCATGCTTTCTCTGAGTTTGTAAAGATAATTGCTATTAGTTTGGAGATGGCTTCAGCTAGTTTCTTGAATATCCTAGAATTAACTTCAACAGGCCCTATCAACTTGAATACCTCCAGTTTATCTAAATATTCTTTAATTTGTTGGTTTCCTAGTGTCATTTATATTCCTTCTGTCTTGTTGCTAATAGTGTTAAGTACTTTGTTACCACTAACCTTCAGGCATGAAATACCATATCTTTCTTGATATCTTCGTTATTAGTTCTCCTTCCCCAGCAGGGAGGGGACCTATACTTTCCTTCATCTTTCTTTTGCTTCTAAAGTATTGAAGAATCTCTTCTCACTGCCTTGTGGGTAATTCATTTGGTGCCTTAGCCTTTTTGATTGTGCCTAACCCTTGCACTATTCTTCTGTACTCCCCCTGAGCAATTTGTCCATATTTCCCCTTTTTGTAGAATTCCTTTTTGAATTTCAGGTCATTAAAGAGCACCTTCTAGAGCCATGTGACCTCTTGACTATTCTTCCTGTCCTTCCTCCTCATCAGAATAGACGACAATTGGATATTTAATATGGTCTCCTTGAGAAACTATTGCCTCTCCTGAACTGCTTTTCCTCATGGGACCCGGCCTATCACTTCCGTGACTTCTTTGAAGTCTACTTTTTGAAGTCCACTGACCTTATTCTGCTACTCTCCTTCCTTCCATCAGAATCTTTAAATCATAGTGGTATAATCGATTTCACCCCCAATTGCTTTCCACGTTTAGATTTGCAACCAAGTCCTTCCTGTTGGTCAGAATCAGGTCTAAAATGGCTTCATTTTATGAAACAAGATGTTGTCCCAAAAAGTTGTACAAAAGAAACGTCTTAGAAAATTTTTTGTTCTGATATTACTTTTACTTTGGTGCAGCCTGTAGTCATTCTGTCCCATGAGCATCCTGTCAAGGAAGTACTCATACACCTGAATGTTGCCCAAATGAACTACCTCCTTTTGCAACTTATTTATAGATGGACTTCATCAAAAGACATCTCTTACTCAGGCTACTTATGTCTGCCTGATTTTCATCAGTGGGAACACTCAGGCCACAATCCCTGTAAGTCAAGACCAGGTCTTGGATGGAAGATTCCAAGGTCACGATGTTTGTCTAGTGGGGGCCGACAGATGTATAGGCAGAAGAGCTAGTGGTGGTGTTAGCGACCCACCATTTTCATCCCATTGCAGGTTCTTCCTTGTAGGGTTCCTGCAAGTTAAGGAAAAGAAAACCAAACCACCTCTCCTGACCTTCCCCTCCCCCTAACTGCCCTTCCTCCCTGATTAGGGAGGAATGCATAGTAAATTGGGTTGCACATTAAACAAAGCTGAGTAGGTTATTAATGAGAAGTTACTGTAGGGTGCAAGAGAAATAAAACTATAGAGTAAGTCATGAAAGCACAACTATACTGAAAGAAAAGTCCTAGTTTAATTCATTAAACATTGGCTTCACTAGGCACAAGAAAGGAGAAAACATCTCCTAGGCAGAATTTTTTTAATACTTTACTCAACTTGAGGTACTATTGTACTCTACAGTATATCAAATATATGTTTGCCAATAGACTTTATTAACCTATTAAATCAGCAAGATGAAATAGCCACTTTGTTCTGTTTAATTTAAAATAATAAAACTAAATAATTGTGGCTTCATAATGTAGTCTTATGTTAGAAAAGAAAGTCTTGATAATCCAGCATTAGAATTTGTTCTGGTGTTATACCCCTGTGTTAAAGTATGTAACAGTACAGAAGGGTCTAGGCTTATGTTGGTGCATTATTTTTAATTAAATTTCAAAGAATTATATTAATGAAACGTAAAAGATCTGAATTCAGATGCACACAACCAGAATATGAAAATGTTGATGCTTCTCAAAGGAACAGTCAGTTAAGTTGCATATATCCTACATGCAGGTGACCTTGTTAACCTTGATCTTAACATTTGATGAAAACCTTAACTGTTTTATTGTTGTAGTTTATAAGGCCGTCTAGTCTGACCTCCTGCATACCAGAGGCAATAAATTTTGACCCAGTAGCTCCTATGCCAAGCTCAAATCCATGATTTAATTGTTGTAAGTGATGGAGAATCCACCATATTCCTAGGTACATTATCCAGTGGTTGGTTCATAGTTCCAATTTTCCTGACATTTACATTAATAACCTTAATCCTTATTATCTTGTGGCAGTGAGTTCCGAAAACTGATCTTTGATATCAAGAACTTAGCAGGATTAATAAATCAATTAGAAGTTTATAGGAGTAACAAGAATATCCTGAAATATAATAATGATTTTAGATAAAAACTAGACCATGTTTTTGGAGGGATATACAACCTGAAGCTTCAAAAAATAAGCCAGGTTGAAATGTAGGCGGTTGGAAGAATTTTTCCTGTGGACAGGTTATTCCACAATTTCCTACAACTGAGTTTACAGCACCTTTCTTCTGAATCATCTGGTGCTGATCATCCTTGGAAACAGGATGCTGCCTGGAGTTGATGGAGCACTTATTGGATGCAGTCTGGCAGTTTCACGGGTCCGTATGATGTATGGCTGTGGAAGAATGAAACTAAGTTTTCCGTACTGGTTGTAGTTATTCAGGAGAGGTCAGGATTTACTGCCGTGGCACCTGGACAGGTCCCTGGCTTTGTTGATGATGATAACCAGAAGGCTGCTTGCGTGTCTGCTTGATGATGTGTGCCCAATGACCACTGCAGACCCCAAGAGAGCTCCCCAAAGACCACTAATCAGATAAGGATCGAAGGTGCCTGGCCAGGTTTATTGTTAAGTGAAGTACAGTAATAGTTGTCAGTAGATGCTACCGAATCACTATACACATATACTTGCAACAATGGTCTCAGCTCAACCAGTGGGAAACTCTCACTGGCCCCTGGCTGGACAAAAACTGTCTGCCAAAGACACCACTTTATATACAGGTACAAACAAATTACACATCGCTGCTGACGTGTCAGGTTGCCACCCTTTTTCATTGGCAGGTTATCACCCTCTGATGTGACTTAGATACCACCCATCGCCCTCTACCTCATGATCTGATTAGATCAACTTTATCCATCGTGCTGTCATTTTAGACCCTTTCCTGAACCTGGGTCAGTATCTGTGAGGCATGGGTACCGAGGTCTTTTTTAATGAGGTGGTGGTACCATGTGCTTTCAACTTATGACAGGACCAATTACTGTTCTACACTTGGGCCTATTACCAATTAGTGTTTTGCTCTCTTAGCCCTTTTCATGCCAAGTTCTGTGAGCAAGGGCCTGCCTCTTGTTCATATCTTAGCTTTGCTTCATGTTAGCCATGTTTTTTTTTCCATTGTTAGTTAGGCCTCAGGCCTCAAACCAGGCCTGTGCTACATAGGTTTTTGTTTTAGGCCTTCATCTTTCTACACTGGTGTTGCGTTATGTCTTGTGCAGTGACATTTACATCCAAGGAAACTGTTTAAAACAATATTAAATTGAGTGTTTTGTTAACAGGGAAATAGGAGAGTGGAAATGAGTGGGAAAGTTGACCCAGCAATGAAAAGGAGTAGGTACAAGAGGCTCATGAGAGTTGGTTTGGTCCATAAGAGAGACAAGGCCAAGCTGCTAAATTAAGAATTAAATCCAGATTCAGAGTCCAAGATCCTGCCCCAAAACTTAAAGGTGTTTAGCTCCTTTCCCAGATAGCATCAACTCTTGTAGCCAAAAGTAAAGCCCAAAGTTTAAGCCTTGTGTGCCTAAAGTTTAGTACTTGAATAAAAATGGCTGATTCTTGTTCGGATACATTGCTCACCCACAAACTCCCATTGAAGTCAAAGGGGCTGTGGATGCCCAGAACCCCACGTGGCAGGACGTGATTAGTGGAGTTCAGTTACTAAAATTTGGTGAGAATCCTGCACTGAAACTCTTGGCATGTAAATAAGGGGAAGTGATTGTCAAATATTTTGTTTTTAAGTATGAATGTGCTTGTAATTGTCGAGTCTGCACATATCCTACATTCTGTCTGTTAATGACTTGAAATAGTATACCGTGGGGTTTTTATTGGCAAAACCTTTTTTGACTACCGTCAGGAACAGAATAGCAGGTTTAACTGTGAATTCACTGTTTTCTATCAGTTTGAAGGAACTCCTGTTATATTTTATTTGAAATGTCTTTTTTCTTTTGAATTTAAGATAAAAGTGTGCTTAAAATACATACACTCTGGTTTTTCTTCTAGTTAATTATTGCAAACAGTTTTACAGCAGAAAAATGGAGAATTAAAATTAATATCTATTAATATCTAAGATCAAAATATCACTGATTCGTCTCTGATATAAACATAATTTTACTGGATCTTTCATGTACTCTCTTGCCCCATTCTTGATTGTATGTTTGCCTATATTGGAGTTGAAAATGTTCCATAATCTCAGCCCTCCTTACCAAAACCAAGGCATTTGTGGGAAGTAGGGGAGGGAACACTTGTCCTACCCTTTGAGGGTACAATCCACACCTGCAAAACTCTACCCCATTTTATAAATTCTCTCACAGAACTGGCAGTGAGGGATTCAAATGCTTAAGTCTGAGCTCGGCATTTCAAGGATACAAAAATACAGGCAGTTTGGGTTTAGTCAAATGAAAATATATTCTGCGAAGAGAACACAGAGGTGGTTTGTAACACTGATTGCAAGAGCTGAGCATGTGATTCCACACACTGGTACTATTTAATGGGTTGTACCAAAATTTACTGTATGAAAAAGTCTCCAGACTTTGCAAAAATTTGGATCTGAGCTACTGGCATTACAAAATGGTTACATGCCATAGTTCTACTTTACTGAAAGGCTAGAAGGTAATTCTGTTTCCTAAAGGTAGGAAGGGGAGTTCCTTCCAGTACATTGCTAATCAAATTAAAAAATGCAGAATACTAAAAAGGTCACCATGGTACAGAACTATATTAGGTTTCGCTGACTATATTAGGCATACTCATTCTAGAGACTAAAATTTTAATGAAACTGGAAAATGGCAGAAAGCTATTTTTTATCCTGCTGGAGATTCTAAGGTCACATCTCCACTTGCTGTGCCAGAGATCAATCTTCTGGCATTCGATTTAGCAAGTCTAGTAAAGACCTGCTAAATTGAACGCTGAGGGCAACCCCAATTGGCATTTGCTCCTGGTGACCTCCCACTGTGAAGACAGCACCAAGCTCAGCTTAAGGTGTGTTGATTCCAGCTATAATATTTATATAGTGGGAGTCGTGTATCTTAAGCCAACCTTCTGGGTCTGGTGTAGACCTGGCTTACGATGGAAGAGGGTCTTGGATCTCAGAAGCAAACCCCCACTTTGTGAAGTAGCAATGAGAATCGCTTCCCACAGTGGCTAACAGGATGCAATATAGGCTCAGGGGCTTGAGCTAGGACATTAGATGCAGAACTAAAGTCTTAGTGTAATCTCACTTCAGAATTCTATTTTTGAGGTCATTTGAGTGTGTCTTACATTCTGTGGTATACACTGGGGCTACGTCTACACTGGCCCCTTTTCCAGAAGGGGCATGTAAATTTCACTAGTCGTCGTAGGGAAATCCGCGGGGGATTTAAATATCTCCCGCGGCATTTAAATAAAAATGTCCGCCGCTTTTTTCCGGCTTTTAAAAAAGCCGGAAAAGAGCGTCTAGACTGGCCCCGATCCTCCGGAAAAAGTGCCCTTTTCCGGAGGGTCTTACTTTGAAGTAGGAATAAGAGCCTCCGGAAAAGGGCACTTTTTCCGGAGGATCGGGGCCAGTCTAGACGCTCTTTTCCGGCTTTTTTAAAAGCCGGAAAAAAGCGGCGGACATTTTTATTTAAATGCCGCGGGGGATATTTAAATCCCCCGCGGATTTCCCTACGACGACTAGTGAAATTTACATGCCCCTTCCGGAAAAGGGGCCAGTGTAGACGTAGCCTGGGATAACCTCTGGGCAACCACAAATGGAAATGATAGAAACTTGGTGTTAAAATGTTGGTGATTAGTAGTTGATTGCCATTATTTTATATAACGAAAGCACTTTCAATTTTAATGGGTATTTCATTGTCTGTAGGTGTTGCTGTCAAAATTCTGATTGGCTACAGTTGGTTACTGGTGGAAAGACTTGCAGGTCAATGTATTAAAAGCCATGGGGACTATGGAGGGATGTGGTGATGGTGCAGGGAATGGCAATAGTTTCCTTGCACCTGGAAGAGCAAATAAGCATGGTTAGAAGACGCAACATGAGTTAATCGATGAAATAAGAACATGTTTATTAAGTTATTGCTGTTAACCCAATGTCTTCACCGTTTCAAAATGTATACTGGAGAGAGCACAAATGGCCAAGCAGGTTTAGAGTGCTTCAATCAAGGAATAAAAAAATATTAAACACAACCCTAAATCAAACGTCCATTGTTATAATAAGGCAGATGTCTTCTCTTTTTAAAAAAAGGAAACTTTTGAAATTGGTGCCTATACAAGCTGTTGTCAGCAGTGAAAACAAAGACCTATAGTTTTGCATAGAGTAGTTAAAGATTGTGCTTAATTTGTGCTAGGGCTGAGCCCTGGCACCTCATGGCTTGGCAATTCACAGCCCTCACACCTCTGGACTTACTACATGAGTTCTGCATGTAAAAAAAAATATTGCTTGAGCCCTGACATCTTTCATTACAAAGTAAGCACTGGACAGAGATGAATGAAAGCTTGGTCATCCCACTCATGTGCCCCTGATTTCTTCTGGAAGGTTATATTCTATCTCCAGTAGTAAGCTCTGTCACCAGATTTGTCCAGTGCCTGCAAGAGTCTTTCCTATGATGGTTTGTGATGGAATGTGTATGTTTGTCTACTAGATATTTAGAGCACCATTTCCTCATGGACACTGAACAGCTGTCAGATGATGATAGCTGTGAGGGTTGGATCATGCAATACAAGGAATGAAATACAGTTCCCTTTAGGAAAATATTTAGGGAGTCAGTACAGAGCTGTTCCCCTGCATCTGGGGATCCCTTGTGTTCAGTGCATAAATTTAATATTCCCTCCAGTCTTTTCCATCTATGTGTGCATTTTTCTATCCATGTGTGGAATAAATTTCTGTGTGCGCCGAGACACATGCAAATGGACACTGGCCGAAGGAGCAGCACTGGATGATGCTGGGTGGGTGAGAAATTAATCCTAGGCGAGGGGGATCCCTCAAATCTGGGCACTGGTCCTGGGTTTGATACTGGATGATCCTGGGGTGGGTGAGAGATGCAGTCCATGGGAGGGGCAGCTGGTCAAGGGGGTGGTGCTGGAGAAGGGACTATAGAGGTGCCAGTAGGCTCAGGTAGTTGACTCATAGTTTCATCAAAAAAGATGGAAGAAGAGTTTGAGGTGTCACCTTGAAATCTCTCAGATTCAGTAGGGCCAGCCCCATTAATAGAAGCATCCTTATACTCAGCTCTTGGATGAGAATTTGCAGACCCAGCATGCCTGTTCCCTACTTCCCTACCAAAAAAAAATTAGCTTCTACAAGAATAATTAGCAAAAATACCATTTGATAGGAAGCAAAACATTGCACTATTGAAGAGGGGACTCCATATGCTTCCAGCAATGGTGGGGAAACAGGCCATGGAGATTTGGGGCGCTCTCACTTCCACTGTGCTTTTAACAGCTCCAAGACTCATAGACTCATAGGCTACGTCTAGACTACATCCCTTTTTTGGAAAAGGGATGTAAATTAGACGTATCGCAATTGCTAATGAAGCAGGGATTTAAATCTTCCACGCTTCATTAGCATAAAAATGGCTGCCGCTTTTTTTCGGCACGGAGCTTTGCCGGAGAAAAGCGCCAGTCTAGACGCTGATCTTTCGGAAAATAAAGCCTTTTCCGAAAGATCCCTTATCTCTTATTTCAAGAGGGAAATAACTCAACTTTATGTCATCCGCAAACTCCCACTTTTAGTGCCAAGGTCAGTAATAAAAAGATTAAATAATAATGGTCCCAGAACTGATCCCTGAGGAACTCCGCTAGTAACCTCTCTCCAGCCTGACAGTTCACCTTTCAGTATGACTTGCTCTCCCCTTTAACCAGTTCCTTATCCACCTCTCAATTTTCATATTGATTTCCATCTTTTCCAATTTAACCAATAATTCCCCATGTGGTACTGTATCAAATGCCTTACTGAAATCGAGGTAGATTAGATCCACTGCATTTCCTTTATCTAAAAAATCTGTTACTTTCTCAAAGAAGGAGATCAGGTTAGTTTGGCACGATCTACCTTTTGTAAAACCATGTTGTAATTTGTCCCAATTGCCATTAACCTCAATGTCCCTAACTACTTTCTCCTTCAACATTTTTTCCAAGACCTTGCATACTACAGATGTCAAACTAACAGGCCTGTAGTTACCTGGGTCACTTTTTTTCCCCTTTTAAAAAATAGGAACTATATTAGCAATTCTCCAGTCAAATGGTACAACCCCTGAGTTTAGGGATTCGTTAAAAATTTTTGCTAATGGACTTGCAATTTCATGTGCCAGTTCCTTTAATATTCATGGATGAAGATTATCTGCCCCCCCCCCCCCCCGATTTACTCCCATTAAGATGTTCGAGTTTGGCTTCTACCTCGGATTTGGTAATATCTACCTCCATATCCTTATTCCCATTTGTTATGTTGCCATTATCCCTAAACTCTTCATTAGCCTTATTAAAGACTGAAGCAAAGTATTTGTTTAGATATTGGGCCATGCCTAGATTATCCTTAACTTCCACTCCATCCTTAGTAATTAGTGGTCCCACTTCCTCTTTTTTTTGTTTTCTTCCTATTTACATGACTATAAAATCTTTTACTATTGGTTTTAATTCCCTTTGCAAGGTCCAACTCTACATGACTTTTAGCCTTTCTCACTTTGTCCCTACATGCTCTAACTTCAGTAAGGTAGCTTTCTTTGCTGATCCCTCCCATCTTCCACTCCTTATATCCTTCTGCTTTTTCTTAATCACCTCCCTGAGATGCTTGCTCATCCAACTTGGTCTAAAACACCTACCTATACATTTTTACCTCTTTCTTGGAATACAGGCGTCTGATAGTTTCTGCAACTTTAACTTAAAATAATCCCAGGCCTCCTCCACTTTTAGATCCATAAATTCTTTAGTCCAATCCACTTCCCTACCTAATTTCCTTAATTTATTAAAATTAGCCCTTTTGAAATCAAAAACCCTAGTCTCAGATTTATTTTTGCTTATCCTTCCATTTAGTTGAATTAGCTCGTGATCACCTGAGCCAAGGTTGTCCCCTACAACCATTTCTTCTATGAGGTCCTCACTACTCACGAAAAACCAAACCTAAAACGGCTTCCCCCCTTGTTGGTTCAACAATTACTTGATGAAGGAATTCATCAGCTATCACATCTAGGAAAATCTGAGCCCTATTATTATTACCAGTATTTGTTCTCTAGTCTATATCTGGAAAGTTGAAGTCTCCCATGATTACATAGTTTCCATTAGTATTTACTTTTTAAAAAACATTAAAGAGGTCTCTATCCATATCCAGATTAGATCCCGGTGGTCTATAGCACACCCCAAGCACTATCCCAGGGGAGGATCTAATAGTTTTCTTCCCCAATGTAATTTTTTCCCAGACAGACTCTGTCTTCTCCACTCCTTCACTTTTTAATTCTTTGCAATCTACCTCATCATTGATATACAATGCTACTCCACCACCTTTACCTTTATTTCTGTCTTTCCTAAACAGCACATAACCTTCAATACCTGTACTCCAGTCATGCCTAGTATTCCACCATGTTTCTGTTATTTCTATAATATCTGGTTTCACTTTCTGGACCAGTAGCTCTAGTTCCTCCATTTTGTTACCTGAGATCCTTGCATTGATCTTAATTTTTGCTGTTTAACCTCACTCACATTCTTTACCCCATTTGGCATGGACATTGTACCTTCAATATGACCTATTAGACTAGTATCCACTCTGCCCTTCCTCCTTATGTCCATTCTCCTACCCCTGACTATATCCTTTCTTACTTCATTTTCCTCCCTCTCAACGCTAAAATCCAGTGTAGAGATTACCTGGACATCTTCCAACCGTCTCCCCCAAATTCCTAGTTTAAAGCTCTTTCAATCAGTTGTGCCAGCCTCCATCCTAGAAGACTTAGGTGAAGTCCATCCCGAGAGAACAGTCCTCTGTCCATGAATGCCTCCCAGTGGCCATACATCCCAAAGCCCTCCTTATAGCACCACTGCCTGAGCCACCTATTGAGCATCATAATCCTATCACACCTTTGTTGCCCTTCTCTAGGAACAGGCGGAATCCCACTGAAGATCACCTGAGCCTCGATTTCCTTAAGCATCTTCCCCAACCTGGCATAGTCTCCCTTGATTTGTTCCAGCGAGAATCTAGCCATATCTAGCCTACATGAAGGATGATTAATGGATTCTTTCCCATTCCCTTTAGGATCCTCTTCAACCTTAGTTCCACATCCCATATCTTAGCACCTGGCAAACAGCACACCTTTCTCTTCTCTGGATCAGCTCTGGTTACAGGCCTGTCTATTCTTCTCAATAAGGAATCCACAATCACATAGACCTGCCTTTTCCTGGTGACAGTGCGATTCTCTGGTCTATCCCTTGTTTCCTCTGGCTGCAAGTTTTTTCCATTCCTATCTTCCCTTGTAATCTTCTTCAACCCATCCTGTATCCTCCTGGTGCTCATTATTGGTGTTGTCTCCATCGACTCTTCCCCTTTATGTATGGGACTAGCCTCTCTTCTCTTCTTCCTTGCCTTTCCACCTTCAGTGGCCACCTGCTGTATCCCTTCTCCATTCTCCAACTCCGCATACCTGTTCTTGAGCTTTATTTCTCCTTCACTGGCCCATCTTTTCCTCTGCCTGGTTCTCATAGTCTCATGCTTCCACTGTCCATTTTCTTCACCTAGCAGTCCTCCCTCAGAGGCCTTTGATCTTGCTTCAGTCTGCATGTCTAAGCTTTCCCTTTCAGCCACTTCATGCCTTTGCTCCATCACCTGCTAGGACCCCCTTCTAAACTCGACCAGAGTTTCCACCTGCATCTCCAATCCTCAGATCTTTTCTCCCACTCAAACTCCCCTGTTTACAGCTCTGTTTGCTGGCTCCTGTGCCGCTGCTGCTATATGACATGGGAAGACTCGTGACATGGGAAGAAAACAGAGACATAGTTTCTATTGTGACTTTTGTATCTTAGGGTGTGTCTAGACTACAGGGTTTTGTCAACAAAAGTGGACTTTTGTCGACAAAACTAAACCTGCGTCTACACTACATAACGTCGACAGAACTCAGCAGTTTTGTCGACGCTGGTAAATCTCATTTTACAAGGAATAACGCCTTTTGTCGACAGAGTTCTGTCGACAGAAGGCATTATTGCATCTAAACTGTCCTTTGCATCTACACAGCCATGTCGACAAAGCAGCTTACTTTGTCGACAGAACTGAATGTAGTCTAGACGCTCTTTGTCGACAGAAGCTTTGTCGACAGTATCTGTCGACAAAGCTTCTGTCGACAAAAGCCTGTAGTCTAGACGTACCCTAAGTTTGCCAAGTCAAATAGCGCCTCTTTTTTGAGACAGAGATTTTGTTTTATGCAGCAGTAGAAAAGCATGGGGGTCTGCCATAATGGCCAGATGTCAGTCACTGGCAGCTGTGGTATGGCTGGAGGCTGTCAGGACCAGATTCTGCTTTTCTAAATTTTGTTCCTCCAGTTTCCCGGGCAACACCGGGTAAGTCCAGCTAGTTACGAATAAAGAGGCTAGATCTTGCAACCAGTTGCTCTCTCAGGTGGATCCCTTGACTTCAGGAACAGCTACTCATAAGGACTCCCACATAAATAAAAGCTCCTAGGGTTGAGCCCTTTTTCTGTAGACTATATGGTAAGTATCATTTAGTCTGTCTCTTTACTGAGCCAGTCCAGACTACTTGATGGTTGGACATAATATTTAAATAGTAATAAAAATAGTATATAAAAGTCAAGTGTGTTTTATTCCATTGGTGTTTATATAGCCTCGGGTTATAGAATTGTGGGTGGAAAGAAAAGTTGGTAAGGATAAACCTTAAATCCCTGTGTGTGAATGAAAATGTAGCTCTACAGTACAAAGTCTCTTTATGTTAACACATTCAGCAGATGAGAATGTAGCATAAAATATTCTTGTCCATGTCTTTGTTAGCTGTTTAATTGGATAATCTGTTAGTGTACAAGGATTTTTTGATTAGTGATTTCATGCATTAGTACTCTAGGTCCTTCTGAGAAACCCTAATTATGCAAGGAACCCGATTTTGTTTTGAGTACTTTTGATTAATAGTTGGGTCTATCGTGGCTACAGATAATTTGACTCATCCTTTTCTCTTGTGATAGAGAGAATTATGCCACTGTCTCTGCTCTTATGGAAAATATTTCACTTTTCCAGACCTGTTGGGACTATTGAAAAAAGGTAAATATTTATTTTTCATGGTTTTTTTAGCGCAATAAGCCTCCTATACAAGGAGATAATGAAGCATGTTCCATACTGTTTTCCCTTTTCCGAGCTTTAGGGAACTGGTTTCCTTGCCAGCTGGGCAAAAATATTCAGTTGGGGATTTGTCTGTGACTGTCAAAGAGTAAGAAGTGATTGTTCCTAACGAACTCTCTGCGAAGTTGAATCCTCCCTGTTGACTGTGCTGTTGACTGTGCTGTTTGTAGATTGGAACTAAATGAGCAGCTATTGGCATGTGTTTCTTGTTGTTCTGTTTTGTTTTTGTTTGAGAGTATGGAGCTGTATGGAATGGCAGGAGATGTTGGGGAAGTGTCAATTTGCAGGATATTTCCTCAATTGTTTCTTTGTGTTCCCTTCTCCATGGGGTTTTATTTGAGTTTCAAGTTTGGATGAGCTGATAACTGAAAGCAACTCAGCAGAAGACACCATATTTTATCTGGTTTTGGCCTTGAAACTATTAATTCCCCCCTGGAACTTGTAAGAACAGAAAGGTCATTTGCTCAGATTTGAGGTAAGGTGCTAGGATGACTGCAGTGTTTGGTTTGCAGCAAAATCAGAAAGGTCTGAAGATATTGGTTGCCTTTGTTCTAATTCAGCTTTTCTGAAGAGAATGCATAAATTGCCTTATTTTTAGGATACAATTTTTTTCAGTGCTCGTCGATGAAGTGAGTTGCCTTTTGATGAATTATTGCTTGTCTTATGTTTCAGTTTGTTTGCTGTGTAGTTTTGTTCCACAGTTGCCTCTCTCTGACCTGCTCCCTTGACACTTTTTAATGAACCTATTTTCTTAAAACACTTGCCCAGGGAATAAGTGTATTTAGTTGATATAGTGAGAAATGGATGTGTATATATTTTTCTGCATTGCTATTAAGATTTTTTATTTACTTATTGAAGTAATGAACATTTTGTGACTGCAGTTTGTTAGTACAGTCTCAGATGCATGTTCCTTTCAAAATTCAGTATGTATGACTATAGAGTGGCATAATTCTGAAGTGTTTCTTTTAAATGCACAGAGCCTAATCCTATTTTCGTTGAAGCTAATGGCAAATCTTTCTTTATTCCTACACTTCAGGTCTTGACTTGTGTTTCAACATTATCTCTCATTTTCCCCAGCTGTTTATATCATGCCCATCTCTGTGGTATACGAGCACTTTACTAGCTTCCACTTCTACAGGACTGAACAGAGACTTGCACCATAGAATTGAAGTCACATAGGATTCTATAGAAATTCCTACTGTATGAAACGGATATTGTTACCTATATCCAGGCCTGATAATGGTGGGAGGGGAGGGGGCAAAGAGGGCAGTTGCCCCAGGGCCTGGTGATTTTAATGGCCTGGGCCTCTAGGCCACCACCACTGCTACTATGGCAGTGGTGGCAGCTGGAGCCCTGGGCTCTTTATAATCGTCTTGGGTATGACACGTGGCATGCCCCACAGCTCCACATGGCAGGGGAGCTGACAGCTTCAAAGTGTGGGGAGGTCTGATTCTGCAACCTTGGAAGGGGCGTGGCCTCAGTTTGAAGGGGCGGGGCCAGGGGTGGCAGGGCCAGGAGTAGCCAGCCCTCAGTGTCCAGACCATGGTGCTGGGGCACTCCCAGCCTCCAGAGCTTCATGGAACACTCCAGAGCTCCGGTGACTATTTAAGGGGACCACAGTTCTGGCCACTGCACTGGGCCCAGGGGCAACTGCCCCTTATGCCTGTCTCTTGATGGGCCTGTTGGCGGGGGGGACGGGACCGTACCATCTGGGAGGCAGTGGGGGCTGGCTGCCCCAGTACTGCCCCTTCTGCCTTAGTCCTTGCCCCTTCTGGGAGCGTGGAGCCACCCCCGCCACATTACCCAGGGCACTGGTAATCATATTGGCTCCCCTGCCTATATCCACATGTTTGCAGGAGCAGGGTCTAAGAAACCATACATTTCTAAAAATAGGAAAAACAGTGTAGACTTTTTTTTGGACAGCTTTGAGAGAACTTCCTGAAAAGAAATTGGGGAAATTTCACAACTGTAAGAAAGACCTTTTCATTTAACAAAACAAAAATGCACACAAGCTTTTAATTACATTAAATGTATGGTTCTGAAAATATAAAAAAATTAGTATGAATCCAGATGTCAGTTTCTATGAGGCTGGTTACCTGTAACACTTCCTAAGAAAACTACACAGGGCCAGTCCTCTTTTCTTAGACTGCTTTACAAACATTCAATGAAAGAACTACAGAAAAGGAATTTAAAATATCCCCAGTAAGGACCGAGTTTGTAGTCAAGGGGCAGATCCTGCAAAGATTGAATTGTTACTAAATTTTTACCTGTCCTAATTACTTTGAAGGATCTGGGTTGAAGCTAGTATGAAAGGAAAGAAACAAAGGGATTCCCTCCCCCTCCCCCCGCTATTTAAACAATAAAAAAAGGCAAACACACACCTCAGGACTCAAGTAACATAGGAAAGAGCTGAGATTAACGATTGCATATGAAATTCTCCTGTCCGGCATGGTTCTCTAGAACCAATTAGTCAACGCTTCTGCCTCCAGTGTCTCCAACCTATCTCTGAAAGATCCAAATTCCACTAGAACCAAATTATCAAATAAGGTGTGCAGAGATCTAGGTCACTCTAGTGTAGATTCCCATGATGTAAAATCCCATGATGTTTAATTGGTTAACGAAGTAAACAGGAGGTTGGGGGCAGAGCCACCGTGGCTGGCTTGAAGCGTTCCCAACTGCAGCGGGTCTTGCGGTAATGGAGCAGCTCCTGCTGGTTAACATTTCACATCCCTAGTGTAGATCAGAAAGGGGGCTGGACCTATTCCAACCATTTATTTTCATCACTCCCATGAATCTCACAGATGAGCATTTTGTTGTCACAACTCTTCCACACAACTGGTTTTCCATGGATTTCAGCTGAGTTCCTGGTGTTTTCAGAACCAACACCAACAACATCTAGTGCATATCTTGCTAGAGAGGTGTCTCAGAAAACCTCCCTTATTCCAACATAACATCTATCAACTGTAGCTTTTTCTGCAAAGGGGATACTTTATTTCTTGCAAAATCTTTGCAATCAAATGGACAAAATTTATTGATAGCCTGGCAGCCATTTTCTGTTATTCCCCAGGATCCCAGCTAAACTATTAAAACTAATCAGGTGGCAAACTTTCATTATAGCAGGTCTAATAAACAATAAAAACAGGCTCCCAGTGTTGGAAATGTCAGCAAATAGAGCAGTATATTAAAAGGAGGCAATTCTTTTGAAGTCTCCAGAGAAGCACTCTAAAATGTAGTCAAATCACATAAAACAGCATATATACTAAAATACTTATTTTTATATAGCATTATGACATTGCACTGTCCCACTCCTGTCTTCCACTTCCACTCAAACACTTTGTGCAAATAATTTAGTGTTCTCTCCTCCATCCTTGCCAACTTATCTACACCAGCAAACACTCCTTAGCTCAGTCATCCCTGGAGTGGGAGAGACAAAAGGCATCTCCTCCACCTCTCCCGAATAGGATCTGTCCTGGCTCTGACCCTGAAAAGCCAGCCAGCTTGTCCCAAGCATGTGCCTTATTCTATATTCTGGACTTAATAAGCTTTGTAGCTCTCTCCAGGGCTGTACTTAAGATTTATGGGGCCCTACCCAGTATTATTAAACTGGTTCCCCTTTGCCCCATGTCAGCAGGGTGTGTGTGTGTGTGTGTGTGTGCGTGCACAGTTTTTTTTAGAGATGTGATTTTATAATCTTCAGCAACACACTAATGAAATATATTTGAAACAAATTTTAAATTCAGGTCTTCTAGACTAACACACTAAATTCAGGTTTCAGAGGTCGCCATGTTAGTGTGTTTTAAGCAAAAACAACATGGAATCCAATGGCACCTTAGAGCTGTGGTGGGTGACCTGCAGCCCCATCAGGGTTGTATGTGTGGCCTCGTGAGAAGGAAGTGAGGTGAATATTGATTGCACACAACATTGACTGCGAGAGCCGCACATTCCCTCTGCATCCAATCCAAGTGCTCCTGTGGTTCATTTGGACAACCCCCACAATCTAGGTACATGTACGCAGTTATAGCAGAACTAACCTATCCCAGGAGACCATCTTGGTTATGACAATCCTGCGGCCCACTGAGATGAAGAACTACTCATGCAGTCAAATCACTAGCCTAGGCTGCCCATCACTACCTTAAAGACTAGCAATTTTATTATGGCATAAGCTTCCGTGAGTTGCAACTCATGAAAGCTTATGCCATAATAAAATCGCTAGCTTTTAAGGTGCCATTGGACTCCTTGTTGTTTTTACAATAAAGTCAGAAATTCTCAGTATATACCTGGGGATTGGCAAATACTTGTTAAAAGAGTTCATTGCCATTTGAACGTCTCTTTTACGGGTTCAATGTTGCACTAATAGCTCTGGCAGGCTTTTTCACCCGATCCTCTCCAGAGGAGGCAAAGCCACAGAACAGGGATAGGAAGAGAAAGGTGGGTGGACATTAAGACCCCGTGGTGCCCCAACTTTTTGAGTGCTGGATGTAGCTGCATATTCTGTGTATGGTTAAGGATGGCTGTGGTTCTCTCCAGCCTATTTGCACTCAACCAGTTAGGTGCAGCTTTATCCCAGTTGACTCTGGGGTATTTTAATTGGTGACCCAATGAATGGGGTACTGGTACAGTGAGTGTTGACCAGCAATCTGTCACAAGCAGCTTTCATACAAGTATACCACCGCCAGCCCTATTCAACCAAAAGTGAAGGCTAGTAGTATTTGGATTTGGAGTGTGCACTATTCTGATTGTACCACCTATATGTAGGGCTGAGGGTGGAGATGACTGGTTTTCTAAGTACATTGGTGGGAGAAAAGAGTGGTACTTGATAGAAGGGCTTAGGAAAGTCAGAGTCAATTAGATGTAAGAGAACCTAATTCAGGCATCAAGAAGAAATGCACCCTGGGTTACTTTGTGTAAAAATGATAGAATTAACCACTTAGGGACAGTGGCTATGGTTTTCCAGGTCAAATAGGTTTGGAGGATAGGAAAGCTGAAGCCATGGCAGATTTATGAATTGCTATGGGCAGAGTATTTGCAATCTCTGACCAAGTGATAGGAACCAATATTAGGTCAGCTTCACAGAATGTAAGGGAATGAATTAGAACAGGGGACATAGAGTTGTACGAGGAAGTTGAGAGTAGTTTTGATATTTAGGACTTGAAATATGTGGGCATGACTGAATCTCCATTGTGTGTGTGTGTGTGTGTGTGTGTGTGTACATACATACAGGGCTCGACAATCTATTGAATCTATTCGCCCGTGGTGAGTAGATTTCAGCCCAGCGCCCCATTTACCGGCGGCGTGCGCATGTGCCATGCGGCTCTTGTGCATGCGTAGTGCGGGGCTGAGAAGCGGCTTTCACCGCGGTTCATCAAGCCCTGTGTATATATGTGTGCATATGTATAAAATTTAGAGATTTTTTTCAGAGGAGCATATGGGAGCCACTGTCCAGCAGTACCTCTCCTCATGGGAACTCCTGCACATCTTTAGCTTGGGACCAGGCCATGGTCTAAGGCAGGGTGGGGAACCTGAGGTCCAGGGGCTGAATGCGGCCCCTGGCTTACCTAGATCTGGCCCCTGAGGCTCGGGGCTCCCCCACAGCATTGAGGAGCCTGTGCTAGCACTCCAATCCCTCCCCCCACTGTTCTTCTGTGGGGCTGGAGCGCATAATATCAACTAGCCTGGGCACCCCACCCCTAAGCTCTGGTGTGGGAGGGGAATGTGGGAACTGTTTCTCCTCAGTCAGGGGCCACATCAGGGAGGGTTTTTTTATTTTTGTTTTTTTGCTTCTCACTTGTGTATAGCCCCTGGCTGATTTTTTTTTCTGTGGGTTGGTGGTCCCCGATCCAAAAAAGGTTCCCTGTCCCTGGCTTAAGCATGATCTTTGTCTTGTATTACAGCGCTCTTAAACAATGGTAAACTTTCATCTCAGAGCTGGGGTGAGTTCAGACCCATCCTTGTGCAAAATACACAGCTGCATAAAGCACGGGAAGATTTGGGGCACTGGGTCTTAATGTCCACCCCCCCCTCCCAACTCTTCCTATCTCTGTTCTGTGTTTCTCTGCTGCCTTTGGAGAGGATCTACTTAATTTAAAAGTAAAAGAGTCTGCCAGATCTATTAGCAGCACACAGAACGTGTGAAAGAGGTTGGAAATGAAACCATTTAATAGGCATTTGCTAATCCCTGCCAGTTTCTAAATTTACTGTGTTAGTATGGAGGACCTTGCTTTAAAATTTATTTTTGAAAATATTTCATTAGTGTATTGTTGATAATTATGAAATCGCATCTCTAAAAAAATCATTATTCCCCCTCTGGCTGCTATCAGGCATATGGGCACCAGTTTAATAGTACTGTGTAGAGCCCCATAAATCCTGAGGATGGCCATGGGTGAGCCCTGGGTAAAGTTTATTCTCCAATTTGTGACATGGATAAAGCACTTGGGGATCATTAGGACTGACTGATGGCACAGAAATGCAAGATGCCTCTTATGCAGAATAAGATAACCGTGCGATGAGAGATACAGTTATGGAGAGAGAACCTCAAAGTACCCATGTTTTTTGGGAAGTATCAGGTGGACTTCAGTGGGAACAATTGGGCCCTTGTATTGCCAAAACAAGAATTAATGCCGCTAGTGAAGGCAAAAACCTTAGCAGAGCATGTGTCTCTTAGGGTATGTCTACACTACCACCCTAGTTCGAACTAGGATGGTTAATGTAGGCAATCGAAGTTGCAAATGAAGCCCAGGATTTAAATATCCCGGGCTTTATTTGCATCTTACTGGGCGCCGCCATTTTTAAATCCCCGTTAGTGCGGACTCCGTGCCCGCGGCTACACGCGGCACGGAGTAGGTAGTTCGAATTAGGCTTTCTACTCCACGAGGAGTACACACTAACAGGGATTTAAAAATGGCGGTGCCCAGCAAGATGCAAATGAAGCCCAGGATATTTAAATCTCGGGCTTCATTTGCAACTTCGATTGCCTACATTAACCACCCTAGTTCGAACTAGGGTGGTAGTGTAGACATACCCTTACTCAGATGAGATTTCAGTGAGCTTGAGCCTGGAAATGTTTTCCTAATGGACAAAGACTGAAAAGCTGTGTGTTTGCCTACACTGTGCCTCTGAGAACCCTTCCCTCTGACCATATGTATTGTGTACATTTCTCAGTACAATGCAGCCATTAATAAGTCACGCCCATGATCAATGGGTCATGTACACACTTCCAGTTACATGGAGATCCTGATGGCATAGCCAAATCCAATAAAAATATCTGTACTTGGGGATCAGAGAGGTATTGGTCCACTACATCCAGATTAGGCACTACAACTGGTTGTCATTCAGGGGCCGTGAAATGGCTGCTGATTAGGGCCCTTACTTAGCAAAATTAACTCAACCATTGCAACCATCCACCTTCAGTTGCCTCTAAATTTGGCTGTGGCTTGGGGCCTCTCTTTGCAACCTAAATATTGTTCTGCTGGTTTTTCAGGAGTTTTAAAAATAACCCAGAAACTGGCTTTCTCATTTAATTAGAAAAATGTTTGCATAAAAGATACTAGCAAGGCACTTGTTCCATTCCTCTCAGCACATGAGTCCCTCCCCCCCTCCACCCGATAGCATTATAGACAGAAGATTGCAATTAATTCATTAGACCTATTATTTACTGCAATAATTTGTACAGCTTGATGCTGTGCTGCGTGGGCGGTCTTTGCAAAGCACCATGCAGAGTGATCGTTAATATAGAGAATGCCATCTGTACAACAGGGTAATGCTCCTTCAAATACAACTTTGTGGCTTGAGCCAAATCACCCTTTGGTAAAAAATAAGGAAATGAGTGCTCTGGTAATAGGAATAGCAGCCATTCCTGAATCTAATCTGACAAAATTTTAAAAACACCAAATAATCTGGTAGCACTTTAAAGACTAACAAAACATGTCGATGGTATCATGAGCTTTTGTGGGCACAGCCCACTTCTTCAGCTGGTCATCTGAAGAAGTGGGCTGTGCCCATGAAAGCTCATGATACCATCGATGTGTTTTGTTAGTCTTTAAAGTGCTACCAGACTGTTTGTTGTCTTTTTAAAGTTTTTCCTGTTACAGACTAACTTGGCTACCCCTCTGAAGCTTCTAATCTGACAATTGCTGGCTCTGTCTTTGGACAAGAATTTCCGAAGCCTTGTCTGGAAGGGAGGCTGGGGTATAAATCTAAAATACTCTAGCCTTCCATGCGCTACATGACGACATGGACATGCTGCTGTGCACTAAAAGGTGTATAATGCACTTTTATCTGGTTGAAAAAGCAGGCAGCTTGCCAAATAGGAAAATCAAATAAATCAGAATGTACTTTGTAATGGGAGGGTTAACTGGATAATGATCATACAGCTCCTTGGAACTCAAGCACCAGATTTTTCACGCTTCTTTTTTAGGGGTGCAGTTTAGCATATGCATATAACGGGGCACTCAGACTAAATACATTTAACAGGCTCAGGCAACATGCATTTACGTATAAAGCCCTAATGATGCCAGATAAATGCTAAGCCTTAGTATTTTTCAAAACTTTATGAAAATATCCTTTTAATATTTAGGTGGCTCCATATTCAAGGGGCTTGCCTCAGATTTGGAGAGGAAATGATAGTCCAATGGGGTTTCTGCAATCTTCCAGGAATCCCATGCTATGTCTCTGCAATGGGGCGGAACAATTCTATAGTGGGGGTATTGAAGGTGTCAGCCACGTGTTTGGATTGTTATTACTACTTCAAGCCAAGGGGGCATAGGTGTGGGAACTAAGAGCGCAGGGGGTGCTGCAGCATCCCCAGGTTTTAGCTGGGGTCCTGGTTGCTGGCTCCACATTCCCAGAGTGCTGGCTTCCAGCCCTGTGGCTCTGCTCCTCTACCCATAGCAGGTGGACAAGTCGGGCATTCAGTACCTCCACTATTAAAATATCCTTCTGTTTCCACACCACTGCCAGGAGGTGTGGCAGCACCCCTAGTTCCTGATCTGAGAGGAATGTGATTTGTCTTCAACCTGAAGGTCACATCTGAAATCGGTTCTTCGGCTTCTGCCAAGCATATAGAGTAATGTTTCATGGGGTTACTTAGAGGCCTGGTCCTGAAGACAGTGAGAATATTATGTGGATATAGGAGTGGGCTAACAGGGACCTATTTAGCAGGACTTATTACTCGGCACATTGATGTTTTAGACAATGATGGGCTTTTAGGGTTGTGTGTCTCAAACACAACCCATTATTCTTCGCAGTAATGTTAGCTGTGATTCGAAGAGGTTTCCATGGCAGTTGGCAGACATGACTGAAAAAGAATAGGGTACACAACTGATGTGTTCCGAATACGTGAATTGCAGCAATTCACTCTTTTCTTTTTTAATTAAAATCACTCCCATATAGTGCTTCATTGACTATGTCGAGTAAACTACTTTACATGGCTCCGTCGATGGAGCCATGTAGTCTAGATACACCCTTTGTGTGCTCAATGATACACTAGAGGCACTCTTAGGGTCTGTCTACATTGCAGCTCAGGTAGACATACCAACACTAGTTTTAACAGAGCTAGCACAGCTAAAAATAACAGCGAAGATGCCATGTCGTAAATTTCAGCTCAAGCTAGCAATGCAAGTACACGCCCGTAGGATTTCCCCTAAAGCTGCTTGGACTCTACACTTTCAGCCAGTGAATTGATTGAGTCAACCAGAGTTACTATGCTGGTGTGTAGTGAATATAGTATTTGGCTTTTATGGAGGAGTATGGAGGCCAGTGAGACACCAGAAAGTTTTCTGGAAACATATACTTTAGATAAGATTTTTATTTCTTCTGATCCAGGAGGTGCTATAATCACAAAGGAAATGTTGAGAAGTAGGCTTCCGCTCAGATCAGATGATATGAACTTGGACCTCCAGTGTAGGGAGATGGAAATAAAGATAAACAGCCAAGCAAATGAGTAAATCTTGAATTAAGAACTCTATCTTCCCATAGTTTCATTTCTGCATCATCTGGATTCTTGGATAAAACTTCAGTCTAGATTCTGAATATAAAATTTGCCTGCAGGAAAAAGCTCATAATATCTGAGAAATGACTCAATACAGACACCCATTCAACTTTGGTCAATGATGTTCTTGGCTCTCATAAGCTAAACAGCATTAGGCCTGCTTTGAGGGCTGCCAGATAAGAAAGTAAAGCTGGAAGGTCAGCCCTAACTCAAGAAAGGAACTGAATTCATATCTCCTAAGTTCCAGATGTAAGAGTCGACACAGGATGGTCCTTTGTTTAATGATATTCATCCAGAACTTAGGAGATATGAATTCAGTTCCTTTCTTGATCACAGAATTTCTGCATGTCCTGGGACAAGATGCTTAATCTCTCTCTGCTTCAGTTGTCAGGATGGTTGAGATGGTCTAAAACCACAGGGGCCATGGTTGTACACAAATAGGGAGTTCCTTATCTAGACAATGGAAACGGTATTTCCCTACTTTGCAGTCATGTCCTCCCCCGACTCAGGATGCCTGACAAACGTTTGCCTAAACAGATTTTCTACAGTCAGCTGAGGACTGGGACAAGGTCCCATTGTGGGACTCCCACATCTTGAATACTGCATACAGATCTGTTTGCCCCATCTCAAAAAAGATATATTGGCATTGGAAAAGGTTCAGAAAAGGGCAACAAAAATGATTAGGGGTTTGAAGTGGATGCCATATGAAGAGAGATTACAAAGACTGGGGCTTTTCATTGTAGAAAAGAGGAGACTAAGGGGGGATATGATAGAGCTCTGTAAAATCATGACAGGTGTGGAAAAAGTGAATAAGGAAAAGTTATTTACGTGTTCCCATAACAAGTACAAGGGGTCACCAAATGAAATTAATAGGTTTAAAATAAATAAAAGGAAGTTTTTCTTCTCACAGTGCACAGTCAACCTGTGGAACTCCTTGCCAGAGGATGTTGTAAAGACTAGGACTTCAACAGGGTTAAAAAAAGAACCAGATATAGTCATGGAGGTTAGGTCCATCGATACTTCTTAGCCAGAATAGGTAAGAACGGTGTCCCTAGCCTCTGTTTGCTAGATGGATATTTGGTCTGACTTATCATGGCCATTCTTATGTAATGAACTTGTGATTGGGATGTATCTAGAGTTCCTTCCGGGATAAGTGCCATCTGTCCAAGTGAGTATTTTTTACCACTTGCATATTCAGTAGTAGGTACTTCTGAACATAATTCATGAATTGTGCTTAATTGCTAGTAAAGTCTAAGCTATAAGTAACTGCATCTTACAACAAAAAATGCCTGACTTCTATCAGTACATTAATTAGCTGCATTTTAATTAACTTAATTTACAAATGCTTAGCCTCATTTATTGGATTTATTGTTCCTTCACTACATGCCTCTTAATAGTTTCTAGCCAACTCTGAAAGTGTGGTTATGAATTGTCGAAGGAATTCGGTCATCATATTTTATTTTAGCAAAGGCTTTCTGGCACGCAAGAATTGGTATTTGAGGCTGTGGGGTTTTTTTTTCCCTCTCTTCCACAGAGAGTTGATAATTCCAGTAATTTTCAGAAACATTTTTTCCAGAGAGCTGTTGTGTGTGTTACAGGATGTTCTCTAGTGGGCAGGCAACTCTTTCAGAAAGATAGTCTAGTGTTTGTAGAGCTAGAGTGCATGCAGTACAGTACATCAGTGCTTATTTCACTTCACTGAATGATTATCAGCTTGACCTCTAGTTATGATTGTATAACTAGAGGGCATAAGCCTGATGGAAAATAAGTTGCTTCAGCACCCACTAAAGCCAGCTTCCCTTGGTTATGGAGACTTCTAAGATTGGTGTGCTAATAGAGGGATTAGTTCAGGAGGCCGGATAATGAATAAACTCTCAAATTCCATATAGTAGCAGACCCAAGATGTTTGTCTCAGAGGGATATCTGAAAAAAAGGGGAGTTGTCACCTTAAAGACTAAGGGTATGTCTATGCTAGCCCTCTAGTTCGAACTAGGGAGGCTAATGTAGGCATTCGAAGTTGCAAATGAAGCTCGGGATTTAAATATCCCAGGCTTTATTTGCATCTTCCCATCTGGGCACCATTTTTAAATCCCCCTAGTCCTAACTAACTGCCCGCAGCTACACACGGCAGTCAAACGTTAACTTGAACCAAGTTCTTAGTTCGAGTTAACTGTGACACCTCGTAACAGACTTGCTACACCTGTTACACTTCATAAGGACTTAGTTCGAGTTAACTGTTACACCTCATTCCACGAGATATAACAGTTAACTCCAACTAAGGACTTAGTTCGAATTAACGTTTGACTGTCGCGTGTAGCTGCGGGCAGTTAGTTCGGACTAGAGGGATTAAAAAATGGCACCCGGACGGGAAGATGCAAATAAAGCCCGGATATTTAAATCCCGGGCTTCATTTGCAACTTCAAATGCCTACATTAGCCTCCCTAGTTTGAACTAGGGGGCTAGTGTAGACATACCCTAACAGATTTATTTGGGCAAAAGAGTTTGTGGATAAAAATCACTTTGTCAGATGCATGGAGAAAGAGGTTTAGAAAAGCACCAGGGAAGAGATGTGAATATGCCTGTGACTGGAGAGAAGATAAAATAGCAACATGCATGTAATTCCATTGGGACTACTCTGACATGCCATTAGCAGATGCTAAATGAATGACAGAGGGCATTGTCATCACTTGAGTGCCTCCTGCTGCTGCCTGCAGTACTGCAGTCCTTTTTCTGTTCCTTATGTCCCCTGTAGGTTGTTAACCTCACTTGGCAGACCTTGGCCCTTCAGCTGGGTGTCAGTCAAAAATTAACTCTTTCTGGGGTATCAGAATCCAACAAAACTATCTACCTGCCTTCCCCAGGGTTTTAAGTCCTGGCTCCGGGCACTTTAAAATCAGTCCTTTGCTCAGGCTGAACGAGGAATGTGTCTTTCTTCAGTTTGAAACCACTTTATCACTGGCTGATGGTGGAACATTGGGCCTGCTTACTGCTTTGGGTTCCAATGAGGGGGCCATATACCACTTTCAGGTTGTTATTGCTACTTCCCTGGCCCCTTTATCTTTAGCCTTAACCACAGGGTTGAAGTTCTGAGGACATCCCTCTCCTAGCTTAAGCAAATGCATCCAGAACCAAACGCCCTTCTTTGCCCCTGCCAGGATCTCATATGCTCTCAAGGCAGCCTTGGTAAACAAACCCCTTTCTGCCTTTTTTTTCCTGGTGTGGTGCGCAGTAGGACCATGTGTCTTCTAGCAGGGATTTATGAAGGGCTTGGTACACCCCATCACCGAGTAGAAAGCATATTTTCACAGCTGAGCTGCATCTCTATAGTTGCTAATGTCTGCCATTCACTAAGGCCAGATCTACACCCCAGAAGCAAGATGATCTTATACACACAACTCCAGCTACATGAATAGTGTAGCTGGAATTGATGTACCTTAGGCTGAATTTCTCCCAGGTCCCCACTGTGGAAGGTTGATGGGAGGAACTCTCCCATCAATTTCCCTTTCTCCTCACGACCTGGTGGAATAGTGAGGTCGATGGAGGTGCCATGAGTGATTGATTTTGCAGGTCTTTGCTAGACCTGTTAAATCGAACCCTGGAAGTTTGATTTCCACAGCATCAATTTCCCGATAAGTGAAGACAAGTCCTAAGGTCCTAATCTCTCTCCCGCAGAATTCAACAGCAATGCATCTGGGTTCAGTGGGTTCAAGATCAGGGCAAAATACTATTTTAAAATAATTAGGCTTTTTGTCCTAGTTATGTATTACATATATTATTACACGTACTCTAGCATGGATTCATTTTTGTACTCTTATATAAATTAATTCAATGATTATGAGAGGTACTGGGGTCAACAAGTCCGGAGACTGAAATTCTCTATTTAGCCCCAGAATAGCTATAGGCTCTTCCATCTGTCAAAGTGCCGCAGTTGGGACGTTCTCTAGGGGCAGGCAGGTAGTTTGGTCTCTGTACTCATTCAGTTTTACCCCTCTGCTTAGACTGCCAAAGGGGCCAGCTACTAGCTAATGGAAGTGTTGATTTTTGTACCGTGGATGTTTATGGCCTAAGAACTGGAGTAAGCATCTATTTGTATAGAGCCTTCCTCTTGCCATGAGTGAAGAGTGTATTAGCGTCTTCACAGAACCTTGACATTACTAAATGTAATTCTCTCCACAAGGCAAATTTCCCTGCAAGAGGTTGAATTTTAAGAATCCAGGCTTGCAGACCACTGAACAGCCTCCAAATGCTAATGAGTTTCAGCTGCTGTTGGCCAAGGTTGCATCTGAAACAGTGACCTAGGGGTGAAAGGCTCAATATCCTATTACCAAGCCTTTGAGGTATGCAGTCATGTTGATGGATATACTTTCATGTTTCTCAGATATTAACTATATTCACTAGAGAGAGAGAAACCAAAGCCACCTTCTCTGATGTAAGAGAAGCCTTTGAAGAAAAGAAGAAAATGTTATTAATTTTGATTAATATTTCTAAATAATAATACTTCCACAGTGCTGTAAAGGGAGCAATGTAGAAAATATTAAAAATCCTAAAGATTTTACAGTAGGAAGATATTCCTTGGGGAGACAGAGTGGAAATTTAGTGGCTATTTCAGTTGGTAATTTTCTGTATGAGGATATCAGATCAAACAGAATTTTAAGGTAGAAGCAGCATGCCTTATTTTAAAATCATTCAGCTTCTACTAATTTGCCCCATGACATATAGTGCAGAACCTTTAGAAAAATTCTTAAATAGATGAAAATTGTATTTAGGAATGAGTTCATCTTGAGCTTTATGAGCTGCAAAAGTGCAAGTTAATTGAAACTGGAATATTAACTTGGAATTATAAAGAAATGTAAGCATATTTAAAAGACAAAGTGAAAATTCTGTAAGCATCAATTCATGCACAAGGATCAATATAATCATTTTCTCTTTGGTTCACTACCTACTGTGTCCTCATCAGCAGTAATTTTAAATAGGTTGCAGTGTTTAATCTCTATTACATTGTCACATAAAAAGTGAAGCACTTTGGTGGCATACCTATCAAATTTTGCAAGTGCTGATAGGACCACATGCCAAAGTGAACTTTCAAAAATAGTAGTCAGTCCAAATCAATAGACAGTTACAAGCAATTTAGGCAGTCATTGCTTTCGGATGGGGACTTTTACTAAATGTACAGTGCCTAGCACAATGGAGTCCTGATTAGAGCAGGTGACTTTTTTTACCCAAAACATTTTTTGCTAAAACATGCAGATTCAATATGACAAAATTAGTATATTTATTTTAAATTAACTACATTTGCTTATGCTGGAAAATAACTGAAATGTTTTTTGCTTCAGAGTTTTAAAATGTTCAGTTTTGTTTTTTCAGTTTAAAGGGATTTTTTTTAAAGTTTCACCTACGTTTTTAAATTTTAACATTTTTTTACCAAATTAAATAAAAAATATCATTCAACCCAACACAATTTCCCCACCCGAATTTTTTGGTTAAGCCAATGACCTGAAAATCAGTTCTTCACACAGCTCTAATCCTGATCTCTCTGAAGACCTCTAGGTGCTAAAATAATACAAGCAATGTATAGTAATAGTGAACCATAGGCCTCTTCTGGAACTCCTTGTAGAACACATTGAATAATTATCTTGCCCCCCGCATTAGAAGATGGCACTCAGAATGGATAATAACTTATTACTGTGCCCTGCTAACGGAGTTTCTCTTCTAGGCTGTGTCCAGACTCCATGCCTCCGTCGACGGAGGCATGTAGATTAGCCAGCTCGGAAGAGGGAAATGAAGCCGCGATTAAAATAATCGCGGCTTCATTTAAATTTAAATGGCTGCCCCGATCTGCCGATCAGCTGTTTGTCGGCAGATCGGGAGAGTCTGGACGCGATGCCCCGACAAAGAAGCCTTTCTTCATCGACACAGGTAAACCTGGTTTCACGAGGCTTACCTGTGTCGATGAAGAAAGGCTTCTTTGTCGGGGCATCGCGTCCAGACTCTCCCGATCTGCCGACAAACAGCTGATCGGCAGATCGGGGCAGCCATTTAAATTTAAATGAAGCCGCGATTATTTTAATCGCGGCTTCATTTCCCTCTTCCGAGCTGGCTAATCTACATGCCTCCGTCGACGGAGGCATGGAGTCTGGACACAGCCCTAGTGTTGAAGAGAAACTCAACACTAGAAGAGGTAGAAGAGGTAGAGTCTTGTGGTGTTGGTATTGAAACCTTGCTGACTACACAATGAGGGAGGGGGTTGTTACACTGCCCTCTCCCAGACTCTGATTTATCTGAGCAAGAGGCTTAGATGCATGGGAATTAGTCTGAAAGGTATAGCATGATAAAAATGTGTCCACAGTATGCTTTATAAGCACTGAACAAACACCTTTTAAAGATCTTGTTATGTAAAAGAAGAAGTTGGTTGGGGTGGGAGCAAGGGGGAGAGATGTGGGCCACCTTTACACACACTGGCTACGTCTAGACTGGCATGATTTTCCGCAAATGCTTTTAACGGAAAAGTTTTCCGTTAAAAGCATTTTCGGAAAAGAGCGTCTAGATTGGCACGGACACTTTTCCACAAAAGCACTTTTTGCGGAAAAGCGTCCGTGCCAATCTAGACGTGCTTTTGCGCAAAAAAGCCCCGATCGCCATTTTCGCAATTGGGGCTTTTTTGCGCAAAACAAATCTGAGCTGTCTACACTGGCCATTTTGCGCAAAAGGACTTTTGCCCGAACGGGAGCAGCAAAGTATTTCTGCAAGAAGCACTGATTTCTTACATGAGATCGTCAGTGTTCTTGCGGAAATTCAAGCGGCCAGTGTAGACAGTTGGCAAGCTTTTCCAAAAGCAGCTGCTTTTGCGGAAAACACTTGCCAGTCTAGACACAGACACTATGTAAGAGCTGCCCTTTATAGATTTCAAAACACTGTATAATAGGGGAGGGTAAATATCAGTATTGCTGTGTTGTACTGATGCACAAGAGAGATGAACTGGCTTGCCCATGCCACACACCCAGGAACAGAACACAAGCCCTTTGACTTCCAGAACAGGGTAATTGACCCCAAATCACAATGCCTGAAATCTACTCATTTTCTTTGGAAAGGCTCAAAACCTAACAGTTCCCAAAATTCCAGCTTGATTTTTTTTAAAATATACTTTACAGTAACTTGGTGCAGCTGAGCAGTGGAAAGTATTGTAGCTCGATATGAGTGTTCTATAGCACCATTTCAGAATTAACTTTTTTCATATTGAGCCTCATTTTGTTTCCACTTAACTCAGTCAGTAAATAATGTATGATAAATATGGTAACCCTACAAAATTTGTCTAAATCAGAAAGAAGGTGACAGTTAGGATGATGTATTATGCAATTAAATTATGTTTAACAAAAGCCCCAGTGGATTCATAGCATCTATGAATGACAGTGACTAAAGAATTCACATTAACTCATTCACATTTTTTTTGCCGACATGAACTAGCATTGATATGAATGGTATTTAGTCAATGTAATTAAATGCAACTTATCACGCAATTTAAAACCCTGGTTTCAAAACTTGATGTCAGCATTCTGCCAGATCTCCTCCCATATTTAAAAATAGCTTATTGAGTATGTCTAATAATAATAAAAAGGTTTTACTTAACATTTTAAAACAAAACAGCATGTATGTTAAGGAAAAAAATCTCCCTTTTCCAGTGTTTTACTAATTTCCCTTGCTCTGTGTGTGGCCATATGAGGGACAAAATGTAGTGGAACTGTTGTGCTCCTGCTGAATGTAGAGACAGGAGGTACAAGCTGTACCAATAGAATCCACATTCCATATGAGCTCTGAAATAGGGCTCTGTTGCATATCTTTATTCTAGACTAGAGACAGAGAAAACACAAGACAAAGGGAAGGCTGGAACCACAACCAGTGGTTTCACAGCTATGTAGAGCCACAGTCCAAAATTGATAGTGTAGGGAGAAAAGAAAGGGTTATAGCAGCGGTGAGCAAATACTCGCCTACAGGCCTGATCTGGTTTGCCAGGGTTAGTATCTGGGAGGCTGCTGCTGCTATATTTACCCGCGCCTCTACCAATACAGATGCTTGCAACTCCTTTAGCTGCAGATTGCCATTCCTAGCCAATGGGAGCTGTGGGAAGAGGTGTCCCAGTCTGCACCACTTTCCACAGTTCCCGTTGGCTAGGAATAGTGACCCACCACCATCTTATTGCCCACCCCAGCCTACAGGAATAGCTGGCATTCTGCAGCCTGAAGGAAGATTTCCATTTCTTCCTCTTCCCTCAAAAAGACTTCCCTACACAAAGCCCATTTATTTGGGTTTGTTTGTGGGGCCATGAGGTGGCCCTCTAGCATGTATTTTCTCTTCCAGCATTTAGTTAGGTCACAACTGGGACGATCTGGAAGTTACTATTCAACAGAGATCAGGGAGAGGTTCTAAAGGAGCCCAGGAGGTGCTAGAGAGAGAATACATATCCTCAGGAGAGAGGGGTCATACCTAGCTTGACATTGGGGTAAAGATTTGAGGAGTGGGGGTAGGATACCCTGGAATGGGTTGACTTTTTTTATTATTATTTAGCTTCAACCAAACCAGACTGTAAGGTTGGGAGTGCCAACTCGGAAGAGTTGAAATTAAAGCCCAAAGTCAGCCCTAGTACTGGTGCTGTGACAGGAATACTATAAACCTCTTTGCATTTACAGATCTTGGTTTACTCACAGTGCACAAATAACTTCCTCCAGTTTAGCTCATATTTTAACTACACAAGTCAGCAAGTAGGAAGAAAGGGTGAATTTCTAGCTAATTCCTCATAGATTCAGGGAACATCTCTTCTCCATGTATGCTCTCTGCCAGGAAGCCAGTGTGTGCCAGGAACTGTGGAAGGGGATGGGACTGCATAGTGCACTCGGTGCATTTCCATAACCACCAGGGGCTATGCCATATTTTGTTCTGGGAATGGTCCATTTCCAGCCCCCGGCATAGATAGTGCATATGGTCCAATGATTAAGGTGCTAATCTGGAGATAAGATTTAATTAAGATTTAACTCAGGAGATAAGATTTAATTCCCTGCTCTGCCACATACTACTTGTGAGAGCCTGGGCATGTCACTTCATCTCTCTGTGCTTTAGTTACCCCTATAAAATAGGAATAATATCCCTTTACTACTTAAGAGAATAAACACACTAAACATTGCGAGGCCCAATGCTTAATTCCCAGGGACCTGTGTGGGCTTGTACAGTGACTAGGGGAAGAAGTCACCATTGCTGACAGTTCCCACAAAGTTTTCTGATTTAGGAATCAGGGAAAAGCTCTGGTGTGTGAAATTCCTCCATGTAGTAAGGTGAGCTTTTTTTTTTTCCAGAGGGAGGGGTGCAAAAAATTCAGTTTCAGCATCCTGACATATTTATCTTCATAAAATTCTACAGAAATGGAAGCATCCTGACAAACATTCATATTTGTTAGGTTGATGTGATTTTTGGTTTTCAAATTTCCTTCAATTTTATTAAAGAGCAGTCAGAAATAGTTAAAAACACAAAAAGAAAAGGTTTTGTTTTTGATTAAAAAAACCCCTGTGACCCCAAATAATCTTTTTAATTTTTTAGTTCACAGAAATTTTTGAACAAATTCCTGGTTTTTGGATTTTAATGATTGGAGGTGGGGCAAGTTATCACTAAACTGATAAATCCATTATTTATCCAACTCTAGTGGTAACTTGGCAAATGCTAGCCACTGCCTCCATTTTCTATGTTGAATAATACTGCCTGCAGCTTTTTATGAGACTGAACCACATTAACGCTTGTAAAGTGCTTACCAATCCTGGGATGAAAAGTTTTATGCAACTGCAGGATGAACCTCTGTGGTCTGGCAGGACCAAAGATGTTGCTGGACTAGAAAGCCCCAGCACAGAGGTTGCTGCTGCCTGGGAGCAGAGCTGGCCAGGGGGTGGAACTGTCGGAGTCCGTGAGGTGGAGGGGCCGCCGATCCCATAGTCGGCAAGGCCAGGAAACCTGTGGGCTGCAGAGTTCACAGCTGGCAGCTCTGTGAGTGCCGGCAGGGTCTCTGCCTAAGCTCGTGGGGCCGGCGGGACTGCCAGGGCCATGGTGTCTGCAGGGCTGCCACAGCCAGGGGGTTGGGACAACCATGGCAGATAGCTAGGGAGAGGAACCCAGTGGAGAGGCTGGCACCCTGCCCTTCCCTGGTCTGGAAAACTCCTTCATCCGGGGTCATTCAGGTTCCAAGGGAGCTTGACAAAAGAGGTCCCATGTGTATAAAGAATCAAAGGGAATACAGGGGTTCTTGATGAGTGGATATGGAAGATGAATGCATTGGGTAGATTACTTTTCCTTATAACAGAGTAAAATCAAAAGCATGCTGCTTTTTTAGAAAGCTATTGTTAGCTGCTTTTGTTTTCAGCAATCACATTTTCAGATTTCATGTTGTGACATAACCTATCTGCATATGGCAGGTGCATGAATTAAATTAAGTTCTGTTGTTGAGCTTGATTAAAAAATACTGTTCCCCCCCCCCCCCTTGGAATATTATCTGTCGCATTGCTAAATGCTGGATCAATCTGCAGCACCTCTAGATCGTGCAAAAGTTCATGTACATGTGCTGTGGCCCTGATTCGGAGACATGTTGAATGTTCACTACTCTCAGTAACTTCAGTGGGAACTGAGGATGTTCTGCATCTCGTGGGACCAAGTCCTAGAGTTGAAATGTGTGTCAGAGTGGATGCTTTGATATTGTATTGGGGAATGTACCAATATGGGGCTTAATTATGCTCCTAAACTCGAGGCCAAATTCCCTTTTGCTGAAATGGGCACAGCACCAGCCCTTGATGCTGTGTATCTGGTGGCAACAGGTCTGGTGACAGAAGAAAGGCAAAGAGGGCATTTGCCCTGGGGCCCATTGATTCAAAGGGGCCTGGGACTCCTGTCTGCTGCTATTCTACTTCAGTAGCAGTGGCGGCTGAAGCCCCGACCCTTTAAATTGTAGCCAGAGTGCCATTATTCATGCTCTTGCGCGTTTCTGAGAATGGGAGGGGGAAGGGGGCACGGATGCTCAGGGCAGCACGGAGGGCTGGCTGCCCTGGTCCTGCCCCTTCTGTCCAAGGCCCCGCCCCTACTGAGGGTCCGGAGCCAGATCTCACCCCATCTTGCCCAGGGACCCACAGAGACTGAATGGCATCTTCCATCATAAACTCTGAAATCCAGCAATAATTACCCAGTTTCTGTTTTTGTTGTAAATGTGAATATCTGATCAAGTTAACCAAGATTCTTCAGGATTATTTGGGACAAATCTTAAGCAAATGCTGTTAGCAATATAAGCACCAAGATTTAAGTGTAGATACGTGCCCCTTTCGCAATCATAGGGTCCTTCTAGTTTGGGACAAGGAAGTGGGGGGAAGGGTAGTACAATACTCTGGATGCAGATTCAGTATTTTTTTAATTAGATGAAAAGTTAGGTTGATAAAGGTAATAGTGTTGATCCTAATATATTGAGACATCTGAAAGGTATTTGACTTAGTACTGCAAAAGTATTTGATTTAGTACTACAAAACATTTTGATTTAAGAAACTAGAGTGATCCAAAATCAACGTGGCACACGTTAAGTGGATCAAAACCTGAGTAACTGAAAGGCCCCAACACGTAAGGACCAGGGAATCACTGATTGGGTGTGTTTCTAGTGAGGTCCCAAAGGATTGTGGTCCAGGAATCTCTAGTGGTTTGTGACTGCCAACGTGACCCCCTTACTGCACTTTTCCGCAGCTCTAGCTCTGGCCCCAGCCAGGGCCGCTGGAGCAGCCGCCACCCACCATGTGGCCTGCCCCAGAGCACCTGAGCAGCTAGGCGGGCCTCAAGTTCTTGTTGCATGCCGCGCAGGCGCACACCTTAAAGGGAACATTACTGTGCTCCCCAGCGGAGCTCAGCTGGGGGCGTGGCCTGGCAGTATGCCACAGCCCAGCAGGCAGGGGTTCATGGTCCGTGATCCAGCACTGGTCCAGGGACCAGTGGTTGGGAACTGCTGCTCTAATTATGTCTCCAGTTGGAAAAAAATCTGAACACAAGAGGTTGAAGTGATGCCAAGTGAGATGTGAACTTTGCTATGTATTAAGTTTCTAGGACTGAAAAGATCTTCCATAGGATTTTTTTTCTGATAATGTAAAATCTATTAATTTCAAAAGAAGAAAATGACCTTCTGCTTTTAGCTTGGAGGGGAGTGCAGGGAAGTGCCCCAAGGGTCAGTTCTGGGGCTGGTTTTGTTCAACATCATTAATGACCCGGATTAGGGGATGAATTGCACCCTCAGCAAGTTTGTGGGTGACACTAAGCTAGGGGGGAGGTAGATACGTTGGAGAGTAGGGATAGGGTCCAGAGTGATCTAGACAAATTGGAGGATTGGGCCAAAAGAAATCCGATGAGGTTCAACAAGGACAAGTAAAGAGTCTTGCACTTGAGATGGAAGAATCCCAAGCACTATTACAGGCTAAGCAGCAGTTCAGCAGAAAAGAATTTGAGGATTACAGTGGATGAGAAGCTGGATCGGAGTCAGTGTGCCCTTGTAGCCAAGAAGGCTAATGATATATTGGGGTGTATTAGTGAAAGCATCGTCAGCAGATCTAAGGAAGAGATTATTCCCCTTTATTCGGCACTGGTGAGGCCACATCTGGAGTATTGTGTCCATTTCTGGACCCCCATTACAGAAAGGATGTGGACTCATTGAAGAAATTTCTGTGCCCTATGCTGGACTGACTAGGGGGCTGGAGCACATGACTTATGAGGAGAGGCTGAGAGATTTGGGCTTACTTAGTCTACAGAAGGGAAGGAGGATTTGATAGAAGTCTTCAGCTACCCGAAGGGGGATTCCAAAGAGGATGGAGAAAAACTGTTCTCAGTGGTGACTGATGACAGAATGAGGAGCGATGGTCTCAAGTTGCAGTGGGGAAGACCTAAGTCAGATATTAGGAAAACACTATTTTACCAGGATGTGGTGAAGTACTGGAATGGGTTACCTAGGGAGGTGGTGGAATCTCCATTCCCAAAGGTTTTTAAGTCTTGGCTTGACAAAGGCCTGACTGGGATGATTTTGTTGAAATTGGTCCTGCTTTTAGTAGGGGGTTGGACTCGATGGCCTCCTGAAGTCTCTTCCAACCCTAAGATTCTATGATTTCATGATTCTGACAGTAATTCTTACATTCTTTAAAAAATGTTCAGCTATGCCAAAACTAGTCTAGCATTTCTGCTGTTCCTACTCTTTTTTGGAACAAAGAGTTCAAGGGAAAAACAGCTGTTTAAAGTATCTAATCAACTACCAAGCTATTGTTGATTGTGAAATCAACCGAAGATGAAGGGAAACAAAAATAGTGATGAGGGGCATCCTTCGATTACTCACTGTAGCATTTTTAATCCAAATTTCTTAAAGAAAATAACAAACTTTCCCTTCTAATTAATTGCCACAACTTACTCCAGGTACATTTCCAGTGTCAAAATTTTATTTACCTTTACACTGTACATTGAGATCTATAGATGAGAATAATATGTGTCTGCTAAATATTTTATTTTAATGTTCTAAGTCCTTTTGATAACGTTTTCAGAACTCTTTCCTTTCTGCCCTTGTGTCATCCTTAACATACCCTGTATAATTTTAGAATACCAGCCCTTGCTGCAGTTTTACTATTCGAGTTTCTATTGTAGGCTCTCCAGAAATATTTTTTGTTCAGACTAAGTTTAAGCAGTGATGTCTCACATGCCCTACTTTGGAAATGTGAGACTCAGCAATGCTTCAACTTTTAAGGAAGAGTTCTAACATGGAAGTGGGAGTATTATTTTATTTCCTAGCTCTCTGAGAGTCTTTCCGAGAATGACAATTTCTATTGATAATGAAAGCACGTTTTAATTTTGCAGCTTTTACTGTTTACAGGTGTAAATAACATGTCATCTATTTTAAAACACATTTTTAGTTTCTAAAATTGTATTTTGTAAACTAAACAGCTAGGACAAGTATTTTTTAAGCAAAGCATCAGGAAATTCATTTGTTTGATCTTAAATCTGGGTTATTAATGTAATAATGTGTTTCTGCATGGATATGCTTTCTCCTTTTGCCTTTTAATAAAGTTCCTATTCTGCACTTGCCCACTCAGACCTCTCTTGATGGTGCTCTTGTGCTAACATGGAACCTGTCTGCAGAATCAGGGTCCAGCTTTTTTAAAGGTTTTAATAAATATACAGGTTAGACTTCCCTAGTCCAGCACCCTTGGGACCTGATCGGTCCTAAATGAGGGGATTTCCTGGACCAGCAGAGGTCCCTCCCCTCATGGCCCATGCTGCTCTGCTGCCCCCGGGCTAGGATTTCAGCCTGGCTCCACTGCTGCCCAGAGCTTTTTAGCTGCCACCAGACCTGCTGCTGCCAGGGCTGGAGCACCATGGTGGAGCTCCATAGCCAGAGGGCCAGAGTTCTGCAGCTGGGGCCAGAGTTTTCTGGCTGCTGCTCAGGCTGGAGCTCCCCAGCTGCTGGAGCCAGAACAAGGCTGGGCTGGAGCTCCCTGGCTACGGCTGTGGCTGCAGATCCGTGGCTGGAGCCAGGGCCAGAGCTTCCTGGTTGCCGCTGGGATAGGAGCTCCCTGGCGCTGGGGCCAGAACTCTCTGTCGTGCCACCTGCCCACCCTTCCCTGACACAGGACTGCTGGCTGAGTTGCCGGTCCCCTCTATTGTCCTGCTCTGCCCCCAGACCTTCCTCTTCCTGGGCTCCGTGGTCTAGGAACATCCATGGTCCATACAGGTTGGACCTCCCTAGTCGGGCAACCTCGGAACCTGACCAATCCCAAATGAGGGGATTTGCTAGACCAGAGAGTCCTGGTTTAGGGAGGAACAACCTGTAGTATTTGTACAAATTAGTCAATCCAGACAGTGCTTCCAAGGCACTTAAATACCATAGCAATGAGCATGACATAAATAACAAATGTAACTGTCAGGAAATCTGCATACAAAGTTTTTCATTAAAATGCCTTTAACAATTCTTAGAGGAAAAAATGTCAATTTTTGGCCTCCACAAAAAAGTACTATTTTTAACTTTATTTGAAAATTGGTTGCAATTTTTTTGATGAGCTCTAGGGAGTCTTAAGATAAACAGAAGCTCTCTATTTATTCATTGACATGATAGAATGGGGACATTAACAGTATAAGTACCTGTACCGTTCTGTCAAAGAGCCCCAAGCAAGATTGGGACCTGGGTGATAAACAAGTATTTAATAGGGCTGGTTGAACATTTTGCACTGAACCATTTTTCCAGTAGAGAATTGAGTCTGTCAGAAAGGAAATGTAGAGAGACAAGGTGGGTGAAGTAATATCTTTCATTAGACCAGCTTCTGTTGGTGAGAGACAAGCTTTCGCGGCACGCAGAGCTCGTCTTTCTTACCAATGATCCAGGAAAAGATATTATTTCACCAACTTTGTGTCTCTGATATCCTGGGACCAACAATGCTACAACTACTCTGCATACAGAATGAAAAGTTGTCAAGGATAATGTCTGCTTTCATTGAAAATTTCCAATCCTTCATCAGAAGAATGAAAAGTGCCCACAACCTAAATGCAAAGTGCAGCTTTTCCATAGGGAAATATGTTTACTTGCTCTGGTCTATAGATCTTAAGAATTATTCAGGACTTGCTTGCAAACTAGCTGGTGGAAAGGGGCACAAAGGCATTGCTCTGTCTCTGAAACTGCTCCAGAGGAAAACTGACTCAACAAGTTACAGTCACTCCATATCATCTCTACTGCTCTGGAGAAGGAGTAAACTACAACAGGCCTGTTGCAGGGTATGCTCCCCGATGTGTCAGTGTACCTCTGGGAATATTGGGGCAGGGTTAAGCCTCCTGTATCTAGATAAGGTACTTGCATGGCCCCTCTTTAATTTATTTAACCTCACAGAAGCTCTAAGGGAAGGTCTGTTTTCCCCATTTTATCAACAGGGATCCAAAATAGAGACTAAGGGTATGTCTACACTACAAAGTTAATTCGAACTAACAGACGTAGTTCGAATTAACTTTGATAGGCGCTACACTAGCAAACCACTAGTTCGAACTTAATTCGAACTAGCGGAGCGCTTAATTCGAACTAGGTAAACCTCATTCTGCAAGGACTAACGCCTAGTTCGAATTAGCTAGTTCGAATTAGCTAGTTCGAATTAAGGGCTGTGTAGCCACTTAATTCGAACTGGTGGGAGGCTAGCCCTCCCCAGCTTTCCCTAGTGGCCACTCTGGGCACCACCAGGGAAACTCTTCTGCCCCCCTCCCGGCCCCGGAGCCCTTAAAGGGGCACGAGCTGGCTACGGTGCCCGTGCCAGATGCAAGCCTGCCAGCACCCAGCCAGCAGACCCTGCACCTGGCACGGCACAAGCCAGCCACCCGCTGCCACCCAGCCCACCGCCTCTTCCCGGGACCAGGCTGGCGGCTCCCGGGAGCCTCCCAGGTCTACGAGAGGCGGGTGCCCGCCTGGTCTAGTGCAGACATCGTGGACCTCATCCACGACCTCCGCACTAGGCACAGGAAAGTGGCCATTTAGGGCAGGATAGCTGCCAGCCTGGCCACCCAGGAGCAGGTGTGCATGAAAATCAAGGTGGTCCAGTGAGACCCCCGACCCTGAGCCCTGAGCTTAGAATGTCCATACTGGGTCAGACCAAAGGTTCATCTAGCCCAGTAGCCTGTCTGCCGACAGCGGCCAACACTAGGGACCCTGGAGGGGATGGACCGAAGACAATGACCAAGTCAGATTAGGACCCTAACCAGTGGATCATCCTTTCTCTCGTCATACCTTCTCCAGTCCCTTCCCATCTGCCTATGGAAGAAGGAGCTGTAGAAGGTTGGTGGAGTCAGCTCTCCCCAGCCTCCACTGAGCAGCAGTATGGTAGGCTGGCACAAAGGAATAAAGGGGTACCTAGTGTTTGTGTGCAGGATGGACACCAGACGAACCCTCAGTCTTTCTTTCAATCTCTGGCTGTCAGCAGGTAACTAGTTGGTTCTGTGATGTGGAGTCCTTTCTACTAGGAGTTGTACTATAACCACTACCATATCTCTCCTGAAGTGCCAAACAGCACTCAGGTGGTAGTGACTTTTTCCTGAATGATGTGGAATACTTTTGTCAAGGCTGATACCCCACTCTGGCATGATGAATGCAGAAGTGGGAGCCTGCAAAAGTACGTAAAACCTGATCTCCACGGGCTTTGGTATAAAATTTCCCCCCCAAATCCTAAAAACCTAGATTTTGGGGATAAAAATCCACTGCCACCATCAAGTGCTTTAGAACCCACAAACAGGTGGACACTTGAAACCAACCCCAAGGCACCCCAATCTCTTTTTCCCCAAAGAGCTTGAAAAATAAGAGAAAATACAAATTGCAATCTGTGGCTGCTATCCCCTAGTCAGAGGCATGCAGATCCCACAGACAGATTTTCCAGGACACAGAACTGAACCAATGCCAGGTTAATAAAAAGAGGAAGAACTTTTATTAGCAAAACAATACTCCTGTTACAAGCACAGTTGGATTGGCTAGATGGTAAGAGCCACCAATTAATAAACTCATGGGGAATTTTCCCATGGGCTCAAAACTGAGTTACAAAAGGGTAAAATGAGGGTTACAGAAGTCGAAGTAAGAAGTCCTCCAGCTCGACATTATTTTGATATTTTCAAAATAACTGCTTGTAATGGAAACATAGACTATGTGATTTCAGAATAATGTCAGTTATTCTAAAATGACTTTGCTGTGTAGACATACCCTAAGGGATTTAGTTTCAGAGGGGTAGCCATGTTAGTCTGCTTCAGCAAAAACAATGAGGAGTCCTATGGCACCATAAAGACTAACAAACTTATTTGGCCATAAGTTTCATGGCTGGAACCCACTTCATCAAAAGCATCTAGCAAAGTGGGTTCCAACCCATGAAAGCTTATGCCCAAATATATGTGCTAGTCATTAAGGTGCTATAGGATTCTTCATTATTTAAGGGATTTAGGTATACTTCTCCCTTACGATCGTTTTGAAAATTTCACCAAAATGTATTTGCCTATATATTCAGCATTGATCAGTGATTTTTTTGAATGCTCAGCTTGGTGCTTGATTTTTCAGAAGTTGCTGAGGCCCTTTAGAAATGACTTAAATTGGGCACCAAAATCACTCTGAAAATTTAAGCTGTTTTCTTGTGTAGGTTGAAAGCATTTTTCTAAATGTCTTATTTTCAGCTTATTTAAAAGCACTTTTACTACCTCTGCCCCCCCCCCCCAAAAGCCATTAACTAGCTTTAAAGACATAATAAAAGGCAAATACAATGCATAGGATGGGTTCTTAGCCAGACTTGGCTATTTACAGTATGAAAGAAAAGGCCTTGATACGATGAAGAAAGCAATGGAATCACTATACATTTTAAAACTATTCTATTCTTGGTTGATCAAGGCAAACTAAAGGGCTGGATGGAGAAATAAGGATAAAACAACTGAGTCTCATATGATTGTCTTATAAATAAGCTGGAGAAAAACAGCCTAGACAGGGCTGATATATGGTGGCTGCATAACTAGCTGGATAACCTTTCCCAGAGAGTAGTTATCAATGGTTCACAGTCATACTGGAAGGGCATAACAAGTGGGGTTCTGCAGGGATCAGTTTTGGGACAGGTTCTGTTCAGTGTCTTAATCAACAATTTATATGATTGCATAGAGAGTACACTCGTAAAGTTTGTGGATGATACCAATCTGTGAGGATTGTAAATGCTTTGGAGGATAGGATTAAAATTCCAAATGACCTGGAAAAACTGGAGAAATGGTCTGAAATAAATAGGATGAACTTCCATAAGAACAAATGCAGAGTACCCCACATAGGAAGGATATGGACAAACATACTAAGGATACATGCATGGATACAAAATGGGAAATACTGTGTAGGAAGGAGAACTGCAGAAAGAGATCTAAGGGTCATAGTGGACCACAAGCTAAATATGAGTCAACAGGGTGACACTTTTGCACTTTTACAGGAGTGTTGTAAGCAAGTCATTCTTCTGCTCTACACCATACTGATTTGGCCTCAGAGTATTGTACCTCGTTCTAGATGCTATGTTTCAGGAAAGATGTGGACAAATTGGAGAAGGTCCAAAGAAGTGTAATCAAAATGATTAACGGTCTAGAAAACGTGACCTATTAGGGATGACTGAAAGAACTAAGTTTGCTTAGTCTGCAAAAGAGCAGACTGAGAGGGGACATAACAGCATTTAAGTTCCTAAAAGGTTGTTACAGGGAGGAATGAGATAAATTACTCTTCTTAACCTCCAAGGATAGGACAAGAAGCAATGGCCTTAAATTGCAGTAAGGAAGGCTTAGATTGGATGTTAGGAAAAAACTTCCTAACTGTCAGGGTGGTTAAGGGTAGAATAAATTGCCTAGGGAGGCTATGGAATCTCCTTCGTTAGAGATTAGATAAATATCTGTCCGGGATGATCTAGATCGGGATGGGAAATAAAAAAAGGCGGCCCATCAGGGTTAGTCCCTGGTGGGCTGCCACCGCTATATGGCGATTGCAACTCTCATTGACTGCGGTTCGCTGTTCATTGCCAATGGGTGTGGCAGGAAGCTATGCGGACCGGGACATCGCTTCCTGCCACTCCCATTGGCTGTGAATGGTGATCCATGGCTAACGAGAGCTGTGATTATCTGAAACCTGGGGAGGTAAAGGTAAATATAGAGATGGAGGCTTGCCAGGGATTAACACTGGTGCAACAGATCCACCCAATGGATACCTAATCTAGATGGTGCTTGGTTCTGCCATGAGTGCAAGGGACTGGTCTTGATGACCTCTCAAGATCCCTTCCACTTCTAGAATTCTATGATTCTCTGTGACTTGATTGCATTATTATTATAGCTTAAAATTCTGTCAGACTCGTCCCGTGACAGGAGTAACTAACCAACATGACATTGTGCCACGGAAAATGTTTTGTTTTAAAAAGTCAGACTGCGCAGAACATTAAGATTCTGCCTCAGGTATGAAGGTTTCAAGAGACATGATAAGCAGACTTTTTGTGCCTAATGTTCTTTCTTTTGCTCAACTGCCCATATCCCATGACCAAAACATTGCAGTACACTACACCATTAAAGAAGTGCTTAAGTACAGAGACTGCTCTTTTTAGTAAGCGTCTCTACTTACTTGTTTACAGTTTGTACTGCTTTTATGCACTATAATCAGGCTCAAGTTGAGCATTCAGAAATCACTGATCATTGCTGAACTTTGGGCAAGTAATACATTTTGGTGAAAATTTTCAAAAGAAGCTAAAGGGAGAAGGATACTTAAATTCCGTTAAACAGCACGGAATCCGGTGGCACCTTGGAGAGTAACAAGTCAGAAAAATGCCCCGTGCATTGCTCACTGTGGGATCTCAGAACTTTGCAGATGCTTCGGTGAAACCTCAGATAGGTGGATAACAGACATCCATCCTTAAGCTGCTACCTTTGGGCAAGGAAGCGACAGCCATGAAACAACATGTAGCAATGCAGTGAACCATTTGATGGTGGGAAGTGAAGACACCACCTCTGGCAGAAACTGAAGAAAGTATATTTGGACAGAATTTAATTTTCTGAGCTGGAATTTGACCTCTTTGCTAACGAAAAGAACAACAAGGTCTTTAATGACCCCATGTGGTCAAGAGTTCTGTTGTAGAATGCTTCATTAAAAAGAAAGGCAGCACCTCCAGAAGCATTCTGTCTGCTAACAGGATTCACTGGCTTTGCTTCAGGACTGACTCCAATGAAAGCCTATTAACTACCGAGTCACCAAAACCAGTCATGCACTTTGGCCCTGCTAGCTGGCCAGCAGAACTATTGACCATATAACTATTCAATGAGATAAAGTCTCAGGTTTTAAAGTGGAAGTAGGTGAAGTTTTCTGGAACACTTCTCCCCCTCCCATTGGACTTAAGCTGAATAAAACACTTTGCAAATTTGTGTTGATTCTGACTAACTGTTATGGTCAAAACCACAAAATAAAAAAAAGAAGTGGTCCCATTAAATTCAGTGAGACTGTTTGTGGTGCCATGGTCCATGCAGTGTAAGGGTATCAGATTTAGCCTCTACAATCTAGGCTATTTGCATAATTGAGTTAGATAATTAAGACTGGGATTTTCAGAGAGGAACAAAGTAATTAAGCCACTAGGAATTTCAAAGGTCGGGCAACTTATGCTCCTTTTCAAATCTCAGCCTAAATCTTCCATGATATGAACCCCAATAATGAACTTTTGGCAATAGCATATTACGACAAGCAAACACATGGACACTTTTTGTGACAAGCCTGGCTACTTGCCAGTGATGGGAATAAATGTGAATAGTAAGGTAGCCCAGTGCCACAGGTGATATTTCACAGGGTTTACCCTCTTTTTCCATAATTGCAGCGACGTGGCTCAAGCATGATATTCTGTTTTATATGTGTGCTTAGTATGATATATCCTCCCCCCCTCAAAACACCCAACAGCCCCACAATGCATCTATGATTGATTTAGCTAAGATCAAAGACATACAGCTGCAAAGAATCTAATTAAAATTTGATGATGCACAGGCAGGCTACATCTATTATTTAATTTTGAGGTTGTGATCTTATTTAAAATTAGTTTCCAGATTTCACTAACACTCTTGGGTTCCTGACATGCTTGTTGTCGTTCGTTTTGATATGAAGCTGACTTGCCAACATTCCACGAGAGATCCTTTTGTTGAACATCTTTGGTGGACTTTATTTTTTGGGGGGCAGGGGGTTGTAAATTCCAGCTTTTAACCAAGTATGGTTCAGATATATTTTTGACCCTATCGATATTGTGCAGAAGTACATTTCAGCTTGTTTTTTGAAAAGCTAATGGCAGGTGAGTTTTGAGTTCAGTTAGGTAACTATGAACAAAGCCACTAGGAATTTCAAAGGTCGGACACCTTATGCTCCTTTTCAAATCTCAGCCTAAATCTTCTATGATATGAACCCTGATAATGAGCTTTTGGCAATAGCATATTACAACAAGCAAACACATGGACACTTTTTGTGACAAGCCTGGCTACTTTCCTGTGATGGGAATACATGTGAATAGTAAGGTAGCCCATTGCCAGAGAACGTACCTTTGACCTTCTCTGCCTATGTAAACAGTCTCAGAAACAAGCATTAGAAGATGAAAAGAATGTGATATGGCTTTCTGGCAAATTCTAGCTGTTTGTTCTATAGCTCACAACATCCAGTTTTTAAAAAAACTGATTAGCTGTGTTCTGCTTGTTTAGAATAACAGCTGGAATTGGATTTTGTGTGTTTTTCATAATCCTGTTAATCAGAGAGGTAAAGCAAACAGCTGTTGCTTGATAAATTTCTGAAATTAGTGAGCACTAATAGAAGTTTCTTAAAAAAAACAGCTTGTGTGTGAATGACATATCCCTATAAAGGTGTGTGTGAATTTAGTGTTTGTCAATTATGCTGTTCCAGGCTAACATCCTTTATCACAAGACAAAAGCAGTGAGGAGTCCTGTGGCACCTTATAGACTAGCTGAAGTATTGGAGCATAAGCATCTGACAAAGTGGGTCTTTGCCCACGAAAGCTTCTGCTCCAACACTTTGGTTAGTCTATAAGGTGCCACAGGACTCCTCGCCGCTTTTGCAGATTCAGACTAACACGGCTACCCCTCTGATACTTATCACAAGACAGGGTTTGAAGAGCATAGGGGCAAGGCACAGCTCTGTTGAGGTTTGCATCTGTTACACTGGGGTAACTTGAATCAGGAGACGTAACTTCGAGATTCACACTGTTTAAACTGAGATCAGAATCTGACCCTGTGTGTCTGTGCTTTGATCTGTGAGGACCACTTCTAATTTGAGGGAGTCAGATGATTTGCTCTCCAGTCATATAAATACTGTGACCCAGGATGTGCTTAACTTTAAACAAGCGAGTAATACTTCTTGAAAATCAAATTCATTTCCTGTAGCTCACCAAACAGTTATCACGGGGCAGCAGGTTTCAAAAATTACCAACCAGTACTCCATTAGAACCAGTATTCTGGACCTGAAAAGCATTACCAATCTCTTAGGTATCTAATTCCCCAGAGAGATGCCTCTTGTTATCACTGACAGTGAATGTGTTGCAACATCTCAATAAACAAAACAAAAAAATCTTCCTACTTGTGAGAGCATAGATTACATTATAGGCCATGAAGAGTATGTTTTGTTTGGCAATTCTTCCCTTTGTTAAAGATGAAGTTCTTGTCTCCATCTACCAAAAGAAGACTAATGGACTCAAGGAAATTGGATTTGAGTCCACCTCTAACTGCTTATCTAGTCTCATATCTAGTCTCACTCATTACCATGGTAGCTGAACATCTCCCCCAAATTATGAAGTGAGAATATGAGGGGTTAGCATTTAGGCAGATACTATGTAATGAACTGGAGACCATCAGTGCTAAAAAAAGAAGTTGCTATAGCTTGAGGTAAAGAGCAAACCTGTTGAGCTAAGAGCAGTAAGACCTACTTCCTCTGTAGATCAGGCATAGTGGAGAACATGCAGCATGCACTGAGAAGTGGGTTACAAATACACACAGAAATACTAATTTCTATCTCTTTTTTTTCCTCCACCAGGGAGTGGTATTGTAGTAGTGCTGTGGAATGCTCCCTCTAACTTTTTCTGTCCATGTGTGGAATAAATGTTATGCACACCAAGGCATAGGCAGATGTGCACCACCAGTACAAAAAACACATGTTGCTGGCTGTGGGCATTCCGCTAATCAGCTTGGCAGCATTTGAATCTTTGCTAGGTGGCTGCCCAAGTGCTCAAAGTTTACAGGGATCACTGGTGCTATGGAAAGACTAGGCTATGAAATAGGTTTAAATCTAATCTAATCTAGCCAGGCCTTTATACCACACTCGTCATCTTAATAACTTTGCAAAATTAAACTGCCCATAGAGACTGTCTAAACATGGATTCTTATGGCCTTATTTGTTTAAGTACTACCACCAAATGTGTATACAGCTTCTTCTGATCATAACTTAAACCAAGGTAAAGGTTTTGTTGTGCCAGGAAAATGGGATGTGCCTGGAATAAAACCATACAGAAAAGAGACAGAATCACCAGGCAAGTGAAAGGGGTTAGCTGAGGGACATGCCCTCCCCCCAAATCTGGGACAACTCTAGACCTGAGCCTTCCATTTCTATTCCCACTCCCATTAGGAAGAGTAAGGGGTGCTGAAGGCCCTTCCCCGGGATTCATACAGAAACATTGTTGGCTTTCCCTTTTGTCAGGGAGAGAGGGGAAAGTGCAAGTTTGCTGCATTTCTCAATCTGGCTGGGAAGTGCAGGAGGTAGTAGAACATGAACCTGCCCCATCTGGGGGACATGCCGCCCTCCACCGGCTGTGCCTGCTGGAACTTCAGCGACCATGGAGAAGCGCTTCTCACCAAGCTCCAAGTTGCTGCGGTGAGAGAAGGCTGGTGTCATCCTCTCTCCCTGGGGCAGTCTGCATCCTGAACCCCACCTCCCAGAGCAGTGATTTAAATGAAGCATGTGCTTTTTCATTTTGTTTTCCAAAAAACAAAAATTAATTGAGTTTAGGACTTGAGCAGCACTGGTTAAATCGTCTAGTGTAATATAATAGTAAAGAGAGAGGCAGTATACTGACTGAATGACTTGCATGCTATGATACTGGAAAATTTGTGTTAATGCATAGGCTACCGTGTTTTGCACCGGATAAAGCCTTTTCAGTGGTTTCTTCAAACACTCAACAGCTATGTCACAAAGTAAAAGAATTGTAGTCGATAGTCCTGGCTAGTCACATGGCTGTGTGGGCCCAAATATAAAGGGAAGGGGAAACTAGGTCAAAGGGGATTACTGTGTCTTCTCCTCTCCTGAAACAAAAACAGGACTATGTAGCACTTTAAAGACTAACAAGATGGTTTATAGTTTATCTTGTTAGTCTTTAAAGTGCTACATAGTCCTGTTTTTTGTTTCAGCTACACCAGACTAACACGGCTACATTTCTATCCCTATTCCCCTCTCCTGACTGAGTAAACCTGTGAGGGAATAAAATATTGCTCAATGTTTTTCTGTTGAATTTATTTTTGTGATTTTTGGATAAATAATAAACAAGGCATGAGAGAAGGGCCTTAACGGGATTAGGGATTAGTGTGGTAAAGTAGCCATAATCAAGTTACCAATAGTGTGGGATAGAACATTGCTTCACTCCTCCCACATTACATCCTGCTGTGTTAGTGATTTCCCTCATTCTGTTTGGGGGGAGAAAAGCAGCAAGTTCCCTGCCTGCAGTACTGTGAGTGGAGCATTTTGTTTGAGTTGTACTGAGCAGTCCCTTTAAAAACTTGGTGCTCTGTTTCCATTCCTTGGCTGATGAAGTTTGAGCCGTAATTTTTGAACGCAGAAACTATTTTTACACTCATCTGTATTTAACTTTTGGCCCTTGGTTATTTGCAGTCCCTACCTACAATTAAGTGGTGTGAGTGTATAACAGAATCTAGCTTTCTGGAGTGCTACAATTTTGCAGCTCGGTGTGCTAGCTCTTTGGCCCAAAGTCCTAGAGAACTGGGAACTTGCTATTGACCTCTGTTGGCAAACAAGGAAAAGAGCAGCCCCAGAGGTCCTTGGGAACTTTGGATAGACAGAGGTTCCGTGGGTGAAGGTCCTGTCTGCCAATGTGTGTGACTAAGTGAGAGGGGATGAGCAAATGGCATAGGCCTCATTTGTGTTCACATGTCAATTTTGGTCAGTTAGATTTTAAGCCTCTGGGTAATAATAATGTGATACCTGTTGGGAAATGAAAAGACAAGAGAACTGAACTGAATGTGTATGGAGTGCAGATCACTCAGTGGTCATTTTTGCTGCTGGCAATACCTGTTTGAAAGGTGACAAAAGAGGCAGTAATTGAAACCTCAGTGCATGATGGGTATACTTTGTCTTTCTCCAGTTCCATCTAGAGGTTATCTGTTTGCATCTGTAACCCTTCTGCCAGGTAGCGCCAGCAAAAGCTGGGGCCGGTTTTGGTATCCAGAGGTCCCTTTTCATCCATCTCACAAACAACCGGCTCGAGCCCCCACCCGGTAGCCTGGGAAATGCACACACCCCTGGGTGCCTCTAAGAGGCAATGCTTCCCCATTCACAAGCACAGAGTCTGAGTGTCGAAAAGAAACTTTTAATGAAAGAGAGAAGTCACATGGCATTAGCTTGGGAAAATACCATAACCAGAGTTCATAACCAACCCATGAGTAACCATCCCAGTTCAAATGGATTGAGCAATGCCCTTTGCCTCTCAGGCTCACTAGTCCAGCAATGCAAGGGTCCCATTCACCTACCTACACTTTCTCCATACTCCACTTCAAACGTCCCGCTTACAGCTCTGTCCAGTCAGTGCGGATGTAGACACATCACCCTCATGACTCTACTCATTGAGCCTAATGCCATGCCACCTTTGTGCTGCTCCTTTGATCCGCTTGCTCCACCAGCCGCCCTGCTAGCCACAATGGATCTGGCTCCAGGCTAAACCAGTGATTTCAGCTCTTAGTGATTTCAACTCTTTAACCACCACCTAGGCTGGCAAAAAGATTGCAGCTTTCACTGGAATAGCAGAAAGACTCCTGATGGAGTCTGCTTTAGGTCTAACCTTAGGACTGGGGTGGGGGAGGAAGAGACAGGTTGAACCAGTCTTACAGCTCACACCTAGCAGTCATGAAGCAGGCTGACTCAAGCCCTTTCCCTCCCAACTCAGTTCACTCAGCTCTAGAAGGGGAAGGTTTGTTTATCTGAAACCCCTTACAATGATGGTGTCTCTCCTGCAAGCACTGGTGTCATATTTTACAGTTCTTACATTGAGTAGCCTGGTTTGTGACCCCACAACAGCCACATTAGTTACAATACACTACCAATCCTCATTCTAACAACTGATCCTCCATCAGCCCTGGCTGAATTGGATTTACATAACCGTACCCTGGATGCCTTCCCCATCTCGGCCTGAGCTGTATTTACATATCAACAGTTGTTTAGCCCTGCAAGATAATTAATGGAGTGAGCATACCCACCCCCAGGGCTGCTCTCTCCTTTTAGCTGGCTGATTGCTAGCAGTAGTTCAGCCCCTGTGCACACATCCAAAGCTGATAGAAAAAGATGATGAAACTTCCTCTTCAGGGAGGTCATTCCTATGCCCCGCTTCTTCTGCCTGGGGCCATTCCTTTTCTCGCAGTTCTCAGCCCCCTCTGGCATGGGGAGGAGAGGGAGAGGGCTCAGATGGAGCCTCAGCCAAGGGGAGCTGAGAGTTTAGCTCTGGCTGGGGTCGAGCTCTCAGCCAGGACTGCTGCAGAGGTCTTAGCTGGAGTTCCAAGTCCCTCTCTGCATTCCTCCCCACTCCCCACAGCTCCTCCCCCATTTCATCCACAGCCCTGTACCGCCCCTTTGCTGTGGCCCCTCCCCCCTGCTTGCGCCTTTGTCCCCCTCCCAGCTGCAGCCCTGCTCTCAGGTAAACTCTGTGACCCTATCGTGGACCTTGGGCCACACAGAACTGTCGTGAGGAGGGTTTTTTTGGAAAGCCCCAAATCCGCCGCTGCCTCTCCCCGAGTATCAGGAGGCTTGTGAAAGCTTAGTGATATCATTTTCTTTGATGCCTTAAATATTTGGTCTGGGAATTGGCTGTGGAATGCAGAAGCTGCACAGGGCCAGAAACTGTGATGTTAACTTTGAGATTTGATACCATGGCTGAGTGCATCTGGGGAGCCAAGAGAGAATATCTATCCTTAATTCTGTGTTCAGAAAGTGCCTGCTATCTTTCTCTCGTTTTCTCTTTTCTTCTGAGCGATGAATTTATTTGCACTTCTCTATTTTTAAGGTGCCAGGTGGTCTAATTTTGTCATTGTTCCTTAAAATAAAAACCAAGTCATGAAGATATAATTTAATTGCTTTTGTTCAATAAATACAAAGGAAAGAGAGCACTGTAGCTTGTTCTCAGACTGATATTTTTCTTATTCGTTGTATAGAACTTAACCGTAATAAATCACAGACCTATTAAAAGAAAATCAATTTGCATCAATAACAGCAGCCTTCAGATTTCCCCAGTTCACCTCATTTGTGAATTGCTGTAATTCAGTTTCCTTTTAGAACCGCTGCTCAATGCTGTGTTGGTTGTGACTTTAATATGTGTGGAAGATTGCTGAGTTTTTGTTGTTGAGCATGTCCAGCCAGAATGAATGCAGGAGGCAAATTTCTTCTCATTATGTTGTTTTCAGGGAGTTGTGACTTTTAGTGGGACTCTAGGGGGATGTCTCCATAGCAGTGTTATTTCGAAATAACACAGTGAGCGTTTATACAGCAGCTAGCCTGTTATTTTGAAATATATTTGAGAAAAGGAGCTTTTTATTTTGAAATCTGTAACTCTCAATTCACAAGGAATAATGCCTATTTTCAAATAGCTATTTCTAAATAGGGTGTGTGTAGACAGGGCAGCTGGAGTCATTTCAAAATAAGTGGCCCCCAGGGCTTCCCACAGATGCCCTGCTGGCCCATCTGGCCATACTCATCAAAAATCTATCGTTCCCTTTCCCCTGCAGCCCTTAAAGTTGCAGCCACCGGGGAAAAGGCTGGTGGCACAACACACGCTCTGCCAGCCCTGTGCCACATTGCAGCAGCCTTCACAGCTTTTGCTGCTGCCATGAGCGACCCCCGTGCTCTGACCAAGCCTGCCATGGCTGCAGCTGAGCAGGCAGCCAGCTCCCAGGCCTTGCCTGGGGGTGAAAGAGGCATTCACCTTCCTGGTCTATTCAGAGCTCCTGGACCTCATTGAGATCTGGGGAATGGAGGCAAACCTCCAGGATCTCCACACCAGCTGCAGGAATGCTGCATCTACAGCTGGCTGACAGCCTGGTTCACTAGGGGCACATGAGCACTCAGGAGCAGGTGCACGTGAAGATGAGGGAGCTCAGGCAGGCCAGGGAGTGCAGCTTCCGCTCCGGGGCGGCACCACAGACCTGTCCTAATGACCAGCTCCACCGCATCCTGGGGGAAGATCAGTCCCTCCCCTCCCCTCCCCTCCACCCCCCCCCCCGCTCGTAGTGGACTCTGGCCCTGTAGAAGGAGACAAACAGAGAATCACAGGGTTTCCAGAGCTCTCAGGAGGTCCCCGAGCCCAACCCCCCAACACCCACCAGGAGCAACCCCTATTCACCCCATACCTCAGCAGGGCTTTGTGAAGGCAGGACTGAAGAACCTCCCGGGGAAGGGGCTTCCACCACCACCCCCTTCCCTAGGGAAACCCATTCCAGTAGCTAACAGCCTCCCTGGGACAATAGCATGAGAGAGTCATACCTGCATAAGCATGGTCCAGATGGTTGATCTCCCCATGTGAACTGGTTCCTCAGAGACCGGTAGCTGTCCGGTGTGGCAAGCTTCCAGATAATGATGGCGACCTACTTGTGGAGGAGGATGGCGGGTTGAATGTGAGTATTCTGTTGCATGAGGGTAGGGGCAAGCCACTTGCAGAGCTCCAGGAAGGTGGCCTTCCACATGTGGAAATTCTGGAGCCACTGCTGGTAGTCCCACCGCTCCATGACGATGTGGTCCCGCCGGTCGGAACTGGTGTCCTGGTGCCAAAGCAGCAGTGCACAGTGTGCCGGGGAGGGTAGGTGGGATCGAGCTGCCTGAGCAGTGCGTGGAGAGAGTAGAAGAGGTGCCCCACAATGAGCGCTGGGGGTCATCCTCCTGCAGAGGGCAGCCTGCAGAAACTGTACCAGGAGATGTAAGAGCCATCGACTGGTCGGAGGCAAGTCCAGTTCCATGGCTGTGGGGTCTGCAAGGGCAACCAGAGCATGCAGTGGAAAGGAACTGCTGTCCCTCAAGGAGGTAGGCAAAGGAGAAGAGCCTAAGGCACAACTGTACGGGGGGTCCCTTTAAACATGAGCCTCAGGTAGCAACTTGGGGAAATAATTGCTGTCCTGGTTCCCTGCCAGAAGTGCTTCCAGGTGGCCTTAAATGCAATTCAGTGTCCAATGAGTGCTGACACTCTATTTCAAAATAGCTCAGCGCAGTTTTGATGGGCGTTTGCTGTGGGTATGCGCTATTTTGAAATATACATTTTGAAATAGCTTATTCCGAAATAAGGGTGCATCTACACAGCACCCTTCCCTCAAAATACGCTACACAATTTGCACTATACAAATTGCACAGCTTATTTTGAGGTAATTTTGAAATAAAGTGCTATTCTGACAAATCCCTTAACCCTCATGTAACGAGGGTTATAAGGATGCTAGAATTCCACACCTGTTATTTCAAAATATATTTCGAAATAATGGGCACGTTGAAGGACACAGATTTGCTATTTCGGGATACTTCCCCAAATAACCCAACTGTCTAGACAGAGCCTAAGGGTACGTCTAGACTACAGGCTTTTGTCGACAGAAGTTTTGTCGACAGAATCTGTCAACAAAACTTCTGTCGACAAAGAGCATCTAGACTACATCAAGCAGATAGACAAAACAATTTGCTTTGTCGACAGAGAGCGTCCAGACTGCAGGTAGGAATAAGAGATCCTCCGGAAAAGGGCTTTATTCCGGAGGATCGCGCCAGTCTAGACGCTCTTTTTCAGCTTTTCCCCAAGCCGGAAACAAAAGCGGCGGCCATGTTTATTTAAATCCCGTGGGGGATATTTAAATCCCCCGCGGATTTCCCTATTCTGACTTGCCTGCTTTGCATGCCTCTTCCGGAGAAGGGGCCAGTCTAGACGTAGCCTATGAGTATAGACTTGAGCAAGACACTGAAGACACTCTTTGCTGATTCAAATCACTGTGTAATAATGAAGTGATCCATCTAGGGCAGTTGTTCTCAAACTTTTTGGCCCATGGCCCAGTTCGCTCAAAGCAACCGTTTCCGTGGATCACCGGCTGACCACCCATGATGACAAAATGGGTACAGGAGGGGGTGGAGTGTGAGGTGTGGGTGGGAGGGAGGGAGGGAGGGAGCTGGAGCGGAGTGGGAGGTGTGGAAGGGAGGGTGCAGGAGCGGGCTGAGGGTGTGGTTTTGGGCAGGACGAAGGGTGCAGGAGTGAGGTAGGGGTGTGGAGTCTTGGTGGGCAGTCTTTTTTGTGTGTGTGCTATTGTATATATATTCTTGTTCATCATCATAACGTGCCATTTGAGGTCTCTTCTTTGCTGACAAAAGGCCAGTTTATTATTTCCTGTCTGCTGATAGTAAACAGACATTAGAGTGCCCAGAATTTAATTTTTGATCATGCCCACATTGTCAAATGCAAAAGCTAATTTTGAGTGCTTCCATTTTTGACACTTAATGTGGCATTTCTCAAAATGGCCTCAAACTGCTCTTGTTGATGTCATTGGCAGCATTAACTGTAAGGGGGGCAATTCGCCCAACATCGTGCATGTTAGAAAATCCCAGTTTTTACCGAAGTGTTGAAAACCTGGGATTCCTGTTTGATAACAGTGACAGGTACGCAGCACCTATGATAGGCAACCAAAACTAGGAATGTTAGAAAAAGTGGGTCTTCTTTATTGCAGTTGCTGTTTTGCCACTAAGTATTCTGGGGAGAAGCAAACCAGATTCCACATCTATTTCTATCTTAGAAGTCATAAAAAAAATATCTGCAACAGGACTAAGATGATTTGCAGGTTGAGATGAGAAGCTATTACAAAGACAATATGAAAACTATTTGTATCTGCAGAGACAATATTCAGTGTACCCTAAGTGTTTAAAATTCATAAGCATTATTTTTCTTTCCAAGAAGCATGAAATACTCGAATGAACTTGACGTTTTTTGGACCTGACCTTCTTAATTATTTTTGACATCCTATATACTATACAGTTATAGGGGTTTGTTGAAGATCATGTCTATCTTTGCCAAGGTTTTAGTTTCTCATTCAAACTGTCTGCATGTGTATTGTATGCATATGTAAGTATGCGTGTGTTGTTTATATGCAAGAAGTAGATTTAGAAAGAGTCATCTTCAGGGAATAATGTGTTTTATATTAATAAAACACTGTACATGCTGTTTATTCAGTACAAAAATGCAGGCAGAATATACAGTACACAATTTCTAGTTTTCTCAGGTCTTGAGAAATAACTCCTAGCACAAGTTTTTGGAGAAGAAATAGTCTGAAGTACTTTCTTCAAGATACAGGCCAAAATTCTGCCACACTAACATCAGTGTAAAACTAGAATGGATCCATTTGAATCAATCAGTTTGCTCTGGCTTGGGCATTGGTGTAACTAAGACCAGTGAAACCTGTCTCCAAAGAATAAAACATTGAAGGCAGATTATATTGAGAAGGTAATAAAGAAAATGGTACTGAAAGTACAAGGGAAATAAAGGTTTGGACTTGAGACAAAACTAGCAGCTGCTAAATAAATTGATCCTGGTGTTAATGATGTGTTTTCCCTGGTCTCCAGATGAGAGAGGGTGAAAGAGAGGGTAAAGGTGAAGCAATAAAAAAGTACCTTTGCATTATGAAAAATGTCTCCATCTCAGTCTCCCAACAACAGATGTGCAGACACTGAAAATATATCATCCTTGGGACTAAAAACAATGTGAAGAGAGAAGAAAAATTAGTGTGAAATCCTAAAATGACAAATTCTGAGTTTCCTGCTGGTGGTGTTGTAATGTTAATACTTGCGAAATATTAGGTTACACACTGTTGTCATGGTTTGCTTTGGGTCTTTGATGGATCTGTTAGACATGGCCTCTGGACTCGCAGGAATCTGTGGACCGCAGGTTGAGAAACAGTGGTTTAAGACAAATAGGGTGCAACTGGTGGATGAAACTAATTGGGTGCAAGAAGGTTCAGAGAAAACCCACAGAGTTTAGAGGAAGAGCAGAAATCAGTTAATCACAGTTCTAACCAGTGCCAGCAGGCATCATAGCAGAGATAGGATTTGAAGAGGCATTAAGGAAGACTAGATGCTGGCTTTCCACTGCTTTATGTCCAAGACATCATTAATATCTGATCCTCTAGATATTTTATAACTTGGCTAACTGGCCATGACAAGCCTTTAGCACTGTTCTCTGCTTCGAGGAAATGGAAGGCCAGCTCAAACCGGCGCATATGGAAATATGAACAATTTGCAGCGATACGCTAATATGTTGTAATGCAGGCTCTTGTTCAGCCAGTGGCTCTGCATATGAGCAGACAGCTCTTGGGGGGTACAGGAATTTGCCCAAAGAATCTGATTGCAGGGTTGGGACCTTAATTTGTAATGGTAACAGGATTGTTCTTTGTCAGCAAGACACAGCGCCCACATCTAGCACTTTACACAGACTTCGAAAACTAGATGTTAATATGCAAGTGAACCTGATTGCTATAGGAAAACGAAAACTGGTATTTGCCAACTGTTATCCCCTACTGTGTTCTGATTCTCCTCTGTGCTAAAAACAGCATCGATTTCTGGAAATTGTGGCTTTTTAATGGGTTTAAAACAAAATAAGAAAAATAAATAAATGAAAATGGCATTAAATTAGCTGCATTATACTCCATACATCTAATTACTATCTACGCTTTAGACACCATATTGCAGAAGAGAAAAGATGACGGTGTAAGGTGAGAGCACAGAAGATACACAAAGATATGCTTTCTTCAGAGAGATAGTGGGTTAACAGAAGTATAGCTGAGTAAGGAACAATACCCCTGTTTTACATGTGTATGCTTTTTAATGAGCCCGACAAAGAAGGGTGGCATTATGCTAGTCAGTCTTGCTAACACCTGCACACTGTTGCCATTAAACACTTTTTAATGAAGATAAAATTGGTATTCATCGTGTGTAGAGTCTGACAAGGCTGCTGACAATTCTGGGGAAGAATTTGCATTTGCTTTTCATTGCCTCTGGCTTCCTATTTTTTGGGGGCAGTGGGGAGCAATACATTTTCAAAGTAGATATGGATTCATACCATGGATTATGGATTTGAGCACCATATAATTTATTTCTGTGTATGTATGGAGGGAAGCGGAGGAGGGGGAATGACTGAACCCAATTGTGGAGCCTCACCAGAACCTTACTATTGGTTCCTAGCTTTAAAATGGCCAAAACTGAGATCTGAAACCCTTATCCAATACATACACCCAAGGCAGAGGCTCCAGGCTGTAAATTGTCGGCAGGCCATTGAAATCAATAGAGCCATGACAATTTAGAGTAGCTGATGTCAGACTTACCTCCCACATCTTTGGTGCGTTTGAAATCTGAGGTCTGCATTTCAGGCTCATGTCTACTCACAAGGAAATGAGAGCATGGATGATTTAGGTCTTGAAAATGGAATGGAAACCTGTGGTTTATAAGCAGTTCTGAGATAAACCTGAGGGAAAAAGTCTCAGAGAGGTAGCTGTGTTCGTCTGTAACTTTAAAAACAACCAGTAGTCCTGTGGTACCTTAGGGCATGTCTACACTGGGAAATTATTTCAAAATAAGTTACTTGGAAATAACTCCCAAAATAACTAATTCAAAATAGCATGTCCACACAACAAAGCACCATCGAAATAGCACAGAATTATTTCAAAATAGCACGTCCACACTGATCAGAGCCTTAATGACATTTAAAGCCCCCGGAAGCATTTTGGGGAGGGCAACAGGAGAGTAGTAGCTTCCTGTAGCTGCTTCCTGAGGCTAGCTGCTTAAAGGGGCTCTTCTGTACAGCTGTGTCATTCCCCTTCTCCACTGCCTACCCTCTTGTGGGATGCCAAACTCACACTGTGTGCTCTTGTTGCCCTTATGGATGCCACAACACTGACACCGTGGTGCTAGAGCTACTGTAAAGCAGTGCCAGGCTCTTGGGCCTCATGATGTGCCTCATGGTACAGTCCATGCAGGCTGCCCACATGGTGCTTCAGGACCACCACAGCCAGCCCTGTATAGGGAACTGCTTCACCTGGCACTCCTGGAGCATCAAATTCCTCCCCATCCTTTGCACACTATGGAAAGCCACTTCTGGCAGTAGGAGACCCGCTCTGACTCGTGTGACTGCATTGTCCTGCAGTGGTGGGACAGCCAGCAGTGGCTCCAGGACTTCTGCATTTGGAAACCCACTTTCCTGTAGCTCTGCGAGTGGCTCACCCCTACCCTCAGGCGATGGAACACCTAACTGAGACCATCCGTCACCCTGCAGAAGTGTGTCACCATCACGCTCTGGAAGCTCGCCACACTGGACAGCTACTTCTCTGTGGAAGACCAGTTCAGCATGGGGAAATCCATGGCTGGGACCGTGCTCTCGCAAGTTTGACTATTTGACTTTTTCTCTAGGAGGGTGGTGAAGCACTGGAATGGGTTACCTAGGGAGGTGGTGGAATCTCTATCCCTAGAGGTTTTTAAGTCCCGGCTTGACAAAACCTTGGCCGGGATGGTTAGTTGGAGTTGGTCCTGCTTTGAGAAGGGAGTTGGACTCAGTGACCTTCCGAGGTCTTTTCCAACCCTATGATTCTGTAAGTGGTGAAGGCCATCAACGCCATCCTGCTGTGGAGGATCATCACTCTGGGCAACGTAGATCCCCTTGTCACTGGCTTTGCAACAATGGGCTTCCCCAACTTTGGGGGGAAGGCATAGACTGCACCCACATCCCCATCCTGGTCCCCAACCATTGTGCTTCCAAATATATCAATAGAAAGAGGTAGGTTTTCAGTGGTGCTGCAAGCTTCTTATGGACCACAAGGTCTGATTCAAGGAAATTTACATTGGGTGGTTGGGAAGGCGCACGACGCTTGTGTATTCTGGAACTCAAGTCCCTTCCATAGGATGCACGCCGGCACTTTTTCCCCTGACTGCACCATCAGAGTTGGGGACATCAACATGCCTATGTACATCCTGGGTGACTCAGCCTACCCCTTGCTCCACTGGCTGAGGAAGCCCTGCATGGACAGCCTGGACCCCATCAAAGAGACCTTCAATGCCAGGCTCAGCAAGTGCCGCAGGGTGGTTGGGTGTGCCTTCCACCGCCTCGAGGGGAGGCTCTGGAGTCTCCTCACCCACCTGAACTTCAGCAAGTGCAACATCCCCCAGGTCATGGCGGCCTGCTCTGTGCTCCACAACATCGGAGGGTACGTCTACACTACAGCGCTAGTTCGAACTAACTTAGTTCGAATTAGTTAATTCGAACTAAGCTAGTTCGAACTAACGCATCTAGAACTAAAAACTAGTTCGAACTAGCGTTTTGCTAGTTCGAACTAGTAAGTCCACATTGAGTGGACTCTGAACAGGGCTTAAGGATGGCCGGAAGCAGTGCCGGCAGGGCATAAAAGGAGGACTTAGAGCGTGGAGATACTGTCTCAGGCTAGCCGAGGGCTGCGCTTAAAGGGTCCCGACCCCCACCCCGGACACACAGTTCTAAGGGGTGCCCCGCTTGCAAAGAAGTTCTGGCTTGGAGTGCCCTGAGTGCCCACACTGGGCACATCACACCACTCGGCCATCAGCCCGGCTGCACTTGCCGCAGGCTGCCATCTGGGGAGAGGGAGTAATTGGGGGGCTGCAGGAGAGCTTCCACCCCCAGAAGCCCGCAGAGCCAGCCCAGTCCTCCCCATCGGGGGCTCGTACCCCATTCCTCCCTCACCTCCTTCCACTTACCCTTCCTTAGCCCCCCTTCTTCTTGATGTACAAAATAAAGATAACGTTTCTTCCAACATTGACTCTGTCTTTATTGAAAAAAACTGGGGGAGACTGGGAAAAGGAGGTGGGAGAGGGGAAGAGAAAGGCTGGGAGAGGGGAGGGCAACTAACATGATCAGGGGTTGGGAACAGGTCCCAGATGAAGAGAGGCTACAGAGACTGGGACTGTTCAGCTTAGAAAAGAGGAGATGGAGGGGGGACAGGATAGAGGTCTCTAAAAGCAGGGGTTGGGTGGAGAGGGTGCATTCAGAAAAGTTCTTCCTGAGATCCCATAAAGAAGGACTAGAGGACAGCAAAGGAAAGGAATGGGTAGCAGGCTTGAAACTAGTAAGAGAAAGTGGTTCTTGACAAAGCAAATAGTTAACCTGTGGAACTCCTTGCTGCAGGAGGCTGTGAAGGCTACAACTAGAACAGAGTTTAAAGGGAAGTGAGATCAAGTCATGGAGGTTGGGTCCATGGAGTCCTATTAGCCAGAGGGTAGGAGTGGTGTCCCTGCCCAAAGTTTGTGGAAGGCTGGAGAGGGATGGCACGAGACAAATGGCTTGGTCATTGTCTTCGGTCCATCCCCTCCAGGGTCCCTAGGGTTGGCCGCTGTGGGCAGACAGGCTACTGGGCTAGATGGACCTTTGGTCTGACCCAGGACGGCCATTGTAAGCTCAGGGCTCAGTGTCGGGGGTCTCAGTGGACCCCCTTGATTTTCATGCACACCTGGTCCTGGGTGGCCAGGCTGGCAGCTCTCCTGCCCTAGACGGCCACTTTCCTGTGCCTAGTGCGGAGATCGTGGACAAGGTCCACGATGTCCACACTAGCCCAGGAAGGTGCCCGCCTCTTGCGGTCCAGGGCAAGCTCCCGGGAGCCGCCAGCCTGGTCCCGGCAAGAGGGGGTGGGCTGGGGGGCATCGGGTGGGTGGCTCTGTGCCGTGCCAGGTGCAGGGTCTGCTAGCTGGGTGCTGGCAGGCTTGCACCTGGCACGGGCACCGTAGCCAGCCCGTGCCCCTTTAAGGGGTCCGGGGCCGGGAGGGGGGCATAGAGTTTCCCTGGTGTTGGCCAGAGTGGCCACCAGGGAAACCTGGGGAGGGCTAGCCTCCCACTAGTTCGAACTAAAGGGCTACACAGCCCTTAGTTCGAACTAGCTAGTTCGAACTAGGCGTTAGTCCTCGTAAAATGAGGTTTACCTAGTTCGAACTAAGCGCTCCGCTAGTTCGATTCAAATTCGAACTAGCGGAGCGCTAGTGTAGCGCATAGGAAAGTTAGTTCGAACTAACGTCCGTTAGTTCGAACTAACTTTCTAGTGTAGACATACCCTAAGAGAGTAAGGGAGAGTATCTCCTGCCAGGGTGGTGGGCAGAGGCTGAACATCTGACCAGGGCTTATGCGCAGCTGGGCACCACTGCCATTCAGCAAGCAAATCAGGGGGCTATGCTTATTCAGGGAGCCTTGAGGGAGAGTTTCAGACAAGGCCAGCTGTGAGACTCTGTCCCACGCCTTCCCACAAGGGGCCTCTGCATTGCCCCTATGTGGCTGTCTTCCCCCACCCCTCCCTTCTCACCTTCTCCCCCTTCCCTACAAACCAATGAAGAAACCTTTTTTGTTTGGAAAAACAACTCTCATGTTTTATTTGGAGGATATACAACAGGGGAGGGACTGAGCCACCCTTTTATATTTCCTCTTCCATCCTGCCTCTCCACTTCTGGTGTCTGGGACATGGCCCTCCTGATTCCACCCACTGGGCAGCATCTCCTTTGTATCCACCTCTGAAGGAGGCCATGCTTCCTCACTACAAGCCTGCAAGAAGTTACAAGGAATATCTATACGCCTTTAACACCTTTGCAGAAGTTGCAGCACCAACATCAGGAAAATCAGGAGTGTGTGCAGCTGGTTGACAAGCAACTGATAACTGGGTTAACATAGGTAAAAGAGGAAAAAGAAGCATTGGTGTTACAGTTCGGGGGGAGGGTCCGTTCTCCCCTTCCCCCATCTCTTCGCCCTTCCGGGTGACCTCGAGCACGAGCTGGACTAGCGTTGCAAGTGATTCACAGCCTAGACCGAGGCTGCTGCTCTATATCCCTTCGGAGCTGGCCAATAGCTGGGGAAGATAGGGGGGCTCGGGCCACCTTCACTCTGAGCCTTGACCCACCCTCACTCCGAGCCCCAACCCAGGGCCCCAAGGACCTGGGAATGCTTTCCCAGGTCCGGCTGGTGGGGTTGAGACCCATAACACACCAACCCACGGTCTATCCAAAAGCTGCACCCTGGGTCGCTTCCTACCTCCCTCCTTCTATCGAGTTGCTCTCTCCGTCCTCCACGCTGTGACCTCTCTCCTGCCATGGTGGTGCTTGTTTTATGTGTCCTGTTGGGTCTGCGTCTGACGCAGGAAGGGGTGACCAGACATCCTTGGCCCCTCTCCCTCTTCCAGCTTCCGGGTGCATGCGCCCGAGTCTGTCTCCCCCTTGGCTATGGGGCCGGCGCGCACAAGCGGGGCTGAACCACCACCTCCATTGCTCCCCCGGCCACTGGAGCCAACGTGACCGGTGGGCGAGGTGAGAATCAGCGCCCCTCCCCCTCTCTGGCAGCCGTGGAGCATGCGCAGCACAGCTGGGGCTGGGGCCGCACGGCTGCTTCTCCCTAGAGCGCCAGCGCCGGCGTGGCCGCTGTGCAGGGTGCCGGGGTGACCCCGTCACAGTTGGCTATCCAATTTCTATGAAAAACCTTCCAGAGAAACTGTCAGATAGCAGTAAACTGTCTTTGGGGATAAGGGTGATGATGAAAGTTCAGTGGAAATGGGGAACTGCCATGTGTCATGCCTTTGTCCATACTAAGGAAGTGGCATAGGTGGAGATGGTTACTTCAGTGTCTCATCATAATATCATTGCAGGCTGATGACTGGGAGTCGGGAGATGAAACTGACATATAAAAATCTTGCTCAGTCCTGGGCAGGGTAAAGATCATTGTGCCAGCGAGCAAGGCAGGCAATGCAAGTCTCAAGTGCAGAACTTTGAACTGGAGCCAGAATTGGTTTGGATTTTAGCATATAAACTGTGGATGTGATGTCCTCCTGTCACACTTCCATGGGGTCACCAGGGATTAGAGCAAGGATTTGGAAGTAAGCTGAAGACAAGACTAAAATGAGGACATGAACTGTATCTGCAATTATACTAGCCCCACGCTGGGAAGCCAGCAAATAATAGCTGATTAGTATTCTGACTGTGGCTGACGAATTGATACACACAGAAAAGCCTTAATTTGGTGGGGCATGTACAGGTACAATAGGCTTTATCTGAAAAGAAGGGATGTTAAGTGAATGGATAAGAGAATAGATACATCTTTGGGGGAGTAATTAAATTAGAGATGGAGCTATTCTGAATAAACAGGAGTCTGTATAATAGCCAGCCATGAGGGAAGAGATTACCTACAATAAATACACAGGGAGAAGGTGGAAATTAAAATGAATCAGATTGTTTATTTAAGAACTTAAAAGAGAAGGGAAAGATGTTTAAACTTGCTAATAGCAGCTCCTTAAACCTCCATACACCTGTGGCTTGTTACTCTGATGTCTTACTTTCAAGTACCTTTCCTTAAAGGAGGGATAAAAGAATATCTCGTGCCATCAAAATCTTACTTCTCATAACACAGGCACTTTTTATTTCATTTTTTTTTACTATAGCTGCCGTGTTAAAGTCCATGGGATATATATAGTAACCAACATGTGAGGCCCTGATTCTGTACAGCCTTAGCATGTGCTTCACTTCATGCATGGATATAGTCCATTGATTTCAATGGGGCTACTTGCATGCTTAAAAGGAAGCACATGCAGGCACAGGGCTTAAAAGTGGCTGTGCATGCAGACCCGTTTAAAGGAGAGGGAGTATTATCCTTCCATACCTATAAAAGGAGGGCTAGTGAAAATTGCTGTCCCTGTGCTCACCCAAGTGCCCGAAAGAAGCTGGAAAAGGCTGGGCTTGCCGCCCCTTCCTGTTTCTGGCCACATTGTGATAGAATAAACTGTGCTAACTTGAAAATGATGTGGTGTAGCCTGCAAAGTGTGTCCCCCCACCCCCATCATTGTTCTGGGTGGATTGAACCTACCTCAAGCAGAATCCCTCCCCATCGGGTGGTACATTTACATATCATCCCCATCAGGGAAGGCTCTAAATGCTACTCCTTGTTTCCTGCCACCTCCTATATCTCACCAGACTTCAGAAACACCCAGGCTATGTCTACACTGCAGGCTTCTTGCACAAGAACTGTTTTGCTCAAGAGTTCTTGCGCAAAACGTCTTCCCCAAGAGCGTGTCCACACTGCTATGTGCTTTTGCGCAAGAGTGTCCATGGCGGTGTGGATGCTCTCTCGCGCAAGAAAGCTCTGATGGCCATTTTAGCCATAGGGATTTCTTGTGCAAGAAACCCCTGTTGCCCGTCCACACTGCCTTCTTGCGCAAGAGGGCTTATTTCTCGTGGGGAGAGGAATAAGTCTTGTGTAAGAAGCCCTCTTTTTCCAACGCTTTGCTGTAAGTTTACTTGTGCAAGTACACGCATGTAGTGTAGACGCTCCACAAGTTTTTGTGCAAGAACAGCCATTCTTGCACAAAAAGCCTGCAGTGCAGATGTAGCCCCAGTATCTCGCAACAGTGAAATAGGTTCTATCCCTGTCCATTCTACTCCAGTACACTGGAGTTCAGAGTAGAGATGCGTGCAGTTTTTTTACTAACATTTTTTTTAGAGGGGAATGCAGATTTGGCAACACCCAAACATTTTTCAGATTCATATTGATTTCACTGAATTATCCATATTGGTGGAAGGCAACTCCAGAAACTCCAGAAAAATTGAAATATTTTGATTGAACATTTTCAAATTGAAATGCTTTAATTTTCAGCTTTGTAATACATTCGTTCCCAAAAATCTTTCCTTTTGAGATGAACAAACCATTTCATTTGAATTGAAATGATTTTTAGTTTTTTAAAAATTTATGAACAAGAATAGTAGAAATGTAGCCGTGTTAGTCTGGTGTAGCTGAAGCAAAATGCAGGACTATGTAGCACTTTAAAGACTAACAAGATGGTTTATTAGATGATGAGCTTTCTTGGGCCAGACCCACTTCCTCAGATCAAATAGTGGAAGAAAATAGTCACAACCATATATACCAAAGGATACAATTAAAAAAATGAACACATATGAAAAGGACAAATCACATTTCAGAACAGAAGGGAGATGCAGGGGGTGGGGGGGGGGGACGGGGGGAAGGAAGGAAGGTAAGTGTCTGTGAATTAATGATATTAGAGGTGGGGAAAGTTAGATGTCTGTGAGCTAATGGTATTAGAGGTAAAGAAAAAACTATTTCTTGCCATTTCAACCAGAAAGGACACTGTCTCAACGACTTCACCACCTGCGTTCTTCTACAAAGACCTTTTACATCTGCACTTGAAAGGGAATCCTCTGAACTGTCATTCATGTTAAAATTCGACACTCTCCAGGGGGGCAGATTGAACAAAGACCCCAACTATCTTACCCATTACCAGGATAGCTTCCCCAATTATCACCTCTAATACCATTAGCTCACAGACATCTAACTTTCCCCACCTCTAATATCATTAATTCACAGACACTTACCTTCCTTCCCCCCCCCCCCCGCATCCCCCTTCTGTTCTGAAATGTGATTTGTCCTTTTCATATGTGATCATTTTTTTAATTGTATCCTTTGGTATATATGGTTGTGACTATTTTCTTCCACTATTTGATCTGAGGAAGTGGGTCTGGCCCACGAAAGCTCATCTTCTAATAAACCATCTTGTTAGTCTTTAAAGTGCTACATAGTCCTGCATTTTGCTATGAACAAGAAAACTTCAAAAATACATATTATATTGTTTTCGAGTCTAGTACAGAGCAGTTAATAAGCTCCATTTTTTAAACAGCTAACAAAATCATCTGAAGAACAGGACTTGGTGATGATGAGGCACTTCAACTATCCAGACATCTGTTGGGGAAAAGACACAACAGGGCACAGATTATCCAACAAGTTCTTGGAATGCATTGGAGACAATTTTTTATTTCAGAAGGTACTGGGAGCAAGCTGTTCTAGATTTGATTTAACAAATAAAAAGAGAGGAACTGGTTGAGAACCTGAAAGTGGAAGGTAGTTTGGGTGACAGTCATGAAATAATAGAGTTCATAATACTAAGAAATGGTAGAACAGAGAACAGCAAAATAAAGAAAATGGATTTCAAGAAGGTTGCAGTAAACTCGGAGCTGATAGGTAAGGTCCCATGTGAAGCAAGACTAAGAGGAAAAACAATTGGGTGCACCTTCACAGCTGTGCGACTTTGGGAACGTCCGTTATCCCGAAATAGCAGTCTGCATGTCTTAACAGCAAATCCATTATTTCGAAATGCATTCAAAATAACGGGCTTATTATTTCAACATCCCATAAACCTCACTGCACAAGGATTAAGGGACTCATTGGAATAGCGCTCTATTTCAAAATGAGCGCTATTTAGACAGTGCCAAATTTCAAAATAGACTGCATCAAAATAAGTTATGCAATTTGCGTAGCTCAAAATGCACGCGCCTGTCTTGTCCAGTGAAGAGTGTGGAAATATATTGGGGGGATATGCACGCGCCTGTCTTGTCCAGTGAAGAGTGTGGAGATATATTGGGGGTGGGCCCTGCTGGTGGGGGAATCCAAGACCTCCCCAGTCCACGGCTGGCCTTATGTGGAACCTCAGCCAGTCTGACCACTTATGACTCCTCGTGGTGCACCCCTGCCATGCGGCTCCAGCTCTGGCCCCGGCTGACCACAGCAGCCACTGTTCCCTCCTGCCACGTGGCTCCTCCGTCCCCAGCAGCTGGAATCACAGCTGCCCTCATGTGGCAGGAACAACTGCTGCTGCCATGCAACTCCAGCCCAGGCAGCTGGAGGAGTAGCCGCTGCTGCCATGCAACCCTAGCTCCAAGCCCCGTAGCAGCTAGGCAGTTATTACATGGTCCTGGCTGCAGCCCTGGGGAGGCAGAAACAGCAAAGAGCTGCCAGGTGAGTCCCCACTCACCTACCTCCACCATCATCATCATCAGACCCGCTTCCACTGGCATGCTGCTGCTGCATGGCTCTGCAAAAGAGGTGACTGGGTGGAGAATTTTTTGTGCATGGCCATGCTGGCATGCACCTTAGCAGGAGCTATGCTTATAAGGGAAGACTGAAAAAACTGGGTTTGTTTACTTTGGAAAAGAGAAGACTGAGAGGGGACATGATAGCCATTTTCAAGTACCTAAAAGGGTGTTACAAGGTGTTAAAAATTGTTCTCCTTAACCTCTGATAGGACAAGAAGCAATGGGCTTATACTGCAGCAAGGGAGGTTCAGGTTGAACATTAGGAAAAACTTCCTAACTGTCAGGATGGTTAAACACTGGAATAAGTTGCCCAGGGAGATTGTGGAATCTTCATCATTGTAGATATTTAAGAGCAGGTTAGATAAACATCTGTCAGGGATGAACTAGATGGTGCTTGGTCCTGCTGCGAGTGCAGGGACTGGATGGAGGTCCCTCCCAGTTCTAGTATTCTATGATTTTGGAATATGACCCAATTACATGAATCTGTTTCAGTTTCATTTTTGACATGCTTAATTTAAATATCCATTAGGGTATTTGAGAAGAGCAGGTGAAAGTAGCCAAAACTGGCAAACTATACCCAAATGATCAGAAGCTAGATCTATTCCTTTAGTCACCACTACTGTAAATCTTGCTATCAACATCTGTGAATGTGTTTCTACTGAACGCTAAGAGCAATACAATATGGCACTTCAATGTATCATTAAGTACATTAATTTTAATCTCTATTCTTTCACTTCATTCAATAGACCTAAGTAATTGGGTTTCAGTGTCACTCCTGCTGTTTTTGAAAAGGAATTCTCTCAGAAACTGTTAAGTTGGCTGTTTAGTTAGTAAAGCAAAGAAGCATTGAGTCTCGTAAATAGAACTTTTCTGTAAATTAGCAACAAACTGTGGCTTACTTTTTAATTTAACATCAAAGTCAGTGAGTTTTTGATGAGTCAGATGAATAAATTGCTTGTGGAATATCGTAGATGGTCCAGAGTCTAAGTAGAATGCTGCGAATTTCAGTGAAATTAGTCTTTCAATAAGCTCTCAGTGGATAGCTGAATTCTGAACCAAGCACTTTCTAAAACTCCTAGTCCATATCATGTTCACATATGAGATTCAACACTAAGTATTTAACAGTCTAATTTTTAAAGGTAAAACAGAGCTTCTTCCAAAATTGGACCCTATAGGATGATCTTACCAAGTCACTAGTGGGGAAAAAATATTCAAGGCTACAACAGATGGAGAGGAGGAGGTAGTTGGAGGAAAGCATAGGAATACAGCTGTCTTTGTCAATGTTAAATCAACTCATTTACTGCAGTTATTGAAGTTAATGGCCTTTGCATTGGGCCATAAATATCTACAAATGTAAATTATGACTCCTTAAAACTACTACTTTCATGGTCCTTACTACCCTGTTTTCCTTCCTATTGCGGGTGCATCCAAATCAATAATTTAATTAGTTTGAATTTTCAAGGAAGTTCCATTTGAGATCTTGACTTTGGGTACAATTTTGCAAAAGTGTTGAGGTGATTTGGTGCCATCTCTATTCACTGTGAATCTCACTCCATCTGAACTGGTTTGGTTTTGTTCTGTCTTCTTTAGTCTAAACTGTTAGTCAGGTAATGAGTCATATTTCATTTGTAGTAGTGCCAGGTAGATTTACAATACTGTAAAATAGCATCATGATGATGATGGAAACCAAATACCCCATAGTCAGAACTCCTGACTTTCACTGCTTCACTAAGTCCTCATCTTGGACAGCACATGGGGCAGCATTCATAATTATTTGAACTACATTTGTGAATTCTATATGTAAGTAATCGGCTCTCAATTTTAAAACAGCATCTGCATCTGTACATTGATGGGCTTTATGCACATGTCTAAAAGCCAATCCATAGAGCTGGAACCCTAATTGCCATGTAGGCTAAGAATAGCTTAAAAACGTGTACAACATCAGGATGTTACTGTGATTCAGAGGCAACCTGAAAACGCATTATCATCACTCCTGAAAAACAAAACTATTTCCATGGGTGTGTAAAATGCAAAACACTATCACATCTGCAAGCTGTAACTATGCTACTGTGTCTTAAATTAGTTTAGATTTCACATTTTTCCCTCTCACCTTCTGTTTAACAAAAGTATGAATAGATGATAGAAAAAAATAAGTCTGTGGGAAAAAATATCATGGGACTGAACTAATTCTCCTGTCACTCAAGTAGTTAAAAAACAAGCTTTGCATTTATTGAAGGTGAATGTAAATGACTAAGGAGGCAGACAGATGGCTCAACTTTTCTTTAGGTGGTTCATCACGCTTTAGTATTCACAGAAAATTGTCTTTGATAAATGGATGCAATGTTAAATGGATATTCAGGCAGCATGCCGTCACCTTTAATTACGGTCAAACAGGATATCTTTGTCTGATACATTTCTGTCACTGCTATGACAACTTCATTACCATACCAGAAGCTGTTAGAGTATATTAAAGTATCTATTAAAGCCTATTTTATTGAACTCCAAAGTGGAGTGTAGTTCAAACTTAATCAAGATGTATGTTACAGCAATGTTTTATTGTTACTCTGTAGCTAAGACCATTTCTTCCTATGGGCACTGATGCCACAAGATCCTGAAGATCTGCTGCTCAGTGGCATTGAGGAGAGTTCAGGATCTTTCAAGTAGTAATCAGCACCCTGAAGGATTGAGACCACGATGTCTGTTTCCAGCAGTGAAATGAATTACGCTCTGTAAAGATTAGGTGAAGTTTGTATTCATGACTCAACATGGGTGGGTACTGGATAACTGGATACCAGTAGGGAATTCCCAACTTTTGAAACCTGCTGTGTGGTACACAGAAGTTTTATCTTACATTAGGGCTACAAAAAATAAGCCTATTTCAGAAAGCTGTTTAGGTTTGTCCTTTGGCTGGAGCTGGTGGAAACTCAAAAATTCCATTCCCATGGCAAATATTGACATTTTAATGTTTGTTCTGATTCTGAATCAGAAGAAATAAAAAAAACCAAAATTTTACTGCAACAGGGAAATTTGAAAGTAAATTTTGTTTCAGAAAAAAATTTGAAATTTCATTTCAAAACAAAGTGTTCACTTTGAATTTTTGTGCTCCTTCGTTTGTAAATCTTCACCTTATTTCATGAGGGATCAGTAGTATTAGTAGTGTATAACATGAAGCTACTACTGATATATTATAAATTGCTGCAATCTTCTGTTGATTTATATTTAATTTTTTAAATCTTTAAGGAGAGATGCTACTTCAACTAATCAGCAAACAAGAGTGTGTTTTCACTTGCATATCACAGCAAAAGCATCACCAATATGAATTATATATGACTCTCATAGAGGTGGTTTTCTTTTTCTGGTGCCACTTCTGAAACTCATTGGCAATTTTAGACATCCCCAGGGTTTTTGTGCAAAAAGGGGATTTTTTTCCTCTTTAAATGACAAGTGTAGACATGCATCCCTTACTACATCTTATCCTCCTCTCGTGCTGGCCAGGATGGAAGCCTACTACTGCTACCAGCTTCTCCCCTATCTGAAGTGACAGAATTCTATGCAGCAAATCTGAGACTATCTCTAGACTGTGGGGGCAGGGGGCAGGGGTTTGAAAAAAGATACGCAAATTGCAATTTGCGTATCCTTTTCCGCTTTTTTTTCCAGAAGAGATGTTTCCAAAATTTGGCCTGCCTACACAGGGCCAAATTTCAGAAAAACCTCCTCTTTTCAGAACATCCATTATTCTTCTCACTGAGAGCAATACAGGGATGCCGAAAGAACACGTCTGCTTTTTCAGAAACTGTTCTGAAAAGTGGACATGTTCCCTGGATGCAGCAGTTTTTCCAGGACATTGGAGGTTTCTTGGAAAAACTCTGCAGTCTAGACATAGCCTGAATGTTCTCACCTTAGTGATATGAATTGCATGGGTGCCAATATGATGCCCATGTGATGGAATGATCTGTCACTTTCCTAACTTTAATTTTAAATGTTTTTTTTTTTTGTTTAATTGAGGTAAAATGCAAAGGAACAAAACATAATAAAGGGATCCGTCTTTTGATTAAATATATTTTATGTCACCCCTTAATTTTTTAATGATCAATTGGAAAAAAATTAGAAACACTATCTAAATGGAAGTTTGGATTCTAGAATGGAGGGGATCCTCAAGGAATCCATTTGATTCCTCAAGGAATCCATCCTCTCCCCCTGGAAGAGGGGAAAGTGATCAGGAATAGTCAACATGGATTCACCAAGAGCAAGTCATGCCTGCCCAACCTGATTAGCTTCTATGATGAGGTAAACTGGCTCTTTGGACATGGAGAAGTTGGTGCATGTGATATACCTTGACTTTAGCAAAGCTTGTGATATGGTCTCCCACAATATTCTAGTCACCAAGTTAAGGAAGTATGGATTGGATAAATGCACTGTAAGGTGGATAGAAAGATGGCTAGATTGTCGGGCCCAATAGGTAGTGATCAACAGCTTGAAGTCTGGCTGGCAGCTGGTTTCAAGCGGAGTGTCCCAAGAACTGGTTCTAGGGCCGGTTTTGTTCAACATCCTTATTAATGACTTGGATGAACGAATGGATTGCACCCTCAGCAAGTTTGTGGAAGATACTAAGCTAGAGGGAGAAGTAGATACATTGGAGGGTAGGAATAGGGTGCAGTGTGACCTAGACAAATTAGAGGACTGGGTCAAAAGAAATCTGATGAGGTTCAACAAGGACACGTGCAGAGTCCTGCACTTGGGATGGAAGAATCCCAAGCATTTTTACAGGCTGGGGACTGACTGGCTAAGTAGCAGTTCAGCAGAAAAGGACCTGGGGATTACCATGGATGAGAAGCTGGATATGAGTCAATAATGTGCCCTTGTAGCTAAGAAGGTTAGGTGGAACAATTCCAGCAGATCTAGAGAAGTCATTATTCCCCTTTATTTGGCTCTGGTGAGGCCACATCTGGAGTACTGCATCCAATTCTGGGCCCCCCACTACAGAAAGGATGTGGACGCTACGAGGAGAGGCTGAGGGATTTGGGCTCATTTAGTCTGCAGAAGAGAAGAGTGAGGGGGGATTTGATAGCAGCCTGCAACTTCCTGAAGGCAGGTTCCAAAGAGGATGGAGAGAGGCTGTTCTGAGTAGTAACGGATGGTAGAACAAATAGCAGTGGTCTCACGTTACAGATGGGGGAGGTCTAGGTTGGATATTAGGAAAAACTATTTCACTAGGAGAGTAATGAAGCACTGGAACAGTTTACCCAGGGAGGTGGTAGAATCTCCATCCCTAGAGGTTTTTAAGTCCTGTCTTGAGAAAGCCCTGGCTGGGATGATTTAGTTGGGGTTGGTCCTGCTTTGGGCATGGGCCTCGACTCGATGACCTCCTGAGGTCTCTTCCAGCCCAGGGATTCTATAATTCTGACTTGTATAGAAAATGATAAAAATCCCTGAGATCCTGATTAAGATCTATGTTGGATATTGCTCAGTCTTCATTAGTGGCAATATTAATGCTTGGTAAAAGGTTTACCTACACAACATAGCTGAAACATAGCCTAGAATTTTCAGACTGCAGTAGTATCATAAACCACAACAAAGCATATCCTCAGCTGGTGAAAATTATCCTAGGACCGCTGAAGACAAGTATGACATGAAATAACAGGGGGCAGATATATTGTAGTTACTGCATTTTCCCTTTTCCTTGTAATGAAGGAATGTATACTGGGCCAGATTTGCATAGTTCCACTGACTTCAGTTAGACATCAGTACTTATTGAGATGTAGTGATAGATTAGCTCACAGACATTTACCTCCCCCCCCTTATCCCCCTTCTGTTCTGAAATTTGATTTGTCCTTTTCATATGTGTTCATTTTTTTGATTGTATCCTTTGGTATATATGGCTGTGCCAATTTTCTTCCATTATTTGATCTGAGGAAGTGGGTCTGGCCCACGAAAGCTCATCACCTAATAAACCATCTCGTTAGTCTTTAAAATGCTACATAGTCCTGTTTATTGAGATGTAGTTTGTTCTGAGCAGAGCTTTTCCTCGAGAAGTACTGGTGATGCACCAGTGTAATGAAGACAGGTGGAATGCAATGGCTGCCAAAGAGAGCAGAATTTGGCCACATGGGAACAAGAACGTATATTCTCTAAGTGTTTCCAAATTATTTTACTACTCCTTGAGTGACTCTCTCATCCCCTGACAGCCCCAATTAGAATTTAGTGCTGAATCAAGGAGACAGTTGACTTCTCATTTCTTGGTGACCCTATTTGTGTTTAGTCTCAGGTGCTTTGAGCCTTTGCTCTGGATTATGATTCATTTTATAGCCACCTGTTCAGAGAAACTCAGCCTTTACCTTGTTGCACTCTTATGCTATAAGTGGTGGTTCTAATGCCTGTGTGAAATGTGATTTTTATTTTCTCATTTTTCACCTATTTCTTAAGCCAACTGCTGCAGATATTTGCTGGCATTGAGCTTCAGCAGTAAAATCTGCAGGCAATTTTCACTCTCTTCTAACACCTCTTATTAGAGGCAGTCGGTTAGAGGCACCAGGCTACTCCTCATCTGGCATTACAGTATGATGAGATATTTAATGTGTATTTCAGAACCCACTGACTTAAAATAAAGTCCTGGACCATTTTCAGCTACCAGGTCTCCATTTGCAAGGGCAGCATGCACCTCTGAATCACCCCCTGTATAGCTGAATTGAGGGCATAAGTCTGAATATCTAGCTTACTGCAGGTGGGAATTAGTTTTTTGGAAGATGTAAGTGCTCAGATTTGTACCCACAGTTGATTTTGTGAGTGAAAAGCAGGTGGCAAATTTGCAGGTTCAAATTGTGCTAGCAGAGAGGGGTGTGGAACCTTAGCTCTTTTACAAGTTTATTCCGTCTAAATAGGCACACCCACACCTTCAAATTTTTAACCAGTTTGATTTGGTAAAATACACGGTCATGGCACAAACGAGATGTGCTATTTATCCTTTTAAGCGACCAGTAACAGAATGGAAGAAAGATTCTGGGTGAGAGATTCAAAACTCACACGTTGGCCTAACTCTGCTTGCACTGAAGTAAACAAACTTCCACAGATTTCAGTGGGAGCAGAGTTACACCACTTGTGAAAATTCCTCCCTCTACAATAGACACAGCTGCTGATGATATAAGAACATAAGAATGGTCATATTGGTCCAACTAGCCCAATATCCTGTCTTCTGACAGTGGCCAATGCCAGGTGCCCCAGAGGGAATGAAAAGGATAGGTAATCAATTGATCCATCCCCTGTCACCCATTTCCAGCTTCTGACAAGCAGGGGGCGCTGATACACTTCCTACCCATTCTGGCTAATAGCCATTGATGGCTCTATCCTCCATGAATTTATCTAGTAGGTTTTTTTTTTCTGAACTCTGTTATACTTTTGGACTTCACAACATCTAGCAAGAATTCCACAGGTTGACTGTGTGAAGAAGAAGTTCCTTTTGTTTGTTTTAAAGCTGCTATTACGGTCCACCATCTTAGGTGGGCACCCTTAAAAAAAATCCAGACACTCCGGTAACCAGTATGCATGAATCTTGCACCAGATGAAGAATAAACCTGCCTTTACTATATTTATTATGGGGAAGAGAAACTAAATGGCTCCTATGATATCTCCTGGCTGAAATGAACAGATAGAAATGAAACACAAAGGCAACCTCTCCTGTTGGAAAAAAGACCAGTGGAGCTAGATTTATATGTGCTATCTCAGAAGCATAAACGAGTCAGCTTGCTTGTTGCCATAAGGTGATATGACTCAATTTGCTTCAATTGCAATGTTTTATTCCAATGGGAAATTAAGAGACAGAGCTTCTGCGCCAAGATTCTTTAGAGAAGTCTTTATGCATGAAGACTTCAGCATGTTAAAATTCAAGCAAACATTGCTGCATTTGTCTGTAGGTTAAAACAATGTTCTACTGTTAAAAGAGTTTCTTTGAGCTTGGTACATAATCTTCAATAGTTCTGGACAAGGCCTGCTCTCTTCCTTAGTAATGTTATTCTTATCTAGAGAGCTGCATTTACAATTTATAATATGTGGAACAGATACACTAGCTTCAATAAAATAAGAAAAACCTGTTGAACTTTTGGACCAAACTTGGAATCACTACTGAATCCAAGGGATGGTTTATTTTATGTCTGAAATAAGCATTTCTTCCCATTATTTTTGATATTTCTCCACAAAAAATGTTTCCAGCTTCCTCAACCAGAAATTTTAATAAACTGATCATAGATTTTTAAAGCAAGAAGGGTCTTTGCCTATGATCCAATTTCAAAAGTGACTTATATGACTCCTAAATCACATTAAAAATTAACCCTAAAGGTTGGAACACATTTCAGATAAACTTCCAGACTTTTGGGTGGCTCTGAACCAGGCATCTAAACCTTTGCTACTATGCTCATCACTAATGCATATTAGATTACATGCATACTTATAGAACTGCTATTTCATTTATACACGTTTTTTTTTTAAAATAAGATGAGTTTTAAACTGCATTCCTTCTGTGCACCTATAACTTTTTCAAGATCTCCATTTTTTCCAGTGAAAAATATACATCCGTGATGCTAAAATATTTTTTCATGTTAAAGTATACATTAAAATTGTAAAACTGTTCACACAACTCCTATTGCATAATGTATAACTTGTAACATGCTTCTGCTTAATGCATAATATTGAGTTCTACATACTACAACTTGATTTCTTTATCAGTCCTCCTCAGCATCTCACAGGTACCATATTACAAACAAGGTGAATTCCTGCCAGCTGGACAGGTAGATATTTCTCTTTAATTAAATTTTATAAAGAGAAAAATTTTATAAAGAGAAATTCAGTTTCTGGGGATTTTGTTATCAGAATTACTTCAGTGAACTGTGTATATAATTGTCTCCTGTCATCTTTTTTATGGCTATTTTTTATTGGTTGCACAAATGAACATGAAATATTTTACAATATATTAGTCACCTTTGGTAAGAACTAAATAAAGTAGATACAATTTTTTTTCAAATTTCGTTGATCTGTGTATAGGACAGTCAGGAGGTGTGACTTCTCAGTCTTTCACTTCATAATTTGTGTGCCCTTATGAAAAACTCCCAGAACTGAATAGAAAATACATTTTTAAATGGTGCCAAATACTTAACTAAATGTTTCATCATTACATTAAAGAAATCTTGCTATAAAGGATGTAATATTCTCATAAAATCTTTAAAATCTTCCTTTCCATACAATTGTTTTAACATTTTATAATTTATTAGAAGTAATAAGGATATAAATGTCAGCATTTCTTTAACTTATAAACATTTCTATAACTTATAACCTTACAAGTATTTTTTTGTCTGCAGGGTGCAGTGGATTGGTGGTAGAGCAGAAACCTTTCAAGTCATTTCTATCACAATGGTACTGTAATACAGAAGCATTAATATAGGTAAACTTTTGTTCAAAGTAGACTCACCTCTGCCACTCAATTTTTAATGTTTAAAGTTTGCTTTAATTAGCACATAATTTCTCTTTTGAAAGATTTCCTGAAAGTAATTTCCAAACCCTCACATTTATAACTTCAGGTCTCAATCTCAAGGAGTGATGGTAATCATAATGATAAGTCCAGAATTGTAACACATCCCTATAGCTTTGGGTGTTATAAAGTCATAAAATATCTTCATATTTCCATTCTTATAGTATGAGAAAAATCTTTCCACAGTGCAGGACAGCTCATAGGCAATCAACCCTTCTCATCTTCTCAATCAGCAAATGGACTTGTCTGAGTCTTCAAAAGTCTGGAACATAATGCAAATTCACAGGAGAGAATTTCTAGCTGCCATGATCGATAATGAATGTGATTTCCCATTGGGACGGAATCCACTGATGCCTTCAATTTGATGCATCATGTATCATATTCCATTCCTGATCACATTTTCAATCAGCGAAGTACCATTCTATAGTGATTAGCAAATGTCAAAAGAACTGGTTTGGATAAGTCTGGGAGTTAAATGCTTAGCCATGTATCATCTGGAATACAGATTGGATAGGTTTTTTTCATTTAAGGAGTCATTCTTACGCTGCCATCATGACTATCTCTAATTATAGTCTTAGCTCAAATAAGTATAACATACATTTAATTATTCACTTGAATATAACTGCCTCATCTATTGTTTCATACCTGTATACTTTATGGAGAGGATGACCGTTTGCAAAGTTAAGTGGGTTGTGCCCACCAAAGCTCATGATACCATCTACATTTTTTGCTAGTCTCTTAGGTGCTGCAGGACTATTCACTGTTTAAGTTTTTTCAGTAACAGACTAACATAGCTACCTCTCTGAAACTTTAAAAAGGATGATTCATTATTCATTAGGAATTACCTCATCATTATTAGAATCAGCTTTGAGAAGCACTGGTGCCTGAACACTGACCTCTGAGACAAGAGCTGTAGGTGTTATTTCTGGATGTATCACTTTGTGCAAGTCATGCCACTTTTTCCTCCTCAGACCAGCAGCGGATATAGGGCAGGGCGAGCGGGGCGGCTGCCCCGGGCCCGGGCCCCGCGCTTCAATAGGCCCCGCGCCAGCGCCGGTGTTTTTAGATTACATCACATCTCTCACCCACCTCCCTGGGGAGCCAGCCTCCCGCCACATTTGTGCTAGGTTAAGAGCGAAGCTGAAGCGCAGACACAGCCCCCGGGGTCAGCCGCCTCTTTCTCTCTCACAACCTCAGGCTCCCCTCCCACGGTGCCAGTTCAACTCACAAGAGAGCGCGAGGGGAGCAAGGAATCTCATGTGGAGCTCGAGAGAACACATCGCCTGCCCGTGTGTGGCTCATCACAGCTAGCCCCGGGGCGGATGGCTGCTGGGATCCAGAACGACATCCCCCCTTACACACACACACGATCAGGCCACCTAAGACACCTGAATGCAGGGTCATCACCCCTCCCCAGTTCGCTCTGTTGCGCCCCGCCACTGCCCTGCACGCCGCGCCTTTTGGAGAGTGGCGAGCGCTGGAGGGGGTGTTGCGCTGTAGCTCATCACCATGGCCAGGAGGGCGGGGGGCCAAGGAGCAGCAACGGGCCTATTTTTAAGCAGCCGAAAGCTCCCCAAGCGCCCATCCCGGTGGTTTTGGATTACCCGGGTTATAAACACAAGACACTGCCGAGGGGGGAAGGAGCCCCTGGTGCCCAGAGCGGAGCCCCAGGACATGGGGGCGGCCAGTGGCACTTACTGCAGCGTCTGTGCTCAGCCCTCAGAGCCCCAGCAGCAGGCAGCTGGCAGCCAAGCGGCTGCAGCTATGCGGCGCTGCCATAGCCCAGCCAGGGCTGAGCCTGCGGAGCGAGCCCCCCACCATGCCAATGGTGATTAAGTGCATGCTGAAATGTTTTCCTGAACCCTGGTTTTCATAGCTAGATTGCAAGGGGGTAGGCATCTCAATGGGGGCGGGCAAAGTGGGACTTGGAGATTAGCAGTGATGGCTGGAGCCCCAGGCCCCTTTAAATTGTTGCCAGAGCACAGCGCTCTGCATGGCTCTGAGGGCTGGCGGGAGAGGTCCAGGGCCACAGTCCAGGCAGCTTTGAGGGCTAGCTGTCCTGCTCCTTCTGCCCAAAGCCCTGCCCCTTCCAGGAGTGCAAAGCTGCCCCCCCCCCCCACACCTTGCCAGGGGCCCATGGAAGCTAACAGCCCCCTGCAAGAGAGTGCCCCAAAGTATGTTTTTTCCCCAGTTGCAACATAGAGTGAAGGTATGGAAAAGTTGAGAACCACTGTGATATGAGGCAGACTGTTTTAGGGAGGTAATTCATACATGGTATCAGGGGAAGTGATACATTTAAAAATTGCACTTGGTTTACATAGGCTTTTTCTCAAAAGTACCCATGCCACCAATAAAAAAAATCTGAAGTGTCGCTTTCAATAATTTGTACATACCGATGAGACTGTGTACACTAAACATATGAAGGATGAGAACATAGATACTGCAGCAAGCAATCTTTCCCATCCTAGTACTTTGTCTAAACTTACTATCAAACTTCCATTAAAATGAAAGGTTGTGTTCATGATAAAATAATCCATCTTTTGGCAATTGCCTCATGGAATGGCCATATAACATTATGACTCAAAGGGAGAAAACAATCCGCGATTCAGTAGTAATTATTGAGAATAATTTAATACTGGAGATCAGATCATACGGGTAGCATTAGGGATGTTAAATATCACTTAACCTCATGAATTCGTATCGGTTACTTGACTATTCTATAGTCCCTAGGGGCGGGGCCAGCAGCCAGTGCACTCCAGCCTCACTCCCAAGGAGCCTCCTGCCACTCCGCATTGCTGCCTCTGTATCAGAGGCAGCAGTATGGGATGCTAGGTGGGAGCTGGTCTGCAAGGGTCCCCTCGTTGATTGGCTGTTTTTCACCCTGTCTGTCCAGGACGGGTCTGAGCTCCCGGACCCAGCACAAGCTGGAACTGAGCAGGGCTGCCTTTCTGCCCAGCCCAAATACACTTTAAACACAGCAGGGGCAGTCCTGGATCCACCGCGCACCAGGATTAAGCCGGTTTGCTGGCCAGCCTGTTAAAAAATGTACTGGTGGAGGGGAGAGGAAATGCATGTAGTCTATAACATTAACCTATTAGCTTTTGCTTATCAGTTAATCAGCTATACTATTACATCCATAGGAGGGATGTAAATGAAAGCTTTAATTTTCACCCATCGTGCAGCCTCTGACCGCCGTGGGGCATAATATCAGAATTCACTTCAGTCATTCGCTGACAGTGACACAATAAGGCAGTAGAACTTCTTTCTAAACAGGGATTTTTCAGAGAGTATCCAAAGTGATAAAAATAATTTCCAAAATGAAGCAAAAAAAAAAATCAAGGTTTCAAGGCCACATTTTAATGGTGGAAATGACTAAGAGGCCTTGAAGAATGGTGAACAAGATGTGAATGGATGGAACCAGGCAAGCTATTATGTGGGTTTTATTTGTGCCTACAGGCCTTAGTGAGGACCAGAGCCCCTTTGTGCCAGACACTGTACATATACACACAGGCTACGTCTACACTACAGGTTTTGCCAGAAGAGGCAATGCAAATGAAGCGTGGATTAGCATTTTCCTGAACTTCATTTGTATAATCTCTTCCAATCCATTTTTGCACAAGGGGTTTTTGCACAAAAACAAGCAGTGTTACTCAAAAAAGGTGGTATAAGGACCATGCACAAAAAGGAACTGTCCACGCTGCTTGTTTTTGTGCAAAAATCCCTTGTGTAAAAATAGATCGGAAGAGATTATGCAAATGAAGCACAAGAAAATGCTAACCCATGTTTTGTTTGCACTGCCTCTTCCGGCAAAACCCATAATGTAGATGTAGCCACATAGTAAGAGACAGTTCTTGTCCAGTTGAACTTACAACCTCAATAGACAAGACAGGGAGAAATAATGTTACCAGGTACATTTAGAAAAAATACTGGACACACTTGATGGGGGGGGACAGGGGCTGGGCTGGCTGGGACAGGGGGCGGGGGGCAGCACGGCTGGCCATGGGAGATGGGTGAGGGGGGCCAGGGCAGCATGGCTGGCCCGAGGAATTGGGGAGGATTTAGGGGTTGGGGGCAGCGCGTCTGGCCCGAGGACATGGGGGCGCAGGGCTGGCAGTCGGGGGCATCGTGGCTAGCCCAAGGAGATGGGGGTCGGGGACAGTGTGGCTGGCCGTAGGAGATGGGAGGGGCCGGGGGTGGGGCTGGTGGGCGGGGCAGCGTGGCTGGCCCGGGGAGATGGTGAGGATGTAGGGGGCAATGCAGCTGGCTGGCGGGTGCGGGGGCTGGGGAGTGGGGCAGGGAGGTGGGGCAGGGAGATGGGGTGGGGCTGGCCAAGGGAGATCGGAGGAGGAGAACCGGCCGGCAGGAAGCTGGGATGGCAGGGAGGGAGTCGGGGACAACGGAGCAGGTGGGGAAAGGGGGGGGCCGGGACTGACCCGGGCACGTGAAGATCCTGGGGCACTGTCAGTCCTGCGCACAGTCTGGAGAAGCACAAAAGAGTCCGGCTGCGGCTCCACCATGCACTCAGGAGCAGGGACAGGGCTTCTCTTCCTCCCCAAGGTGTCAGATGCAGCCAGGGCTCCCAGGGTCACTCACTCCCCACCTCCCAGCCACTTCCCCCTCCCACGCCAGGCTTCCATCCGGCGCCCAGCCAGAAATCCAGGAAATACCGAACACTGCACATGTCCGTTATTTTCTGGATTTTTTACCGGACAGAGGGCCCAAAAACTGGACTGTCCGGTAGAATACCGGACACCTGGCAACCCTAGACAGAAGATGGTGGTAGTGAGTCAGCACAGTAAATACCATTATCCCCAGTTTACAGGTGGGGAACTAAAGCAGAGCTAGATTAAGAGACACATGTGAGGCCAGAGTCCTGTGGCAGGGCTGGGAACTGAACTAATGTTAAAACCACATGAAAAATCTTGTTGGAGTCAGTCAATGGAGTAGAGAATTTTGAAAGGTGGACAATTTTGGACTGTAGATATGTCTCAGGGGTGATGTACTGGGACTCAACTCACCGACATGGCACCTTCTGCTGGTCACACTGGGAATTAGTTCTGTCCTTAGCAGGGCATCCCTTCTAGCTGGTGTTTTACCAGTTGTCACTCATCCTTTCTCCATGCCTGAAAAGGCTTTATTTTCCACAAGATCAGCGTCTAGACTGGCGCTTTTTTCTGACAAAGCTCTATGCAGAAAGAAAGCGGCAGCCATTTTTATGCTAATGAAGCGGGGGAGATTTAAAACCCCGCTTCATTAGCAATTGCGATACGTCTAATTTACATCCCTTTTACGAAAAAGGGATGTAGTCTAGACGTAGCCTTTATGATTAAAATCAAGGTCAAGTTCAAGGAAAGGGGTAGTGTAGACAGAGGCACAATCCCAAAAAGACTTCTTACTACAGCTGAGCTAATTTTGTCCCAAAACTTTTTTTTTCTGAAAAATACGTGTTTAGATTTACTGAAAAAAATCAGTTTTGAGTTTTTTGCTGAATTGTTTTAATTGAAGAGAAAAAAAATTGAAACATTTGACTACTACATTTTTTAATAAAATGTTTTGATTTTTTAAAAAAAGTTTGAAAACTTTTTGTTTTGAATTTTACTGCAGTTTTATTTTTAAAAACGTAAAGAACCTGAAAACAAAATTAGACCTTTATTCTTCAGGTCAAGCAAAACAGTTTTTGTTTGACCTGAAGCTATTCTCGTTTTGCTGGTCCACCAACATTTTTTAAAAACGCTTCCTTCCTGTGTTAATTTTGATAATCATTCAAATAATACACCTGTTTCTGTGTACTTATCCTTTATAGTGAATATACTTGAACCTCTTCAATCCAGCAATCCTGGGAAAGAGGGTATGACAGCTTAAAGATTTTGCTGGGCCAGGGAGGCCTCTGTGGGGTGTGGGCATGAGGGGGTGGGAGTGAGGTGCTTATCTGCCGCCCCGCTCCTGGAGGCACACTTGGCTTTGTGCTTCCCACCGCTCTCATACGCTGTCCCCCACCACTATGGGAGCGGTCAGAAAAAGCTTCAGGGGAAGCAGCTCTGGGCACTGCCATTCCCCCAGCTGTAGCACGGTGTGTGTATGGAGATGGGGGAATGGTTGGGGGAAGAAGTGGCAGTGGCAGTGTGCAGAGCAGGTGTTCCTAGATTAGGGACAGCCGGACTATGGCATTTCACGTGTACTTGTAAAAATCAAGATCTTAATGCCTCCCTAGAGATTCTGTCAACTGACTCTCTTTAATACTGAGGACCAACAGAAACCACCCACCCAGTTTATGCCTCATTTCACCCGTGTTGTAATATTATTTACCTCGCCTTCACATCGTGACCCTTCGATACCTACATAAAGTTAAATATTACGCGGGCGGCTTCCATACGTGGCTGCATTATAAATAATATACCCCCCAAATCTGAATTTAGAAATCCATTTCCTTCTTATGAACAATACAAATAAACTCCCTGCAAATGTGAACTGTGTCTGCTTCACATGTATAATCTGGAATGAGATGGTCACTTTTATTTTAGCTTCAAATAAAAGCTCACCCCTTTTTGATTCAGATTTTATTTTTAAAGTTGCATTGCATTTTATTTTTCATGGATAATGGTATAATTAAAATCAGGCAATGAACCATAAGATAATTGCTTTCTTATTGTTTTAAAGTTTCTGTCACTTTATTATCATGATTATTATTGTTGATTATATTGTAGTAGCAGTAATGGCCCCAGCAGAAATCAGGGTCCCATCGTGTTATGTAAAAGAAAATAGTGAGACAGTTCCTTTCCTGAAGTGCTTATGTTACAATCGAAAAGACAGATAATACCAACTGGATTTTGTTCATGAGAAGAAAAAAGACGCATAGACAGATTAGGTAACTTTCCTGAGGTCACACCGCAGCTTAATGGCAGAGGCATGAACAAAATCCAGTTTTCTTGACTCCTGTTCCAGCACGCTATCTATCAGACCATGCTGCTTTCTGTCACCTATCTCAATAAAGGTAGCGATTATTAAAGTCATAGTATTTTGTAACATTATTGCTCTACATATCTTAAAGAATCAGTCCTTTGTTCATCTTGTGCTATAGTTACATACCATATGGCTAGACATGTGTTGTCCTCTTTGATTGGTGGTAGCTGCAGATCATAATGAGTGATTGGAGAAACTCGTGTCAGGAATACCTCCCCAAGTTGGTTTGCATATCCAAGCCTTTGGAATTTGGGAGCTGGACTGGAAAACAATGGTTGTTTTGTTCATTCCTGTTCCAATGGGAGCAAAAACCAGGAGAAGAAGGATATGGTTAGCTTATGATTTGGGAGATCTGCGATCCACCCCTTGCTCTCCAATCTCATTCCCCTTATACCATGAGAGAGATGCCCATCAAAATTTCACCTGAGTTATCATAGTTTTCTTGCAAACTGATTGTGTATTTGTAATTTACAAGTATTTGTTACATAGTTTCAATTAAGAAATTGCATCTGAGCATTTTGTGAACTGTTAGCTTCATCTCTGTGATTTGCTCCCTAAGACATCTGGTATTGTTCCTGTTCCCTGCGTGGCTGACTTAAATCTTAAAAAATAGGAGAATAATTAGATGGTATCTTATGAATAATACATTTCTATGCAAATTTTTGTGTGCATAATGTGTTTTAAATGAATGAAACTTCTTGGATTTGCACACACTTTCATGAATGGCTTGGTACCTGACTGAACGCTTGCAATCAGTGATATGACCCCATGAATAAAAGCAGTGACCTCACCACTTTCAGTCATGAAAATATTACTCAATCGCTCTTTTTTGTATCCTTAGGCTAGTACCAGTATCAAGGTTTTTTAGGCATATTTATCTTAAATGAGAGGGGAAGGAAAATTTATGGAGAGGTTTACTTCCTGCGGCAAATGGAAATAAAGGAATATATATTGCAGTGTTTTTGAAATGTATGGTAGTATCGATTTAAGCAGCCAGCCCAGGCAGTAATTGTATGTTTAGTCTAAATTGCCTGTGTCTGCTTCTGAAAATTCATAACCTGTACTAGAAATGCACAATGTCAGAGAAAAGCCAAGCATGTAAAATCAATTGACATGCTGGCTACCTACCAGAACGTCTTTATTTCCAACAGTATTGTTCCGCCATGTTTTACATCTATTTGTCAATGAACTGATGAGGCACAGCAGAGAGGGTGCTAGTGTTAATATCTTATGAATATGCATATGATGAACTCTATTTGGAGAAGATTCCCTTTTGGTAAAATACCAACATTTACAGTTAGCAAGTCTTTTTGGTCTCTTGCATTTAGTAAGTATGACAGTTGGTGCTGTGGGCTGAATGTACTTACCAACATTGGTCTAGGTGTTCTTGACTGTTAAATATTGCTCTTCCTAGACATCCGTTAATTGAATGAGATACTTTTAAGTTATAAAATAGTCTTTTAAAAGATTGTGGTACAGTCTGAAACACCTAGAAAAAATAGCATATGTTTGTTTGAAAGTCAGACACTTGTTTACAGTGGTATTTATGAGCACTTTGACAATATAGTGTTAAATATTTGTAGCCCAAGTGTATGTACATACACTAGTGAGAACCTGGACTTGTTCTACTCATTTCATTTCCACATATGCAAAAATGAGCTCGCTGGAATCTGGTCCCAAACTGAATTGCCGCTAATCAGTGTGCTAATACTTAAAATAATATCACCTAACGTCCCTGATCAACTGGCTTGCTAAACTGAAATTATCTTCTGACAGTGCTTTTTTTAACTTTATTGTTTTTAGATTTCAACATTTTTCTAAATACTCTATTTTATTGGGCTTTAATGGTGAGAGAGTCTCACCGATAAGTAAGCTGTTTTGCAATGCCTTCAAGCATCGTTGTCGTGATGACAACAGCAGTGAAGTTGGTATTCCACTCCATTTGACCTGAGAAATGTTATACATATAATGCAACTGTGCAATCCTTTTCAGGGTTCAAAGATAAGAGGATCAGCTGATGTAAACATGGGCTGTATATGAACTATTCTGAGGTCATATTGGCAAATACCACACCTCTGAGAATCAGCTGGTGAACAACAGAGGAAATGATTGCTATGCAGACTATTGTCAAAGGGGATTGTAATAGGGCAATTGCTTCCTGATTGCTCCCTCCCATCCAGAAGCTACCCTTGCAGCACACTGCTTTTGTTTCCTCCTCATTGTGGCTTCTTGAGGACAGTACAGTTCACAGTATTTCAAACAAAAATACCGTTTCTAGATGCGACTTAGTTTATTTAAACTTGCAGACAGCCTCCAGGCCCTCTAGGCTCCAAAACCTTCCAATCTTGACTATTGGAACCCAAAGGCCTGCCTTCTGGTACTTTTTATTGTTGTTCTCGTGGGCATAGGCACAGGCACAGGAAGTAGAGGGGCTGAGAGCTGCAGCACCCTGTGTTTTTGCACTCAGCTTCCGTGCATCTGGGGGCCAACCCTGCTGCGAACCCGCTGCCAGCATTGCCAGTCCTGGATCTCAGTCTCCAGGCAGCCCCCATAGGATCCTGGTGGGCCTATAGCATCTTCCTGGCCCATTGGCTTTGCTCCTGGCCTCGTGGGTTCCACTGGCCCTTGGGGTCCCATCACCCATTGGTGCTACCTCTGCAGGCTTCACAAGCTGCGAGCCCTGCTAGCCCCAAAGCCCCTGTGGCCTCCATGACCATCTGGGGTCCTTCCATCAGCCAAGGGCTTAGCAGTTGCCCCCAGCCTGGAGGTGATGAGGAGCTAAGTTTGCCAACTCTCCTGGGCCATACAGACCTTACACCATTGCTGCAAATGGCTCCCAGTCAGTCATGTCTAGGAGACTTGGCAGCTGTCAGAGGGACATGAACAGATAGGGGTGTAATTCAGTACCCCCGCCCTAAAAATTGTTCCACTGCCACTGTTCCTGGGCCTCTTTGATTCCCCCTTCACCAGTTCCACTCAAGCTGGCCAGAAAGTCAGTCATAATGAGATCTCAGTGGTGTCTCTTCCCCAGGAGGCCAACACCCCAATTTTAAACAGAGGCCTGGCCCTTCATTCCCCAGGCATCTGGATGCTTTCCTTTCTTTCAACTGCCATTCCCAGGTATTGCAGGACTGAATCTCAGCTGTCTGGTCTCTTCCAGACTCACCTGGTGTCAGGATCTTCCCTGCGGGAGCCTTTCCCACTCTCTCCGCAGATTCTTGAACGTCTCCTCCCACAACTTCCTGCTCTTTCAGTACAGAGAAATCACCTGATCTCTCTTGAGTGTGGCTTGTTCAGTAATGAGGGTTGGCTCACCCCAGGCCCTCCCGCTCCTAAATGGCAAGCCACCCTGTTTTGAGATAATCTTGCAATGAGCTCCTTATTGAGAGTGGTTGGCCAAGAAAAGTCCAAATGTCATATGTCTGAGGTGGTGAAATGCAGCAGGTGATGGTAGTTCTTGCTTGTAGGCCCTCAGTGGCTTCAACTTATCTGCTGAAATTGACCTTCATCCTGCTTCTTTATTGCCAACGGGAAGAGTTGAAGGTTAGTGTTGGTTAGTGATGCAAAAGGCCTGTGACTGTTCCTGCTTGTAACAGCTTACCTGGTTCCGGGAGGCTCCTGATCCCTTGAATAACTTTGTACTGGCCTTCAAGAATACTTCATTTCGATATAGCCAGCCGACAGCTGCTGCTGAAGTTGCAGTGGCAGCAGCCAGAGCGCCAAAAGCAGTGCTAAGGGCTGGAAGGGAGACCACACCACACTCCAGGCAGCGCTAAGAGTCAATTGCCCTCAGCCCTGCCTTTTCTAGGAGTGCAGAGCCAGCCCCCACCACAGTGCCAGGGGCTCGTGGAGGCTGTCGGCTTCACTGTTTGTATAGGAACATAAGAATTGCCATATTGAACCAGACCAATGATCCTCCTTGTTCAGCATCCTTTCTGCAACAGTAAGCAGTACCAAAGGCTTCAGAAGGTGAAAGGGCTTCATGTATCATGATGCAAAACACTAACCTGCCCATAGGAAAATTTCTGCCCCTCCCAAAGTCTTTAGATATTGGCCTAGGCCTTTGAACATAAGGTTAATATTACTTACAGTACAGGCAGTCCCCGGGTTACGTACAAGATAGGGACTGTAGGTTTGTTCTTAAGTTGAATCTGTATGTAAGTCGGAACTGGCGTCCAGTTTCAGCCGCTGCTGAAACTGATCAGTTTCAACAGCGGCTGAATCTGGACGCCAGTTCTGACTTACATACAGATTCAACTTAAGAACCCCAGGCATCCCCAAGTCAGCCGCTGCTGAAACTGATCAGCGGCTGATTCCAGGAAGCCCGGGGCAGGGGCTTCCTGTAGTCAGCCACTCGTCAGTTTCAGCAGCGGCTGACTTGGGGACGCCTAGGGCAGAGCAGCTGGGGTGCTGCTGGGTTGGTCCAGTAGCGCCGCCGCTCCTCGGCGCTACTGGACCAACCCAGCAGCACCCAAGCTGCTCTGCCCCAGGCGTCCTGATTCAGCCGCTGCTGAATCTGACCAGCAGTGGCTGAATCAGGACGCCTGGGGCAGAACAGCTGGGGTGCTGCCCGGTTGGTCCAGTAGCGCCCAGAGTGGCGCTACGGGACCAACTGGCAACGCCCTAGCTGCTGTACCACAGGTGTCTGGAGCAAAGCCACGGAGCACGGGGGCAGCGGGACAGCCCAGACGCGTCTGGGCTGTCAGCTGGCCGGGCGCTCCGGGGCTTGGCTCTGCTTTCCCCCCCCCATCCCCCTGGTCTGCAGATCAGGGGGGGGGGGGCAAAGCAGAGCCAAGCAGAGCCAAGCCGCGGAGCGCACGATCAGCTGACAGCCCAGACGCGTCTGGGCTGTCAGCTGGCCGGGCGCTCTGCGGCTTGGCTCTGCTTTGCCCCCCCCTTCCCCTGGTCTGCAGACCAGGGTGATGGGGGGGGGGCAAAGCAGAGCCAAGCCTCGGAGCGCGTGGGCAGCGGACAGCCCTGTCCGCTGCCCACGTGTTCCGCCGCTTTGCTTCCTCTCCCTGGTCTGCTGGAGACCAGGGAGAGGAACCCTGTTCGTAACTGCGGATCCGACATAAGTCGGATCCGCGTAACTCGGGGACTGCCTGTATATTGAATCTTATATATTATTACTGTGGATTTGGACCACGTTCTCAATATCATTAATAATTTTCCTTTATTTCCATGAGATCCAGGATAATTATTTACATTGATTTGCTCTGTGTTTAGTACCTGAACTATAGAGAAATTATTATTGTGCATTCAGCTGGCAGATAACTATTTAACATTAGAAAGAGATCTTGGTTACAGCAAGCCCAACACTTTCCTTCTTTTTTTTTTTTTTCCTGAATACCCAACCAGCATTAGGAGCTTGAGAGAATTCTACTAACCTTGCTAGAGGCTAGAATACTATTGTCTGCAATGCCTCACTTAAGTTGGAGGAAGGGATATGGCTTTTTTTCTCTTATCAAATCATGTATTTTTATAATTCTTGCTTGGAGAGGCTAAATCGGATAGAGAGTTCACTGCTTCTCTTGTGGTGAACTCACTTGTGGTTTCCAAGAAGGGTTTGTCTCTTTTTCACTTTTGAATCTTGTGTTTAGTAGAACTATATGCCCTGTAAAACAGCACTGCTGAAGACCCAGGGAAGAACACTGATCCTCCATTACTTGTTGTATGAAAGGCTTTCAAAAGGCCTGATGGTATTTCATCTGAGCTGCTTAAAGAAGCCTTGGGACCAGTGAGCACTGGCATGCATCTTAAGAGCGTGGACATCAGACAAAGCAACAGCAGAATGGAAAGCTGGCATCGTAGTGTCCCTGTAGGAGAGCATAGTATCTCACACTCGAAGTGGCAGTTGATGGCTGATGTCATTGTTACTGGTCCCTGGAAAAGTCTTAGTGCATGTTTTGCTGAGGAGGATGCAGCTGCGGATATACAGACATAGTCATCCACAGCAAATAGGTCTTACTGTTGAAAGGTCACGTAATGAGCAGCGGTGGCCACTCATTGACCGAGAAGGGGAAGAACCCCTCTCTGAACTGGGGTGGACTGAGCCTGGTCCTGCCCTTTTAGCTCCCCAGAAGCCAAAGGGCGGGGCTGGTAGGATAAAAGCCCAGCTCCGGGGCTTAGGGAGGCCCCAGCTGCTGAAGGAAGCAGAGGTGTGCCCTGAGCTCCGGAGCCAGGAGGTCCCAGAGGACCGTGCTGAGGCTGAGGACCGGCGTGGACCGCCAGGCCCCCACACCAAGGAGGAGATCCTTTTCAGCCTCACAGAGGGTTCAGACGATGATGACCCCCCAGAACCTGCAGTCCTGGTGGAGCCAGGCAGATGCTGGGGGGAGTTAGGCAGTGGCCCAGGGGAAGCCAACAACAGTCAAGCTGACCTCACCATCCTGTAGTGTGCCAGCATGTTGCAGGCCTGATCCCTGTTGACCCAGGGGGCAACCAGGGCTGCCACTGCTAGGGCCCTGGGCTGGGACATGGTGGAGTAGGGAGGATCCACATCCCCCCCTGCTACCCTACATACAGGATGGCAGTCTCCGCCCCCTCTCTTGCTAGTGGTCTGTTGTGTGTGGATCTGGGTTTGTTTGTTTACTTCCCTGCTCTGAACCAGGGCCCGGGCCTTACCAAGTGTTGAACTGTGTTTGTTTTGCTGCCCCACCCTGAATCAAGGACTGGGCTTGCTGACTATTAAACTGCAAATGTTTTGCTGCCTGAACAAGGGCCTGGACTTACTGACTGTGGAATTGCTATGGGTTTGCCTTAGGGTTGCCAGATGGTTGAAACAAAAATACTGAACACCCCCCCCCCCAAAAAAAAACTGGGAAAAAATTCTGTTGAAGGGAGGGGACAAGGAGGGGGGAGACCAAAGTTGTTGAGGGGGAAAAAAAAGACTTCGAGGACTTAAGCCAAAAATAAAAAAATAAAAAAAATAAAAAAAATTAAAACAGCATGTCCCCTTTAAGAGTGAGTGCAGGGATAGGAACAGGGGAGAGGTTGAGCACTAAGACCCAGGGGAAGCATTGCTTGGAATCAAGCTTGATCAAAAAGTGTTCACTTCCCAAATATTGCCGATGTTGCTGCCCTGCTTGTGGAAACGTCAGAGAGTTTCTGTCTCACTCTCCAAGGGCTCCAAGAATCCACCTGAACTATGGTGTTGAATATCTCCTAGCAGCAGACCAAGGTCCAGCACCTCGAAGCCAGGCCCTCAGAAACCCTGGTGTGATTGGAGGTTTAGTATCATGTAGAGAGTTAACAATCTCATATATCTAGGGTGCCACCAGAGCTCAAATTGTTGCAGCAAACTGGGCATTCTTCAATGAATAGGTCTTGCTGCTTCTGGCATGAAATCCATATCTTGCTCATGGATGGAAAGATGGTATTGCTCTCTGGCACGCTCTTACGGGCAGACTTGGAGTGGCTAGAGACATTGCCACACATGCTGCCGGCATCCGATCCTGAGAATAAGGTGATTTGACATTGTGAAGTGTGATAATCTCACAGAGAACTGCTCTTCTTTCGGTCCCTCATCTTGCAAAGCAGCATTATGTACCCTGTGACCATGGTGCCTGGCCTGACCCTATCTAGTGTCACCTGCGGGACTAGTGTAACACAGACAGACAGAACCAAACCTGGGACCTCTGGGCTGTGTCTAGACTGGCCAGTTTTTCTGGAAAATCAGCCGCTTTTCCGGAAAAACTTGCCAGCTGTCTACACTGGCCGCTTGAATTTCTGCAAAAGCACTGACTTCCTACTGTAAGAAATCAGTGCTTTTTGCGGAAATACTATGCTGCTCCCATTCGGGCAAAAGTCCCTTTTGCACAAAACTTTTGCGCAAAAGGGCCAGTTTAGACATCTCAGATTTGTTTTGCGCAAAAAAGCCCCGATCACAAAAATGGCGACCGGGGCTCTTTTTGCGCAAAAGCGTGTCTAGATTGGCCATGGACACTTTTCCGCAAAAAAGTGCTTTTGCGGAAAAGCGTCTGTGCCAATCGAGTCGCTCTTTTCCGCAAATGCTTTTAACGGAAAACTTTTCCGTTAAAAGCATTTGCGGAAAATCGTGCCAGTCTAGACGTAGCTCTGGAGTTTAGTGAGGCTTGAGCTTAAAAGGCTGTAGAACAAACTCATTCTTTCTCTTTGCAAGTGGTCTTAGTGCCATTACATGGGACAGTACATTACACCTGGCAGGGCTGTGGATTACACTAACTCACGTGAAAGGTCTTGAGCATTTCCTATATATCCGTATATTTCCATGTATTGCTTGGTGGTGGTATTCTTATTTCTTATTATTATTTGTATTATTGCAGTGTCTAAGAGTCCCAGTCACTGACAATGAACCTGTTGTACAAGACACTGTACAAACACCATTCAAAAAGAAACATTCCTGGCTTGCAATCTAAATAAACAGTAGATTTATCCTTGACTGCTGGGGGCGGAGGAGGAAGAAAAGCAAATACAAAATGCTACTAAAACTTAGGAGTTTATCAAGCAAGTTTTATGTAACAAGATCAAAATATTTCTTATGCAACACAAAATGTGTTGGCTAATTTATATTTGGAATTGGAAGAACATGAGTGGAAAGGACTAGTGCTCGGCAGTTAAGGACACTTTACTTTTATACAGTGCTTACATATTTGCTTTTGCCCATAGATCTCAAAGTACTCTGCACAGAACAACAAATATTATCATCTCCATTCTACAGATGGTGAAAATGAGGTTCAGGGAAGTGATAGTACCTAGTAGGGTCAAATAGCCATCAGTAGCAGAGCAGGTAATAATACAATAGTCTCCTAATTACCAGTGCAATAATAACTTAGGGTACTTCTACACTGCATGGCTATTTTGGGATACCAGAGGTACCACTATCCTGCATCTACACAAGCTGCCCATTATTTTGAAATATTTTCGAAAAAATGGGTGCGCTATTTTAGCATCCTGGTAACCATCGTTCCCCGAGAGTTAAGGGATGTCTCAAAATAGCGCTTTATGTGGACGCTTTGTGTAGATGTGCCAAATTTCAAAATAGCCTATTTTGAAATTCAACTGAAATAAGATACGCAATTTGCAATTTCAAGTTAAGGGCACTGTGTAGCCCTTAGTTACTGAGGCATGCAATCTCTATTTAGAAATCTGTCTTTCCATTAAAAATACTGAAAAATAATTGATGTTACCACTCTTTTTTTTCCATATTCCAAGGTTCTGGGCAGGTGGACTACTCTGTGCTCCAAAGGGGTCAAACCTTAAAAAGTTCAATAGAACTTTAATATGTTGTAGAAGGTTTTTTCCTCATCAACATTTGTAGAAGTTGCTGATGTAGAATCGCAGCAGGAGAAAGTTTATGAAAATAAAACTTCTTGTGGAGCTCGTCCAAGAGGTGTTTTGATCATGACTGTGTTACTTGCTGTAAAATCCAGGATTTCATGGGAACAGTTTTGTTACTGTCCCCCAGATACCTTTTCACAACTTGACCTGGCTACTCTTTTCTCAGTCTGCAGAAGTGAAGAGAGAGTAGAGAGAGATGGCAATTATATGCCTTTGGAGGAAGAAGCAGATTGCTTATTCCAGTATGCATTCATCAGCCATCTATGCAAATTTATCGGTTAGAAATGCTGTGCAAGTTTGCATTTATTCTGAAAGGATGCTTGAATGCAAAAAGGTAACGAGACATTATGAGATGGCTGCCGAGCTGTTTGGTTTTGCAAGGAGATGCATCAATGAGAGAGAAAAACAAGGCACTCTACTACTTTACTTTGTGCAGTTCCAGAAACCCTCTGTTACTATTTGGTGATGGTTCCGGAAAACAAGATGTGCTTAACTTTTCTGGGCTTTGGAACTGTCACACACCAGCCAAACTATTGCTGAATCTTCAAGGACAAAAAAAGTTTGTGGCTCAATGTTGTTGTATTGGCCATTTGAGCCAATGTTATAAGCACAGCAAATGGTATAAAAATCATACAGATGCCATGTTTGGTTCCATTTTGGAGTCTGCTGGCAAAATTATTTGCTTAGTTTACAGCCCATCTCTCTCTCTCTCTACCACCTGGAACAGACTTGTGAAAATCTTGGAGAACTGCAGGATGCAAAGCTATGGATTTGAAATAGAAAATGCTAATGGAAGTTGAGTTAGATCTGTATTGGATCACAGGACTTGCACTCTGATCTAAGCAATGTGTCTAAATGCTCATTTATAGCACCTTGCATGGATATAAACTTTGTAACTGTGTCCTCAAAAATGAGTTGTGGATATCTTTTCCCCCAGCCCTGCCACTTTCCTGGCCCTGGGAGCACTCGCTGGTATTTTCAAATTAAGGGACGGCTGGCACCGACGTAATCCCACTCGGGACATACAGCAATTAAAGGCCTGAATCCTCTCCTAGTGTTTTTTTAAAAATTTTGTTCTATAATTTTTTGCTTAGTACCGGCACCTTTTTTTTAAACAAAAAAAGCACTGTGGGTACCCATCTGCTATCGGCAAATTTGCAGGGTTCTAGATACAACATTTGTATCCACATCAATTTCTGCAAAAATGAACTGCAGATATCTGCATCCACATCCATGGATGTGGATAACCGTGGATATAAAGCAGACATCTGTGGATTTTCAGGGCTCCACAAATTTATTCCTGAGGTTGCCCTGTTTGCTCTGTAACCATGGTGACTGCACCAGCAAATGTGGCAATGTATGTTTTGTTTTCATAGGGAAATCTCTGGTTTGACAATTTGGCCTGATGTGCACTATCACAGGTTAATCAGTATGTTTGTCACAACGTAGAGAACCATGGAATCTTGACTTAATATCCAGTAACTACTGTAGCAGGTTCAACTCACTTTCACGGCTTCTTCCCTCAGGGTGGCTTTTGGGGAAATAACTGGCTGCTCAGATGCTGACACGCCCCCTTTGGGTGAAGTGTTCCCTTCAGGGCACTACCCTCCGGCAGTGACCACTCTGGTATTGGTCTGCGCCCCCTTCCGGGGGAGGTGGGAGGGGAAGAGTTATTGTTCTTCCTTCAGTTCTCCTTCCAGGGCCCTCCCTACTCCGTAGGACCCCTAGTTCTTCCCGGGAACACCCAGCTCCCTCCCGGAACACACAGTTCCTTAGTGCCCCCCAGACCTCAGTGGCCCATTGCCAGTCCCTCTCTAGCCCTGTCTCAGGGCAGACTGCAGTCTCTCCCGGCCATTCCTCCCTGGCCAAAGGCGCACCTCTGCCTGCCTGGTTGTCTCCTGCAACCCTGCCTTGTGGTCTTATGGCCTGGGGCTTCCCTGGCTCGAATTCCCCCAGCCTACCGCAGCTGCCTCCTTGCAGCCCGGCCTTTTAGGGCTGCCTCCATGTGAGCCCCGCCCTCCATGACTGCCTCCTTGCAGCCCTGGGCCTCAGGCCAGATAGCCTGGGTTTGTTAGGCCAAAGCCTCTCTCATTGCAGGCAGGCAGGTCTCTGTCCTGCTGCCAGGGGCTGCTCTTATAGCCTCCAGCTGGGCCCTCCTTAATTGCCTCAGCTGGGCTTCCCCCTGACTCCAGGTCTCAGCCCCTTAAAGGGCCAGTGCAGGGCAACGCCCTGCCATACCACTAAACAACTCTGCCCCACCAACTCAAGATTCTGCTTCTTGCTTGAGGTATTAAAGATGGTGGTGGGTAGTGGGAGGGATAGTCACATATTTATGCAGCAGACACCCAGAAAAAGTGTAGGTCAAGATTAGGTTGACACTACTGCTCCACCTCTGAAGTCAGTGCATGTTTTATGTTGCGCCTGTGCAACACACATGAATTTCAGACACAGAACGATTCCATTTCAACCTGTTTGCCTCATTTTTAAGAATAACGATATAAAGACTCATTTCACACACATATTAATAATCTGGAGAAATATAAAGAGAGATGTTACTAGTCTGATGGCCCATTAAGCACAGTCTGAGGATGATTAAGAGCTTTCAAGGTAGCACTGTGTGTATGTGGAAAGGGGTGTTTTGGGGAGGAAGAGTGCAAATAAACTATCTCCCTCCTCCAGATTTTCTCATTGCTTCCTGCATCTCCTTCCTCAACTTGTAATGCTGAGGTGATAAGGACAGATTTTTCATTTAAAAAACAAAAACAAACAAAGAAACAAAAAAACCCAAGGGAAAAAGGACCACTATCGTAATTCCCATGTTAATTTAAGATGGAAGTCTACCAAAAAAATAATAAATACTGGTATATTAGAGACCATACCCTGTCGACCACATCCTGCAATGAAAAGCGGGCCCTGCCTTGACTGCACTTGCAATATTAAATGCTTTCTCATCTAGCATAGAATCAGAACTCATTTTTAGTCCCCACATGAACAGCTACTAGTTGTTGATGAAGGGGGTAAATAGTGAGTATGTTAAACAATGTTTCTTAAATCAAATATAATCTTTATCTAGAAGCTGCTGCTGCTTCTGTGTGCTCTGGTTTGGATTGACACTAATACGGTGATGAATGATGTGTCATGTCAGCTTAAGCCACAATATATGTGTGATGAGAAGTAATGTTCTGGAAACAAATGTCATAGCACCATAGAAAACCTGAAGTGCTTTCACTTTCCAGGGCCTTATATAACCAGACACAGAGGGCTTAATCCTGCACAATTCCGATGTGGAGTATTGATCCTGTGTTAGAAAGAGCTAATGTGTCTGGCCACCAGTAACTTCCACTTACTGGCAGGGATGAGGCCAAAGAGAGAAGCTGGTACCTACTTGCCTCATGCAGAATGAAGGCCAAGTTCACCCTCATGTTTCTTCAGAATAACCTGTAGTGAGGAGTAATGGAGCAGCCACACATGAGACTTGAGACTTATTCCTCTGCTCTGTTGGCAAATATCCCTGTTGTTTATAGTTCCTTTCAGTAGCTGCCACCCATGCTTGGGCTGAAGTTCTGGCCTGCTGTATACCTTCACAATGGCTTTCTAGCTGTCTCATGCCCCATTTGATTAGGTGTATTTTAATCTGAGAAGCATAGGGTGAGACAGGGAGGAATACAGCATAGTAAAGTCCTAGTTGGGGGGAAGGCTTTTGGCATTTGTTCAGTCATAAATGATCATGGAAGTGCATAAGAGTGTTTTAGGGGGATAGCTGACAAGCAGCTACTTTTTTATCTCCTGGAATGACCTCACTGAGCTTGTAATAGCCTTGATCTAACCATCCCTAGAAGCAGTGGTAGATGGTATCGTTGTCCTAGTTCCTTGCACTAGTTTTGTTTCAGTAGCGCTTCTTGATATCCAGTTTTGGACTATACTGGGATCTGGATTACACATCCACCTAGGAGAGGAAGAAACCTCCTGGCCCCTTTCTTTGCTGGCTACCTTGGACCCAGGTCTGGCCCTCCCTTGACTCGTGGAGTAGCTGAGCCACTAGATAAGAGAGGTAATACAAGCTAGCCACAAATCACTATTCCTTGGGAGCAAGGAGAGAAAGTATGGGTAAGTGTGATTTAGGCCAGGTCTATACTGGGAGAGAAATTCAATTTAAGATACGCAACTCCAGCTATGAGAACAGCTGTAGTTGAGGTACCTTAGATCAAATTTCTGAGGCGGCCACACTGGGGGAGGTCAATGGGACAAACTTTCCTGTTGACTGTTACCTGGTGGAATACAAGAGTTGATGCGGGCGCCATCAGTATTCGATTAGGAGGTCCTTACTAGACCTGCTAAATCGAACCCCAGAATATCGATCTCTGGCGCATCAATCTCCACGTAAGTATAGACAAGGCCTTAGAGGTCCGCCTCTGAATCACAGCATTCTCAGTTGGCTGCTGATGGTGTGATGCAGCTTACTCCACATCCTGAGCTCAGGGCTGTGCCTAAATGCACCTTTTAATGTTACCCATTTTGACTATGTCTGTATATTTGAACCTAGCCACATATCTTGGCAGGATTTGATAAAGGAAATACTCCCGCAGGCCCACAATGCTAGGCTCTGACACAAAACATCTAGCCTACTTTCATAAAAGGGGGATTTATTTTAAAAGCTGGTTTTATGACAACCTCGATTAAGACATGTTTTTGAAAATAATTTTAAAAGAAGTGACACTCTCCTAACCGCCTCTTCCTAAAAAATATGTTGTTTTGTGTGGTTTTTTAAAAAATTCACTAGATTTCCTTGGCACATCTTTTCAGAGTCCCTCCCCCTCTTCATGCCTACTTAGCAGTATACCAGCAAATTTAGAGACATCAGAATTTTAAACAAATTCTGTGATGCTTTTTTAGGAGGATTGTAGTTTTACAGAGGGGAAGTGATGGGGAAAAAAGCCACAGACAGACTCCCTGTGATAGGACAAATTCAATCAGATCTTTTAAAAGTGCTTTGTATGTGTGTGTTTTCTGACATTTTCTTAAAAGTCTTCAGTTGGCACTTTGGTTTTTTTTTGCTGCTGTCGTCAGGTGAGAGACTCCTATTGCTGTTTTCTTTTTGAAAACTATTCCAGAGACATGTCGCCAAGACAAACTCTCTTTTAAGGCCTTTTTTTTAGCAATCGCTCCTGCAATATACTTTTTAAAATGCTAGGAGCGCTATGCCAGGATCAGACCAAACCCTAAAGGTGTGTTCTTACTCTGCTGACGTCATATGCTCACATGTCTACCCATTTGAATGCCCAGCCAGACAGGGGGATGTCCCAGAAGGCCCTGTATCTGAGGATGCCTGCTGGAATTCTCCAGCGACCTGGAGAGAGAACAAACTGCTTCACCCTTTCAAGGATATTCATCCCCACCCCTGCTCCTATGGCTCTGTGTACTTTATGCCCATACCTACTCTCTGAGGCTACACTGTGGAGCTATTTTAGTATATCCCAAAATAGCTATTCCATCTCTTAAGAGCAAGCCCATTATATCAAAATATAACAGGCTCGCTATTTCGATGTCCCTGTGTACCTCACTGCACAAGGGTTAAGGGACGTTTGGAAAAGCATTTTATTTTTAAATAAGATTGAAGTCCCACTGGGGACTGCCCAGAGACCAGGACCAGGGGCTGGCAAAGCCAGCAGTAGGTAAGCTCCCGGGCATGGGAAAGCTGAGTACAAAACCCGGGGATGCTGCACCCCTACTTCCTGTGCCTATGACTTCTGCTCTTCAGGGTGTGGGTGTAGCAATTCTGTTTAATCTGTATGGGTATGTCTACACTACCTCCCTAGCTTGAACTAGGGTGGTAATGTAGTCAACCGGAGTTGCAAATGAAGCCCGGGATTTGAATTTCCCGGGCTTCATTTGCATGTTGCTGGGCGCCGCCATTTCTAAATGTCCGCTAGTTCGTGCCACGTGTAGCCGCGGGGCACGGAGTCTGAAGTAACGGACATTTAAAAATGGCGGCGCCCGGCAACATGCAAATGAAGCCCGGGAAATTCAAATCCTGGGCTTCATTTGCAACTCCGGTTGCCTACATTACCACCCGGCTGTGTCTACACTGCACCCCTTTTCCGGAAAAGGGATGCAGATTAGACCAGTCGGAATTGCAAATCCGCGGGGGACTTAAATATCCCCCGCGGCATTTGCATTTACATGGCTGCCGCTTTTTTCCGGCTTGGGGATAAGCCGGAGAAAAGCGCCAGTCTAGACGCGATTCTCCGGAAAATAAGCCCTTTTCCGGAGGATTTCTTAGTTCTACTTTCAAGGAATTCTCCAGCGAGCTGGAGAGAGAACAAACTGCTTCACCCTTTCAAGGATATTCATCCCCACCCCTGCTCCTATGGCTCTGTGTACTTTATGCCCATACCTACTCTCTGAAGCTACACTGCGGAGCTATTTTAGCATATCCCAAAATAGCTATTCCATCTCTTAAGAGCAAGCCCATTATAACAAAATATAACAGGCTCGCTATTTCGATGTTCCTTTCAAGTAGGATTTTGCCTGAGCAAAGGTGAAGGAGAAACAGAAGAGGGGCCTATAGATTTGACTTCTGGAATGCAGATACAGTAGGTGGGACAGGTCTTCTCATGCTGGTGCCCTGTAGCTTCCCAGCCAGATGTATCAAATTATATATCATTTTCTACATAGACCCCTCCCCGCCTCCCTTCCTCAAAAAATGTAAACCTCCCAGGCTGGATGTGGAGTTTCCTATATGGTTTTGCCACCTACATAGAGCTTATATTCTCCTTGATGCTGAGCCAGAGTGAGTGGGTGGGGGGAGGGAGGGAAGGGGAAGAGGCTGGAAGAAGGAGGAGAAAGAATAGAATAAATCCCATTCTGCAGAGTCAGCATTGCAGTGGCATGTAACAATGTGGCGTTGTATTGATGGAGAGGGAGGTGAACTATAAACAGACATGCTTTCATCCCAGAGCGAGGTTAACATTGCTATTATTATTAAACCCTGGTGGATACTGTCTTATACATAGTACCTTGGTTCCTAATGCACTTCTCAGACTTTCAGCACAGTCAGGCTACAGCTGTTAAGTAAGAGTTTTGCTATTCAGTGGAAATAAGGTAACTATTAAGTACCCCATGAACCAAATCCTGTTGCAGTCAACCAACGGCTCCCACGGACTCCAGGAAGGAGCTTCCTCACTCCCTCAGGTGCTGTTTTATGCAGACAAATAACACAAAAGCATAGAACCATGCATTGGCCTCTTTTTTCCTGCCTCAGGTCCCAGACCCACTAGTTCAACTTCCGTCTTTGCAGCAGCAGCTCTCCTACAGAAAGGACCCAACCGTGAGTAATCCAAGCACTGGATTGTTGCTCTTCACCAGCTCTCAGAGCCAGATTCCTCTTTGTGGCTGGTCTCTGAGAGCATGTTTCCACTGCAGTGAAATACCCCTGGCTGGCCTGTGTCCGCTGGCTTGGGCTGTGGGGCTATGAAATTGCAGTGAAGATGTCCATGCTCAGGCTGGAGCCCAGGTCCTTGTACCCTTCCCAAGGGCAGAGTTTCAAGAGAGTGGGGACACGGTTTGGTTTTCTTCCCATTCCCCCGACAATAAGGCAGCGAGAGGAAAGTACTTGGATTCCGTGATTTACACCTCTGCCCTCCCCCCTCGCCAGCCAGGAGGGAGAGGCATGCACAGAATCCAAGTACTTTCCCCTCACTCCCTTATCAGGGGAACGGGAAGAAAAGCAAGCCACGTCCTGGTACATACGGCTGCTGCTCTGCCCCCTGCTCTCTCAAAACTCCACCCTTGGCCCTTCCCCCTCAAGAGGTCCCAGAGGCAGGGCTCCAGTCCAAGCTCATACGTCTACTCTCAGTGAGGCCAACAGCTTCCGCAGGCCTTTGGGCAAAGTGTGAGGGGGGCCTGGTTCCACACCCTAGAAGGGATGGGACTTCGGGTGGAAGGGGCGGGGCTGGTGGAAGCCAGTCCTCAGCACTGTCTGGACTATGACACTGGCCCCCCCGCCCTCAGATGATGATTTAAAGGTCCAGGGGCTCTGGCCACCACTGCTTCCACAGTAGCGGTTGCAAGCCCTGGGGCCCCTTTGAATTGCCAGGCCCTGGGGCGATTGTCCCCTTTGCTCCCTCCAGCCAGCCTGCCTGTCTACGCTGAAGTTTTATAGCCGAGTAGCCCTGAGAGCCCAAGTCAGTTGGCATCTCCTGAGCCACCTTGCAGTCCTGGATTTGGGCAAGGTAAGAAGCAGGTTTACATAGCTTGAGCATCTAAGTTCCACTTTCTAAACAAATTCCATTTCTTTGAACTCCTGCTTGTAGTGGGTAAGAGTAGTAGAAGGAGAGGGAACAGGCTTTCTTTGTGGAGACTAATTTGGCTAGGGCTCCTTTTAGCCTAGATGGCTTGGTCCCTAACTCCTGAAGCATCAGTATGCACTCTCAGAACGAAAAAAAAAAAAAAGAGTTGTCAGAGAGAGGCGAGCTAAAATAAATTAAAAAAAAATAAAATGAGTCACATTCTATAGCAAGTGATTCTCATATGTTCTGATGATTTTAAGCCGAGCATAAGACATCGCAAGAGGCAAAGGGTAGACAGCACAGGAGTGGAGTCAGTGGAGGAAAGTGAGCAAAATAAATGGGTTTTAAGGATGAGAGCAATGATGCTTGGCAGTCTGGCAGAGGGAATATTGAGCGTGGGAGGAATAGATGAATGGAGCGACAGGTTGCAAAGAGTGGGCAGAGTACAGGGGACTAGTTGGCAATAAGTGAATGAATTGCTATAGTTGGAGAACACCTATGCAACGCCTTAATGGTGAGGATCAGTTTGAAATTAATGAGAAAGAGACAAGCAGCAAGGCAACTTGGCATGGACGGTCAATGTGGCAATAAGGGGAGATCATTTTAGCTGAACAGAAACTACTTCACTCACCTCGGTAATACAGCAGCCGTACAAAAGCACTGTGAAACAATTTAAGACAGAAAGTGAAGAAGAGTGTTATATCCAATTGAAAATGCAGAGAGAATTGCTCTAGACTAGAGAGACTATAATTATCCAGACTGAAGTCTTGTCTTCACTTACCCCGAGAACAATGCTCCAGAGATCGATCTCCCAGAGTTTGATTTAGCGGGTCTAGTAAGGACCCTCTAAATCAATTGCTAATGGCACCCTTGTTGACTGTCGAACTCCTACAGTGGGAGTGCTGTAGAAATGTGACCAAAGGTACATCAACTTCCATCTATACTCATAGCTGGAGTTGCGTATTTTAGGTCAACTTTTTCCCTTAATCTTGACCTGGCTGATATTTAGTGCTCGTCAAGGATAGCAAATATGTTGTCAGGCCCTTGTTCTTGTTGTGCAAAAGATGACAGCTCCAATATCACGAAGTCCCATATTAGGCATATCATGAGTGCCCTATATGGGATCACAAATCTTTGGTCCTCCTTAGGTTATAAAACCTGACAAGATTATATCGGGTAGTATGACTGCAGGCTTCTACACAATCTGCTTAGAATGCAACTTGAATTCCCTCATATTACCACAATTGTAGTGGAAGAAGCTATGATGAATTCATCATTCTGGAGATTTATATTTGGGTAAGACAAGCTTTAGAATTTTAAAAAGAAAATCTCATTGGTGTAATGCTAAGTGTTAGTCCCCTGTTTCTGAAAGCATCATCTTTTACATTTTCAGTGAATATTTCACTACTTATCTCATTAAATTAAACTCACAAAAGCTATTCTCACTCAACTTGTTATAAAAGACACTTAAGAAAATATTTTGCTCTGATGCTAGGTGAAACAAAGAGAACACTTACTCAACCTATCATCTGTATATTTATGGTTTCAAGTAGCAAGAGGGCAATAAAAGCACAAGGAAACACACATCTTCTTGCTGATTCCTCCACCCCCACTCTCCTGAGAGCCCCTCAACATCTCTGAAGAAGAGGAAAAATATAACATTTGGTAAGTGCGGTATTTTAAAGTTGCTGGTAAATTTCAGTATTGCATGTTACATTCTTAAATGCTTTCAGAGCCCCTAAAAATGCTAACTGTTCTCAACCCCTTGCTAATTATCCTTGCCATGAGACTATTTGATGAAACTACCATGAGCTGTCAGATAGCTACAGACTGTGTGTGCCCTAGACATTGTGTAACATTTATCATGCTTGTTATAGTAATGCCTACAATCTAACAAGATTGGGAGTTATTACATTGTCCTTATGCAAATATAGAGAACAGGCTGGACCTCCCTGATCTAGCACCTCTGGGATCTGACCGGTCCCGAACGAGAGAATTTGCTGAACTACGTGAGGTTGTTGCCATCTCCCAAGCCCACCAATCAGTGCTGCTGGCTTGCTACCAGCCTAGATGGGATCCTGCCTCCAGCTCCTCCCCCCTACACACCTCCGCTAGTCTTGTTGGACTGCTTGCCCAGCTGACACCAGCTCCCCACCCTGGCTGGGCTACCACAGGCTCTGGTTCTAGTCCCACGCTGCTGTGGGCTGCCAGGGACTCTGGCCCTGGCTCCAAACTCACACTCTTGGGGTGCCTGGGACTCTAGCCTCAATGCTGCATGGCTGCAGGTTGCCTGGGATGGCTGGCAACTGCTATGGTGGGCTGCTGGGTGCTACTAGGGTGCTCCAGCCCTGTGCTTCTGCAGGTTGCCACGGGGTTTCAGCCCTAGCCCCCAGATGGGCTACTGGCCCTGCTGCACCTGGCCCCAGCCAGCCCTCCTTCCATTAGCATTCCAGGCTCTCTGGTCCAGGACCATCTTGTGGTCCTCCTGGACCACAGATATGGCTGGACCACAGAGTGCCAGTTTTCAGAGGTGTAACCTGTAATAGCACGCTGGAATATACAATCTACATAACCAAGACAGACAGAAGATAGTGGAAAGGAATACAACAATAAAACAGAGTGAACCATGCATAGTGCATTCTCAATGTCATGTTAGTGTAATGTATTTTCAGGGATATTTTTATTGGCGGGATTTAAAAAAAAATTGGGGTGAGGTTTTCCACTTCCACTACTAGTGGCTGCTCAGCACTGTGAAAAATCTGACTGGATACTAAGGTCAGGTCTACACTAGGGGGCAAAATTGAACGAAGGTAAATAACTCCAGCTATGTGAATAGTGAAGCTGGAGTTGATGTACCTTAATTCGACTTACAGCAGTGGCCCCCTGATGGAAGAAACTTCCCTTACCCTTTGCAACAAGGTGAAGTACCGGAGTTGACAGGAGCACGATCAGTGGTTGATGTCGCATGTCCTAGACCTAGACCTACTAAATCAACCCCCAGGAGACTGATCTCTACAACGTTGATCTTCTGGTAAATGAAAACAAGGCCAAAGAACTCAGTCTTGCACCCAAAATAGTAAGGGATGCCTCTCCAGCTGATTACAATAAGTGTGAGATTCAGCACTCAATTATAGTCCATGAGAGTTGACCTAACTAGAAAATAGAAAAAATGGTTTAAGAGCCACATTTTTTGCTCTTTCTAAAAAGGGGTTGTATTGCTATTTCGACTTAAGCTATGCAATTAACATAGCTCAAGTTGCCTAGCTTATTTTGGCTTTAGCCCAGTTGTGTAGACATGCCCTCAGTGACTAGAATCATGAGGTTTTGTGAGTAAAACCCACTTCATCAGATGAAGTGGGTTTTACCCACGAAAGCTCGTGATTCAATATATTTTTCTTACTCTCTACGGTGCCAGAGGACTACTCGTTATTTTTAAAGTCACAGACTAACACACTACCCCTCTGAGACTTATTACTCAAGCAATTTCCATAGACAGCTCCTGTTTTAATGCATAGTGACGGTAGTCAGATAGTAGTTTATTTTACAAAGCAAAGTTACTTCTCATTGGCACAGAAAAGCCTGCTGAAAACTACTTATCTGCTCAATTTTAAGTTGTCTGCTAAGATGCTTTTCTTATAATAGTAACTATGTGCACCATTCCCATCTCTATTAGAGAAAATGACTTCCTAGCAACAAAGACACTCAGAAAAAATGCAAGCCCATTTTCTGATTATGCTTGCAATGGATGTATTCCAACACAGCCAGATTGTTATGATGGTAAAAAGATCCAAAGTGTATCACAAATGCAAATATTTAACTTAAATCAAGGTACCACCACTGCTGCTTAAATACAGCAGACATAGCTGATGCACAGTGGCAAACAATAAATAAAAGATAGTCTGCTAGAATTTATGTCAAGTAAACATATTAAATAGAATATGATGTGCAGGTGCACTTTGTTTCAAGAACAGGAAATCTTTATCACTTTGTCTTGTTTTATTACCCCAGCACCTGACAGCAAAAGGAGACCATAACTAAACTACTGCCAACCAAGTGAAAAGATATACTTGCCTTAAAAACAGAAGACCCCTCCACCGACTCTCAAAGAAATCTATGATCATTCGAGACCTGATCTAAAGTCCATTGAAGGCAATGGAAGATTTTTAATTGACTTCAATGGGCTGTAGATCAGATCTCTACCTCCCTTGTATAGCCACATGAATATAAAAGTGGGTTTAGAAGGCATATAGTATGGAATAAAAATCATGAGTAAAAGTACTGATGTTTCATCTGGGTATCATCTATCATAGATGAACTCAGAGTTCTCACATTTTACAACAGTTTTGATTTGGTATACAAATTTCAAAAGCTTCAAAATCTCATTGAAAAAATCAGTGGGACTCTTAAATCACTTATGTGTTTTTGACAATATTATCTTTCTTCTATAACTGATTTTCCACCCCTAAGTGACATCAGTGTATCTAAAATAATTGTAATAGAAATGTAGCCGTGTTAGTCTGGTGTTAGTCTGGTGTTAGCCGTGTTAGTCTGGTTGTGACTAATTTCTTCCACTACTTGATCTGAGGAAGTGGGTCTGGCCCACGAAAGCTCATCATCTAATAAACCATCTTGTTAGTCTTTAAAGTGCTGCATAGTCCTGTATTTTGCTTCTAAAATAATTGTGGAAGTGCTTTAAACTCGGCAGTGTAATCACAGCTTCCCATAGACACAGCTATATTATATTTGTATCATAATCTAGGTCAATGTACCATGACTTACCATGACAGTGTAGTTAAGGCCTGAGTCTCCTTTAGCTCAAGAGATACTCCTGAATTATTACTGCACATTATCCTTGGTGCTGTAACCCAAGGGGCATGAGTGCACGTTTACCTGGTAACTGTGGTGTTAGAGCTGAGTGACTATTTGATTGCTCTGGCTCATAGCCAAACTGAATAATAATAATAAATTACAGGTTGAAACTCTCTTAAAGAGGACGCTCTGGTCCAGCGACATCCATGGTCTGGTAGGACCATGGATGTTCCAGGACCAGAGTTCCAGTGGAGAGCTAGCGTTTGGGAGCCTGATGCAGGGCAGAAGGGCTTCCCAGCAGGGCAGTTGGTAGTCCATGGGCAGCAGGGTAACAGGAGCCAGCAAGAGGGGGAGCTGGCTGGGAGGCCAGCTGTTGGGCCAGTGCTGGAGGCGGCTGGTAGCAGGGAGACCAGAAATGACCTCCCCTGGTTCAGCAAAATCCATTATCTGAGACTGGTCAGAATTCTGAGAGTGTCGGACCAGGAAGGTCCAACCTGTATTAGTAAATATTAGTGGTCAACCAAAACCAATTTTTTTTTCATGCTCACAGAACTTAAAAATATTGTTTGGGGTCAAACCAATGTTTCAGTTAACTCTTTTGTTGTTTGTTTGTTTGTTTGTTTGTTTTGTTTAAAAACCCTAAAGCCCAAAACAAGATTTTCTGTTGACTTCAATTATTTTTCTGCCACAGTTGCCTTTTTATGTGTGTGAATTAATTATTCATCCATTTTTTTCCCCAGCTGTATCTGGCATCTACGTGTGCAGGCTTAGATTGTTAGACTCATAAAGGCTCATATAAGGATAGATTTACCTCGGACAGCCCCCCACAGAACAGCAAAGTGTATTGTCAAACCACACAGACGATCAACAAATGATAGAAATAATTGGGATATAGGTTACTTTAAAGTTGCTCTGTGGAGTTAGTTTTGCAATCAGTTTTAGGAGACTTGAGTAATAAGGTCAAAACAAGGAATTTGTGTCTAATTTTTTTTAAAGATGACTAAGAGCCCACTCTACTCCAGTCTGTTCCTATGTAGTTAATTAATTGTCACTTTAGCAATTAGTACCGCCTGTGTCTGACCATACAAATCCTTTGTCTTCAGTTGAGTTCCACCATGTAATTTTACACCAGCTGTGGATCTGGGCAAGCAGTGGGAATAGAATCCTTTGGCGATAAAGGTGGTATGGGTGTTTTAAATGTTTTATGTTGAACATTGTGGGGATTGGCCCATGTTCCGAGTCAGAAAGCCTGGAACATCCACTTAGGGCACTGTATGTACTGAAACTTAATACATGCTTTATTGGCTCTGTCTGAGGAATTTCTGGTAGGACTAATGCTGAAGGAAACACTTTTATTACCATGTTACGTGAGGCAGTGTCTTGTGCACAGATTATGTGACACCAACTCATCAACGTGTGACAAGGGGGGGGGGGGGGAGTTGGCCTGTAGTTAGAGGTATGTGAGGTAGAGTGGCACTGACGCGAACAAAACAAAGATACAAATATGACACAGCTTAGTCCCTGGGATAGGATCCTGGAAGCAGAAAGTTAGCTGGGAGAGGGAGTTGCAGTGGCAATCCAGCAGCATTCGCAGTTATACTAACAGTGTCATATGGGTGCTTTTAGAGGATTAATGTTAGGCCAAAAATAGTTGGCAGGAATGGGTATTGGTCAGAGTGGCCAAGGAAGGCTCAGAATTGGTACCTCCAATGAAACCTCTGCTGACTTGACTTGTATGGTCTATAAAGTTGTCCACCTGCAGAAATCCCACAGAGGAGAACAGTGGTGATGACACCTGCTAGATGAATCTCTTTGCAAATTTAAGGGGGCCTCACTGGGCAAAATCCAGTGAAACTGGCCCAATCGCTGACTGTTGCTGTTAATGCCTATCATCTTTGGTATTTTGCACCATCTAGATCCCAGTGTGATCAACTCTTCCACCTCCCCCCAAAAAATCCCAGAAAGTTTATAATCTAAGCATAAGCATATACACAACTTGCCCAATATCTCAGAGGAAATCTGGCAGATCTGGGATCTGAGCAGAATTCTCTGTCTCAAGTACCAAATGCTTTCAGCACAAGGTTATTTGTGGTTCCCCCTCAATCCATGTGCACCCCTCCAATGAAATGCCGAGTAATGTGTATCACTTCGGTTGTTCCTTCAGCCCTGTAATGCTACTGTAACAAGTAACATTCACTGACTTACTCTGGCATGCTTTATACTTTATTCATGTGTCATTTGAGGTGTCCTTTGCGATCTGCTAATTTAATTGGATTTTTTTCAATTTACTATTGTTTGTCTCTGGTACATTACAAACATAATTAATTGCATTAGGGAACATTCTTCCTAGAATAATAATAAAAGAAATTAGAATATTATGCCTGCTTTCGCTATCTGCTTCACAAACTGTATTTATACAGTAGACTCAAGGTGGGCAAGGCAATATCTTTTATCGTATCAATGCTCGGTGTAAGCTTAAAAGCTTGTCTCTTTCAGCAGAAGTCGATCCAATAAAAGACGTTCCCTTACCCACTTTGTTTCTCTGATATCCTGGGGCCAACAGTTAAATCAACGCTACAAACAATAATGAACACTATTTATATTATGTAATTTTTTTATGCTGAAGTCCTAATGATCATCAGAGACATGCCATAGATTTGGGCCATTTTTTTTCTATTTAGATTTTCCTCCTCTACAAAATTTCTTGTCTTTCCCAGCTTGGTCAGGTGACTACACTTGTATAAGACTAAGTGCATTTCTCTTTCCTCTTGGAGTTTTCCACTTAAGTATCATACAACATTCTTCAGTACACTCATCCTAATCTTGATTACTTCTTAGTGTGATGACATGATGAATTTAGTTATAATTCTTAGAATATTGTCTGCACTATACCATTCTGTTCAATTACTTCTCTATTATGCCTCTAGAAACAAGGTTACTGCCTTATCCCTGCCATTTAATTTTTTTATTTTTTTGGTATTATAGTAGTACCTGGAAATGTTATTTGGTCCTCATTGTGAAATATGCTATGATTGCATAATAAGAGCCAGTTGCTCCCTTAGAGTGCTTACACTCTGAGGGTATGTCTACACTACCACCCTAGTTCGAACTAGGGTGGTAATGTAGGCAACCGGAGTTGCAAATGAAGCTCGGGATTTGAATTTCCCGGGCTTCATTTGCTTAAAGCAGGGCGCCGCCATTTTTAAATGTCCGCTAGGGCAGACTCCGTACCGCGCGGCTACACACGGCACGGACTAGGTAGTTCGGACTAGGCTACCTCGTAGGTAGTTCGGAATAGGCTTCCTCGTGTAGTCGCGCGGCACGGAGTCCTCACTAGTGGACATTTAAAAATGGCGGTGCCCAGCTTTATGCAAATGAAGCCCAGGAAATTCAAATCCCGGGCTTCATTTGCAACTCCAGTTGCCTACATTACCACCCTAGTTCGAACTAGGGTGGTAGTGTAGACATACCCTGAATGTGCAACAGAAAATGTGAGAGGGGAAACTGAGGTACGCAGAGGCTAAGTGATTGGCTCAAGGTCACGAGTGGTAGAACGAGGAATGGAATCTAGAGGTGAAATCCTGTGCTGCTGAAGTCAGTGGGAATGTTGCCATTGAGGTCCTGGGTCCAGGATTTTCCTCTAGGACTCCTGCCCTGTCTATTAGCAGTGCTTCTGAAATAGGGCTTAGTTTTTAAAAAGTGATTAGAAATGTTAATATTCTCCATTTTATGGGTATTTGATTTACAGCACCTTAAAGGAGGTGCAAGGTGCTCGTCACTTCCAGAAAATCAGCTCCTTTGTAAGGAGTTTCAGGTTGGCCACCCAATACCATTGATTCCTTTTGGAAATTAAGGCCTAGATTGTTTTGGATTGTGATGATGAATGTGAGCAGGGGAAAAAAAAGGGTGGCATGCTTCATTCTTCTCCAACAAACACACACTTTTTTTTCAGTGAAATTCCTCTGTGGGGAAAATTATGATTGTATTGGAGGGAAATTTAAACAAAGATGAAGCTTCGTTTTTGCAGGAAAATGCCCCCAGTCTCTCTGCAGTGTAAGCCCCATTAAATGAAATAGGTTCTTAGTTGCAGTTGTGGAATATAGAGCATAATTCAGAAGATAGGACAGCAAAGACTACTGTAAGTTATCTTTGCGCTTCCATGATTCTGGGGCAACTGGTGCATGTAAATGGAGCCTGGAGATCGTTAGGACGTGATACAGAGCCCTTTCAAATCCGGATTGGAGCTCACACTCATAAAGCCTGTTTTGTGCTACTGTTGCTTTGCATTATCATAGCACGTAGGAGCTCCAGGCATGGTTCATGGCCAATGGGAGCTGCTGAACCAGCGCTTGGGGTTGGGGGAGCACATGGAGCCCCCCTGAGCCTATGAGCCACAGGGACCTGGCAACTACTTCCAGGAGCCACATAGAGCCAGGCAGGTAGGCAGCCTTCCATAGTCCTGGGCCTCGCTGCACCACCAACTGGACTTTTAATGGCTTGATGGGTGGTACCAGCCACAACTGCCAGGATCCCTTTTCCACCGGGTGTTCAGTCAAAAACCAGATGCCTGCCAACCCTCTTGACCTATATTTAGCATTACTAGATTATTGGAATACTCCTTCACAAGGCCTAAATTCTAGTCCAGCCCAAAGATTAACGAGCTGGAGAATGAAGACATTGTTGCCAAGAAGCAGTAGGTTGTTAGAACATGGGTATGCAGGTGTTTCATTTGGCAAGTTATGGAGAACCCAACAAAAAACGCAAGTGTTTTATTACAACAGGAAATATTAGCCGACACTTTCAGGCAGCATATTATTTCACGGGGGGAAACTGCATGGAAGCAACACTTCCTGGAGAGCTGTATAAGAAACTAGGAGGCTGAAGAAGCTGTGTTGTAAGCAGCCCCAGTAACACTAGAGTAAGTTAATTAACACTGTGTCAAAGTGAGATTTTATATGCCAGGTGATCCAGACAGAACAAAACATAAAACTTCCTCTTCCACAACTAAGTGCATGTTGTTGTTATAGGTTGGACCTCTATAGTGTGGACTTCCATGGTTCAGCAATATCTGTGGTCCAGCGTCCCCTTGGATGCTCCTGGACTCTGGAGCCTCACATGGAAAAGTCAGGCCCTCCACTCAGCAACTCTTTCCCCACCCTCCCAGAGCTTCTGGGGCACCGCAATTTGCAGCACTCAAGCTCCGGAAAGGAAGAGGTGAAGGAGGGCCAGGAGAGGATGCTTGGTGAAGATGCAGGTTGAGTGTGGAGCTGTGGAGAATGGTTAATAAGATTAAGAAGTTTGATAACTATATTCTAATGTAGGACTTCTCAGAAGATGGAAATTCTGTCAACATTTGAGGGAAGTTGGGGGTGGAGGGTGAGGAATAAAAAGGTAAAATAAATTGAATGATTTTGAGGTTTTATATTTTTATTTAATTAGAAATACAGTGGGAGAAGAAACTAAAAAAGCCAGCACAAAACATTGCAAGAGTGACATTTAGAGATACAGAAAACAAATTCAAGCCATATGTGATACATAATGAATTTAAGATTATTTTTGCTTCAAACAGTTACTGTCAAAAATGTGGAACCATTAGCCAAACCAGTTTCTATAAAGGGAAATAATTTGGGTTTCTTGAAACATAATGGGCAGAAGTAATTGCTATGCCTGCAAGGCATCTATTTCATTTGCTGCTTTTAATGACATAAGTACAAGGTATTTAAACACCAAAGACAATTTTAAATAAATCCAGGAGGAAAAAAAAACTGTGTCAAAGCCATTGAAAAAGAGAAAAGTGAATGGAAATGTTGCATAATCTTTTCTCTAGATAGAGGGAGGATGCAGGCAGCTCAGTGAGCTGAAGTGATCAGTGGCATATCCCACTTCACTAGCTTAATTAAGATTTATTAGGTTGTAAGTCTTGTCTGGTCTTCTAAACAGGAGTGAATTTTACCATTGAGCTATTGACTCCAGCACCACAATAAATGGTTTTGGCCCTGTGGTGGTAAACTTACAGCTTTGCTTGGAGAAAATAATGTACTTCTAATGAACGTCTGAACCGTCTTTGAGCTTCTTACCAGGAGTTTCCAGGATTCTTGTTACAACTTTAACATGGAATCCTCACAACTCCAACAAGCTGCAGTTGTTTTTTTGTAAAGTTCAGTATAATTTGTGTCATAGCGGAAGACCCACGTGGGATCAGAATCCCTGATGCTATACACTGAATAAACATGTAGTAGGAGTGAATCCCTACCCCCAACTAGTTTATAATGTACTAGGGGCTGGGAGCTGGAGTGAAGGGGGGAAGCCCAGCTGAGGCGGCTAATGAGGGCCCAGCTGGAGGCCATATAAAGCAACTCAGAAGAAGGAGCCAGACCTGCTTGCAATGAGAGAGGTTTCAGCCTAGCAAACTCAGGCTACAAAGCCTGAGGCCCAGGGGCTGCAAGGAGGCAGTCATGGAGGGTGGGGCTTGCAAGGAGGCAGCCCTAAAAGGCCAGGAGGCAGCAGCAGCAGCAGGCTGGGGGAGTTTGAGCCAGGGAAGCCTCAGACCATAAGTCTGCAAGGCAAGGTTGCAGGAGGCAACCTAGCAGGCAGAGTGGGAGAAGAACTGGGGGTCCTAGGGAGTACCCTGGAGGAGGAGTGGAGGAAGAACAATGACTTCCCCCCAGAAGGGGGCGCAGACCAAGATGGAAGTGGTCATTGCTGGAGGGCAGTGCCTGGAAGTGAACACCTCACCCAAAGGGGGTACGCTGGCGTCGGAGCAGCCAGTTACTTCCCCAAAGCCACCCTGAGGGAAGAAGCCGTGCAGAAAGTGAGTCAACCTGTTACAGTACATAGACATGTCAGACAAATAGTGGCAGTGGAAACAGCTACAAGGTGGTAAAGAGACTTGGCCAAGGTTGCACAGTAGGTCCATGCCAGAATTGGGATTAGAACCCTGGTTTCCTGTCTCCTAATTCAGTGGTTCTCAAACTTCATGGCACTGTGCTCCCCTCCTGACAATACAGATTACTACACGATTCCAAGAGGGAGAACTGAAGCTTGAGCCTCGCTGGTTGAGGGCTTCAGCCTCAGGCAGGGGGCCAGTAACCTCAGCTCTGGGTAGCAGAGTTTAGGTGGGCTCCAGCTAGTCTAACACTAGCCCTGGTAACCCCATTAAATCAGCTGTAGTAAAATGAGGGCCTAAAACATAAGCCACAGGCCTCATATGAGGCCTCGCCAAAAATGGTCAAGACTTTGCTAACATAAAGCAAAGCTAAGCTGCGAGCAGGAGGCAGGCCCTGTTAACAGAATCTGGCATGAACAGGATTGATAGTACAAAAACACTAATTGGTACTAGGCACTGGCTTTAAAACACTAATTGGTACCAGGCACAGGCTGGAAGCACATTCCTGAGGGATGGTAACAACACCTCATTAGGAAATACCTTAGTACCAACAACCTTCCCCACAGATAGCAGGGACATACCAACCCAGGTTCAGAAGAGGGTCTAAAATGACAGCAATAGAAATGTAGCCGTGTTAGTCTGGTGTAGCTGAAACAAAATACAGGACTATGTAGCACTTTAAAGACTAACAAGATGGTTTATTAGGTGATGAGCTTTCGTGGGCCAGACCCACTTCCTCAGATCAAATAATGGAAGAAAATTGTCACAACCATATATACCAAAGGAGGTTTACAGGATCAGTTGACAAAGGCTTCCCCGTCGACCAATCCGCGTCTTGACTCACACGCCGTGCCGATGATCAGCTGAGCTGGCACAGCGCGGTGGCCATTTTTATTTTAATTTTAAATCCCCACTTCATTGACTATGTCGGGTAGCCTATTTTACATGCCTCTGCTGACAGAGGCATGTAGTGGAGTCATACCCTCTGTGTCCGCGGAGCTGGCTACCTGTGCAGAGCCAGTGCAGCGTATAGGGTGGAGGACAAGCATGCGCTGAATAGTTATCATAATTGAATGAAGTAGAATATCTGTCAGGACACACCATCAGTGACTTATAACACACATCAGGGTTGTGGCCCAGTTTGGGGTTCCCAAGTTACTGTTTGAGAACTGCTATTCTAATCTAAAGACTAATTTATTATATCATGCTGCCTCTCAAAGGATAGGACATTCTTTTGGTGAAAAAATACATTAATCAAATAATGATCCAAATTGTTAGCTGATTGTGTAGATAGTTAAACAATTTTAGGCTGGTAGTTTTAAGAGAAAATTAAGGGAGTTAGGTTCCAAACCCCACTGGAATCTAGTTAATGTTCCCCACAATCTTAAGCAGTCACTCATGGCTTTCCAGGAGGGGAAGTAAACAACAAAATAAATCATAGTGATTTTATTATGATAGGATTATGGCATAATTATGATGCATTTTGTACAAGTTTTGTGAGGAGTCATTGAAAAAATATGATTTGCTGAATGTATCATTTTAATCTGAAGTTATTAATATTGACTTGGGGTCTGTAATTGAAAAGGGCTTACACTGATAAAGACCCACAGACAGCCTTTCAAGCAGAAAAAAAAGAATAGGCCAGATGGGGTGATGGCCTATCAGCAAAGACAATGGACTAGCCTAAACTTCCTGGGGGCTTTTTGGCCAGCCTGTTAGCAATGGCTGCTGTAACTGTACCAAGACATGTTGCCTGCCTACATATGTCTTAAAATCTGTCTTTTGTAATGAATAAACTTTTGCTTTATTTAAACCAGTGAGTTGAAATGTATGGGAATCATAACTCAGAGGGCAGTGGTTGTTGCACGTCCCTCTCCGCACTGAGTGAGGGACAAAATTTTATGAGCACACACTGTTCCATTTCCTGTGCTGCCCAAGACAGTATGATTTGGGGCTTACACTTCAGAGGGGGTGCATGCCTAAGAAGTTGGGAGTTGCCTGGGCAGCAGCCATTCTAGTTAGAAGCTGGTCAGAGAGCCTGCGTGAAACTGCAGCAAGGTGTGTCCGTACCTGTGTGAATGTTGTGTGTAAGTGTAGGACTGGGAGAAGGTTTGCAGCTTATCAGTACAATACAGTGAGAAAGGGAGCCCAAGCTAATGGGTCAGAGAGCTCAGTAGCACCCTGCTTCCAGGTGGCACCCCATCACAGACCAGTCAGAGCAAAGTGCCACACATCCTGATCTGAAGTATCTAGAGAGTTGCCTGTATATTCTTCAAACTAAGATCCCTGAAACTTTGGACTGCCAGAGTATTCCTTATGTGCCACAGAAATGTAGAGCTGGGAAGGGACATCAGAGGGTCATTTAGTTCATCCCTCTACTGAGGCAGGATGAAGTATGCCTAGACCGTCCATGGCAGATGTTTTTCCAGCATAATCTTTAAATCTATAACAAGGGAAAATATTATAAATGGGGAAAGGACTCTGCTGTACCTGTCTACGCATTTGGTTTGTTTGTCATTGTACATTCACTAGAATTACGAGTATTCTAATTTGTTTTTATGAATTCTGTCACTAGCTGCACGATAGCTGCAGGATGCCATGAGGATTCACAAGCAGCCTTTGTGTATGTGAAATTCATCATCTCCTTATTAATTTTTCTTTTTCCGGGAAACAACAGAGAAAGATAATTCAAAAGAAGTACTTATTTTAGATGCCTCTAACTTTATAGAAAGGGGAAAAAAGGAAAGGAGTATCAATCAATACACCATACTTGGCTCATTATTTTTTAACCGTGAATACAAGAGGCCCAATCCTGCTGCCCTTGTTCATGTGAGTTCTCAATGAAATCATCCATTTTGTGCATTCAGGCCTTCTAGAGAGCATTCCAGTATTTATATTCATAACCTAGTGGTTTTTTTTAATGCTGAAATATCTTGTGAGTTTCTTAACAAAGATGGAAATGTAAAACGTTGAAGTCAAAGGTAGTGCTTAGGCACATATTGCAGAACTGTGATTTTTCCAGCAATGATGTAAGAGTGGTTCCTAACAGTGGCATAGAATTGGATAGGGTGGGCTAGATTCTGATTTTCCTTATTCCAGTCCTAAAGATGAAAACTACAGGGCTACGTGTACACTGCAGACTTTTTGTGCAAGAATGTCTGTTCTTGCGCAAAAACTTGTGGAGCGTCTACACTGCACGCGAGTTCTTGCGCTAGTGAATTTACAGCAAAGTGTCAGAAAAGAGGGCTTCCTGTGCAAGAGTTTTTCTCTCCCCATGAGGAATAAGCGCTTTGGCGCAAGAAGGCAGTGTGGACAGGCAACAGGAGCTTCTTGCGCAAGAAATCCCTATGGCTAAAATGACCATCAGAGCATCTACTTTTTTGTGCAACAGAGCATCCACACTGCCATGGACTCTCTTGCGCCAAAGCACATGGCAGTGCGGATGTGCTCTTGCGCAAGACCTTTTGCACAAGAATTCTTGCGCAAAACAGTTCTTGCGCAAGAAGCCTGCAGTGTAGACATAGCCCAGGTGTTAGGTGAGTTGTCCTGGAGGTGTTTGGCACAGAATCTGGCTCTTTCCCACAGTAGCTGTCTGTGTTTTATTATAGCAGCTAAACTCTGCTTTACAGCTGTTATTAGGAGACAGGTGAATGGTCTCTGGGACACTAGCTGGTGATTGTCCTGCAGCCTACACAGATTGAATAGAATAGTAGCACCCTCTACACTCGCCTACAGCCCCACACTTTTCGGTGTGCCGAAGTGAGGGCAAAGGGAAGCTTTTTTGGGATACGATGGGCTCTGTCAAGGACACACAGCTATTCCCCAGAGGCCCATACTCAGCAGTCCTCAGAGCAATGAGTTAAGTAGGGTTTCTAGAAGAGATGTAGACAGGGGCTTTTGGATATCACAAGTTCCTGAGTGTCTCTGAAAGTTTCATAGTAAAGCCTCCGAACAGATTCCTACAGAGAGACTACAGTGTGATGAATCTTATGTGATTGCAACTAAAGGTCTTTTAAGGAGCCTAAAAATCTCCCCCAGCCATAATGCATTCCATCTAGCGAGCAGCTCCCTTACACTGATGTATGTAGATATGCAATAGATATAAAGGATGCAAAGCAGGCTTGGCAGCTGGTGCAGTGGGATCAGAATACAGGAGCAAATGTCAGAATGCATTCACCTTTTGCCACAAGGTGCGATTCGAGGGAAAATATTATGAAAACCCTGTCAAAGTCTGGTGGATCAGAGGCTTGTAAAGGTTGTCATTCAGCCCTTTCGGTGTTTCCTAAATGACAGTCCAAAAAAATGAGGCAGCCTGGAGTTTTTGTGATAGAGGGAATTTTTTTTTGCTTTTTTTGGAGCAAGTGGCAGTTCAGTCGTGCGAAGATAACTGAGGGTCGGCAGATGAACAGGGTTCTTTAATACTTTCCAAGAGTTTAGAACAATAATAAATAAAAGCTGAGGAAATTGAATGACTTTCCCTGTAAGTATGATTGTATCTCAAGGTAGCTGAAATGGTGAAAGGACAAAAGTATGTGAAAATCTTTCCTGTAAACCCCTGCAATAATGAATCGCCATGGGTAATTTCCGGGATCTGACTTTATAGGCTTGTATTGACTGACACACCTCCTAAACAGGAAAATAGAAAAGCCTCAGTGACTGCTGAGCAAAATGCTTATCACAAGCACACACTTTGCCATGGAATTTACCTGGCTTTGAGTCTGCAGGATGTCTTTGAAGCAAGACCATGTAAAAATATTGCACAAAATATCTCTCTTAGGGGAAAAACTGAAAATCCAGCAGGGTCCAACAGGTAGCTCTCTGGAGCCAGCTCAGGGACTATTGGCTCTATTTCAGACTCCATTGTTACTGTGCTCCATGTGATTGTGGGCATTTCATTTCTCCTCTGTCTTCTCTGCCACTCTTTGTCTGTCTTAGCAATGTAGGTTGTAAGCTATTTGGGACTGGGGCTCTCTCTTGCTTTGTTCGCTGCCTCACACAGTGGGAAATGGGTTTGGTTGTAGCAGCAAACAGTAAATTATAGGATAAGCTATTCATACCTTTGGCACTCTGTCTGCCTCTAGAGCTGGTGAGGTTAACTGGAAACTTCAGAGCCTGCGTTGAGACATGATTTTAGCTAAGACATTAGAGGCTCATTCATTAAGATCTAGAGATTCCAGGTTTGATCCCTACTGCTGGCGAGCCACCCAGGATCATAGGTGTTATAATAACAATTATGCAAGAACTTACACTTGTAAATTTGATTGAGGCCTATCTCTATTTAATTAGCCCAGCCTTCATCTACTCTACCTATTTTACTAATTTCCACATTTTCTGTTGTCTGAAATTCAGTGTTTAGTCTTAATTGTCAGGGAAAACAGAGGTGACAAGGGTATTTCCATTGGTTTCAGTGTAGTTGTGGGAATTCAGCAATATTGAAAATCAGTCCCTAGATGCCTTAAGTTGGGCACCCATAATTAAGGGACACTTTGAAAAATTTAGGCTCGAATATCTACACTTAGCAGGATCAGAAGCAGGACCTTGATTTCGGGTGCAAAAATAGGTGTATCTTGTCTGATGGGCAAATTCAGAGAGTATGCTTTCTGGTTTTACCATATATTTTAGAAAGGTGTCTCTGTCTGCCTGTTTGAGTCTGTGTGTTCAAGAACTCCTCCTAAACAATAAGAGCGAGGACCACCAAATTTGGTATTCCTCTTACCATGATTTAAAGTAAGGTGAGGGTTTGGTTGTGTTAGGAAAATGGGAAGTGCCTGGAATTTGATGGTTTCTCATACAATGGAAAGGGAGGGGTCTGGTAGAAAGAATAGTTATACTGTAGATTGACCACAGGGGGGCTGCAAGAGAACAGAGATGGGGACTGAGACAGCTATAACCCTATTGGGCCAGCAGAGGGCAAGAGTGAAGAAGGGGATGTCTATCTATGATATATTTCAGAGTTTGTTTGCTTACTTGTGTGTCTATCTGGACCCCAACTAGGGGACATGCACCCCTCCCCTGGCTGTGCCTGCTGCAGCAGCCATGACCACGTACGTCTTACCTAGTCCCAAGATGCTGCAGTGGGAGAGGGCTGGGGTTATCCTCTCTCTCCAGGGCAGCCTGCATAATGAACTCCCCAGCCCCATATCAGAACAATGATTTAAATGAAGAAAAAGAAAACTTATTTGAGATAAGGACCAAAGCAAGGCAGTTCATCTTGCTTTATCCACCAACTCAGTTTCGAAAGATAAAGCTGGGGGTGGTGGTTGTTAGTTTTGTGACTGACCAAAGGCAGTGGGCTGCAGGAGTTTGGTGGAGGGCAGGTACATGGGGAATTGGGTGATTGGGTTCCTGTTTCCTGTGTAGGTTGCCAGAGACTGCTGCTCAGTAACCAAGACAAGCAGGCACCTGAGACTCATTAAGATCCCACCCATAGAAGCAGGCTAATGGAACACCTGCAGCCAGTTAAGGCCTGCTGGTCCATTATAAAAATCTTCCCCTCAGGTAATGGAGGGGGAAAGGAGAACAGTGACATACTGGAGAAGAGGAAGTGCAGAAGAACTGAAACAGAAGAGGCTTCACCAAGGTGCCAAGAGAAGGCACTAAGGGAGTGGTTAAGGAAATGGACTAGGGAGAGGCTACTATTCTGTGGGGATAAGAGCAAGGGCCCCACTAGTGCCTGCTATCTAGTGCCCTGAGCCGGAACCCAGAATAAGTGGGTGGGACTAGGTTCCCCCCAATCCTCCCCACTCCTGGAGGGCTGCCAGTGGGGGAAAAAGGGGAGCCTATGATCACAGAAGATTTTCCCCCCCAAGCTAGTGACTTGCCTGTGATAAGAATGGGGACCCTCGCCTCTGGGAGAGAAAAAAGTCAGTGAGGGGCATCACTAACCTCTGAGACATACTAAAAATCTGCCAGGAAGCGCGGGATCCAGGGGGTATGACTGGAGCTCTGCCACAGTTTACTTTGACATCAGAGAGTTTTGCAGGAAGAATTACTGAAATAATTTTACCTTCGGGATAACCTCACCTAGTTTTCACCAAGGTTAGCATAATAGCCATAACTTTTCCAATAGTCAAATCCCTGCTTTGAACTTTAGCATTTGTTGGTAGAGGACAGACATTTTATTTTCTTTTAGGGGAAAAAACAGGCCAGTTCTTCCACAAGACTTGGCTCCTGTGTACATACAAATCTCTGTTGGAGCAAGAGAAGAAATTTTTTCTTGATTTATGGTGAGCCCTAAGTCTTGTAATGTCCTTCAGATTTGATTTAATGCAAGCACAGTCTTCGACTTTGACTTTCCAGTAATTGGCCATTCATCAAGAAAATGGATGAATTTGATCTCTTATTTTCTCTGGTGGGCCACGGCTCCTGTCACACACTTGACACAAATTCTAAGTATTTTTCAGGCCAAGAGGGAGAATTTTCTGCTTATTTCCCCACTTCTCTTTAGAAGTTTTCTGAGTGAAGGTGAAAGGGGTAAGTAGGAATCTGTGCCATTATTCTCATTATCCTTCAATTTGACCAGGAAAAAAACCCCATACTGAATCACAAAGGTCTCAATTTTTTTGTTTATATATATATATTTGCCAAGATTCACACATTGCAGAATTGGTCAGGAGAAAAAATTGAAGCAAGTAAAATACCATGAATAAAATCTGTGGGACTGAACCAGAAGATTGATTTCTAATGTTCCTCATTTTGGAGATGTTCTAGGCCACTGAGAAGATGTCCCAGGTCATATTTTTAATAGATTTTGAGTTAACTCATGCCCCGTGTATTGGGCAAAACAGTGAAGAGTATACTGGAAGTTACCTTGCATGTAAGATCCAGAAGTCCCCACTGATATAAAATGATCAATAGCCATGTAGTCAGAATATTTGCTCTTCCCAGAGGAATGAATCATTAACAAACCAGCAACCATATGTCAGAATGCCAATAGTCCAACTTGATTGTTCTTGAGGGTGTCCAGATTGTGATTCTAGAAGTCCTAGTTAAGCCTGAAACAAAAGACAGCACTTTAAGACTAACAGGATGGTTTATTAGGTGATGAGCTTTCATGGGCCAGACCCACTTCCTCAGATCAAATTGTGGAAGAAAATTGGCATGACCATATATACCAAAAGGATACAATAAAAAAAAAAGTGAACACATATAAAATTGACAAATCAGATTTTAGAACAGAGGTGGGGAAGAGGTTAGTGTCTATGAGATAGTGATATTAAGGGTGATAATTGGGAAAGCTATCTTTGTAATGGGTAAGATAATTAGCATCTTTGTTAACGCCCATTCGTAAAGTGTCAGATTTAAGCATGAATGACAGTTCTGTGGCTTCCCTTTGTAGTCTAGTGTTAAAGTCTCTTTGAAGCAGGATGTAATAAGGTCATTGAGACAATGTACAGTCTGGTTGAAATGGCAAGAAACTGTTTTTCTTTGTGAAACTGATGTCAGTTTTGTGTGAATAGAGATGTAGCCGTGTTAGTCTGGTCTTGCTGACACAAGACAGGACTATGCAGCACTTTAAGACTAACAGGATGGTTTATTAGGTGATGATATTTCATGGGCCAGACCCACTTCCTCAGATCAAATTGTGGAAGAAAATTGATATTACCTTTGATTGTATCCCTTTGGTATATATGGTCATGCCAATTTTCTTCCATGATTTGATTCCTGTTCACTTTTAGGTCCAATGTAGTTGTTTTAGTGCTCAGCCTTGCAAATGCTGTTTGTGTGGATAAGGTAACTCATGTCTCTATTTTTCAGGGTTGGGCCTCAGAGGAGTAAAATATGTGTGAAGAATTATTCTTTATGGCTGTAGTTCAGCAAAACATTTAAGCTTATGCTTAACTTCACACATGAGTCACCATCTTGGCTATTATTCAGCAAAACGTGCTTAAGCATGTGCTGCACTCTTGTTGTAGTCAATGGGATATCAATAAGTGCTTAAAATTAAGCATGTTCTTAGCTGCTTTGCTGAATCAAGTTCTTTAACACTATGCTGCTTGTTTATGGTTCCTATAGATCTGGGGCAATAACTTCAAAAGTGGTTACTTGATTTAGGAATGTAAAGTCAACATTTTAAAACATGATGAGAATACTGATTTTTCAGAGAGATTCTGGCTATGTCTACACTGCAGAGCTTTTGTGGGATACTGGAGGTATCCTGGAAAAGCTCTGCTGCATTCAAGGAACATGTCTACTTTTCCCCCAAAAAATTCTGAAAAGCAGATGTATTTTTTCAGCATCCCTGTAAACCTCATTCTACAAGGAAGAAGGGATGTTCTGAAAGAAGGCTTTTTCCAACATTTGGCCCCACTTAGACAGGCCAAATGTTGGAAAAGCCTCTTTTGGAAGAAAAGTGGAAAAAGATACGCAAAAGTCTTTTCCCGACTTTTCTTAGGCATAGCCTAAGGCTCCAAACTCACTACTGAAAGTAGGACTTATGCTGCACAGTGACTTACATTCTTTTGAAAACTTTATAACTGATATTTTTTCTGTGAATACTTATTCTATTAGTGGGTAGAGATGTTTGGAGGATGGCAAAGGCGTGATCAAGAATGTCTTGATATTTTTCACTGTTTTCTGAAAATTAGTAGTGTATTTATGTTGTTGTTTCATTCCAGTTATTTATTTCCAAATTTCTTTAGTACATTTTATACTTAATTGTTAACGCTATAAAAGAATAACACCCATCACAACTGATGCATGTGTGCTCATATTTTTTCAACCCACTTAATAAACTTGCAACATTTTTACAGGGTCTTTTATCCTTATTTCCTGTATGTACAAGTGAAGGGCACATTTTGCTTTCATGCTCAACAATCTAGTGAAAATGATTTGATGCATATGGGACCCATTCTTGAAGCTATGAATGCAAATGTTTTTAGGATAAAGCCCTACGTGCAAATATAAATGCAGCAGAACTTCTTTGTAATGATGTATTACTCAACATGAGGAGGCAGAGATGCCATCAACACTTCTGTAGATGCACTGGAAAAATCCCATAGACTGACATTCTGAAGGTGCTTTTCAAATCCAGACTGACCCTTGCAAGAATCCCTTTTAAGGAGACTATTAATATATGTAACACTAACTGGTGGAATCGAACCTGGGACCTCTGGAGCTTAGTGCATGAGCTGCTACTACATGAACTTAGAAGCAAGCTGGCTACTAACTAAGGCTGTAGAGTAGACTTATTGTTCTCTTTCTGTGATCTCCATTAGCTGTCCAGTACTGCACACTCAATGAGGTGTGTGGGTTACATATACACATTTTAAACATGGCTAAACTGTGTCACATGGACATGGAATAATTACTTCAAGGTTACTTGGTAAGAGTTGCAAAATTGTGAACTGAACCCAGTTGTTCTGGTCCAATCTGCCCTGCTTTATTGTCTAGGCAACACTGGCTTTTTTTAAATTTCAGAAGTGTGATAAAGATGTATTTCTAGTTTGTTTCAGAAATAAAGGACATTATCCAAATCCCATTGACTTCTGTGGGCTTTGGCTCAGTCCTACAGTTCGCCCACATCTTCCATCTTTGCATGTGTTAATATTACATTTACTTCCTTTTCCCCCATATACTATCAAGCTGATGCATCACAGAAATTCTCACAAAAGACTTCCCATGTGGGCACTTTATATAAAAAAGGATTATATCTTTATTTTATTCTATTGTAAATTTGCTTCCATTAAATGTGAACAGAAAAAAATGTTTACTTTTATTCAGTAAAGCTAGGGAGTTGGAATTATCAGCTGAATCAGTTTTATGATATGTGGTTACAATTCTGTAGCAAGAATAGGAAAGATCTGTGCACAGATGGCATAGACTAATCAGCCTGATCCTGCCATTATGCCATATAAAAGAAACAACAAACCCTAAGTCAGTTTTATGGAGTGTCTGCCCACAGAACCTATTACTGTAACGCGGTTTGGAGTAGATTTTCTATTGCCCAGCTCCATGAACGCTCATTTACATCCTGGTTATGAATCTGTCACATTTCACACCCACTTTGCACTGTGCAAATGGTTAGAGAAGATACAGATCAAAAGGAAAATCTGACCTTTCGGCACAACCTGTTTAAAGCACTGTAAGTAAAATAGTCAGAAATGCCTGAAGGTATGGTTTTGTCTATACTAGCTCTTTTGTTGGTATAACTTACTTTGCATAGGGTTGTCAAAACTTCTCTCTGAGTGACATGAATTATACTGACAAAATTACCTGCGTGGACAGTGCTAAGTCTGAGGGAGAAGATCTCCTGGTGTTATAGAGTAGCTACATGGCAGATCTTACGAGGGTGTAGATGCATTGATATTGTGTCACCGCTGTAAGGTCTCTAGCATAGACATGGCCTATGTCTACAGGGTTTTTGGAGCTTGGGAGGATGAGCCTCCCACCCCAGTTGACAAACTTTGGCTAGCAGGGCTCAGAGTAGTGCTCTAAAAATAGCCATGTGGACTGAACTTTGATGTTGCAGCTTGGAGTAAAGCTTGGACTCTGGACACAGGCTTCAAAGCAAGAAATACAGCCTGAGCGCCAAAACGCTGTGAAGATGTGCATGGCTACTGACTTGGGAACTTAAATTCTAGGTTTTGAAGGGACTTAAGTACTCACGGGCCTGATTGTAATCTTTTCAAACGTGCATAAGTGACGTCAGAGTGCAGGGGATGAAAGTTCCATTTTGGAAAGGCTTTCTAGCATTTTCAAATTTGACTTTATTCCAAACAGAGACAACCCCAACATTCCTGAAATCAGCTCTGAAGCAAAAATTCCAAAGAGATGTTTTCATTTCTGTCATTCAAAATGTTTTGCTGTCTTCTTCTTTTTTCATCAAAATTAAAAAGCATTGCTGGGAGCGAGGCAGCTAAGCAATCTGAAAATACCTCTAGGCACCTATCTTCATTTTCAGGTGCCTAAATACTTTTGAAAATTGGATCTTTCAGAGCCAAAAGATAGTATTTTCAAAAATCCCTCAATGCTTTTGTCTCCTACATCCCATTTAACACATGCTGGTAAAAAAAAAGGGCCCCCTTCAGGGTTGCATAGGGTATAAACAGGGCCCGCCCCTACCAATAGGCAAAATATACATCTGCATACAGTACCATGAAATTTAGGGCACCAAATTGCCCCAAATCCCATCATGCCCTATGCAGCTGCTTACTGCATATTGGTTAGTACCACTTCCAGAGGGCAGCCCCAAACCCTAGCTGCCCTCTTCCCACATGTCATGGGCTGCCATCCTGAGGGGTGCAGATCTGGAATACCCCATCCCTATTTCACCCCTTCTCCTGAGCTACGTGACCCAGGGAACTAGCAGGGGACCTGGCACTGGCAACAGGGGGTGCCCCCACACTCACTAGTGGCAGCAGTGGGGGAGAAGAACTACCTGACCCGAGCCTGCTCCACTCCTCTCTCCTAGTTCTCCGTTGCATTGCTCTGCTTCCTGCTACCAGTGAGTATGGAGACAGTTCCAGGCCTTCTCCCAAGCCCTGCCCCTGAGCAACATGTTTGGGATCTGGGGGAGCAGAGTGGGCTGGGCCAGGTTGTTCCATTTCCAACTGTCATAGGTAACTGAGGAGGAGACCTGGCCCCTGCTGCCTCTCTGCCCTGCTACTGCCCCACAGTCCTGAGTGCAGCCCCCTCCCTGAAGAGAAATTCTGTGATCTTCTCCTGACCTAGCCCCCGAGTTAAACTTTCCTCTTCCTCCTCCTCACCCACAGGAAGAAGCCCTCTTCCTCCTGCCAGCTGCACCAAGACCTGCTTTCATGGAGGTCATAGGGGGCATATTTTAAGAAATGACTTAAGTACTCAGGAGCCTCCTAAGGCCAAGCTATACTAGATACTTTTCTTAACACAGGATGTCAGTGACAACTGAGAGTTTTGCTGTTGTTGTGACCGTTCTATGCTAGCAAAATCTGTATTACAGACAGCGTTGCACTGACGTAAAATGGCTTTCATGTAGGTGATTGTTTTGCTTATCAGTCCAGTAAAGCTCTTTCTCTTCAGTATGAGCTGCATCTAAACTAGGAGAGTTTTGCCCATACAGCTATAGTGGCCAACCTAATAAATTGTAGACCAAGCCTAAGTCATTTTTCAAAATGGGAATTAGGCGTATAAGGCATGTAGGTGCTTTGGAATATGTTACCCCCAACATATGCTTCTAGAATATTTACAAACAGAAAATTCTGCTGTCTGTAATTAGTTAGCTGAGATTATGCTCTTAATTAAAATCCATACATCAATGTTGAACTCCACAGGTTTTCCATAAGATTGTATCACCTGTGCATGGTGGTAGTCTTATTCACAATTGATCAAAGGCACATCCAATGTTTATAGTGTGCAGGTTGAACCTCTGTAGTCCGGTACCCTTGGGACCTGATCAGTGCTGAACCAGAGAATTTGCTGGACCACAGGAGGTCAATATTGTCTAGCAGCATGACCAATACTTCCACTGCTTACTGAGCTCTTAGAAGACATTTAGGAGTAATTTAGAGCTAAATAACACTGAACACTGAGAGTCAGGGCTGGTAGCTGCAAACAAACGTTAGGGGAACGTGGGGAAACTTGTCCACACACATGATGAATAGACATTGGACTAACTACAATCATGCCGGTATACAAAAATGCTGCTAGATTAAAACAAAAACACATTTACTTAACACCCCTCCCCCCCACACCATACACCATCTTTCATTGAGGCATAGCCTGTTTTCCAAAGGCTGGGTCTCAAAGGGAAGTTAGGCCAAAATCTACCATCCATATTATCCAATGACAAAAATCAAATTCTTTCACTTTTTATATTCTATTGGCTTATTCCTTGTTCTCTTTTTTCCACCCATAACAGGTGACCATAAAGGGCATGTTACTGTTAAAGTATCTAATTCTCAAAGATTCTACTCGGTGGATCAAATCCTGCTTCCGCTAAAATCAGTGGCAAAAACCTTCACTAACTTAATGGGCCAACATACCTATTTTAATGGAGTTGGTAAATAGTACATGATGCCAGGGCCAATCAGTTGTATTGGTTGTAATGAAGCAAGGGAGAAATTATCTTCTGCAACTACCCTAACTATAAAATAAAATATTTCCAGAAAATATTTGTAGGGAATAATGCAATTTGCTATATATTTGCTTGTAAGGATTTTTCTTTCATTGATTACCAGTTATAGTAATTGCATTCTCCATAACTAAATTTGTCCTGCTATATCAACTACATAACTTATTCATTTCCTATCCTAATGTATTCTATAGTGGGACTATGTGCCGTTAATAATGAACCATGCCAGTGATGAATGGATTCAGTGGTTGAAATGATTGTCTTTCTATAGTACAGGCTGTAAGAGTTCTAGAATAGTAATTTGAGTAAGAGCTGTAAGATGAGGCCGATGATTTGATTAGATAATGGCTTGATCCTGAGAAGACATCCCTTTTCCTTGATGACAGGCATTAGATTAATAATAGTTATTACCATTATACCTTGTTATTGTACCAAATCTCAAGGATGTTGCAGCTAAGCTGTAACATATTATTAGTAGTGAAATCACTTTAAAAATATGTAGGCTGGATATAGGAATTTTGCTCCTTCTTTCAGATTGCTGACACCTGCAGCATTTTGCAATTATAAACTTCCCCAAATGCCTTCTCAGCATGTCAAATTCCTGAGGCAGATTTGCTGCATTTCAGTTTTTCTACTTTGTGATTCAATTAAAACATTTTGCACTGGAGGATTGTATGGCTAGTGTTCCGATAATAGACACCTAATTGTCATGTGACCGGCTTGTAAATAAACTATGATAAACTCCTGTTTGTGACATGCATTAATTCAAAGCCTAGACAAGAGGATACGTAGGAAGTAGCTAACAGTGCTGAGCGTCTGTTTACACTGGTGCTTTACAGTGCTGTAACTTGCTGCACTAAGGGGATGTTTTTTCACACCCCAGAACCAGAAAGCTGCAGCGCAGAAAAGGGGCAGAGTAGACCTAGCTTTAGTAGATACAATATTAAGAGATAAGTACATAACATATAAAAACACAGATTAAAAATATAATAAAGCCAAGATGCAGTTCTGCCATGAAATGACACGCATTGCCCATTTCTGAATTCCTGGCTACACAAAACTTGGAAATTGCAGTCAGAACTCTCTTTATGAGGTCATACAATTTGGGTCCTGACCCTCTCAGTCCCTTTATTAGCAAAACTCCTGTGGAATTCAAACCTTCCCCTGTGCTTTTGGCAGTTAGTGAGGAACAAGAGGTCTATTCTTAATGGATACACTTGTGCAGTGTGTTCACAAGAATGGTTACAGCAGGGGTGGGTAATAAGCCAGAGGCAGTTCACCAGGGTTGGCCTCTGGTGGGCTGCCAGCGTTTATTTAACGGCACGTTTGCTGGTAGGGCTGCTTGCAGCTCCCAGTGGCCAGGGATCGCTATTCCTACCCAATGGGAGCCGCAGGAAGCAGTGTGCACTGGGACACTTTCCTGCAGGTCCTATTGGCCATTGGAGCCACAAGCAGTCATATCTGTGGGAGTGCAGGTAAATATAGCGTCAGCAGCTTGCCAGGGGCTAATCCTGGCAAGGTGCCTCTGGCCCACAGGCCTCTTCTTTTCCGCCTCTGAGTTACCGCTATTTCTGTAAAAGGCAATGCAAATCAAGATCATTATCTCTGCAGAATCAGCTTTAGTGTCCATTCATTCCACTGTATATACCAAGGTAGTAGAGCTGCACTGGATTTACATCTGGGTAAATAAAATCTGGTCTGAAGTTAGATTTGACACTGAGTCAAAAACAATATGAAAACATGGACATAAAACAGTGGATTTTTGCCTGCGTGTAATTCCAAAATCAGTTCTTTCATATTTATGTTTCATATTGGTGCTCTCTTAGTATTTTGATCTGATATTGGCCTAGTTCAAACTTCCCTAAATTTCTGGGTTTCTGATTCACTTGTCATGGGAAGAAGGGTGTGAGAGAATGTTCCCATCTAGATTTGCATGTGGATCTGGATCCAGATCATGTCATCAAAGTTCCGTGATGCTGTGACTCAGGCTGTGATTTAGGCCCATGTCTAAATCATGGAGGGATAGCTCAGTGGTTTGAGCTTTGGCCTGCTAAACCCAGGGTTGTGAGTTCAATCCTTGTGGAGACCATTTGGGGGCAAAAAAAAAAAAAATAGGCAATGGTGGAACAGATTGCTTCTAGACCTGTTAGGAACCAAAAAGTTCAGGGGAATGAAAAAATGGCATTGAGATGGAGCAATAAAATAATGATTTAAACTTATTAAAATGGTAAAACATTTGGGGTTAGGTTAGGTTGGGGTTTTGGCTAATGACTCTGGTCAGTTCTTGTCTTATCAGAACTGGTTTGCACTGACAACATAGTTATGTTAAAATATCACGCCACGTAGGTGCAAATGTATAACTGATGCAATCTCTAAATATGCCTGTGAGCTTTTCATCCACAGAGGAATTGCTCTGGGGGGAGAAAAAATAGTTTCTTTTTGGTGGATTTTTGGCAATGGTGTATCATTCATTGGACATGTCTATCTGATTAGATCTTAAAATTAGAGGACCTTATTGTTAAAATGGTAATTTCCTTCTCCAGTCCTAAAACTGTGGGTAACCATTTATTTGCTGGGTGGTGGGGGTGTCATTTGACTGTGTTAGAAAGTTCTAGGGATCTGTTTACTGCTAGAGTCAAAGTTATTTTCAATAGCGTTGAAGACTCTTCAATGCTATGGTAATCTCTCTCTCTCTCTCTCTCTCTATTTTTGGAGTGTGTTTGTCTGTCTGCAAGTGTTTGTTCAAGAACTCCTCCTAAGCTCTAAGACCTAATTTGGTATGCAGTTTCCTCTTCTCCTAACATAAAGCAAGATCAGGGTTTGGTTTGGTTCTGCTAGGATAACCAGAGACCCCAGGAAAAGGACTACTTTCCATAACATGCAAAGGGAAGGGCTACTATTTTACTATTTGGAGGGACATGATACTGTGAGTGTCCACTGGGGGTAGCGAGCCTGCAGGAGAGAGCTATCCTGAAGAGTAACAACTGGGGGCAGCCACATCACCATGGGAGTGGCCAGCAGGGCTGGGACTCGGACATCTTGTCTGCAAACACACACCTGCCCCAAACCCTTTCTCTCTCTTCTGGCCTTTGGCCACAGCACTGGGGGAGGGAACCCTTGCAGCTAGGGGAAGTGGAGGAAGAGAAAATGAGCCTGGTAGCTGGGAGGAGGTCGAGGAGGTGGGGGAGGGGGGTACCCCTGGTACCCCCCCCCCACCCTAAGCCCCTCCTCATCCCCCAACCCTCACTTTTGCAGCCCCCGGTCCCCACCCTCCTGCATTGCCTCCTCCTCCCCCCCCACACACACACCCAAGTCTCTGCCCTGATTTTTGCACCACCCAAACTGCCAGCTCCCTGCCCTGAAGTATCCGGGTATCGCCGGGTAAAACTACTGGTACAAATAATAATAATGTTCCTTGCCTCTCCTCTGCCATTTGCCTCACTAGTTTCTCCCAAGCCCTGTAAAACATGTCTCTTGTAGTCGCTGTGTTTCCATGGAGCAGCTCTCAACCATGTCATATGCTATGGGCCAAGAAAAATAAAGAATTTGTTAACACTCATGTGTACCACATCATGAACCATCTCTAAAGGGGAGACCACAATGATCCAATGTGTCATGCTGTTGGATTATTTTGATTATTCCTTGATCCTTGCAAGTGTCAACTGAATCCGTTTTGGAGTGAGTCATAATTGCAACACTTACCATTCCATCTAATGCAAAGTGATCTCTTGTGAAGAATGGGCTGAATGCACAGTGGGTATCACCCTATTGATTTCATCTGCTTATTTCAGAGCTAAATTGGGCCCAATGTGCCTTTGTAAATGCTGATTTGTGAGCGGAGTACTGCTTAATGTAGCAAAAGATTTTTCCAGTTGTTTTGTATTTAAAGGTCACTTTAATAATTACATAGAAAATTCCTTAATAGAAAGTTAATACTTTCAATAAAGAAGCAAACTGCATAAGCAGATTCAGAGACATGAAAAACAGGCTGTGCCCATTTCCTCAGAGGCATTAAGATTTAGTAATTGCTTTTTTAAAAAATCATAAACATTGACGCCTACAACAAAAGCTGGACACCACTTAAATGTTTTCTTTTCTTTTTGTGAAAGATGGACTTGAAAGTGACTCAAGAGTCTGCCATGTTTTACTAATGATGAAAACAAAAAATGTTATTTAAAAAGAGAGTTTAATTGAATACAGAATCATTAGTGTAGAAAACATAAAAGATATCATCCGATGAAGAGAATGTTTCAACCCTTATAGTATTTCTCATAAAGGGACTAAATAAGACTTAGACAATCAAATAACCAAGCATGAGGTTAAATACAATACAGTCAATCCCATTTTCTAATACCAAGTGTTATCACTGCACCCCACCGATACTTGATACTCAGAAGTCCTTTACCATCTATAATTAATTATGATAAAATTAGTGCTGTTTCCATTTAAATTATCCATTTCCCCATTTCTTTCTCCTCAGTTTGAGGATGTTCTGGTGCATAATCTAAGGAGTCCATGAGATTTTAAAATTCAGCTCATTTTGAAATGGAGTCCAATGCTCCATTTCCAACATGTGCCACATACTCCATTATAAGAGGGACAGAGACTCAGCGCAAATAATAAAATAAACCCAGCACTCTGTCAAATGAGTGGTGTATGAAATTGAGGAGAACAAGAATTGACTTTTATGGGTCTCTGAAGAATTTAAAATTATCCTAATGTAGAAATTGCAGACGAACGGTAGGAATGGTGTTCCTAGCCTCTCTTTGTCAGACTGGGAATGAGTGACAGGGAGGGATCACTTGATGGTTGCCTGTTCTGTACATTCCTTCTGGGCCACCTAGCATTGGCCACTGTCAGAAGGTAGGATATTGGGCTAGATGGACCATTGGTCTGCCCCAATATAGTTGTTCTGATGTTCTTATGACTACTTGCAAAACTTTGGAAGGGCTCCATCTTACCTCAGTTAGTGAGATAAGATACCGGGCAATTCCCAAGTACTGGCAGAAAGTAAGCTTATTTACATACGGGAAAAAAGATTTTTTTCCTTAGTTTGCATATATTTCCAAAATGTGATACAATAAACCTTTTTGATTTAAGATGTTAAATAGGTGATAAAATATCATCTAAGATGAGTATATATTTTAAAATTACCAATAAAAAATAATTAGACTGAGGCAAAAGTATATCAAAGTCTGATTAAAAATGGGACTTGTTCATGAAGTTAATGAGTCAACTGTTGATATGAATGATAGGATTTTGTAACATGCTGAAACAATTTAACTCTGTGTATAAGGAAAGAGAAGAAAGATGTCCACGACAGATGAGTTTAAGGTCATCCTCTGATGAGAGATGGGTCTTACCCTGAATCTCAGGTCTGACCCTCTAAATTTCAGGGGAGCCAAATATTCTGAAAGTTCCCGCGTCTTTGTTTGTAAATAAGGGCAAAATTACCTAGCAAGTAGAATGCTCAGCTTTGTCTCCAATCACTCAGGAGCTCAGAAGTTTGTTGATGCTTTTAATGAAAGTGTAGGTTGTTGGCTTGGCTAGCTCTTCAAAGTTTTCCTCCTTATTAACCAGCATTGCTTTGGTTTTCCCCAGGTTTATTTTATTCAGATGCTTTTGACCCAAAAGCCAGTCCTGTATCTCTAAAACATTGATCTATCCGTATGATATCACTGTTAAGGGTGTCATCAGTGCTTTGTTAGCAGTACAGAGCTCATGGTTTTACGTACAAAGTAAAGAGGATGAGGGGAGAACAGCATATCCTTCTGAGACATTATGCATGGGAGCTATGTGAATAATAGGTGTATGGGAGGGAGGTTGTTTGATTTTTTTTTAATTTTGTTTACCAGCAATACTAAAAAAAATGGAAAATGTTATTTTCTGAATTTTTCAGCAAACTGAAAAGTTGAAAGCAATTTTGGTTTGGGTTGAACAAGAGTTTTTTGTTTTGATTAAATTGAAATCTTCTGTTTTGTTTTGTTTTTTGACCATTTAAAAGCATTTCTTGTTTTTTAAAGAAAATTAAACAAATATTTTGAAACAAATGTCATTTTGAAATTAAAAAAACCTGGAAACTTGTCTTTTACAAAATGTCACAACCAAACACTTCTCTGTAGGTCACGTCCCTTAAATGCACTACACCTCCCATGATGTTCCTGTGGCCAGAGACTCCCATGATGCATCATGTTGGCTCAAGAAGAGGCGAGACAGTGGTGCATCTTGGGATATAGAGTGTGGCCCTAAGAGAGGAAGGTGGTCAGAAAGTGCTTGAACTGCACCTCATATGAGACACCATGGCAACATTTCTAAACTGACGAATTCAGCTTAAACATTTCAGCAGAAATGACTTAGTTTTAGATTTTTCACTAAAAAGTCTAATTTTCAGAAGGGAGCTGGAAGATGTATGTGGGAAATTTCGAACTAGCTCTCATATGCGGATAGTTTAGGACAAGTAACAACAAACTTGACTCCCCTATAACATGCTGAAAAACTCAGTGCTTTGAGCAATGGCCTGCTAAATCTTGTGGAGGCCTTTTAGGGATTTGGGGCAAAAATTTGTAAGGGATGGTACTTGGTCCTGCTGTGAAGGCAGGGGACTGGACTCGATGACTTTCAAGGTCCCTTCCAGTTCTAGGAGATAGGCAATCTCCAATTTATGTAAGATTTGAACCCTACAGACTAGAGGACATAGATCAAAACCAATACATATTAAAATTGAAAGGCAGAACAAACACCTCTACAATCTAGTTTGATGGCTGTTTTTAGAAAACACAGATTTTTAAAGGCCAAGGTATACTTGGATAAAAATAAAGGGACCATATGCTAACTACAGCATACAAATGAGAGACGAAATTATAGCTGGACTGAGGAGAGGATAATAAAAATCATAAGAGTGGTAAGACTGAAAATAAAAGAAAGTCATTAGGCCATGCAGGCACCAATTTACAATACGTGGGAGCAGAATGTGGCCCATTTTATTTAACATTTCAAAAAAATTGAGCTCAGAGAGAAGCTTCAGTTTATTTTAGGTCATGTTATTACTGCAAGAGGAAATCTCTCTAGATTACTCACCTTAAACAACTCTGACAGAGGAAGATACGTTTTTCACTTACCTTCCTTTTGTTGCAAAAATATTAGTCATTTTGGATTAAAGAACTGAACGTGTGATTGATTCAGTTATGTTTCGTGTATAAATATTTTATTTATTCCATTCAGTTCCTGCATGCATTCTTAACAGTAACACTATGAAATAGCTAGTCAAGAATGACTTAATTTGGAAATGAAAGTTAAAGGGTTTTAAATAGAGGTGGGTTGGGAAGTGTGGTGTGTTCAGATAGGACATAGGTTCAGGCTACGTTTTGGTGGTCAGAAGGGAAATTGAGGTTGAAGTTTGAAGTTATGTCTAGATTGCAAATTGTGTATCTAAACGGCGACAAATTTCAGAAAAAACTGCTCTTTTCACACATCCCTTATTCCTTATAGAATGAGGTTTACAGGGATGGCGAAAGAGTGCATCCGCTTTTTTGGAATTTTTTCTGGAAAAGCAGATGTGCTCCTTGGATGCATTGCTTTTCCGGGATACTGGAATGCACCGGACGTAGCCTGAGTTTGGATTTAATAGCAGTTACATCTAGTTAGTTATGTTGAAATTGAAAACCCAAATGGTAGAAATCCAGTGCAATCAGATGATTTTGTGAGATTTCCATCAGTCTGGGATTAACGAAGTTTTGTGAAATTTTGACTACATACAAAATATATGAAAAATAGGGCCCTTCAAAATGTGAATCTGACCTAGAACCTTATGGGTGTGTTTGAAAATGGAGAAGGGTTTGGATTTGCTCTATCTGTAGTATAAAATCAAGTATGCACACATTGTTGGATTTGCCACAGTCTGTGGCAGTATACAATTACATTACTCCTTCCTGCCAAAGATCTCAGTTAAATTCCTATTTTAACAAAGCACTTAAGCATGTTCTTAAGTCCCGATGGCTTGATGATAAATGTAAGTATGTGTTCAGTGGGAAACCTTTTAGTATCTAAGTCCCATTTTCAGAGAAATTAAAGTTTTAGAGTCAATACGATTCAGGCTGCTAAATCAGTTAGGTGCTTTTGAAAATCTTACCCAGGTGTTTTGCTGAATCAAGTCATTTAAATGTAAATCCAAGTTAAACCTTACAGAACTTGGAAAGTTATAATTGTATTTCTTCTTCCAAATGGAATTTTAGGTTTTGGTTCAAAACTAACCTAAACAGTTATTAATATTTGGATAAGGAGACTCGAGTTCAGCTGGACAATGTACTTTTTGCAGAGATAAGTGCAGATCAGTGTCATCAAAATGTTTGCCAATGTGCTAGAGTCAATGAACTGTTCATTTAGAAAAAATGCTGAAATATTTGAAATGTTTGGTTTAAATGGTTTAAAATATTACAAATATTTATTGTATCACAAATCAAAATGAAACTTTATTTTTTATTTCATCAAGACAAAATACCATTTGGCTTAAAACAAATTGTATATTTTTATTTGCCAAAATTTTTCCTTTTCAATGTGACCTGAAATGTTTTCAACTTTTCAAAATTACTAATGCGTCATAAATCAGGTATTTTCTCAAAACTATGCAAGAGATCTCAAGCAGAACTCTGGCTCACAAATTGCCCTGTTTCTACTACAGGATGTTTCTTCCAGGTCCCTGCAATTGAATTTGCCTCTAACTCCCCCACTTTCCTCTGGAAACATTTGCAAGGCTATGTCTACACTGGCGGCTTCTTGCACAAGGACAGCTGTTCTTGTGCAAAAACTTGCTAGGTGTCTACACTGCATGCGCGTTCTTGCACAAGTAAATTTACAGTCTAGCGTCGGAAAACAAGGCTTCTTCCAGAAGAGTTATTCCTCTCCCCACGAGGAATAAGCCCTCTTGCGCAAAAGCTCTTGAACAAGAGGGCAGTGTAGACAGGCAACATTAATTTCTTGCACAAGAAACCCCTATGGCTAAAATGGCCATTAGAGCTTTCTTGCGCAAGAGAGCGTCCACACTGCCATAGATGCTCTTGCGCAAAAGCACATCTCTCGTGAAAAGCACATGCCAGTATAGACGTGCTCTTGTGGAAGACTTTTTGCGCAAGAACTCTTCCACAAAACAGTTCTTGCAGAAGAAGCTGCCAGTGTAGATGTATCCTTGAAGAAGCACTGTGTGGTCCCACACTTAATTCTGCAGGCAATTCTAGCATAATCTGGTGCTGGATGCATCCTCAGGCCTCTTCATATGCAAGGGACATGACTCTCTTCAGAATAAATCCGAGTGCCTCACCTACTCAATGTGGGTTGTAAATGGGGGTAAACTATCCCTAGGTTTATCAGTGTGAGTAAAAAATTCTACACTTGGGCAAAAGAGGCATAAGTAAAGCATTAGGTATTTTACAAGGAATCTGTAAATGTGAGTATGGATAAAGGCAAGTGTGAGTGTGGGGATAAAGGGCAGGCACTGAGATGAAAGGAAAGACCTGTATGGTTTATGAAATTAGGTTGAAATTCTGAGATTCTATCCAGTGTTCCCTATAAGCTGTTTGCTTGCGTGGCCACCCAGGACAGATTCAAATATGGCCCAATTGACTAGCAGAGTGCTCACAGCTGCCCACAGCCAGCACCATGTGTTTCCACTGGTGGTGCACGTGCACACATCTCAGTGCACATACAAAACTGTATTCTGTACGTGGATGGAAAAATTGGAAGGAACATTGGTTCTACCTAACAGCCACGTCTGGAATATATTCACTCCTATGCACCGTCACATAGCAAAGAGATGCTTTCAGCAGCATTTTCTTCTCTGTTCCTTCCTATGAGTATGCATGGCAGGCTATACTAGCTGATACTGGTCAGCTGAACAGATGTTCTCTGATAAATTACCCTACTTGTTTTATGGTTTTTATTGGATACATTTGCTTCTCTGATATTTATACAGCAGTGGGCTTTCCTTTGTCATTTCCTGTTGTTTGAATTTCTATTATTTTGTGATCATTTCTAGTCTTTTCTGTTTCATTACTTGGTCAACTAGTAGTTTTTATAATCTCTTTTTTCATTGTTGGAAAACAATCCATTTTATGACTTGATCCTGTTGTCAGATATAAAGGATCAAATCAATATCAGCTACTCTGGGGAAGTTAAGACCCAGATACAAACATTGTGCCTCAGACTCATACATTTTGTCTCCATTTTGCAACAGTGTAAATCTGGATAATTCCATTGGAAATAAGTTGTTTGTCGTTTCATTTCTATTCCTAACTCTGCCTGCTACACTCATGCATGAGGTTTTCAGAGCAAACACTCATGAGTATGAGACACAATTCACTCTGGGCTAAAGCTGAAATAAGCTGTGCAACTTGAGCTACACAAATTGTGTAGCTTAATTCAAAATATCTTATTTTGGCTTTTGGTGGTGTCTACACAGAAAGGAGTCTGAGTTAGAGCACTCTTCCTCTGACTTCCCTTACTCTTCATAAAATGAGGGCTACAGGAGTCGGAGTAAGAAGTCCTAGAGGTTGACATTATTTCAACATTATGTCAAAATAACTGCTTGTTCTGTAGTCAGTTATCAGTTATTCTGAAATAACACTGCTGTGCAGATATATCCTAACAGTGCTGCAGTATGTGGTATTTCCTAACATACTGCTATTTCTGTGAGTATCCTGTCTGTACGCTTGTTAGCATATTACAGGAAAGTACACAAAAAGGCAACACAAAGCCATTGACTCTTACTTGTTCAAAAAGTGGGAGGTTTGGGGTTTTTAATCATGCAGTGTTTTCCAAGTTTTATTAATGGCATGCTGAAAGATTGTGTTGTGGGGGCAGAAGGGAGGGTGTCAAATACAGGTAGGTATAGGAGTTAGTATGAGAAACTGGGCAGTGATGTTCCAGATAAGGATCTAAACTTCCTAGACTTTGTCAGTGTGGTTGGATGGAGGAATAGAGGTTAGAGGATATCATAATGGGTATGTACAAGATTCTGGTTTTAGTTATATTGGCATAAATCTGGGTTAACTCTGTTAATTACGATATGTAGTACTAGATGATTTACATGGCATTGGTTGGGTCCTTAAATCATTGTTTTGGGACAACGAAATGAAAATGTGCTTTGTTTAAATCATTGCTCTGCGGTGGAGCTGGGGATGAGGGGTTCAGTATGCATACTGCCTTGGGGGGGAAGACTACCACAGCCCTCTCTCGCCACAGCAGGGGCCAGGTAAGAAGTGTCTCTCCATGGCCACTGACGGTCCAATGGGCACAGGCCGGGGAGAGATACATTTCCCCCAGCTGGGTGAGGTACAGATTTGTCTGCTCCTTGCACTCCCCAGCCAGAGTGAGGAATACCGAAAATCGTGCGCTATCCCCTTAGTCCCTGAAGAAGAGGAACAACCAACAATGTCCCTGTACTAATTATGGTGGGGAGTTTCAGTTCCCTCTCTAAAGGGACCCTGGCAGGGTGGAATGCTTGGGACTAGGGCAGTCCCAGAGTGGGGTAGGGGTGTGCCCCAGCCAGCCCCTTTCACTTGCCTGGTGATTTAGTCTCCTTCCTGTATCATTTTATGAGAAGCATGTAGTGATCAATGGCTCGATGTCAGGTTGATGGTCGGTTTCAAGTGGAGTGCCCCAAGGATCGGTTCTAGGACCAGTTTTGTTCAACATCTTTATTAATGACCTAAATGGAGGGGATGGATTGCACCCTCAGCAAGTTTGCAGATGACACTAAGCTAGAGGGAGAGGTAAATACTCTGGAGGGCAGGGTCCAGAGTTACCTAGACAGATTAGAGGATTGGGCCAAAAGAAATCTGATGAGGTTCAACAAGGTCAAAGATGTGGACGCATTGGAGAGGGTCCAGCGAAGGGCAACCAAAATGATTAGGGGGCTGGAGCACATGACCTATGAGGAGAGGCTGAGGGATTTGGGCTTATTTATTCTGCAGAAGAGAAAAGTAAGAGGGGATTTGATAGCAGCCTTCAACTTCCTTAGGGAAGGTTCCAAAGAGGATGGAGAGAGGCTGTTCTCAGTAGTGACAGATGGCAGAACAAGGAGCAATGGTCTCAAGTTACAGTGGTGGAGGTCTAGGTTGGATATTAGGAAAAACTATTTCACTAGGAGGGTGGTGACACACTGGAATGGGTTCCCTAGGGAGGTGGTGGAATCTCCATCCCTAGAGGTTTTTAAGTCTCGGCTTGACAAAGCCCTGGCTGGGTTGATTTATTTGGGATTGGTCCTACCTTGGGCAGGGGGCTGGACTTGATGACCTCCTAAGGTCTCTTCCAGCTCTATGATTCTATGATTCTAAGCAATCCTGTTCTAGGCACATCCCATTTTCCTGGCACAATCAAACCCTTCCCTTGCTTTAAGTTATAAGAAGAAGCTGCATTTGGTGGTCCTAAGTGCTTACCATTTAGAAAGAGTTCTTGAACGAACAGACAGACAGACACAGAAAATCTTTCAAACGTATAGTACAGGTTGAACCTCCCAAATCCAGGACTCTCTGGTCTGACAACATCTGTGGTCTGGCAGGGCCATAGATGTTGCTTGACCACAGAGCACCGGAAGCAGGAGTGGGAGACAACATGGGAGCTGGGAAGCTGAGGCTGGACCAAACGGGCTGTGCCAGACAGCAACTCGGGCGTCTTTGTCCTGGCTGGGGAACTCCTGACGTAAACTGGACCAGGCATGGCTAGGGAGCCCCAGCCCCGGCAGGGGAATCCTTGGCATTATGGAGAGTCCTGGTCCTAGCTGAGGAACCACCAGCTGCAGAGGGGCTGCAGTGGTGGGAGGCCCACCCAGGGACCCCTCAGGACCAGCAGGGCTGATAGTGGCCTGGCAGCCCCTGCTGGAAGCCATGAAAACCCCCGGTCTCAGTGAGGCTGGGGGTGGTTGAACACGCTGGCTGAAGCAGGACTGGTAGAGGTGGGCAGCCCCACCAGGGAATCCCATAGAATTGCCGGCCTCAGCGGGGCTGGCCTTACCAGAGGAGCAGGGTAGCTGGGCATTCCTTTCTGGAACACCCTGCAGCAGCAGGGCCTCAGAAGACGTGCGGTCCTGGTTGGGAGCCCCAGAGGATGCTGAGGCAGCCTGCAGACAGCAGTATGAGGAGACCCTGCAAGGCCAACATTAGAGGGTCCAGGGCAGGAAGCCCCAGGGAGAGAAGTCCAGGAGCAAGGCAGCCAGCAGCGGAGCACTGACCTCCCCTGGTCCAGTAAACTCCCTGGTTCGGGACAGTTCAGGTCCCGAGGGTGCTGGACCGGGGAGGTCCAACCTGTACTGAAGATAAGTCCCATTCTCCACATCACATTTTGAAAGTGCGCAGGAAAGGGTCATATTCTGCTTTTGTTTACATTGGTGAACATCTAGTGTAACTCCACTGACTGCAGCAAACTGTGGGTGAACAAGCTCTAGACTAGGAATTACCCACGGGAATTATTTTACATATAATTTTGAATAAGCAGTGCATTTGAGAAAATCATTATCTATACATCCGCAGCTAAAACAAAAGAGAGAAAGTGTTTAAACTGATTAAGGAAAGTATTCATTACCAATTATTTGCTCAGCTCTAATCACTGCACAACTGCTGAATATGATTTACTGTGTTTTGTGAATAAAATTGTGTTAGAAATATTTATCTTTAATGAAATGCAAAAATGTCTTCTGTTGAATGTCTCTAATGATACTGCAATACTCTTATCTCTTGGCTTTAATGAGTGTGTTTCTCCTAGTGCTGATTTTTAGTTATTTTACTACATTGGTAGCAATAAATATAAATCTTTGGACTATAGTTACAAAATAAGGAATCCACTTTACAAACATGCATAGCTTGCAGCAGGAGTGAGCTCATTGAAGTCAATGGGACTGTGCACAAGCTCAATGATAAGCCGGTGTGCAAATTAAACGAATCTTTATAACCTTTGCAAGATGGGTTGGGGGGAGGAGCCTTATTATCCACATTAGAACAGAGAACATAAGAATGGCCACATTGGGTCAGACCAAAGGTCCATCTATCCCAGTATCCTCTCTTCCAACAGTGGCCAATGCCAGATGTCCCAGAGGGAGTGAACAGAACGGGGATCATCAAGCGATCCCTCTCCTGTCATCCCTTTCCAGCCTCTGACAAACAGGCTAGGGACACCATTCCTACCTATTCTGGCTAATAAGTATTGATGGACCCAACTGCCATGAATTTATCTAGTTCTTTTTTAAAACCTGTTAAGTCCTGGTTTTCACAACATCCTTTGGCAAGGAGTTCCACAGCCTGTGCACTGCCTGAAGAAAGAGGTTTCAAAGTTAGTGTTTTCTCCACAGTGGGCAAGGACATAAATGAAAATAATACCAAATCAAGAGATGGCATGTGACTGTCACGCCCAACTGGTGTTTGAAGTGAAAAAAGAGATCTTTGGATTTTTCTGTTTAAGGAATTTTCTCACAGGTAACAGAGAATGTAAATGAGACTGTTTGCAGTTCAATCCCTATAGCAACTGATATCCCTCCCTCCCCCGTGCATGCTTTTCACTTATCACTTTTTTATTTTATACAATATTTTAAACTTACATTTAAATTTACAGATTCCTTGTACTAGGTCCTATATCAGGGATGGGCAATAATTTTTGGCCGGGGGCCACTTCAAAAAGTTTTGAAGTGCCCCCGGGCCACCTGAAAGGGGAAAGGCCTAAACTGGAAGGGGCGGGGCCAGGATGCTTCTGGGTTGCCCCACCCACAGACCATAATTGATCTGGGGTTAGGGGAGCCCCCCCCCGTTCCCTTCTAGGCACCCATGCAGAGAGGGGGTAGGGCAGGAGGAGGCTTCGGGCACTCCCCTTGTCCCCAGGCCAATCTGGGCCTGGGGGCGGGGGAGAGCCCAAAGCCTCCTCCCGCCCTGCGAGGAGCGTGTGGGACTTTGATGTGCCGTGCACTCCTTGCAGGGCCGGGGCAGGGAAAAGGAAGCTTTGTGCAGCTCCCCTGCCCCCAGGCTCTGATTGGCCTGGGGTGGGGGAGTGCCCGAAGCCTCCTCCTGCCCTACCCCCGCCCTGCTTAGTGCGCTCCCTCTGCTCCCAGGCCAATCAGGGCTTGAGGGCGGGAGAGCATGTGATGTCTCCTCCCGCCCTGCGAGGAGCACACAGTGCTTTGAAGTGCAGCGTGTTCCTCGCAGGGCAGGAGGAAGTTCTGTGCTCTTCCTTTCCCCCAAACGCCAATTGGCTTAGGGGTGTGGGAGTGGCAGGGCCTCTGTGGGCTGGATCAACCTGCCCGCGGAGGCCCTTTTGCCCACCAGTGCCCTAGATGCCCAATGGCATGTTTGGAACAGCAAAAATAAAATGATCATGATTATTAGCTACATTTTTCTGTTATAATCATTTTGCTTGGTGGTTGCTGCAAACACTAAAGAGGAATATGTCGTCAGTATAATTAAATTGCTCAATACCTCTCAGGTATACTGTAAATGTAAATGCCCAAACTTGAAACTTCCAGAGCCCTACCAAACATCTGAAAATAAAACACAATACATTTGGGGAAAATCTATGTTAAATTGATATTATTTAGCTCACTAAAAATTTAGGATTCTGCTCCACCTTGATTAGCTCTCTAGAGCTGCTGACTCATTCCAGAAGGTTATGACCCTTCTCCAACAAAGTCACATAGTTCTTTTAGGCTGAATTGTCATAGTTAGGAAGGGAAGCAAATCCACAGAGTGAAGAGGAGCATGCAGGAAAAAAAAATCCATATTTCCTCACTCCATGGGTTTCTGAGCTGGGTCAATACACAGATCCTGAAGTTGAGGCATAGTTTTTATAGTGCAGCATTATCTCTGGAGTTGCTACAGAGACCTTCATAATATGGCAGTTAAAGACATTGCTATGTTTGTTGGTTTGCAAGCTGGTCCTCACAAAAAAATCATACGTTGTATGCTTTCCATGCTCCACTTTAATTACTACAGCCCCATTTTTCTTTTTTAATCCATACAGTAAGTGGTGATCACAATTCCCAGATAGTCCCTCAAGTTTGTTAGCTGTCCTGCACATTTTAGATGATGATCTTAGTTAATTAAGGCAACCTGGCATTGGCCACTGTGGGAAGACAGGAAACTGGACTAGATGGACCTTCTGCCCCAGTATGGTTATTCTTATGTTCAGCCAATTATATCTAGCAGGGCACGGTCGTGTTTGTTCATCTTTTCATATTCAGGATGCTGGGTTGACATTCTAAAATAGTGGATACAAAAGAAACGTTGTTTACAGGAAACCTGTAAGATGTTTATGAATTATAGGTCTTGCAAAAGCCTCAGGTGGCTGGCCCATGTCATTTGAATGTTGTGAGTGACTTTATTATACAAGTACATTGATTTGTTAATAAGTTCTATACTCTGGACTAACCAGGCCCTGAGAATTGGAAACTTGTTATCTGGCAGAGACTAGACGTTTAATGAGAATCAGAAGAGGCTCCTCTACCCAGCCTGTTGTTTTCCCAGGAAAATCAATGCAATCACAAATGTTATAGCTTGCATGTGGAGATCCTTTTAATTTCCTTTGCACTCCTGTACTTTTATCTTACTACTCAAGCTATGTCTACCCTGCAAGAGTCATTCCTCTTTCTACGAGGAATAAGCCTTTTTGTGCAAGAGCTCTTGCACAAAAAGGCATGTGTGGACAGACAACAGGGGTTTCTTGCACAAGAAACCCCTATTGGAAAAAGCACAGGTGCTCTGATAGCAATTCTGTGAATGGCCATCAAAGCTGTCTTGCGCAAGAGTGTCCATGGCAGTGAGGATGCTCTCTTGTGCAAAAGCACATGGCAGTGTGGACGCACTCTTTCACAAGAACTTTTTACAGAAGATCTCTTCCTCAAAAAGTTCTTGCGCAAGAAGCCTGCAGTGTAGACATAGCCTCAGTGCTGAATGCAACACTGTACAGAATGTACAGTGTCAACTTTGCTATCCAGCATTCTTGAGAAATGGGGGCTGCCGGTTAACCAAATGTGCCGGCTACTCGAGCTTTACACCAATGGTTCATGAATTGTTCACCGTACACTAGCCATAGTTGTACAATGGATTAGGTAATATCCGATCATGGTATTATAAACAGAAGCATGACACGAACAAATTTTACTGCCGTAAGTTTGCAAACTTGACTTCTGTAAGTGCCAGACAACGTAAAAAAATGATGCCAGATGACTGTCATAATTTTTCTGATTAACTGAAGGAAGTATTGTGTTGCCATCTATGACAGATGCTGTGGGGATGCTGCCAAGTTCGGTGTAAGGTAAGCCGACTCCACCTATGTATTTTACATAGCTGGAGTTGCATACCTTGCGCCGAGCTGCCAAGTCTAGTGTAGACCTGGCCTTGGAGATTATGCATCAGCATTGAAGTCTGAGTGGTGATGCAAATCCAAGACTTCACTGTACTAGGACTCCTAAGAATCATATACTTAGAGCCCTGTGTGGTTATAAAATTTATATCCATATCTGCAAAAATGAGCTGTAGGATATCCACATCCATCAATGCAGATGTAGAGTGGCTAGCCTCAAATTTGCAGAGTTTTAGATACAAAATTTGTATCTGCGTCTGCATCCATATCTGCAAAAATGAGCTACGGATATCTACATCCATATCTGTGGATGCAGATACCCACAGATATAAAGCAGAAAACTGTGGATTTGCAGGGGTCTACGTACACTAGGATGCAACATTCATGGGCTCACTGAGCCTCAGGAAAGCCATAAGGAGTTTAATTCAAAACCTATTGTGTTCAGAGGGCGTCTCTCCATTGACTTTGGTGAGCTTCAGATTGGTCTCTAAGTGCTGAGTTTAAGTTATTTGAGAAGAGAAAATACAAACAATCTTGTTCTGCTCCAAAAAAACCATTTAGGGCTGAATTTAGGGAACTAGTGAAAGGACAAATCTGTTGAATTTGGGCCAACCTAACATTGACTTATTTGACTTATTAAAAACACTAACCCACGACAATACGATTTTGCTGACTTTGCTAAATTTGTTCTTTACAACTGAGTCTTCCAGCATAATATTTTGAATTTATACAGTCAGCTGAGGTCAAAATTGGTCCTAAATAATTTTTGATAGGATCTAAATTTAAATAATTTTAACTGCAAATTGGTGGAGGTCCAAAGTATTTGTGTACTTAATTAGCCTTTTGGCATGGGCCTCATGCTGCCAAAATAAATAAATAGAAATAATCAGATTACTGCTATTAAACAGTTCACATCCACATTTTCTTTCCAGAATTTAAACAGACAGCAACACAAATTCAAAGTTCCAACTAGGAAACCCAAACGCATATGATATGGCATGTTTGCAAAGCAAATCTGAAAGCTTGAGTCCAGAGAGTTGTAGGTGAAATCTTAGGCAGGCTTGAAATAAATCAGGAACAAATCAGACCAGCTTAATGAAGTAAGAGAGGATGAAGCAGTGTTTATCAACTTAATCATCAGATAATGAACTGTCTGGTTCACAGTCACAAGGAGATGAAACATCATTAGAGAGAAATATGTCAAGTGGGGAACAAGAGGAATTTGGAGCCGGGAATGGTGAAAGCGTAGAACCTAACTATTAAGCCAAAGGACAGAAACAGGGAAATAGACAGAGAACCAGAGAACTTAATTTTAGTAATGTGAATAATTTTAGGCTATTTGCATCAATGAACTGCTGACCCATGGTTGCAGCTGTACAAATAAGCCATTGAGAAGGGCAACCCTGGTATATAAGTTTCTTAGGATGAAGTTCTTGCTGTCTTGAAACCAGTGCCAAGCTTTAACAAAGACTTTTTGGGTGCCAGGATTTCAGCCTTGCATTATAGATTGAAATATTAACCTTGTAAAATCTTCAGGGCAGGAACCTATTTTTTATGTTTGTACCATATCTAACACAATGGGACACTGATCTCTCCCTGGGCCTTTTAGCTCTACCACAGTAGAATTAATAATAGTAAGCTGTGTAAAATCCCAGCAGTTTGAATAGAAGGGGTTCAATTCATCAAGATATGCATCACCTGAGGTTTGTTTTAACTTTCAGAAAGTTTGTTTGGAGGCTTATGGGGATGTAAGGTTTGCACATTTGCCTCCTGAATGTAGTTAGAGCCAGAATGGGAATAAGGTTAAGATACTTCAGAGTTAAGATGAGAGAGAAGACTGTTAGCATTACCTGAAGTATCTGAACTCTGCATTGCTGCACTTTAAAACACGTAAAAAAGTGTGTCTTTAACTTCATAGCTCTTCTAAGTTTTCTTTCTCCACTGAGTTATTGATAGATACATCGCATGTAACATTTACACCATTGTACATAAGAACATAGGAATGGCTATACTGGGTCAGACCAAAGGTCCATCTAGCCCAGTATCCTGTCTTCCGACAGTGGCCAATGCCAGATTCCCCAGAGAGAGTGAACAGAACATGTAATCATCAAGTGATCCCTCTTCTGTGACCCATTTCCAGCCTCTGACAAAAAGAGGCTATGAACACCATTTCTATCCATTCTGGCTAATAAGTGTTGATGGACCCAACCGCCATGAATTTATCTAATTCTTTTGTAACCAGTGTTTTCTCCTAAGGGAACTTTAAATACACGACTTAATTTTGGTTCTTGCCCAGCTCCATATTGGGATGATGTGAGTGAGGGCACTTCACCCCAGTGGAAGGCACTGGGCCTCAATGAGGCAGTGACTTGTGGAGTTTGTGGGGTACCGTGATTTTATAGGGTTCAGTGTATGTACCTGTTTAACTTTGTCCAAGCCTTTTCATCTGTGGGTGGGTGTAGGTGTGCATGGGAGGGGACTTGTCATGGCCATAAGGTAGATGGCAGTCCTTGCCAAAAGAATCCATACTTTTGGGAGAGTGAAAAGATGGGGGAGAACAAGATGGAATGGGCTCTTTGACTCATTCCCGTAAGCCAGCTCTTCCATGCGTAGAATCATAGAACACTAGAACTGGAAGGGACCTCGAGGTCATCAACTCCCATCCCCCGCCCTCATGGCAGGACCAAGCACCATCTAGATTATCCCTGATAAATGTCTGTCTGCATCTGTACAAGGGTGGGCACACCCTGGCCCATTGTGTCAGACCACAGAGAAATGTTGGCAAAGGATCATTTTTATAGCTCGTTGTGAAGCTACGTACTGTCCCTGTACGTGGATTCCACTGAACCCCTCTCTCTTCCCAACGCCTGTTGGGAGTGCTTTCTGTATCTTCTCCTTAGTCATGGAAAACGTTACCCTACAGAAAGCATGCTGTAGCAATTCATGTCCCGGCAAAGCACTGTGGCATTGGTTATGGAAAACAAACGCTTAAACTAATTTGTATTAAACTATATAAACTATATAATTTACTTTTTTAATAAACATACTGTGCATTAATATGATGTTTGACATTTTATAGTGCGACCTACCTTCAGCAATGTAACTTAATTAATCAAGACCTCATATTTCTTGTTTCCTGCTGCATTATTTGTTACCTCCTTGGCTTAGGGTATATCGCCACAATTATTTACTTCTTTAATTAGCTTTGAATAATTAATTTGTGCTGCTGCTTTTCTTTCTTTGGATGGAGTAACTTACTGGATGTGCTTTAGGAGAAACATAATAGTCATATTCCACTGCGTTTTTTTTGACGTCTACTGCCAAGATGCTCTGGTGCTGTAAGCCTCCGTTGTGCTGCATTGCAGGTAGATAGAGTATTTAAAGTCAAAGTAACCAGGCATGATTGTGTTCTCCAGGGGCACAGATGAAGCAAATCTTATGCCACCCGTCTCACGAGAGATGAAGCAATTGTGGGAACAGGGCTTCCCCAAGCTCGCTGGTCAGGCCAGTCTGATTCTGTGCTTTGGGAATGACCTCAAGCACGGCAGGCCCAGAACCTGGATTGGGCAGTGCTAGGGTTGCCAGGTGTCTGGTATTGAACTGCCATGTTCCGTATTTTTTGTGAAAGTATCTGGCAACTCTATTAGGCAAAGGGGGCCTTTGACTACTCCCCCGCTAGAGCTATGGCATATTATGTTCAGCTGCAGTCTGGGCCAAACTCTCATTAAAGTGTTGAACTCTGTTCTTGGTGTCCTTGTCCTAATCAACCTTTTTGGAAGCATGGAAATGAAGAGAGAGAATAGAATCATAGAAGACTAGAACTGGAAGGGAACTTGAGAGATCATCAAGTCCAGTCCCCTATCCTCATGGCAGGACCAAGCATCATCTAAATCATCCCTGGTAGATGTCTGTCTAACCTGCTCCTACATAACTCCAGTGATGGAGGTTCTATAACCTCCGTAGGCAATGTATTCCAGGGTTTAACCACCTTCACAGCTAGGACGTTTTTTCTTAATATCCAACTTAAACCTCCCTTGTTGCAGTTTAAGCCCATTGCTTCTTGTCATCAGAAGCTCATCAGCGCTCAGAACAATTTTTCTCCCTCCTCCTGGTAACAACCTTTTTGGCACTTGAAAACTGCTATCATGTCCCCTTTTAGTCTTCTGCACTTCATTCCAAGGTAGCACACTAATAATACAAGGAACTACTGTTGAACTGAAATCTATTAAAATCCATACATAACTTGCTTCTGTTCATCTGTAGGAAAAAATATTGGATTAAATGTGTCTGGTACAGGACTTAGAAACCAGATCATTGTACTTGGAGGTTGTAGATAAGTTAATGTTGATGATACCGTGATATAAGGCAGCAGCTAGATGACCTAGAGCAGGGGTCCTAAGGCCCAGGGGCCAGATGCAGCCCCCAGCTTGCCTGGATCCAGCCACCAAGCCTCAGTGATTTTTCTGTGGGTCAGCAGCCCCTGACCCACCACTGACTTAGAGGGACTTTTTTATTTTGTTGTTTTTAAATCATGAGTAATTATAACGTCTATTAGCAATATCCACTAATATTGCTCCCATTTTGCAGAAAAGGAGTCTTATTTTTATACACAGAAGCTCAAATTTTAAAAGCTATCTAATGAGGATTTAGATGCCTGATTCCCATTAATTTTAATAGCAAAAAAACCAGTGTTAAACATCTCAGCCTTATGAGATTTTTTTTACATAACATAATATTTAATATAATTAACCTGTAGAACTGGAACTCCCCAGGGAAGTTGAAGGATAAATTTCAACTCCTTTTGTTGTGGTAAGAGTTGATTTTGACATTGCAACATTAAAACTGGAACAATTTTTTTTAAACAAATGCGGAGCAGGCACTGCAGGGGGATGTTACTCTGGAGTTCACAGTCCTCTTCATTCTGGGACAAACTGTTTGCACAGTTTAAATGATTCTGTACATACCAGTGTGCCTGAGGAACAGTCAGTTTCTGTAGTTGTGCCCTGCTGTCTAAAGTAGATGAAACACTCTTCCAAACTTGGTGCATTGCATTCTGCTATGAAGAATGAATTGTACCTGCTGTTTTGATGGACCTACACCTACGCTAACAGTGGTTCCACATTATTCTCCTCCTAGTCACCTCTGCAAATCAGGAGTAATGCTAGTGAAGGCATTGGAGTCCTACCTGAGGCTGTGTCTAGACTACATCCCTTTCTCGAAAAAGGAATGTAAATTAGACACTTCGAAATTGCAAATGAAGCCGGGATTTAAATTTTCCGTGCTTCATTTGCATAATGGCGGCCGTGTTTTTTTCGACATGGGGCTTTTCGATAGAACAAAGGCAGTTTAGACAGGGATCTTACAAAAATAAAACCCTTTTTCGAAAGATCCTGTACTCCAAGGTTTACAGAGGCTGAATGGGTAGAAGTCAGATTTGAGCAAAGAGATAAGATAATCCGGTAGCTGGGGCACAAGTTTGGAACTCAGGAGATCTGAGTTCAATTCCCTGTTCTGCCAATGGAATGCATCCCATTATTGCTGACACTTCTTTGATATTTCAGTTAGTACTTAGGTAACTGCCACCCTTGCAGTCTTAGGGCAAAGGACCCAAAGATGTGGCTGTGGTTTAGTGTGGTCTGTAGACCGAACAATGGCCCTGATCCTGCAACTGTTCTTCTAAAGACCTGCAAACATATCACAGCTTACCTGGGGTGAACACACCATTCCCTTTAAAGAAAGAACTGAATTGCATTATAGCTGTGGTTTTCACACTTTTTTTAGGCTGTGTACCATTTTCAAAACAAGGTAGCCTACCGCAGGGGTTCTCAACCTTTTTCTTTCTGAGAACACGCTATAAATACTCCATGGCACAGGTATGCCACAGTTGTTTCTCTGTATATAAAAGCCAAGGACAGCATAGGGGATAGCAAGCAGGGCAATTGCCCAAAAGGCCATAGGGGGCACCAGAAGGCTAAGTTGCACAGACATCAGCTCCAGCCCCGGGCGAAGGAGCTTGAGGCTCCTGCATGAAGTCACTTGCATCAGCTTTCTGTCCTGGGCCATAGCAAGTCTAATACCAGACATGCATGTGAAAATTTCTCATAGCCCCCCAAAGGGCCATGGATAAACAGTGGTCTACCCGCATCTGAGAGAGGCAGAGGCAACACATGGGAGTTGTGCCCATGATCAATGCTCTACCCAGACTTCTGCCTTTCATTTAGCAACAGCTTTGAGAGGTTTTCAAACTGTGTGGCACCCCGCTCATGAGAACATAAAGAACCAAGCGGCAACTCCAGGTGATTGTTAAACTTTTTGACCTGAGCCCCCACTTTGAGCCCCCGCTTTGAGTTACAATTTTTGGTCGCAACCCCAATGCATAGGCTAGGTGGCATTGTTGCTTGTCCCCCCAAATGTTCCTCCAGTGCCCCCCCCAGGGGATGTGTTCCACTGTTTGAAAACCTCTGAGTCTGAGCTGCACAACAGAAAGGAAACGTACACCAACACAGCTGCAGTGTTAATTGGAAGGAGATTAAACATTGATTAGATTGCCAAATCTTACTAAATAAAATGTGGTATCCTCCATTAGAACATAAGATATATAGCATAAGAACTAGGGGTCACCAAATGAAGTTAATAGGTAGCAGGTTTAACACAAAGTATTTTTTCATGCAATGCACAGTCAACCTGTGGAACTCCTTGCCAGAGGATGTTGTGAAGACCAGGACATTACCAGGACTCAAAAAAGAGAGAGATAAATTCATGTAGAATAGGTTCACAATGCTTATTACTCAGGATGTGCAGGAATGGTGTCCCTAGTCGCTTTTTGTCAGAAGCTGGGAATGGGAGACAGGTGGGATTACTTGATGGTTACTTGTTCTGTTCATTCCCTCTGGGGCACCTGACATTGGCCACTGTCAGAAGAGAAGATACTGGGATAGATGGACCTTTGGTCTGACCCAGTATGGCCATTCTTACGTTCTTATGTTCAACTTAATATAGCCACTTATTAGCTTTGTTCAAGATATTTTTTCTCGTCTATATTAGGTCCCCAGTTCCCTCTCCTCAAATTGGCTGAAGGGCCCATCTTTCTCCATTTGCAAGAGCTCTGTTCCTTCATGCCCGTTTAACAATAGATGACAAAGATGGCTTCTGTCTTTGCTTATATCTCCCATAGTTCAATAGCTTAGGGTACGTCTAGACTACATGCCTCTGTTGCCAGAGGCATGTAGATTAGGCTACCAGGCATAGGAAAATGAAGCGGCGATTTAAATAATCGCCGCTTCATTTAAATTTACATGGCTGCCGCGCTGAGCCGATCAGCTGTTTGTCGGCTCAGCGCGGTAGTCTGAACTCGCGGGTGTCGACATCAAAGGCATTTGTTGACCACCCAAGTATGCCTCCTGGGATGAGGCATACTTTGGTGGTCGACAAATGCCTTTGATGTCGACACCCGCGCGTTCAGACTACCGCGCTGAGCCGACAAACAGCTGATCGGCTCAGCACGGCAGCCATGTAAATTTAAATGAAGCGGCGATTATTTAAATCGCCGCTTCATTTTCCTATGCCTGGTAGCCTAATCTACATGCCTCTGGCAACAGAGGCATGTAGTCTAGATGCACCCTTGGTTTCAAAAAGGCAGGATGACCTCATGCTGTTCATCTCCTGTGGCTTTCCACAGGAGGGGAAGAAAACAGACTTTCTCATTCTCCTTTGTGTAAATGGGTCTTCCCCTTCCCGTCCTTGAATTCCTCAGCCACAGTGAGGAATGCATTAAACTGTGCACTTTTCCCTCGCTCCCTGGCAAAGGGGAAAAAAGCCACTAATGTCCCAATATGAATCTGAGGTGGAGGAAGCTTCAGCCCTTTCCCCACCACCTTTGCTAAATGGTACCCGGGAGGGGGGGGGGTGAAATCCAGGTCTGGGGCAGTTCCTGGGTGGGGGTTTGTGTCCCCTGTCAGCTCTTTTCACATGCGTGGTGACTGTCTCTTTCCTGTATGGTTTTATGAGAATCAATCCCATTCCAGGCACATCCCATTTTCCTGGCATAACCAATCGCCTACGTGGCTTTTATGATAAGAGGAAGCTGTACACTGAATTTAGTGGTCCTAGCTCTTACCAATTAGAAGGAGTTCTTGAGCAAACAAACTCAAAAATATTGTAGAGCAAGTATCCCTATGTCCTTAAATAGCAGGAGTTCTGTAAGACCATGTTGATATGCTATTAAATTACCTGGAAAATGGAAGAGTACTCACTACATTATCAAAGTAGAATATTTCCAGTCAGAAGTTTTCTGATTACTTGAATCAAGTTTTGTATTCTGGCATTTAAGTACCACTCTGGGACATAGGACCATTAAGATACATGCTTGTTTCATATTGACTATCCCATGCTTTTCAGTCATCTTTGTGAAGATTTTAATCTTGAAAGTCAGGGATTGAGGGACAGAGCCAGGGTCTCACCCACTCCCTAACCAACCTGTCTACAGCACTTGCTCTTTCTCCTCATTTAGCCTCTCCCACATTATTGCTCTTTTTTTTTTTTCAAGGAGTACAGGATCTTTTGAAACAGCGCATTTATGTTGAAAATGCCCCATCTACACTGCCATTTTTTTTCAAAAAGCCCATTTAGGAAAAAAGCGTTGGCCGCCATTATGCAAATGAAGCGCGGGTTATTTAAATCCCCGCTTCATTTGCGCTTTCGATGTGTCTAATTTACATCCCTCTGCTGATAGAGTGGTGTAGTTTAGACACATCCTTAATGTTCATCTTCTGACCTGTCTTAATGCCACCCAGATTTCATTACCTGCAGCACAGAGTATTCAGAAGTCTTGTTCTTGTTACTAAATGATATTGGAAGGAAGTGGATTCTCAACTATCCAGTGTGCTTAACCCTGTCAGAAAACCCACTACTTTTCCTTTTAGGTTTATGTATCTCTTCAATTCTCTCTTGCCAGGGGACCATTAATTCTGACATAACCATGTGCTTACTCTTTGTCACCATCACCCAGTCTGTTTTCAGAGCAGATCTGGCTACTTCTGCTGGAGGGGAGGGAAGGGAACAGAGCCCACTACCTCCTATGGGGTTTTTTGTATTTGCCATTGTGCTGGAAATTCTCCGTGCTGATGTCTTTCTCTGCTGTTTTATCATCCTCTGTGGTGAATCTTACCCACTGTCAGACTATGTCAATCAACATAACTAATTCTCCTTTACTTGCATCTTTCCTTACCTTCAACTTTTCTTTATTTTCAGCGCCTTGTTGTGTCTCTAGAGACAGCAATCCTGAGTTGCTGCGATACAATACCCCATCAAAACTGTTCTGAAAAATGCTCTCGGATTTCTCTTCTGTATGAAAAACAGCAGTACTCGTCTTTGTCCTCAGCTGGGTTCCCATGTATGTTGATGCAAAATTATGTAATTTTTAAGTTGGACCTGCTTAGCTACTGTTGGCATGCAACCATGGATATTTCTTATGTTTGTATTTTTGATTTTTTTTTGTTTTTGTTTTTACCAGTAGGACTGTAATAATTTTAATGCTTGCATATAAATTGCTGTCAGGGCAAATACAATGCCTAGAACCGTGTCTTGTGAAACGGAGCTTGTCCACAGGGCCTGATGAGTTAGACCCATGGAGGATAAGATATGCTACTCTTAGTAGTAATGAATATTGGAAGTTCCTGGTACCTGACCTACAGCTCCTTTTTAAAACTGTAGGGTCAATCGCCTCTGTTTTTTTTGTTGATTTTTGACCAAAATTACACGTGATCTCTGCAATGAAATGACTCTTGACTAAGACAGACTTTGCTTCTACAGTAAGAAACATTGGAAAGACAAAGAGGTGTGTTAATTCCATCTTTGCTTTTATTAAAGGGGACTTAAACAAAAAAGTTCCCCTCCATCTTTCATTACATTATTCCTCACTATATGGTTTGCATTTCTTACACACTGCTTTCCTGATATTACATCCTCCCTGTATATTTTCCTCTCTTGGCATTATCCTTTATTTGTCAGCTCTATAGTTACAGTTCATTGATATTCAGAAGGTTATGACTCAGTGATCTGTGTGTCAGTGAAACAAGATGTTGGATCCCTCTAAAGGCTAAGGAGCCTGGGGCCAGCCAGCAGTGCGTTGAGTCTAAGATTCTTTAAAATCAAATGTTTTTGGCCTGGTAGAGAGGATCATTAGAGTATTAGGGAAAGGTTCAGATGATTTCTATCATGGATAAAAGAGCTCAGCTGAGGGAGAGGGACTACAGGAATAGGCGTGTTTCTGTGGCATTCCCTGAGTAGAACCTCTCCCAATCAGATGGCCTATAAGGGTACATCTAGTCAGTGGTGCTATTCCAGGATACTGCCGGTATCCCGAAATAGCTATTCCACGTCTTGACAGTGCACCCGTTATTTTGAAATATCTTCTGAAATAACGGGCATGCTAGTCCGATGTCTCTGTAAACCTCGTTCCATGAGGATTGAGATGTTTTGGAATAGCAATTTATTTCGAAATTTGGCTCTGTGTAGACAGCACCAAATTATGAACTAAGCTATTTTGAAATTGACTCAAAATAAGCTATGCGATTTACATAGCTTATATTGCGTAGCTTATTTCAAGCTGGGTTGAAGTGTAGACCCTAAGAGAATTCAGAAATTAACTTTTGGGTGACTGGGGGAGGGGTTGGGGGTGCGGCCGGCGTGTCGGTGGCGTCCCGAGCGGCGCTCGCGGCCCCTCCCCCTGACGCCCCAGGGTGGGGGCTGTCTGCCTCGCATCGGTGCAGCCGCAGGGGCAGATTCCGGCTGCCGCCACTACGGCCGCGGCGCCAGTGCGCTCCACCTGCCACCGCGCGTGTCCCCTGGGCGGCCGGACCCCCGGGAGTGCGGGCCCGCGGCGGCCCGTCACAGTGACGTAATGTATAAAGTGAAGCACTGTGTCTGTCTTTGCAAGATTGTCATCTAAGGGTACATCTACACTGCAACACTGTTTTGAAATAACTAGCGCTATTCCAAAATAACTTAGTCCACATCTAATAGCAGGCAGTTATTTCAAAATACTGTCAAACTGGAGCACTTCTTATTCCAACTCCTGTAACCCCCATTGTACATGGAGTAAGGGAAGTCAGAGGAAGAGTGCTCTATTTTGAAATAACTGCTGTGTAGACACTCTCTATTTCAAAATAGCTTATTTTGAAATCAGATACTCAATTGACATAGCTCAATTTGCGTAGCTTATTTTGACTTGAGTCTACACTGCAAGGCTTAAGTGTCTGATTTGCTACACCATTGAAGTTAACAGGAGTTCCACAATTGGGAATAGAAAAGACTGGATGTAATGGGAAGCTCAGGTGAAGAAATAACTTTGCATTTGGTCCAGTTCATGAGGGCATGATGGAAGAAGTCCCATTAACATGGACTTGAATGGAGATCTGGGGATGATTTGTAGAGGAACCCAAAGCCCAAGTCAGTGGAAATATTCCCATTGACTTAAATCAACTTTTGATCAGGATTTTGCTGAGCCAAAATGGGGAAGAACATACTTGCATAGGAGACATCATGAAGGTGGATGTAGGAGAAGCAAAGGAACAAAACAACTATTGTAGTATGGTATCAACACTGATATGACTGTATCATGTCATATCACATTTTCAGTCACTGAGTGGATGTGAATACTCTGCCTTTCATTATTCCCGAAGCTACAGTATAATGAAACCTTATTGCTTTATTTAGTAATTTCACCCAGTTTCTTCCTCCTGCACTTAGATGAGACTTTGAACTCGTGCACCTTTTTTTAAAGGCACTTAGATCCAGCTTTCAAAATGACAAGAAACATTCTGTGCTTAAGAGAGGGCCTTTGATTCTGACCTGAAAGAACGCCTTTCCACTGTAAGATTACAGTTCATGTTGTTACACATATAAATATTCCAATCGTGCTTACAGATTTAAATGGCCTCACCTCTATACCATAAAAAATGAGTTTCCAGTAGGCAAGTTATAGAGTTCATTCAGCTACAATGTTCTTTTTAGTTTTTAAAGTAATACTGCCATCCCATTTTTTTAAAGTAAACTTGATCTTTCTGTACAAGATTTAGGGCAAACTCTTCTGACTAGATGGTCCTGGGGTGGAGATTAGCTGACATCAGTAGGTTTCAGAGTAGGCCTTGAGGTTTACTTGCATGGAAAAACTTTCAGGTCTGGGGCCTCAGTGCATTCCTCTACATTCACAAATCAATATCCTACATAAGAACTGGAGAAAAATCAGTGGAACAACTCAGAAGGTGACGTACCACTGAGTGACTAGAAAGGGGTCCAGAAGTGGGGCCCTTAATGTCTAAATCTCAAACTGAAGAAGTTCTGTTGTCTGCTCATTCCCACTTTAGCAGTGATGTGGTTATGAGCGCTGTCCTTGAAGGCAGACAACAAACAATCTGATTGCTTTTCAAATTGAATGCCTCACCTGCTGTTTGTAAACGTGTTCTCCTCTCATTTATCCTGTTACTGAACAAACAGACATTGATTTCTCTCATACTCATTTTTTTAAAGCAGCAACATCTAACATACATTGGTTACAAATGCAGAGCCTGTCTGGTTCATAAAGGATCTATCTGAAGCTTACTCGGATCTGTAGCCAGCTCTCATTATTTGTACTGATTCTGATAATGAGCAAGATGAACTTGGTTGAAGAGAAGGCACAGGTGTGACTGTGTGGAGAACCTGGTATTTGAACATTATTAGTGATGTACATTTGTGGCCTGATTACACTAGTGACTCTACACGTGCATATGTGTGTGGCTGTGTATACCCCCTTATTGTCCACATCTAAAACCCAGAAGCATGTGTGTAAAAGTGGGTAGAAAGCAAATAAACTAGCACACCTGCAAGCTGTGGGTAAGTACAAGCTCTGTCTATGGCACAACCCCAGTACCCATACCAGTTTGCAGTCTGGGTGGGGGTAAAGGGCATGCACCAAGTTCAAATTCTAGTAGTCCTGCTCTCCATTCCCTCAGTGCACTGAATCCTTTTCTTCCTGATCTGTCTCCAGTCTATAAAGATCTTGGTCCTCCTGGTTTCATTGGGAGGAGCAAGCTGCACTGACATCAGATCAACTTTCAACTGCACTCTTGACAGATCAGTGGAGGTGAAAATGGATCCAAAAGTAGCTGTGTTGCCCACCAGTCACAGTTGGTTGCTGGTCATGTGTGGACAGAGAGCAGCTTCCCCGAGAGGGGCAGGAACATACCCCAGTACTGAGAAATTTCGTGGAGTCTGGAACAGGCAGGCACTGAGTAGACGCCAGTTCAGTACCAATAATGGAAATGAACTCTTGAGGCTCCTCCTGCCCAGGAAGACCAAAGACTTGTGTGGTGACTCCAGGAAGGCTTGTCATACTTGCCCCACCTTGGAGGATCATGCCCGAGTGCTGTCAATGGCTCTCACTACAGAGCCAGGTGGCTCATGATTCCTTCCTCAGTGCCACTGGTTTCACTGTCCGAGAGGTGAATAAAGTGTGTCTGTAATAAAAGGGCTCCATGGATTTGTTAAGTGCAGTGTTATGCATATTCATATCATTTTTTCAATCATCTCCTTTTTGTTTCCAATCTATGACTCTTAGAGGCACCTTCGGCAGATTCTCCTTTGCATTCTGGCCCCATGTTCTACCCTGGAATATTTATATTACAGCAGCACCCGGACACCCCAGCCATAATTAAGACTCCAATGTGCTAGGTATTATATAAAACAGATAATAAAACACAGTCCCTTCACTAAAGAACTTACAGTATAAACAGACAGGATAGAAGAGGGGAGGGAGAAAGAGCTTTGCCATACCAGCAGAAGGTTGGGAACTGAAGAAAAGAGAGACTAGGGCTGGGATTTTCAAAGGAGGCTTTAATAAGCCTAAATGATTTGCCCAAGATCACAGAGTCTGTTGCTCAGCCAAGAACAGTGGGGCCAACAGACTCCTCTGGCTCCTGCACAAGGCAGGGGGTGTGTGGCTCCATGCCTCCGGAAGGGGCAGAGCCTCAGATAGAAGGGGCAGAGCTGGGGCCCTCAGTGCTGTCTGGAGCATGCCGCGTGGTTCTCCAGCGCCCATTTAAAAGGCCCGGGCTTCTGGTCACCACAATAGCAGTGGCAGTGGCTGGAAGCGCTGGGCCCCAGAGCAGTTGCCCGCTTTGCCCTCTCCCTGTCAGCAGGCCTGGCCAAGAACCAAACCTCAGAACCCTGAGTTCCAGCCCAGTGCTCTTAACTTTCCTTGCTCCACCAAAGCTATTACTTATACATGACAAAAGATCTGCAGGAAAACAGTGTCTATTCCAGCATTCCAACCCTAAAATCAAGAACTTTAGTTTCAGAACTGTAGTTTCAATTTCCAAATGTTTGCTTTTCTTCATAAGACTATTTATTTGCATATATTTTTGGAGCAGAGTAACTGCCCAGATGTGCCTAAAGAGATCCTTATGTTAGCATCATTTCACATCTTCAAGAGTAAAGACTATTACAGCATTTTCAATTACTTGCTTCAGGCCATAAGCCAAATCCATTTCTTCACAATAGAGCTGAGTGCGGCTGATGAAATAATGTATAATGAAGACATATAGAGTTACAAGCAGTTTTGCTAAAGAGAATATACAATCGCGTTGTGTAATTTTATTAAAAGATGAATCGCAAGCTCCCTCAGACAAATAACACATTAGAACTTGGTGATTAATCAATTGCATTTCAGAATAAGTGTCATAAGCTTTCTGGGCCAAATGATTCGTTAGCATAAATATATGAAACTCCATTGATATCCATGGAGCAGAGACCATTTACGCCCAGAGAGAATTTGACCCTCTCTTTTTCCCTATGTTTGCACTGTGCTGCACGCTGTAGGTATATATAAATCAACAGCTGTGGTGTGTTGTCCCAGCTACACAGCAGCCCACGGACTGAAAAGACATTACAGCCTTTTTAAATGGTCCCTGTAGCACCAATTTTTTTCCTAATAGAACACTCCTAACAGAAGATATATGACTGACACAAAGGTATGGACAATGTAAACTATTCTGAAGGTGTGTTTTTTTTTCAAGCAGTAGCCATGAGGAAGCTGTGTAAGGCCCCACACCAGCAGAGAAGGGGTTAAAGAGAATCTCTGGACCCACTTAACCCGATCCTACTGTACCAAAGCTAAGCATAGAGGGGGAGATAAAAGGAGAGGGAGTGGCTATCCAGGAATGAAGCTGGAGCTCCATCTGAAGGGATCTTTGACTGAACAATTATGGAGGTATGAGCTAGCCAGCTGGAGCAACCACTAGGGAGGAACAATTGTTTCACTCAGGTGTCCTAGCTCCTGAGGTCTGAGACTGTTTGGGAGATAAACCTGAAGGGAAGGGCAGGGGTGTGCCACTGCAGGATGGAAGGATGGGCCAATGTTTGGTTGGGGCTGCTTTTTTAACATTCAGGTCTGAGCCTCTCCAACCCACCGCTCTCTCCACCCTCACCATCAGGACTGAAGGGTCAATTAGCTGATGAGCTGGAGCCCTGCTAAAGTGAGCACTGGAAGTGGAGATTTCTTCTCCTTCACTGTGTTGGGATGACTGGAGGGTCACACGGGAATACAGCTCCTGCTATGGCAACTAGAATAGCACAGACGTCGTGATGTTTTTCAAGCCAACAGCCTTTATGCAGATAAATAAGACTTGTCAGTCTTCCTTCTGCGTCTCTTAACCATTTTACGTGGGGGACTAATTGTCTTGAATTGATGAGTTGTTAGTAAAAGTTGGTCAGTGGAAAATTCTTATTTTCACTGTTACCGAACTAAAATGTAATTAAGTACCATACTTGAACATTACGCCAGTAGGTACAACATCTGATCGTAAGTTACTGGTATCGCAAGTGAAGTCCTTGTGCTTCACAGTAACAATCATATCAATATCTCCCAGCTATCCTCTTCCACCTTTGCAACTTTATGCATTGTAAAGTGAATCCAGTTAGGAACAGATTATAATTTAGTCCACTGTGGAATGAGCCCGATCGTCTGTACAGGTTCACATATGGCACTCCTATGGTAATCTACCTATTAAGCTTTTCACAGTAGTGCATTATAGCATGAGAAATAGAGATGTTTAGATTTTTTTTTTTGGCTGTAATGTAATTCTTTTCAGAAATGAAAAACTTCACATTGTGTGCAAAACAATCAAATAGGGATAATTTTTGGCTCCTCTATGGGCTGAAGTCCTGCCTAGACTACTTCTCCCATGATGCACTGCAGTCTCTCCTTTTGCTGAGCTGCCATGATGCATCAGGGAAGAGGTAGTCTGGCTATAAAATGTACATATAAAAAATAAGGGCCCTAATTAGAACATTGAGACCTAGCCTTCCAGTTCCTTCTCTTCTTAAAATAGTTAGAAATACGATTATTCCCCTCAATGAACTCTTCTACTGAAAGCAGTACGTAACAGTAACTACTGGTTACCCAGGTTACTTCAGATGAAGTCAATCAGAGCTTAGCTTCTCTGAAAATTACACCTTGCAGTAATTGTTTACTACACAGTTTTCCTTTTGAAGGGGTTACTGTAACGGGGGGGGGGGAGGATGAAAACGATGACCAACATGTGAAAAGATTAACTTTGCTTCTGGGAATAATAATACTGTTCTTTCTTTCAGCCTCTGAAGCTATGTGTAAACTATGGTATTTAGTGCGGCACAGCTGCACCCATACATCTGCAGTGTTGCAGTGCTTCTGATGAATGATGGAGACAGTTTTCCATCAGCTTAATAATGCATACTTCTGTGTGAAGAGGTTACTGCATTGGTGGGATTGGGAAAAGCCTACTGCCATAGCACTGTCTATGCCAGCATTTAAATTGATATAATTTACACTACTCAGGGGTGGGATTATTTGCACCCCTGAGCAACCTAAAGTATTCCACAGTCATGTGTAGAATAGACATAACATGAGACTAGAGCCCAGCAGTTGCTTTTGGGTCCGGACTTCCGACAGTGGTTGAAAAAAAGCTTCTGACCATGACAGATGTTTGCTATCACAACAGAAATACCTTAATATGTAAGATCACTCAAACATTCCTTTTGATTTTGAGAAATTCAGTGCTGAAGCTTTAGTGTGTATATTGTTAAGCCATTAGGTATTACTTACTGCTTATGCTGATGCTAGAGGCACTGATCATGTCAGTTAAATTCAGGACCAATGCTCACAAGGGAGCCATCGGATGAGTCTTCTGCATATGCCCTGGCCTCCTGTGCCAACCATTTAATTGAATCTAAAATCAATTTTCAATTAGTGGCAGTTTGGCACCTCGTATTAGTGGTTAAAATGGTAAATAAAAGTAAAGAGAAAAGCAGGCAAATCTATAATCACTTTCACTTAAATCATATAAACAATAGCAACATCACATTAGAGAGAAAGATGTTCCAAACTATCTCAAAGAGTTCAACTGGGTAGTTAACATTGACACATCCACAGAATTAACGTCAACCACACTGTGAATATTTTACATTTCTTTGTATTCCTTAAATCAATGACTTAGCCAAATGCATTTACATGTTTGAAGAAAGTAATGGTGCCGATTCTGATTTAAAAAATAGAAGCCTTAACAGTTCCCTGCATAGTCAAATGTTTAATGTAGTTGTTGTTATTGTTTGGGTTTTTTGTAAGGGGGGAGGGGAAGCATGTGCAAGCTAAAAAAATATGGTAGGTCAGGGGTTAAAATAGCCTGAAAGTAGAACAGCCATGCTCACAGCAAAAAAGCTAAGGAAGAGCAGAAGCACAAAGGGTATATTGCCTTACTGTCATTTCTTAGAGATTTGAATCTTCGTATTCTGTTGCAGGGGAACAAAAGAGACAAAGGATTGTGGGGCAAGGGAAGAAAGCCATTAAAAAGCTCTGTGTTTCTTTCCCAGAGAGAGTGATAATGTTCTTACAGGGAATTTGAAAATGAACCATCAGCAGTACACAGTGCAAGTGTAAACTCAGCTCCCAGTGGCCTGTTGGGTAAGGCACTGGCCTCCTAAAATAGAGATGATAAATTCAAATCTCATCTGGCCTAGTAAGGATGTATGTCTAATAAGTTTTTAGGCTCATTGTGGGAAAGATGGGATGGAATTCTAGGGCCTCTGTTTTGCAGTAGGACAGATTACAGCTTAATACGATCCCAACTCACCTTGAAATGCGTGAATCTTTGTATTTGGATTAGCTTTACCTTGCAGGTATATTGTATTCGCTCTGACAGCATAGCAAGCCACTGAGCCCCAGGCCCAGTGACAGCAATTCTGGGCCCTAAGGCAGAACAGCCAGTGAGTCGCCACACACACACACAAGCCAGGCCCAAGTAGACACCATACACCTGACATTTGTGCAGTGCTGCACCAGTGCTGGGTGAGCAGCTGGCTGCACTGCCAGGCGTACTCTGCCAGCACAGCCAGGGCTTCCACATGTCTGCCTAGTAGCGTTGCCAAGTGTCTAATTGCACAAACCCAAAGACCATTGCTCCACCTCTTCCCCTAGGCCATGCCCCTTCCTGCCCCTTCTTTGAAGCCCTGTCCCCACTCCCTCCATCCCCCCTCTCTCTATGGTTTGCCCTCTCCAACCTTCACTCACTTTCACCACGCAGGGGCAGGGAGTTTGGGTGAGGAAGGGGGTGCAGGGTGTGGGCTCTGTGAAGGAGTTTGGCTGCCAGAGGTGAGTGCAGGCTCCAGACTGGGGTAAGGGGCTGGAGTGTGAGAAGGGGCCGGCACTTGGTACTTACCTCAGGCAACTCCCAAAGTGACCATCATTGCCTTCTGGTAGCAGTTTCTAGGCAGGAGGGACCAGGAGTTCTTTGTGCACCTCTACCCACAGTCACCACCCCCATCAATTCCATTAGCTGTAGTTCCCAGCCAATAGGAAGTGTTGAACTGGTGCTCAGGGTGGGAGCAGAGTGTGGAGACCCACCTCCAGGAGCCACAGGGATGTGCAATCTGCTTCCAGGAGCGCCATGGAGTGAGGGCTGTCAAGAAGTCTGCCTTATACCTGCTGCGCTACCAGCAGTGATGGGGGCCCCCAGCCCATTTAAATCACCTGCCCCCTTGGGCAGTTGCCCCTTCTCCCTGTCAGTGGGCCTGCTGAGCCCACAGCCAACAAATAGTCTAAGGAGACACTGGAAATGATTTTTTTTTGGCATCTGATTTTAGTTAGTGTTTTTTTCAACTGAAAAGTCAGTGGGACCATCTGCCAGGAAAGAGCTGTATTGTGTTCTCAAATCAGTGGGAGCAGGTATGACGCCTCAGAAATTGTTTTATACACTTTGGTTTGCTGGCAGCAGCAACACCAGATTTCACAGTTGCTCGAAAGTGATGTACAATGCTTCCTAGATGGCAAAGCTGGTCTAGCTGCATTTTCTTCATCAGCTAAATGCACCATGAAAGCATGCCCCTCTGATATAAGTCAGTCTCTTGACAGCGTACTGGTATGTACCACTTTCTTACATTGCTTTATTTCGTGGTAGGTTCATCAGTAGGAGAGTCACAATAATGTTGACATAAACTCAATCAGCTCATTTTAAAGACCCAAGGGAGATACACTTCATGACATTGGAGAAAGATCTGGGGAACCGAAAATAAGAACCCAATGTATGTGGAAGGCAATGAAACAGGTGGATAGATTATCAAAAAGGAAGTGACATACTGAAAAGGTAGGTATATGCAATATGTATTTTTCCTGGCCCACTTTCAAAGGTATAATCGCTGTTAAAATGGTTTCATAGAGAAAGATACTGAAGAGTTTTCTGTGGAAGAAACCAGTTTATCAATTGTGTTCTAACATTTGTGTTGTTTTTTTAATGCTCTATTTTCCTTTCTTTAATTATAAAAAAACCCAGAGTGATTATTTTGCTTGATTTTAATTGTATCGTCCCCAAGGTATGTCACACAACCACTTTGCCTACAATAGCAAGAGTCATGTGATCTGGCAGCATGAAAAACAATTAGCAGGAGTGAGCATACCAATTACTGTTTCTCTGAGGTGAATATTTTTAGTCTCACAGGATAGCCATACTAGTCTGTATCTGCAAAAAACAATGAGGAGACCTCACAGGTTAACAGATTTATTAGGTCATAAGCTTTTGTGGGTAAAACCCACTTCATCAGTGAGGGGCTAGGCTTGATGACCTTCTAAGGTCTCTTCCAGCTCTGTGGTTCTATGGTTCTATGATCAGATGAGTTGGAGTGAATTTCCCCTCTCTTGATATTCACATTGCCACATCAAGTGCTGTGAATGAAACAAATCCATCCTGACTGGATTAGTGTCATTAACACTGGTCTTACGCTTGACAAGCAACTTTTATTGTTCTTATATATACCCCTGCCTCTGTAGTTTCCACTTCAAGTCATCTGATGAAGTGGGTTTCACCCACAAAACTATAACCTAATAAATCTGTGAGGGTATGTCTACACTATTTTGAAATAACAAGCGCTATTCTGAAATAGCTTAGTCTGTGTCTACACAGCTGGCAGTTATTTCAAAATAGTGTCAAAATACTGTTAAGCTGGAGGACTTCTTACTCCAACTCCTGTAACCCTCGTTGTATGAGGAATAAGGGAAGTCGGAGGAAGAGTGCTCTATTACAAAATAAATGCTGTGTAGACGCTCCCTGTTTCGAAATAAACTAAGCAATTGACGTAGCTCAATTTGCATAGCTTGTTGCGAGTTAAGCCCTGCAGTGTAGATGCTCCCTTAGTCTCTAAGGGTGTGTCTAGACTCCATGCCTCCGTCGACGGAGGCATGTAGATTAGCCAGATCGGAAGAGGGAAATGAAGCCGCGATTAAAATAATCGCGGCTTCATTTAAATTTAAATGGCTGCCCCGATCTGCCGATCAGCTGTTTGTCGGCAGATCGGGAGAGTCTGGACGCGATGCCCCGACAAAGAAGCCTTTCTTCATCGACACAGGTAAGCCTCGTGAAACCAGGTTTACCTGTGTCGATGAAGAAAGGCTTCTTTGTCGGGGCATCGCGTCCAGACTCTCCCGATCTGCCGACAAACAGCTGATCGGCAGATCGGGGCAGCCATTTAAATTTAAATGAAGCCGCGATTATTTTAATCGCGGCTTCATTTCCCTCTTCCGATCTGGCTAATCTACATGCCTCCGTCGACGGAGGCATGGAGTCTAGACACACCCTAACATGCCAAGGAATCCCCTAAATATTTTTAGTAATGTTTAAAAAATACATGGGGTCCAACAATTGAAAATTACTCCTTTTTGCCTCACACAAGGTCTCAGCTTAAATTACCACAACCTCCGAGCCCTTCTAATATTCCTCCATCTGTTTGTGGTCCCAAAGGGCTACTCCAGCAGCTAGGAATAGCCAGAATATAGCGACACTGACCTTGCTCCTTAGTACATGGAAAACAAGGGAAACTGGACTAGAGTTTTGCTTCTCTACAGATTTGGGATCTCCTCCTTTGCCAGAAGAATTCTCTCATGGTCGGATCTGTTTTATAGCCCATTTGCACCTCTGAGCTGGCAGAAAGGGGTTTAGTGCAAAAAGTAATCAAGGCCCGTGTCTTTACTTGATTCTTATTCGCTCAAATACTAAGTAACATATTTAGGCTATGTCTAGACTACCGCTTTTTGTCGGAAAAAGGTACACAAATTGTGCTCTGCAATTTGCGTACCTTTTTCTGTTTGTTTTTTTGGAAGAGGCTTTTCTGAAATTTGGCCTGTCTACTGGGCCAAATTTTGGAAAAACCTCCTCTTTCGGAAACGTCCTATTCCTCATAAAATGAGGAATACAGAGCTTCTGAAAGAACGGGTCTGCTTTTCCGCAAAAAATGTTGGAAGACCAGACGCATTCCTTGGATACGGCAGAGCTTTTCTGGGATACATAGCCTTATATACTGATGTAAGGAGCACCATCTGAAATTTAAACCACCAGATGCTCTTGCCAAGTTTGACGTTGAGAGCTGCATCTATATTTTGTGTCTTTTATCTAACATAATGTACATGCCTTGTTGCCTCAGATAATACAAATATTACATAGAAGTCCAGATGCTTTCCACTTTGATTCTTTGAATAAAGATCCTTTATCTAAACCAGATGCTGTTTCTTTTAGGAGATTGTCCCAGTGCGGAACCATTCAAAACCCAGAGATTCTCTCTCCTGTCCCTGCATTAGAGTCAGGACCAGAAGGCTGTGCCTGCCCTAAGTGGGATGAAAAGTCTGGGAGAAGCAGGGAGCCTTCCTCTCCTTTGTGCCCTTGAGAAGCACAAAACAGAAATAGCCACCCCATAGCTGGTGAAAACACAGGTGCGGCTCCTGCCTAGTGCTGTATGTTAAGGGGCACACCAGCTGGTTCACTGGCCCCGTTCTGTGTCCCACCTATCCTGACGGATATGCAGGTTTGCAATATGATTTGAGGAAGAGCACTGCTGAAACCCTAGGGAGGGGGAGGTGCCTAAGGCAGACCGACCTCCCTCTGAGTATGACATCCTCTTTTGTCTGATTTTTATATTCTCTCCGCTCCTTGCTACAGCATAGAATCTGTGGGATCAATAGAGAGCCCTACATGACACATTTAATGCAGAGTTCATTTCATTTTAGCCAACACCAAAAGACAGCCAGCTATGGGCCAGAATACATCAGTCATAATATCAGAGCCAACAGTAGTTTTGGAAAAGGCAAAGGCTTCTCTCCTGTTAAGCCTGTGGGGTATAATACCATTGTTCACAAAGAAAACTTGTATCCTTTTAACTTAGAGCTCATCTTACATTTCAGAAAGATTCTCAGGTCAGGGTCTTGGCTTTCTTAACACAGTGCGGGTTCTCTGATTCCATATTCCGCTGGACTCCCTCTCGATACATAGAGCCTGGAGCAAAATATGTGTGCTGGTAGAGCCCCCCTACTTCTTTGTGAGGGAGTAGATATGTTTTAAAATTTAAATTCTTGCACACAAAGTTCTGCATAGTGCTCCTCTTTGGAATGTCTTTCTCCCTTAATGCCCTGGACAAGTGATATCTTAGGAATTTGTTGAGCGTCACATGTGAGAATGGTAGTGCGCTAGGGAGGAAAGTTTTTAGTGTATTCTGCTCATTGTTCAGGGAGTTTTGCACCTCTGTGGATTAGACTCTGAGACTTAGGTAACATTTAAATGTAATGAAAGTACTGGCTGATTTGTGTCTTCCTTTGGAGTCATTTGAGATGAGCATCATGAATGTGATTAATTGACTGATCTTCCTAAACTCTTATTCTTCTTGATCCGGGAAGTATTAAAAGTTTAGGGTTAATTTTTTTGTCAGAAGTAAAGATTTTTATGTTAAGACCAATATGAGTGTGGTTGTACTTAGGGCATGTCTAGCCCACATTCCTCTTCCAAAAGAGGAATGTAAATGATCCCGATAGAAAGTGCAAATGGAGCACGGATTAAAATATCCCGCTCTTCATTTGCATATTCACGTCCGAGCGCATATTTGAAAAAAGGTTTTTTGAAAGTGAAGTCTAGACTGAATAATATTTCGAAATAAAACCCCTTTTTTGAAAGAACCTGTACTCCTGAAAAAATGAGGAGTACGGGCTATTTTGAAAAAGGGGTTTTAATTATGAAATAACCCTGTCTAGACTGTGCTTTCAGTTTTGAAAAACCCTGACATGAATACACAAATGAAGTGCAGGACATTCAAGTATGTGCTTCATTTGCACTTTCTATCAATTTCATTTGCATTCTTCTCCCAAAAGAGAAATGCAATGTAGACATAAAAACATAAGAACATAAGAACGGCCATACTGGGTTAGACCAAAGGTCCATCTAGCCCAGTATCCTGTCTGCCGACAGTGGCCAGCACCAGGTGCCCCAGAGAGGATGGACTGAAGACAATGATCAAGCAATTTGTCTCCTGCCATCCCTCTCCAGCCTCTGGCAAACAGAGGCCAGGGACACTATTTCTATCCCCTGGCTATAATAGCCTTTTATGGACCTAATTTCCTGGAGGTTATCTAGCTTCTCTTTAAACTCTGTTATAGTCCTAGCCTTCACAGCCTCCTCTGGCAAGGAGTTCCACAGGTAACTCTTAGTGCTCCTCATTTCACTTAGAGATGAAATGAAATAGAATTTCCATGATTTAGAGTCTCATACCATCCTAGTATCTGACTATTAATAGTGCACTAAGGGTACATCTACACAGCAGAGTAATTTTAAAATAAGTGACATTATTCCAAAATAACAAAGAGCATGTCTACACTGCAAGCCATTATTTCAAAATAATGTCAAGCCGGAGGACTTCTTACTCCAACTCCTGTAACCCTCATTTCACAAGGAGTAAGGGAAATCAAAGGAATAGTGTTCTTCCTTCAACTTCCTCCTGTGTAGACAGCGCCAAAAGTCAAATTAAGTAATTTCAACTTAAGCTAAACAATTGACATAGCTCAAGTTGTGTAGCTTAATTCAACTTTTGCCCTGCAGTGTAGACATACCCGGACTAACATCTGTCATATAAAGTTTGTTCTGTCTTCATCTATTTCCAGGGGAGCATTGTGGATACATTTTAGCTTTTTGTTGTGGTAAGATTCAGATCTCAGTTGAATTTAAACCCCAGTTGAATGTCTCTCTCAATTTAAAAAAAAAATGTGTGTTTGGAACTTCACTTTCAAACAGTGTGTTGCTTTTAACAAACGCCACACTTCATTGTTCTTAAAGCACCAGAACAAAAATAGCTCAATTTTTAAGATTAATAATAATTAATAATACCTAGCTTTTCTTTCTTCATAAGAGTAGAATAGCGGATAACTGAACTAATATATATATATAAGGATGATGATATACCAGCAGTGTTTTTCTGAAACTGAAACATTTAGTTTAGGGGAAATTCACTCAGTATATTCACAATGTCTGCATCCACTTCAGTGTATATGACCTATGCCCTGGGTTATATTTACACTATAAGCTTGTAGCCAAAATATGATGTTTGCATGATTTATACAGTATTCAATGTATAATGTAGAACTAGAATATGTAATGTAGAATATTTAGGATAATGTGATATGTTTATCTGGACCCTGCCAGCTGTCAACTCACAGGGCCATGGCCAAAAAGGATTATGGATTCGCTTCCACACAGAGTTGATTATGGATAGTTGCTTTTATTAATTTCACTATGTCACCACAATTACAGGGTTAATATTGCCAAATGGTTACACAGCCACTGCAAAGTGACACATCAATAAGCGCAGGTAGAGCAATGTACAAGAGAGTAACAGGCACTTAGAAATGCTTACATCCCTTCAGTCTGTGGGGAGTCCCATTCCTATCACCTTGCACAAGGCCGCAGTGGACATGGCTCCAGATGGGGAAATCCAGGGCACCCTCTGAGGTCTAGGTCCCTGGTGAGACTTGCTAGGCACAGGACTCCCTACAGAGGTTATATTTAACAATGAGAAGTCCTGTAGCACCTTATAGACTAAGGGTACGTCTACACTACAGCGTTATTTCAAAATATCTTATTTCAAAATAACATGTCTACACACACAATGCATTTCGAAATAGCGTTTTGCTATTTCGAAATAGCGTGTCCACCCTGATAGGATACTGAATTGCATTTAAGGCCAGAACAGATCTGGCAGGACATCAGGTCAGGAGTTACCTTGTGTGGCTGCTGCCTGAGGCTATCTGAGACCTGTGCTTAAAGGGAGACCCCCAGACAGCTGGTTCTAAGGTTTCCCTGCTTGCTTGCCTACCTCGCTGAGGGACAGCAAAGCATTTTTTTTTATCTGCGTGCTCTGGTTGCCCTTACTTAGGACACCACAGAACTCTGCAGCATGGAGCCAGAGCCACCCCTGGGCACTCTGGTGCTTCTCCTGGACGTGTTGCTGCGAGTCTGGCAGCACGTTCTGCAGGCATTAACATTCTTCCTGGTGTGCCCCACTGGGGGCTTATGCCTCATTCATCCCTCATATCCTTCCACTTACCCCTCCCTAACCTCCTTCCTGCTGTACAATAACAGACATGTGTTTATTACAACAAAGCCTCTTTATGGAACAAAACTGGGGTGGGGTGAGGGAATTAAACTGAGGTGAGACTGGGGAAAGAAGGTGGGAGAGGGAATGAGGGAGGGTGGGAGAGGGAAAACCTGTGAGGAGGGAACTGGCAGGGGGAGGCAAGGGGAGTAACGGGGAGGAGAAGCTCAGGGTTGGGGGGTCTCGCCAGCCCAACTATCTCCCAGCACCATGGGTGTGGGGGTCTTGGCAACCCTGGGGGTATGGGGAGGAAGAAGCAGGAGGAGGAGGAGGAGCAGTAGCTGGTGAGGCATCAGGGGCTGGAGCAGCAGGAGGCAGCAAGCTCTGCCCGAAGGTCAATGACCACCTGGGGGGCATGGATCTTCCTGCCCCCCAGGATGCGGTCCATGGCATCAAAATAGGGGCAGAGGTTTGGGTCTGCCCCTGGTTGGGAGTTGCCCCCTATGGCCCCAGCATATGCCTGCCACAGCTCCTTTATTTTCATGCAAACCTGCTCCTGGGTTCTCATGTGGCCTTTGGTGGCTAGGCTGGCAGCCATCCGCCTGTAAATGGTTGTGTTCCTCTGTTTAGTGCGTTGATCATGGACGTTGGAGGCATCCCCCCAAACCTGAATTAGTTCCCTGATCTCCGCACTGGAGCAGGCAGGTGCCTGCTGCTTCAGGCCTGTGGCAGGCTCCTGGGAGCTGGCAGATTGGTCCTGGGGAGCGGTGGAGGGCTGGCTGGCACTGGCTGCCTGGCTCATGCTGGGGCCACTGGATCAGGTGCAGCAACTGCTGGCTCTGGGCTGGCAGGCTTGGAGCTGGCACAAGCAATGGGGCCAGAGTCTACCCCTTTAAGGGCTCCGGGGACGGGGGGAGGGAGAGGAGTTGTTTGGTTTTGCCCAGAGTGGCCACCAGGGCAACCTGGGAAGGGCTGGAGGCCCCCTATTTCGAAATAATCATCTACACAGTGCTTGCAGGGTCCCAGGCTATCTATTTCAAGGATGGAAACTTCCATCCCAGCCTGCTAAGCTGCAGGACCCACATATTGGTTTTTATGTGACACCAGATACCCTTTCTGAATAGCAGAAAGCAATAGCCTAGCAATGTTGGTAGATATGCATTGCGTAAGCTATCTGTTGAGGCAGGAAAGGACCAGAAGAGTCCTCATGACTTATTATGGGGATCCATTTGCCCTTAGGTTTATTTTGTTTGTTGTGAGAAAACTTCTGAAGTAATTATTCACTGTGTGGAATTTTTTGCAATGATTACCTTGTAGTCTCAGCATATGCGGCACTACTCTTGTGTTATGGAGAAGCTGTGTAATTCTTGTTTGTGTGACTGAGGAACTTGTTCATAGAAAGAGATAAGTGTGAAGGCCATCACCCAGTCCAGATGGTTGAGGGATGAGGGAGGGACTTAGAGGTGCCCATTGTCCCTGATGACTAAAGAGGGACAGACTGATGACCTTAAATATGAGGCAGACACCCCTGAGAACAGGACAAGATCTAACCAAAAACAGAATGTGGCAAGTCCCAGAGACGGTTGTGTGAAATGCTGGGGGAGGATGATGATGAGAGAAATCTTGAGGTCAAAACTCGTTAGGGAATAACTGATTGCAAAATGAAGAAGCAAGGGCAAGAACTACTAGAAGACATGGTGTTTTGCCATGGAAGATTGGGTTTGTCCTGCAAAACGCTGGGATTCTGGATTGCAACCAATAGAACCTGGCTCCTCAAATGAGGCCCAATCTAACAGGCCATTGGGCAGATCTAACTATAGATCTGTCCAATCTACAGATTGGTAATATAACAATGTCAGCCCTAAATGGGTTGCGTCCGGGGGTATCTGAAGGACCGTCTTCTCCCATATGAACCTGCCCGGGGATTCAGGTCAGCTGGGGAGGCTCTGCTCAGTGTTTCCCCACTTGTGGAGATGAGATAAGATTAGCATCTATGTGGAGTAGGGCCTTCTCAGCTTTTGCTCCCAGGCTATGGAATTCTCTTCCCCTAGGATATTCGCATGGCGCCAACGTTAGCATTCTTTCGGTGTCAGGCTAAAGCCCCCCTTTTTACTCATGCTTTTATTGGTGTTTGGGTCTGTGTGTGTGTGTGTGTGTGTGTGTGTGTGTCTGTCCCTCCTCTCAGGATATCTTAGGAGGTTTTATGTCCCCCTGGGGTTTCGTATTTTATTTTTTATATAATATTTATACTGTGTTTTAAAAAATCTTGTAAGCCACCTCGAATATTTTAAATGGAGAGGTGGGGTAAAAATATTTTAAATAAAATAAATAATATTTACCTCAGGGTAGTTTAATCATCCCAGGGAGATTCGTCCCAGTGCAAGAATGATTTCTAATGGCAGAGAACTGAAGTGTAGTGGCTCTTGTGGTGTTTTCTATCCCCTTTCCAGTGCATTAAAAATGAACTTGAGCAGGTCCTTCGTTGTGGTTTCGGACCCCAATATAAGCTAGAACAGCAGACCCTAGTGAGGAACCAGCTAGAGCAGAGCTGCATTAGAATCACAGAGCAGAGCCAAAAAGAGCTGTGAACATCAAATGCACATATCCGGTCTGGCTTCTCCATTATATAGTTTACTAGCACCCCACAATCTGGCTTTAAATTTTTAAAACTTTGCGGACTGAGACAAGACACCATTTTCAGTTCAGCTCAGTGCAGGCTATTAGCAGGGACACACACCTTGAATGCTCTCAGAAGTTTGGTTTCATTCAAGCTTGTTTTTGTTTTTTTTAGTTAATCTAAAATAAAGATAATTTAGGTTCATAGTATATGGTCTTCTTTGCATCTGGGGAAAAAACCCCAACATAGCATTCACCAGCAGCAGAACAGCACCCAAAGACTTCATAGTTTTAAAAATCATATTAAAACTCTGGGGGGACTTTGTTGTGGAAAGTCAGTCTAGCAGCTCCAGTTTACTCTTGTCTATGTTTAACATATACATGGGAAGTGCTTAAAACATGTAATTCCCATTTGTAAATTACCAAGTATGAGTGCGACCTATGTAAGGCACCAGTGTGAAGTCCTTCAACTGGTAAAAACCTCTCACATTAAAAAGAACTGTCAGCCAGTTATGGGTTGCCATGCGCTCTCCCTTGATACCTTGAAATCACAGTGGCAAAGCCAAACTTGCAAACCGAACCCAAAACACCAACAAACAACACACATCCCACCATCACTAGAACAACAACCACTCAATACAAACCATCTTGCTAAGGAACAATTTCTCATCTCCAATAATGCAGCTTTCATGAATGAGAAGTGGCTTTAAGGAGTGAACAAGTAACCTGGATGCCCAAATCTTGCATGGAACCTAATGGTGCTCACTACACATGAGGGTAGGATGTTTGTAGACCATTGACTTTAGTCTACTGTTGTATCTTTCACCAGTCCTAGGGACATCTGGCAGCCAGACTAGTGCCCAATGTAAATTAGAATAGCTCCAACTCTGCTCTAATGTGGTCTAGCTGCCTGTGGCTACAAGTTCACAAGGGTATTGGGGATTCCTAGACATATTTGCTTTTCTCCAGTCATTCCTCCTATGCTAGTACATGGAGGGGAATGTAAAAGTCAACTACAGGAATGATCTTTGATACCTGGAGCAACCCCATAGTGATTACCCCTGGGACAATGGGCAATGAACATAAAGATATCTCAATGTCCCTTGTCACTCATTCCCTTCTGCTATAACTACAGATTATGGTAGGAAAGGTACTAGAAACTAAAGGCAAATTTCATAATTATGCTTTTCTAAATTGTACCTGGACACAAGTGTATTTCTTCAGGCAGCTTTGTGGATAACAAATATACTATAACTAGAGATGGTCCCGATCCAGAATCCCCAACCTGAATGCCCTCAAACTATGACAAACTTCAGATCCCAAACTTGATCTCTGCTTTACAACTCAGTCCCATCTCTACCCATGGTGGTAGTACAATGCAGTTGGTCATGGCAATCAAACTGTATGCTGTACTGCAGTTTTCACTGATTTCCTGCAAGCAACTCAGCGCTATGTGTGTATTGATGAGTTTAGATTTTTTCTGAATTGTTTTATAGATCATGGGGTGCTGCTATTTCCAGGGGATTTTTTAAAATATGAGTGGCAATTTTGAAGACTGTATTTTTTTTATTATAGTTCCTTTCTATGGGAAACAATAGAGCAGTTTTCAAGAAAAAGAGTATTCCTTCTTGGGAAATGTTTTCTCACTTCTACATCACTAAGTACGCTTGGCTGGAGGGTCAGGGGGAAAAAAATCAGTGCTATTGATCTCTTTTAGTAGTTGTTTATTATAAACACTTCCATTTTCTTTCTGCCTCTGTGTTCCACTAATCTGCCCCCTTTTTTTAGCTTTGAATTAGTCATTGTGAAATAACCCTATTTGTGTGATTTATCAAAACTACAGCATCAGGAAGAAGTGCTATTTGGGGGGAATAATCTATTGACTTTGACAAGAGCTGGACCACATCTTCAGTACTGTGAGGACCAACTGGACTGAATGAAAAAGAGGGCAGTAGTAACATGGATGACCTGTTTAAAGCATATGAAAAAAATAAATGAGGACATAGATTAAAAAAAATGCAAGAGAGGAGGGGAATAATCTTAAAAATTCAAAAGATGCCACAGGGTGGAGCCTATGTGTGGTACCAAATCTGTGAACTAAATTTGTATGGTGGTTAATAAACAATTCTCTTTGAAAACAGTGAGGGTATAGAAAAGCTGTATACTCCCCAAGCATTGTTTCCAGTGCATTAACTTTATTCTTTGCCATGGCTCTGAGGATGTTGAACTCTTTTGTGTTGATGATGTGATTGCTCATTGGAAGGAAGGAACACCAGTAAATAAATACTTAACAACAGTATAAATTATGTATGATAGAATAAGTGAGTGTTACAGGGGGAAACACAGAGACTAATGGGTCTGAGTGCAGAATGCTATAAAAAACCAAAATACTCTGAATCTTTACAAGTGAAATAGCATTAGCAGTGATAAAATGAATGTTTGCAATTGTTCCTACAATTTTCTCAATGTTTGCTGAAATGTTAAATGATCTTAAGTGTGAAAAGTCATTGGCAATTGTAATTAAAATTTCCCTAAACATATATAATTTATGGCACACTTATTCTCTTTAATAAGTAAGAATTTAAAGGCTTAAGGAGCATTAGATGAATTACAACAGTGTCTTAATGAGCTTCTACATCTTGTTCTGTGCTTGAACTATCTTTAATGACTTTTTACTGTTGAGTTGTTCTTAAAGTTTATTTACAAGTGTTTTTATGTTTGGGTTGTTTAGTTTTCCTTTCCCCCAGATCATTTTTGTTTTATGTAGTTTAAAAAATCAAACTAATTTCCAGTAGATATTTATTTCCATATGGCTTAATCTTGACCTTTGTTTTTAAAGTTCCAGATTTTACCAGTCACCACAAATATATTTGCATACTGACTGTCTGTTTAGACCTAAGTAGAACTCAGGGAACAATGGGGAAAAAAGTTCTGCAAAGTGGTGTTGACATGACTACATGACCAAATAATATGGTGATGGACATGGTACAAAAAACGTGAAGGATGAGTGTACACAGCACCCTGAACTCAAAATAAGATACATTATTTGTGCTATGCAAATTGCGTGTCTAATTTAGAAACTACTTTGAAATAGCTTATTTTGAAATTTGGCACATCTACACAGGGCCAAATTTCAAAATAACACACTATTTCGAGCCATTCCTTATCCCTCATGCAACGAGGTTTACTGGGATGGTGAAATAGCACACCCGTTATTTTGAAAAATATTTCGAAATAACGGGCAACTTGTGTAGACGCGGGTAGCTATTTCGGGATACCTCTGGTATTCCCAACATAGCTGTGCAGTGTAGATGTACCTGAAGAGAATAGAATTTCTAGAGATTTGATTCTTCTCCCATTTACTTCCGTTGCATGCCTTAGGATGGTTATGTTCATGTCCTTTTGACATCTACTAAAAAGGTCACAAAAAGTGATCACATTTCACTGGGGTGAAGGTTTGCTGCAAGTGATTTTTTTAAAAAACCTTAGAGATGGGTAAGATTCTGTGATGTACCTTTAGGAGCCTTCTGCCTGTTTCCAAAGCATGTGTCTATGGCCTTTTTCTCTGGTCTAAAGGTGCAGAATCTTACCTAGTGGGTTTTTGTATAAACAAAATTTGCCTCCAGAACTTCAGGTGCATCTGGCATAGCTCCATTTGCTTATAATGGAGGGATGCCAATTTATAAGAGCTCAGGATCTGCCTTTTGTATTAACCCATCCAAGTGCTTGTGCATGTATCCAAGCAGTGAATGGACTTCCAGATATGGCTGCTCTGCTCCCGGGTCTAACCCAGCATACTCCATCAATTACATTGCTGCTTGCAAGCTTTGGATGAGATGAACATTCATTGGAAACTTTTACTATTCACTGTTAACCTTACATCTGCTCTTTTCTTTAGCAGAAGGAGAGAGTATCAGTGGTTCTGCATGAAGCCCCTTTTTGCTGGCCCCACTTTTACTGAACTGGCTCTCCTCCATGTAAACCCTCCTTAGCCCTTAAACTCTGGGTCTTGCAGTCTTCCTACAGCTCCTTGGAAGGTCCTTATCCCTTTCTGTCTCTGTTCTTCCCTTATAAGTGGGCTTGTTTTTCTTATTGAGTGCAAGTCTGCATGATTGGTAGTTCTGGCAGGTGTCCTGGGGTCTCATCAGCCTAGTTGTCTGTGAGCAGGAAAGAATCTCCTCTCTCTTGGGCCTCTGTTCTAGATGAGGTGTGTAAACCCCATTCCAGAGGGAAGGATCCGATTAGCAGGAAAATGAAGGAAAGAAAATCAACCCTCCATTTTCTTCCCCCTTCTCCCCATGTCTGTTTTGTGGCAGAGGAGAGATTAGTCAGGCAGGATATCTAATTATGAAAAGGACTGAGAATAAAAGGCATCCGACCGGAACTATGTTTACTGAGAAATCAGTGATTGAAAAGAAGCCAATGTCCTCTTTGCAAAAGGAGTTGTGTTTTTACCTTCAGAGAGCTAACTTGAGATAGCTAACTTGGTCCAATGCTAGCAGAGGTAAGGCACAGGTAGTTCTCACCTTGATGTAGCTTATCAAAGTTCACACTATAAAACCGATCTAGGGTATATCTCAGCTAGCTAGATCAGGGTAAAAACTATGGTTCCCGGTATCCACTAGCACAGGGGTGGCCAACCCATTAAACGACATGGAAAAAATGTGGCTAGAGTTGTTGAGCAAAAAAACCAACCAAACAAACAAATAAAAAAAGGATGCTGCCCCTTTAAAAACTGTGGTTAGGCTTTTTGGTCACATCAGGCTCCTGCCAGCCAACGCCATTTTGAATCACTGCACCGGACGGCTCCCCTACGCCCAGTGAACATGGGGTGGGGGGCCATTTATAGGGGCGCAGAGGCGGATTCACGAACTGCGGGGGAGGCTGTGCAAGCTGCACTTTCGGGGTTGAAGAGCCGCATGGGGCTCGTGAGCCGTGAGTTGGCCACCCCTGCACTAGGGCTTTTCATTGAGATAGCTGAGTTGAATTCTACCTTTTCTTTGCACTGAAGACAAAGCCTAAAAGGAGATTGACTATTGTGGAACGTGTGTTTTTATTTAAACACACACAAGGTGAGTGCAGGGCCAGTGCAGAGAAAAGGGGCCATAAGACTGCTGCATCCGTACATGTGCCTGACATAGCTTTGCTCCAGTTAGCTCCAATAACAATGGCGGTGAAGCAGTGGCAGCATGGGATAGCTACTCCAATGCAGGCTCAGGATCCCAAGTAGGTTTGCACAGAGTGTGCTGTTCTGTGGCTTGACTGTTGTTTGAACTAACTTGTTCGGGTGCACTTCATGTGCCGCTGTTACTCCTCTCGTGGCACTATACACAGGCCCTTAGTGGAACTGTAACTCAGTATCTCACCACGGCATTTCATCAACTTTACACAGTTTTGTTTCTCCAGCAAATTCCTTAGCTAGAACCTTCAACTGCTTACAACCACTCCCCTGAAGAAGAATTAATTTTGTAAGGAGACATAATTTGCAACAGGTTTTCTAACTCTGGAATTTGGATTGCCTCATAATTTTAATAAATTAGTGTTATGACGCACAAGTAATTTAAACAGTTCACGCATAGCTTCCTTCTCCCTTTTAAGATGAGAGTGAACAAGACTGTGTATATATCTACTGCATACATGTAACACTGCAAAATCTAGATAATAATGGTTTGCAAATATGGCATAGGCATCTTTATTACTCTTCCAGGGATTTCAATGTTTTAAAATTTATATTCACCAGAGACAGGTTGTCTTGGATCATCTAATTCTACACTTGAACCTGTCACTCCTTTACAAGCTAGGACAGCTCAATAGTGAATATTAAATTGTAAAAATAAGGAAGAGTTCTTTCAAAGGGCAGAATACATTGATAATGTCATGTGTTATAACCTATAAACTGTACCTGTATAAATACTTGAAAAGCTGTCAGGCCTTTGCAGATAAAATGTGTGATGTCTCTAGCCAGCAAGTCTCTTTCTATAAATGTTGACCCTCCATTTTCTCAAGCCACTGCAGATATGGAAGAATTATGAAGATCCCGCACATTCTTTCAAACTGCTCTTTTCAATCAAAATGGGTGTTTGTCAAAGTCCTTTTATAGACTTAATCTGTGGGGCGCTTTATATACGTACCATCCTCCCAGACCTACTATGCATTTGAGAGAGTTTCTGGGTCTACTTGTGGGTCCATCCGTCTGTGTATCTGTTTGCTCAAGAACTCCTAAATGGTAAGAGTTAGGACCACTGAATTTGGTTTGCAGCTGCATAGCATAATTTAAAGCAAGGCCAGGGTTTGGTTGTGCCGGGACAATGGGATGTGCCTGGAATGTGATTGTTTCTCATCAGACGGAAAGGGAGGGCTGTGAAAGCAGGTACAGTTATACTCCCAAATTACCACGGCGGGGGCAAGGGGCAGCAAACAGGGGGGACAGTTATATTTCCGAATGATCACAGGAGGCAGAAAGCACCTTAACCTTAAGGAGCAGCCGCCAGTGGGCTGCATGGCCACCGCCACCTGATCTAGCCTTAAGGAGCAGCTGCCAGCTGCTTCCACCCAGTCCCCTGAGCTACCCCACCACATTCCCTGACTTTTGCACTCCCACCCCCTGTCCTGAGCCCCTCCTCACTTTGACTCCTGCACTCTTCATACCCACAGCCCCCTGCCCTGAAGGACCTAAACAACACCAGTGTTCTAGTGTTATATATAGGAAGAGAAAGAGTATCGGTGCTCTGTATGTTAGTCCTCTCTGCAATTTCCACATAGTGTTTTAACTTCATCTGTTTGACAGGCATGCACTATTTTAGGGGCTTTAATTATAAGGATTTGTAATGAAATGGCTGTAGTTGGGCACAGAAAGTTTGGTATATATTTTTTAAAAGATGGCTTAGCTTTCCTTTAAAACTCATTGCATGCATTTTGAAATGGTTGTCTAAGCAAGCCAGCCAGATTAATGCTGCAATTATTGGCCATTGCAACAAGACAACAGTGATGAGAAGATTAAGAGCAATATTGATAACACTGTAACTTTCACTAAACACCACTTTAATTGATATTAAACTAAGAGCTCGCTTCTGGCTGATATACTTTATAAATAGTGGCTAAATGCTTTAGCAGATGAGGGTCTTTCTTGGCTGGGTGAAGGACTATTTGATACAATTTCAGTTTTAACTTTCTGATGCTCTTGATGTCCAGGTTTCTTAGGAACTGCTGTGGCTGAGCAGCATGATCGGCAGTATCCACTATGGCAGGGGTGGGCAATAATTTTTTGCTGCCAAGCGAATTGATCCAGCTCTTGGAGGTCCTGCCACTCCCTCCACTCCCAGGCTAATCAGGGTTTGCGTGCGAGGGAGTGCACAAAAGTTCCTCCGCCCTGCTCCCGCCCTGTGAGGAGTGCACTGTGCTTAGAAGCGCCCCGTACTCCTGGCAGGGCGCGAGAGGCTTCGCATGCTCCCCTGCCCCCAGGCCTTAATTGGCCTGGGGGCCGGGGAGTGGCAGGGCCTCTGCGGGCTGGATCAACCCACTTGGCAGGCAATATCCAGCCTGCAGAGGCCCTTTTGTCCACCTCTGCACTATGCTGTGCTTAGGCCGCATGCAATGAAGTGGGGAATAAGATTAGCCTCTATCGCCTAAGATTAGCATGGATCCTGACGGCCATTTTTGGTCCAGTCTACTCTGTGTCTCAGCTGAGCAGTTCAAAGTTTGCCCAGAATTGCTTCAGTTGTGAAATTCCCAAGCGTCCGTGTAGCCAGCTTCTGTGACTACCCACCACAGATTCAGGCATGACATTTGCAGGGAGCATGATATGTTGCAACTCTTCCAAGCTGGCAGATGGTCAGAAGGAGGCCACTACCAGCTGTTGCAAGTTAGAGCAACCCCCAGGTTTCCCTATGTGGTGTTAGGGCTTGGGAAAGAGAATCAGGGAATTGTAAACAACTCGATGCCTATAAAAATCTCGACACTAACTAGGCAGCTGATGAGCTGGGACTGCTGCCTGTCATTCTGATCAATATAATTTATTGTTTTGCTTTGCTCCCAGACCCACTGAAGGTGAGGGTAAAGGGGACAGCTGCCCCAAGGCTGCCTGGGCCCTTTAAATTACCATCCGAGTCCTGGGCAGCATGTACTAGACTAGCCTCCTACCCCATCCCTTCTGCCAGAGACCCCGCCCCTTCTGGTGGCCCAGAGCCACTCTCCTACCAGGCCCAGGGCCCGGCAAAGTCTGTCAGCCAGCCTGTTTGCTTCTCTGTCTGTCTATGCCTGCTGTCTCTTCTCTTACATTTAGCTTCAAAATTTTTTGGGATGGGACCTGTCCTTTTTTTTTTTCTCCTCATTTTATAGTGCGTCTAGCACAATGGGTTCCTTCCCATGACTGGAGCTTCTAGGAGCTAGAAATAATCTATATTAAGTCACTGTAGTCTGGCCTGATAGACATAAAAGATTATCTATAATATAGTACTATTATGTTTGAGAGAGTTTGTGCATCTGTCTGTGTGTCTGTCTGTCCATCTGAGAGTCCATTTGTTCAAGAACTCCTCCAAAACAGGAAGAGCTAGGACCACTAGATGTTGTATGCAGCATCCTCTTATCTTAACTTTAAAGCAAGGTGAGGGGTTGGTTATGCCACGACAATGGGATGTGCCTGGTATTTGATTTTCTCATAAAATGGAAAGGGAGGGGTCTGGCAAGAGGGACAGTTATACTGGTGACCACAGGGCGACAGCAAGGGTACATGTAGACAGTGGCACTATTTTTGGATACTTCTGGTATCCTGAAATAGCTATTCCGCATCTTTAAAACAAGCCCATTATTTTGAAATATAATGGGCTCGCTATTCCGATGTCCCGGTAAACTTCGTTCCACAAAGATTAAGGATTAAACAGTGCCAAATTATGAAATAAGGTATTTTGAAATTAACTTGAAATAAACTATACAATTTGCATAGCTCAATTTGCATAGCTTATTTTGAGTAAAGGGCACGGTGTAGATGCACCTCAAGAGGCCAGAGATGGGGGCTGGGAAAGCTATACCCCCACTGTCTCAGCAGGAGGCAGGGGTGCAGAAAGGAACAGCTATCCACTATGCATTTCAGAGAGTTTGTGTGTCTGTCTGTCCTCCATCTAGGAGACATGCACCCCTCCCCTGGCTGTACCTGCTAGAGCTGCAGCAACCATGCAGAGGTGCTTCTCACCTGGCCTCAAGCTGCTGCAGTGAGACACGGCTGGGCTAGTCCTCTCTCCCCAGGACAGCCTTCACACTGAACCCCTCAGCCTGCATATCCAACCCCAGAACAATGATTTAAATAAAGAAAAACACAATTTATTTGAGTTAAGAACCCGAGCAATGCCAGGTAAATCTTCTAATCTAGTATATAATGAACAGGACACACCTAACCACGGACACCTTCTCCCAGACTCAGGGAATGTCTACACTTGCACCCTAGTTCAAACTAGGGATGCAAATGCAGGAATTCAAAATAGTCAGTGAAGCGGAGATTTAAATATCCCGCGCTTCATTAGCATGATCTCGCCAGCGCGTTACTCTGAATGCCAGCTGTTTTGAAAGTGAAAGCGCACACTGGGACGTGTTAGTGTTTTTTGAGGAGTAACGTTAGTTTGAACCAAAGGGTTTGGTTCGAATTAATGCGTCCCGGCGCGCACTTTCACTTTAGAAATGTCTGGCATTTGGAGTAATGTGCTGACGAGATCATGCTAATGAAGCGCGGGATATTTAAATCTCCGCTTCATTGACTATTTTGAATGCCTGCATGTGCATCCCTAGTTCGAACTAGGGTGTAAGTGTAGACATACCCATATTTGATGTCTAAAAGGTAAGAGGAGAGAGTCTCTCTTGAAAGATGGACCAAGTAGTGCCTTTGCGCATATCCTGCTAAGGGACACTTCTGCTAGTGCTGACCCTATTTTCCCATTACAGAGAAAATGTAATATTTATTTATTATTTATTTAAAATATTTTTACCCCGCCTTTCTATTTAAGATATTCAAGGCAGCTTACAATTTCTTTAAAAAAAAAAAAAAAAAAAAACACAATAAATAAATGTATGTGTAGTCCCCTTACTAAAGGTGCCTCTGACTTTTTTCTGGGAGGATCCTGCTGCAATCTAGCTCTAAGGCAGTGCTCCACAACGCGGTGCCCGTGGGTGCCATGGCGCCCGCCGGGGCATTTATGTGTGCCCACCAAAACATCTAGGCTGGCCCTGCCCCCAGCACGCGGCACATGCGTTGTGCCGGCCCCGGGCATGTGGCGCGTGGGCGGCCCCTGCCCCAGGTGTGCAGAAATGCATGGTGCTGGGCACAGGGTGCGTGGTGCTGTCCCTGGGCACGTGGCGCATGGGCAGCTCCGCCCCCGGGGCATGCGGCGCATGTGTGGTCCCACACCCGGAAGCGCAGCATGTGAGCAGCCCTGCCCCCGGGCACCCGGCAGCCATGAAAGGTTGGGGACCTCTGCTCTAGGGACTACAATTCCCATGAACCCTTGAGGAAACCAGGAAGGAAGTTTTGTCTGAGGCTCTCCATGTGGAGAGAGGGTCTCAGCAGTCTGGGTGCTCTCCATTTTGGGACAAAAGGAGCCAGGATTCTGTGGAGGAGCCTTATCCAGTCCAGGAGCTGTTATGTTGTAGCTACAGCCTGGGACTGAGAGCCTTTGGGACTTGCAGGCTGCTTCTGGGGCAGCTGATTGCCCTACAAGGGAGAGACTCTGGCTGTGCCTGTGGTTCAGAAGGACTACACTACAACAAGCCCATAGAAGGAGGCTGTAAGTAAATGGGCTCTTTGGGAAAGTGCTGCCTGGGACAGACCTCAGAGATTTAGACTAACTCTGGGTCCAAAGTGAGGCAGAGTGTCCAGGGAACCAGAGCTGCTGGCATTTGGTAGAACCTGCTCCAGTGGCAGAGGGAGTTTGCAGCTGGCTTCATAGCTTGGACTAACACACAACCTACAGAGAACCTCCACTCCAGCTGCAGATCTTCAAGCGTGCCCACGCAAGTGTCTGGGACTCTGAGTCCAGAGGAATGCACACTCTGGGGTGGGATAAATGGTGGCAGTGTAAATGCCAGCTAGATAAGTTCCTATTACTTCTGTGTACTTTGTTAATTGATGTTATTTACTGTTAATCTGTTAAACCCTGTTTCTTTAAATTGTTAAGTAAGGGTGTGTTCATTTTAATTTAATCAATTAGATGTATATTACTTGTTATCCTGGAGTTAGATCCAGATTATTACTGGAATTATTTTATTCCTGGAGGCTCCCAAGGCACACCAGTAAGTGTGTACAGGGCCAGCCAGGTGGAGGCACCACCATTGTATTTTCTTTATGAGCAAGGGACTGCAGCAAGGCGGTGGATAGGGTTTCCCCAACTAAACACCATCACCACTGGGGTACTTAGGATCTCCTTTTATGTTAAAACCATCAGGTGCCCAGGCACATCTGTGAATGTGACCTGCTACCAAGTAACCCGGGGAGGAAAAAGAGGGGGTTACATATGTAAAGTAAACTACAAGAGCCCAAAGGGGGGAGGGCATAAAACCTGCTAAAACACTTCAAGAGGAGGAACACACACACATGCCAATAAAAGCACGGATAAAAAGGGTGGCCTAGGCCTGGCGCCGAAACAGTACCAACACTGGTGCCAGGCGAATGTCCCTGGGGACAGAATTCTATAGCCTGGGGTAAAGGCTGAGAAGGCCCTGCTCCATGTAGATGTCAACCTTATCTCCATAAGTGGAGGAACACGGAGAAGATTAATATTGGGATCCAGGTTATTTTAGCTCAGTTTTAAAAGCAGCATTGTCCTTTCCTAAGTACAGGCCAGGAGCCAAGAACTCTTAATTTCCCATTCTGCCACTGGTTCTGCATGGAACGTTGGGTATGTAACTGCGTTGCACAGTCCAGGGTCAGTTTCTAATGACATGATCACATGTTGCATTTTCTATAGGACTCCGACTTCATTCATTGAACAGGGTGGTTGGTGTGTGTATGTGGGAGGGTGTAAATTGTTGGGAAACTGAATCACGAGACTTAATCAAGCTTTGTTTTTGTTTAGGAAACTAGAGGACTTGCTTGGCATTGCCCAGGTGCAGCCCAAGGGCAGGGAAGGGACCGTGCAGACCTCCCACTGGCAATACCCAGAACTAGCCAAGGGCAGGAGTCCCCAGCCTGGGACAGAGTAGGAGGGGGCCGTGAAGGCCTCCCACCAGTGTTCCTGGGACTTAGCTGGGGCCTGGCAGGGGCGCAGTGGAGGCCTCCTGCTGGTGCTCCCTGAGCCCAGCGTGGGAGTGGGGAGGCAGGCAGGCTGGCCTTGCTGGTGTTGGTCCAAGGAGGCTGGCCTGGTGGTGCTCCCCAGGCCCAGCCCTCAAGCAGGGGGGGTCATGCAGGCCAGCTGAGTGTGGTATTGCAGTGGGGCAGCCTGTGGATCCTGGGAGGGGGAGAAGAAGGGCCAGGGCTGTGCTGCCCATGGTGGTGGGGCCGGTGGGGCTTTATCCCTTGGACCAGCACTGGGGCCTTGGGCTGGGCTGGATGAGTTTGGCTCAAGTTGGCCATTTACCTGGGCCAGTGGCTGGCAAGATGGCAAACCATGTCCCCAACTGTCCACTCCCTTCTTGGTGCAGTTGCCCCCAGTGGTCTCTGTATAGCTGTGCCCTATGTTCGCTGCACCCAGTGGTCACTGTGCAGGTTTGTGTCCCTCCGATCAGCCCCCTCCTTTTCTATGTTATGGAAAACAATTGAATTCTAGGCATATCCTATTTCCCGGGCACAACCAAACACTTACCTTGCTTTAAGTTAAGATAAGAGGAAGCTGCTTTCCAAATTTGGTGGTCCCAGCTCTTATTGTTTAGTTCTTGAACAAGTGGACTGGGAGACAGAGAGACATACGGCTGGACTCTGACAGACAGACAGACAGATCTCTTATATATATATCTTAGATACAGGTTGAACCTCTCTTGTCCAGGATTTTCTTGTCCGGCAGCATCCGGGGTCCAGCAGGACCACAGATGTTGCTAGATCAGAGAATCCCAGCTGCAGAAGTTGAGAGCGGCTGGGAGCAGAGCCAGTCTGGTTGGCCGTAGCCAGCAGGACCAGTGACCTGGGGGCAGGGAGCCTTGGGAGCAGCTGCCGCCCTCCACGTGGGGCTGAGCCTGAGGAACCCCGGGAGCAGCTGCTGTCCTGCACAGGGCTGAGGGCAGGGAGCAGAGCCCCAGGAATGGGCTGGGGGCAGCAGAGCAAGGCAGGTGGGTAGGAGGAGGTCAGGCCTTTGGGTTCTGTTGGGGCAGCAGCCAGGAGGGGGGGAGCCCCAGGAGAGCCCAGATGCCTGACCTACCCTGGTCTGGCAAATCCTCTTGTTCAGGACCTCTTTGGTCCCAAGGGTGCTGGACCAGGGAGGTTCAACCTGTACAGTCCTTGGAATCTGGTGTGTCTGAACATAAATTTATGTCAGTGTCAATAATAAAAGACAAGATAGAATAGATAAATGGACCCAAATTATCTCATGCTGGGGCACCAGGAAGATCTTCTACCTTCCATCATGATCATTATCTCTGGTGATCCATTGGTTTGGTCCTTCAGTCATATTCTTTCCTTCAGTTTCCTGTCTTGGACTTACTTGATTTGGGTTCACTTGAATCTTGTATACATTTCTACATTCCATAGTACTTGGCCTTTTTAGAAACAACTTTTAGCATGTGATACATTTTCTTATTTTATATAACTCAAATGTTATAGCCTCTTCTTCTGTTGTATGTTTTTTCGTCTTAAAACTACCAGCACAGGATGCTAGCTTTCTTTTGCCAGCAATAACCTCATTTTTAAGCCAATCAGCAATTCTATGTAAAAGATGACTTGGAAAAACCACACTTCTGCCAGCAAGGTCTTGGCATAAGAGTTACTTCATTTAAACTCACTCACTATCCATAATTGTAAATTATTAACGTATAGCTATCAAAGCTTTTACCCTTGCAATTGAGCAATTCTTCATTTTTTAATTTCAACTGGAAGACTTACCTGGGTTGCCTGGGTCCAACCTTGGGGGTGAGGGAGACACAGGCTTCTTGCTGGTGCTCTCTGGCCCCAGCCTGGAGCTGGAGGTGGGGGCTCAGCTCCAGACCGTAGTGGGGTCTTCTGCCAGCGGGGGGGATTGTGACCCAGGGAGCATGGAGTCCTCCCACCAGTGTTTCATAGGCCTGGCTTGGGGGGGAAATGGAACCATGAAAACTGGCTGGCTGCAGTCATGCTGTGCAGTGCTGGCAGGGGGTTGCCAGTGGGTCCTGGTGGTGGCTCTGGGCTGCCTCAGCAGTGCCCCTGGGAGGGGCTGCAGCCCGGGGGCTGGCAGGGCTTTCCCTCCACCCTGGTCCAGTGCTGGGGCCGAGGGCCGTGGGGCATGGGTTTAGGGGAGGGGATCCACTTCCCTTGTTGGATGACAGGCAACATTGCGAATCCTGCCCCTAGTTGGCCACTCCCTTGGTGGTGCAGCTACCCCTAGCGGTCATTCTGCAGTGTAGCTGTCCCTTGCACATGCTGCCACTGTGGTGACTGGGAGTATCATGTCCATCCTCTCTCTGCCCACTCCTTTTCCATATTATGGAAAACAATCAGATTCCAGGCACATCCCAGTTTCCTGGCATGACCAAACCCTGACTTTGCTTTAAGTTAGGATAAGAGGAACCTGCATCTCAAATGTAATGGTTGTAGCTCTTTCTGTTTAGGATGAGTTCTTGGACAAACAGACTCACAGACAGACAAATCTCTAAACTCTATCTATCTATCTATCTATCTATCTATCTATCTATCTATCTATCTATCTATCTATCTATCTATCTATCTATCTATCATATTCAGTTGTATATATCACCGTACACTCTTAAAAGATATGAAATGGGAGGGGGATTTAGAGAACATACTGTTTTGAAGGGTATTATTTACTTTGCATTACAGAATAAAGTAGCATACTCTAATGCTTGTTTTCTGCCCTGTTTCTTTTTCCAGTTCTTCACCATACACCTTATTTGACAAAACATGAGTATTATTGGAATTATCGAGACTTGTATCCTCAAGAATATCTGAAAACTAAATGTCCCAGTGAGCTATTTCCTAGTTGTTTCCATTTGATCCCACCAGCTATCTGGTTTTCAGACTTGGTGTATCTACTTATCTACTGGACTTTATTTTTCTTTCAAGTGAATTAATTGATTTGTGTTTTGCTTTAATAAAGACTTTAAATGCAGATTTAAATTTGCAACAGGTAATGCAAAGACAGAGAGCAATTGCATAGCTTCAAAACCAAAGCTTGGTCAACTTCTTTGATTATTGTCTCGGCAGATTTGGGCATAGGTATAAATTTTATTGATTCCATTATAGCTTTTAGTTTAGGGATAAAGTGCCATCTGAACTCCATAATTGTGGGCATGCTTTCCCTCCATAATTGTGTTTTACCTGTTGAGTGACTGCTCAGTAGTCTCCCTTTTCCATATATGTGGCGTGAAACTGATGTCCATTCCAGATGTACTGGGTAGATCAGATTAGTTATTTTGTGGGTTTCTCTCTCTTTGCTACAATCTATACCACAGATGCACTGCACGGCCCTTAGGGCAACACATTTGCAGATCCTTCTAGTTTGTACCTCTCTCTGGCAATTCAGAAGAGATTCTTTCCACCAGCTACATGAGTGTCTTCCAGCATTTGAGGTACCCAGACACATTCTTAAGCATTTCAGGACCTCTATTGAGTGAATATGTATTACTATTTCTTAAATGTCTTTTTCATTTTTAAATTGTCAGGGAAAGTGAAAAAATGACGTGCAAGTCATCTGTAGAGTAACTGTAATCAAGAAGTTACATTGTTGCAACAGCTAGATTCCGGCAGATTTAAATATATAAAATGTGGGAGGTGTGTGTATAATGTAATGTAATATAAATATTACATATATATATAAACACACACAAACCCACTGCACGATACACTAGCGCCTTAGCTATCATGCAATTGCCAACTTCATTATTATTGTCCTTAATACTTAGGCAATAACATGAATTGCACTGGGCAGTGTAGAGTATTGATAATCAAAGACGGACAGTACCACAATTTAAGCAAAATGCTTAACAGCCCAACATGTGTCTAACATATATTCCTCGTACCAAAAAGATTTGTTTTCCACAGGAGTTAATACCTGAGATGTGAGCTCTGATTCTTGAGCTGACCTAAGGCAGCTGCCGGTGCTGTCGCAGCTGGTTCCAACATCAATGACTGTGAATAGTCTAGCTGAACCAATACAGGTGCTGAGGCTAGTGTTTGCTTCAGTTTAATGACCGCTTTAGTCAATTGTGGGTTCCATTCCCTACTGCTATTTTTTGTAAGTAAAGCCTACAAAGGCACTGCTCTTTCTGCATATTCTCCATGAACACCCTGTTGTTTTCAGAAAGTGCACTGTTTGTTTCACGTCAGCTGAAGAATTTAACAAGCATTTTAGAAAATATTGCAAAATATTAATAACATCACACTTTCCTTTTAAACATTTGAACTGATTAATGTTGATTTTCAGATTTTTGATGTTCCACAATTGGCAAGTTACTGTCCAAGTATACACACCAAGTTTGTATTTGATCTGATGTCTGGGCATTCATAAATTTTCCCTTGAGGGGGGATTATATATACTGTAATCTTCAGTGGGATTTCTTACATTGTATGTAGGCATTTAAAATAAAATATAAAACAATGTGACAATATAACCTTTTAATGAATGTATACATTTAATCAAACGTGTAATGGGGAAGCTGCCTCACCCTGGGTTATACGGTATTAAACAGCCCTAGGAGAGGACTGGAATGAGGCGCCAATCAGAAAGAAGCTGAAGGCAGCCAATAGGGGCTGGGCTGGGGCTCCTCAACAGGAGGCACTCATTCTCACTCCAGCTCTGGAGGGAGAGGGACCTAGCTGCCTGAGAGCAAAGGGCACGTCTACAGAGCAGGGCTAAAGCCGAGTTAAGCCACACAACTTGAGACCCATAGTCTCCTATAGACAACCACCTAACCTCAAGATGATTCTTACCAACAACCACAGGACATACCACACTAATACCAACCCTGGTACTTTCCCTTGCAACAAACCCCGCTGCCAGCTTTGTCCACATATTCACTCTGCTGACACCATTATTGGGCCTAACCAAGTGAGTTACAAGATCAAGAATACATATTCCTGCGCCTCCAGAAATATAATCTATGCTATCATGTGCCGAAAGTGTCTGTCTGCTATGTACATTGGACAAGCGTCTCAGACCCTTCACCAAAGAATCAATGCCCACAAAACAGACATTAGACAGGATCACAAAGAAAAAACAGTTGCTTGTCCTTTCAACCAGAAAGGACACAGTCTCAATGACCTGCTAACCTGCATCCTACTTCAGAAGACATTCAAATCTGCACTTGAAAGGGAATCCTCTGAACTGGCATTCATGCTAAAATTCGACACACTCCGCACTGGACTTAACAAAGACCCCAACTATCTTACACATTACAAAGATAGCTTCCCCAATTATCACCTCTAATACTATTTACTCACAGACATTTCCCCTTCCGCACCTCTAATATCATTAACTCACTGGCATTCACCTTCCTCCCCCCCCCCCCCCCACATCGCCCTTCTGTTCTGTAATGTGATTTGTCCTTTTCATGTGTGTTCATTTTTTTTAAATTGTATCCTTTGGTATATATGGTTGTGACTATTTTCTTCCATTATTTGATCTGAGGAAGTGGGTCTGGCCCACGAAAGCTCATCATCTAATAAACCATCTTGTTAGTCTTTAAAGTGCTACATAGTCCTGTATTTTGTTTCAGCTACACCAGACTAACACGGCTACATCTCTATCACTATTCAACTTGAGCTATGTCACTTGCGTAGCTTAAGCCGAAAGCGCCTATTTCGACTTTTGGTGCCGTCTACGCAGCAGGAAGTCGGAGGGTATGTCTACACTACAGCGCTAATTCGAACTAACTTAGTTCGAATTAGTTAATTCGAACTAAGCTAATTCGAACTAACGCATCTAGAACTAAAAACTAGTTCGAATTAGCGTTTTGCTAATTCGAACTAGCGCGTCCACATTAAGTGGACCCCAAAGTGGGGTTAAGGATGGCCGGAAGCAGTGCCGGCAGGGCATCAGAGGAGGACTTAGAGCGTGGAGATGCTGTCTCAGGCTAGCCAAGGGCTGTGCTTAAAGGGTCCCGACCCCCACCCCGGACAGACAGTTCTCAGGGGTGCCCCGCTTGCAAAGCAGTCCTGGCTTGGAGTGCCCGGAGTACCCACACTGGGCACATCACAGCACTCGGCCATCAGCCCGGCTGCACTTGCCGCAGGCTGCCATCTGGGGAGAGGGGGCAATTGGGGGGCTGCAGGAGAGCTTCCACCCCCAGAAGCCTGCAGAGCCAGCCCAGCCCTCCCCATCGGGGGCTTGTGCCCCATTCCTCCCTCACCTCCTTCCACTTACCCTTCCCTAGCCCCTCTTCTTGATGTACAAAATAAAGATAACATGTCTTCCAAAATGGAATCTGTCTTTATTGAACAAAACTGGGGGAGACTGGGAAAAGGAGGTAGGAGAGGGGAAGAGAGAGGCTGGGAGAGGGGAGGGCAACTACAATGATCAGGGGTTGGGAACAGGTCCCATATGAAGAGAGGCTAAAGAGACTGGGACTTTTCAGCTTAGAAAAGAGGAGCTGGAGGGGGGACAGGATAGAGGTCTCTAAAAGCAGGAGTTGGGTGGAGACGGTGCATACAGAAAAGTTCTTCATTAGTTCCCATAAAGAAGGACTAGAGGACACCAAAGGAAAGGAATGGGTAGCAGGCTTCAAACTAGTAACAGAAAGTTCTTCTTCACAAAGCAAAGAGTCAACCTGTGGAACTCCTTGCTGCAGGAGGCTGTGAAGGCTAGAACTGGAACAGAGTTTAAAGGGAAGTGAGATCAAGTCATGGAGGTTGGGTCCATGGAGTGGTACTAGCCAGGGGGTAGGAGTGGTGTCCCTGCCCAAGGCTGGAGAGGGATGGCACGAGACAAATGGCTTGGTCACTGTCTTTCAGTCCATCCCCTCCAGGGTCCCTAGGGTTGGCCGCTGTCGGCAGACAGGCTACTGAGCTAGATGGACCTTTGGTCTGACCCAGGACGGCCATTGTAAGCTCAGGGCTCAGGGTCGGGGGTTTCAGTGGACCCCCTTGATTCTCTTGCACACCTGCTCCTGGGTGGCCAGGCTGGCAGCTATCCTGCCCAAGCCGGCCGCTTTCCTGTGCCTAGTGCGGAGATCGTGGACGAGGTCCACGATGTCCGCACTAGACCAGGTGGGTGCCCGCCTCTTGCGGTCCTGGGCAAGCTCCCGGGAGCCGCCAGCCTGGTCCCGGGAAGAGGGGGAGGGCTGGGAGGCATTAGGTGGGTGGCTCGATCCGTGCCAGGTGCAGGGTCTGCTGGCTGGGTGCTGGCAGGCTTGCACCTGGCACGGGCACCGTAGCCAGCCTGTGCCCCTTTAAGGGGTCCGGGGCCGGGAGGGTGGCAGAAGAGTTTCCCTGGTGTTGGCCAGAGTGGCCACCAGGTAAACCTGGGGAGGGCTAGTCTCCCACTAGTTCGAATTAAGGGGCTACACACCCCTTAATTCGAACTAGCTAGTTCGAACTAGGCTTAATCCTCGTGGAATGAGGATTACCTAGTTCGAACTAAGCGCTCCGTTAATTCGAATTAAATTCGAACTAACGGAGCGCTAGTGTAGTGCCTATGAAAGTTAGTTCGAACTAACGTCTGTTAGTTCGAACTAACTTTGTAGTGTAGACATACCTGGAGAGAGAGCACTCTTCTGCCGACTTCCTTTACTCCTCGAACAATGAGGCTTACAGGGGTCAGAGTAAGAAGTCCTCCAGCTCAACATTATTTTGACATGTCGAAATAACTGCTTGTAGTGTAGACACGGACTATGTTATTTCAGAATAACTGATGTTATTCTGAAATAACACTGCTGTGTTGACGTACCCAAGGGACAGAGCATTGCTAGGGGAAGGCCGGGTGAGCCAAGGGAGTCCCGGCCTGAATAAACCCCAGGCTGAGGCCCAGCTGAGAGAGGTACTAAAGCTGCAGAGGAGCAGCAAGGGCAGCAATAGACAGCAGGTCCAGCCCCTCTTGCCAATGATAAGTGGCCAAGTCAGACTGTTGTCTGCTTCTGGGTGTGTCTAGACTGCTGGGGTTTTTTTTTAAATGGCCTTTTTAAAAAAAAACTTTCCCTGCATCTAAAGTGCTGCTGTGTTCTTTCAAAAGTAAATCGAAAGAACGCGTCAGTTTTTTCAACCATGGAAAACCTCGTTTTATGAGCAATAACCCCTTTTTTTGAAAGTGCTCTTTTGAAAAAAGGCGCTATGTAATGCAAACTGTGCTTTTTCAAAAGAGAGCATTCAGATTGCCTGGGTGCTCTCTTTAGAAAAAGCGGCTTGCTTTTTCAGAGGTACTGGTTGTAGCCTAGATGCTCTTTTTCGAAAGAGGCTTCGAAAGAGACTTGCAGTCTAGACATAGCCTCTGTGTGAAGGGGCTCTGAGGGAGGGCGCCACTGAGGCAAGTGGTGACTGAGGGGTAATTGGTTGTCCCAGGAGGGGAGGAAACCGGGTACCCGCAGGGACTGTGGTCTTGGAGGAACACAGGACCTAATGTGAGGCAGTAGAGACATTAACAGGAGGCAGGTAAGAGCCAGGGGTGTGTCTAGACTACAGGGTTTTGTCGACAAAAGTGGACTTTTGTCGACAAAACTATACCTGCGTCCACACTACCGCTGAGTTCTGTCGACATAACGTCAACAGAACTCAGCAGTTTTGTCGACGCTGGTAAACCTCATTTTACGAGGCATAACGCCTTCTGTCGACAGAGTTTCTGTCGACAGAAGGTGTTATTGCATGTAAACTGTCCTTTGCGTCCACACTACCATGTCGACAAAGCAGCTTGCTTTGTCAACAGAACTCAATGTAGTCTAGACGCTCTTTGTCGACAGAAGTTTTGTCGACAGTATCTGTCGACAAAGCTTCTGTCGACAGAAGCCTGTAGTCTAGACGTACCCCAGGAGAGACACTGGCAAGTAGAGTGCTGTGAAACGGAAGAGTCCCAACCTGCTACAAGCCTAAAAATAAACTTAATAAAGGCCTTTTGGCTTTAGCTGCAAATGTGATATCACACAAATGATAGTCATGAAGAAAATTTTTATTGCAACGAGACTAAAACCCAAGATAAAACCTAAAGCAAAAATAAAATGTGTGACGCTGGACATGAATCATATAAAGACAGACACTAAAGATGGGGAAATGGAACTAATGTGTTCCAAAACACTAACAGCAATGAGCAAACTTAACTTACTGAGCTGAATGAGGAATATAGAAAAGGTTATTGGGTTGAGAAGGGGAAAAAACAAAATTACCAGCTGACTGGAACAAAGAGTTGATGACTAGAAAGGGAAAAAAAAATGATTGAGTTATTAGCAATATCCATGCTATGTTCTTAAAAAAGTATTGTGCAATATTATATGATGATGTAGTTAAAACTATACCATAATTCATACACAGAAAGGGGGATAAATTAAGGTTGTATAAGCAATCTCAATTCTGGCAGTTCCTAACCTTTTGCCTACTTGACTTTACAACCTTAATGTTCTTTTAACACAGTTTATGTATAATTCTAACAGAAGTTTCAGTTGATAATCATGTAATTTCTTGCTGTTTTGCACACATATTTAAAATATATTTCAATAAAGCATTCGAAAATTCTTCATATTCTTGTAACTACTCTTTGGCTTTAATTGCTAAATTACTTCTTGCGGGTCTATGAAATGGAGAGCTTCATTTCCTGGAGCTGATTTGATTGGCAATTTAGAGATGATTTGTTAAACTAAAGAGTCAATTTCATAAGGCTAAATATAAAATTGTAAAACTGCTCAAGGGCATAATTGCCCTGTCTCCATACAGAAACATTGCTGTGCTTGCAATGTATACACCAAAAATGTTTAGAAACATGGAGATTGCAAAGGAAACACACCAACAAGTTCACTGGAACTCAAAACCCTTACTCTGTCGTGTACCCTTTATTACTTTTAACAAATATACATATAGATTATTTAAACTCGTGATCTTCAATAGATTATCTTGTCCAATTTATGAATGAATTTATGAATGAACCATTTGTTTTGTAATGTGGGTTTTTTTTAATGTTTCCTTAAGGGCTCAGTTGAGTGCCCATTAGAATCTATGTCCATGTTTATCCCTCCCAAAACCCTTGGATTATTTTTTGATAAAGTACTGTTTATCATAGCTCTGAATATTCTTGCCTCGCTATTCATATAAATGTCTAATCACCCTTTTGAATCCTGCCATCTCTTGATCTCAGTGATACCGATGGCTCTAATGATGTGATCTGTAGAAATAATTCCACTGATCAGATTTATTGCTGAGATATTTTACTGTCATTGAATGTCCTCTTGTGTTTAGAATTCAGTCCTCGTATCCCTTGCTAAAAGACTGCTGATTTTCTTTTTTGTGTTTTTTAAAAGATTTTCTTTTGTACACTTTCCCAGACTATCCAATGGACGGTAAGAGTCCATTTAGATGCCTCATGAAATTATTGAATGCCTTCCTTCCTCTTTAAAATTTATCTTGCTCAAATATTATGCTTTGTGATAGACTGCAAAGGGATATTATAAAGGGGATGTATGACATTCTTATTTTTTTAAGCTTGGCAATATTTTGTAAAATTCCAGTTTCATTTTTCTGCAGTAAATCAATGATGAGGTAAGTTAACAGGGTTTCCAACAGTTCATGACTAACTTCAGGAAATGAGATTTTATAAATTTTGAAGTTAATAGTCTAATAACACTTGCAATATCTGACCCCTATAAATACATTTTAAGCATTGTAACAGCACGAAAGAACACCGGCTCTTCTCTATGCATGGTAGAGAGGGAAACAGGTAAAAACAGAGAGCAAGCTAAAGAGGCAGAGAAAAATGTCCACCAGCGGCGCCTATATCATTGTGATGGCATGCAAAGCTACAGCCCATTGATTCCTAAGATTATTGCTAATGGGCAGTCCTACTCTAAATCGAGTTACATGCCTTTTCCCATAGGGGAGGAGCATGAAATACTTATTTTTCTTTCTTGATTTATATATAGGAAGTTGCGGAACACCAGGAGAGAATATGTCAATGTATATTTGTAGAGACTACACGTTTTCAGCAATGTTAGTTAAAGGAATAATTCTGGTAGCTTTCAAGGTATGTCTACACTGCAGAGTTTTTTCGGGAAAAATGTCTGTTTTTCTGAAAAAACTTGATTTACGTCCACACTGCAATCATGTTCTTTCAGAAAAAAAATCAAAAGAACAGGAGTTTTTCTGACATCGGTAAACCTCTTTCTATGAGGAAGAAGCCTTTTTCAGAAAGAGCTCTTTCAGAAAAAGGCATGTGTGGACAGGGAAAAGGGAGTTCTTTTGAAAGAAAAGGAAAGAGGAAAAAGCACAGGTGCCCTGGTGGCCACTCCGTGCATAGTAATCACAACTGAAATGCGAGAGAGCATCCATTCAGTGTGGATGCTATCTGTCGAAAAAGCAGATCACTTTTTTGATGCACTTTTGCAGTGTAGACGCTCTCTTTTGGAAGAAGTTTTTGCGGCAGATCTCTTCCGGGAAAGCTTCTTCCAAAAGAAGCCTGCAGTCTAGACGTAGCCTCAGCTGCTATCCTCAACATGAACTAGACTCTGAAGGGAGATGTGACCCACATTTTATACAAATTAACTACGTATGTGATGCACATTCCTCCATGTCTTATACTCCGCTGGCATGCTAATTTCCTCCTCTTTTATATATTCAAGAATAGGTACATATTTGTTAGGACAGAGATTCCTGTCATGCTTCATCCCAAACCAGAAGCATGGAAGACTGAGCTATGTGGGTTTTTATGTGGGTTCATGTAAATTTACTAAGCAGAAGGAGCCAACACTGGGTATGTACAATACTACTTTTTAACATGCTCCCTTGAGGACAATAAATAATTCACCGTGTGTATTGCATTATTAACTATCTAACCTGACTTGTCTGGCAGCACCCTTGGCAGCCCAAATTTGAAAGAGATGCTTATTGAAAGATATGAAAACTGGTATCTAATTTATGGCAAAAGGAAGAAATATCTTCTCCCAAACCTTATTTTCTACCTGTAACAAGAGAAGTGTGTTTCCAAGCTGTGTGGAATTGGGAAAAGGTGCCAAAAATTGATTGGTAGGTATAATGTATTTGTTTTTCCAGCAGAAGCTATGGAATCTGAATAGGTTAGATCCACCACTCTGTGTTAGATGGGGTAGGCTGATGCTGATGTGACCAAATACAGGACTCAATTTGACAGAAAACTTCATCTGATGGAAGGATGACCTTAAGGTACTGGAGTAGGACTCAAGAGATTTGAGCTCTATTCACTGCAGTTTGTGACCTTGGGCAGATTACTTAACAATTCTTCTCCATTCTGCAACTGTGAAATCAAGATAATATTTCTTTCCCCGCCCCTCTCCCCCCGGAATCCATTAACAATTCTAAGATGCTTAGATAAAAGATTTATCTGTAAATGAGTTAGTACTTTGAAAATTTCACTGCTGATATTGCTAAGGTGTCTAAATTCAGTTTTCAAAAGTGACTTAGGTACTTAAGCAACCACAGGATAACATTTTCAAAAGTGTGGAAGTATCTGAAGCCCCCACCCCTGCCCTTCACTGAAAGCCACTGAGACTGGAGTACCTAAAGTGCAAAATTGTATGCAATTTATAAATCAAGCGAGAAAATGGGAATCCGCATTTCCCTTCCCCCATAAGAGATGCATCTCTATGGGTATGTCTACATTTCAGCGTTTTTCCGGAATAATGGCTGTTATTCCGGAAAACCAATACTTGCATTCACACTGCTAGTGTGTTCTTTTGACAAGGTCAAAAGAATGGAGGGGCTTTTCTGACGGCAGTAAACCTATTTGTACGAGGAAGAAGGCTTTTTCTGAAAAAGGCATGTGTCGAAAAAAAACGCCTCCAGGAAATAACACCAGTGCCCTGGTGGCCACTCCATCCAAACTCATCACAACTCTAGCTCCTGTCTCCTGCCAGCTCTTAAAGCCACAGGCATCCGGGACAAGCCTTGTGGCAGGAAGCCGGCCGTGGGTGCTGCACCTCACCACGTGGCTGCCACTGACAGACTTACCTGGACCCATGGCCCAGCCTCAATCCTCCTCCCCCTCCAAGAGCCCACTGGCTCTCACAGGGAGCATGCCCAGGGCTCGCAGGACACAGCCAGGGGAACAAAAAGGTGTGCACTATCCTGGTCTGGGGTGGAGATCCTGGCCCTTCTAGATGTCTGGGGAGAAGAGGAGACCCTGCAGGATCTTCGCTCCAGGTGCAAGAACACCGACATATAAAGCTGGATGGACGAGGCCCTGACTGCAAGGGCCACCATCCCAGAAGCCTCATGAAGGTAAGGAGCAAGGTTAACGAGCTCCAGCAGCGCTACGCCAAGGCCTGGGAGTGCAGCTCTCACTCCAGGGCAGGACCCCACTCATGCCCCTACTACACTGAGCTCCTCTGCATCCTGGGGGCCAGAGCAACCCCTGGTTCTCAACTCAGGGCTGGAGTCTCCCGTCGTTGCCTGCCCGGGGCTCCCAGGCCAGGAGGAGGAGGAGGACAATGACCAGTTGGAGGAGGAGAAGGAGATGGCCAGCACTGTCACCCTCACCCTGGAGCCAGTATCCCAGGGCCTGGATGTCTCCAAGGCATCCTCTGAGTCCAGGTAGGCATCATCAGGTGAGTGCTTTTAGTTTTTCACACACACATAATGGGGAGGGAGGTGGGCGCTGAGGGGCTAGGAGGCGAGCGTCGCTCGGACTTCTCAGCCTGGACATCATGCTGCAGTCCATGCATGTGGAACCGCATGCAGTGGCAGTCTGAACCATGTAGCCCCAGGACATAGCCCCAGAGCACCCCTGGGCTTCTGTTCACAGGCATTGGGGAGGCCACACGCACATCTGACCTCCAGGGGGGATACCCTCCCACCATTAGCCACCACTGGAAGCAGGCTGGGGACAAGGACACACGCATGGCTCCACACAGACTGAGGAGTGCTGCACACGGCACATGGGCATGCTTACATGCTCAAGGAAACACCCACATCCGCGGACAGTGCTGCCAGGCGCAGGTATGTGTGCAGACCCTATGGAAGCCCACGCTGCTCCAGGTCCTCTCCCGCCCGTGGGATACCAGCGTGGCTGGACACTTCCCTTGCCTGTTTGTCCATGGGATGCGGTGGGGAGGCCGGAATCATGGTCCCCATGGCACCTCAGGCCCCTGTGAGGCAGGGCCCGCTGTCCAGGCTACACATGACCTTGCTCCTGGAACATCATCATCCTGTGGCCTGAGGAATGTTGCTCGCAGCTCACAGAGGAGGGCAAGGGCTCAGGGACAGGGTCTGCATGGATGATTGACCACCTCTCCATCTTTATTCTCCACAGCTGGACCAGCTGTTGCTGAGGGGCGATCACCACCACCAGAGCCAGCTGCCCGACCCCGGGCGAGCCGCAGATGCCGGAAGGTCCAAGAGGAACTAATGAGGGAGCATGTGGCTGTCCTCCAGCACATGCAACAGACTCTGGCCCAGAAGGTCCCGGAGGATGCTCGATGGTGGACCCAAATGTGGGCTGAGCTGGTGCAGCAGGGCCAACACATGTTCCACCATCCAGGAGATGATGGCATACCCAGCTCCTGTGTCTTCCCCTTCTTCTCCCCTGCCATGCCTATGTCCCCTCCCCCTGCCATGCCTATGCCTCCTCCCCCTCCCCCTGCCATGCCTGACTCCCCTCCTCCCCGCCTATCTCCCTGCTGTCCTAAGCCTCACCCACCCCTGAGGTCGCCGAGGTCCCCGGACCCGAGGAGGAACTTATAGCTGCACCATGTGCCACTCCCAGTCCTGAGCCCCCTCCTCCCTCTCCAGATCCAGGTTTTGAGTCCCTTCCTCCCTCCTCCTATCCAAATAGGAGCCCTCCTCCTCCTTCCGCCTATCTGGGTTCTGAGCCCCCTCCCTCTATCCAGGTTCTGAGTCTCCTCCTCCCCAGTTACTTTTATTGAAAAAACAAAATACAAATTTATGTTTTGAAAAAACCCATTGTTTTTATTGAGGTCACAGGGAAGGGAAGAAAGGAGGGGTTGTTGTAGGAAAGGCAGAAGGGGGCAAGGCTCTGGGGAGAGTTCCTGGGGTCCTTGAGAGAAACTTACCCTCAGGACCTCTTGGATGTGCACCCCCACTTGATGGGCCTGGTGGATGGCAGCTGTGTGCAGCTTCTTGAAGATCCTTCTCTCCCGGCCTTAAATGCGAGATAGTGTCCCAGTATAGACAGGCCAAATGTTGGAAAAGACTCTTCCGAAAAAAGAAGTATCTTTTTCTGGAAGAACTGTATAGTCTAGACACAACCAGGAAGAGGAGATAGCTGCTTGATTGCCTGGTCCGGGGCATTCATACACTTTTTGAAAGACTCGAGCACTGACGTACATAAATACATGTTCATTTGCATGTGTATCTTCCACCTCAGTGTCTTACTCTAACAGATAGCCTTACATTTACACTTCATAACAAATGCAAACACACCTACCCCACAAAATGCATTGGAGTTTCATAACCTAATCAGTATTTTCACATCCTGGGGTTGTCCAAGATTCCCATGAAGAGTGACAAAAACCAAACAATAGCTTTTGTAAAAGCCAGGAATTTTTCAATAAAAAACTACAAACAGTGAAAACAAAGGGCCTTGTCCGTGCTCTTACCATCTAGCCTCCATTAATATATGGGGTAGAGGCTTGTGTCTTTTAGAACAGGAGTCAGTCAGTTCTATCCCTCCTGTTGAATGACCATGCGAAGTGGCATAGTGACACCCTCAGTAGCTCTGGATTTGTTGGACTGCCAAACCAATCGGTTTTTGTTTTGTAAAGCAGCAATGATGGGGGAAGCTCAAAGTCTTCATCATCTTTTTCACATCTGCCTTAGCATTTTTATTTTGCATTCATTCTCGCTTGTGCTGCTCTCTGCCAGTTTGGATAATTACAGACTTTTATTTCTCTGAAAGGGGGAAAGAAAGCAGCAGGTGCTATGAAATTAATCTTTAAGGAAAAGGGCCAGTCGAGATTTGTTGTAGGTCACTTCATCTAGGCACAAGATTAATACATTTGTTTTCCTTTCTGTGTGGAAAAGCCCTGGCACTTCTAATACTTTATAGTGAACTTATTGCAAGTCAGCTGGGTTTAATCTCTCTTGTTTTGACCAGGTGCTGTCATTCACAAATTAAGGGCCGCTTAAATTGATTACCAGTTTAGCCTTTGGGATGGCTGACTAAAGCACCTCAACACATCTGATATCATTTATTATCGTATACCCTAACAGCTTATTCTCAGTGTTTCACTTACAAAGTATTGGTATGCTGGAACAGTGTAGTTGTCATTGGCTAGCTGCTTATATACATTATTGATTTTTTTCAACAGACTCTTGCTTAATATATATGAGCCTGAAGTCTTGACACTGCTTAACCCTTGCTCGTTGTGTAGTGATATTAGTTAACCCACATGATTGTTTTATCAATAGTTATGAAAGTTCTGCCGAACTATTTAATGCTCTATTTAAAAAATAATAATATGCTATTATGATGCTTTGGACTATCTAGCTAAAATATTCATTTCTGTGCAGGAGAAATACATTTTCTGTGTTTCATGGATGAATACACAGGTTGAACCTCTCTAGTCTGGCACTTGCTGATCCAGCAACATCCATGGCCCGGAATGATTTCAGTTAGCTGAATGTCCACTTATCATGGGTGTGGCCAAGTTTCCCATGGTCTCCTAAAGTTTAACAGCCACCAGTCTTGGCTCCCGGTGTTCTGTACTGTTATTTAGCTCTAATTTACCCCTTACATGTCTTCTAAGAGCCAAGTAAGGAGTAGAATAGTTGGCAATGCCACTAAGCAATATTGACCTCTGTGGTTTAGCAAATTCTGTGGTTCAGCACCGGTCATGTCCCGAGGGTGCTGGAATAGATAGTTTCAACCTGTATAATATTTAATGCTGTATTGAGTTGTGCCTGTTATTTCATATGAACCATATATTATATCTATGAAATATATAGAGATTGAGTAGTTTTGCTTTTAAACAAAAGACAACTATAGCAAGTGAGCCAGACTCTCACCAATAATAGTGGCCCAATCCCATTGCCTTCAGTGATATCTCGCTTGTATGAAGGCAGAATAAGGAGCTAGAGCAGCTCCACACTGTCTTATGGGAAGAGCCTATAGAATATATATTTTTTTATTAAACCAATGTTATGTAAAAACCTCTAGAATGAAATAGTAATTATCTCTGTTTTTAAACCTTGCATGATAAGTTTCAGATGTAGTCGTGTTAGTGTGTTTCAGCAAAAATAACGAGGAATCTTGTGGCACCTAAAAGGTAATTTGGACATGTTAGAGAGAGAATTACAGCCTATGAGGCAGCACAGTTACATTCAAGTATGTGAGTGTTCTTAGGTGGAAAGAAATGTGTGGTCAAATGAACTGGGCAATGGAAAGCAATTAGAGACAGTTGGAAAATCACGAGTGATCTGAATACTTTTATCCATCTGGGATTTCCCATTGGCACAGAAGCGACAAATCTAGTCACATGTATTACTGAGGCATCTGTTAAATAATTGATTTAGAGAGATTGGATTGTTTTGAGTGTAAAAGGGGAAATAGGATGCCAGGGAGGTCAGCAGCAGATACATACAAATCCTTGAAGCAGTGGCAGTTTTATTTCAGTATTGATCAATATTGGCAAAAGCGAGAGATTTGTGTGGGGTCAAGAATTCCATTATGAGGGGGCATAAAATCCTCCCCGGTGTTAATATGAAAGGGAAAGTGAATTGTTGGTTTTGAAGAAGGCCCTTTTCTTGGTCAAATGCAGGGACATTGCTCTTGTTCCCAGCAGCATGAAGGGGGCACCTTTATTTTCTGTGGGAGGTGGAGTCAACAAGGAAGCTACTGAACAAAACATTGCATGAGTGAATGTGTGTGTGTGTGTGTGTGTGTGTGTGTGTGTGTGTGTGTGTGTGTGTGTGTGAACTGTTGCCCTCCTTTGCCTAAGCTGCAAGATATATTGCTGCCTTTGCTACCGATCCTGCAATTTCATCCACACAGGCATGTCCTTGTGCCTTTGCAGAACCCTGCTGACATTTAAGAGATTCCACCCCAAGGTTATATTTCCACTGGCATGAATGAGATGACAAGATTATGGACTTTCTTTGTATGGATTTTATTTTCGGACAGGAATTTATTGTAAAATAAGACTAAGATTTTTCAAAAGAATGTAAGAGACATTCTTTTGACACCAAAAACCCATTGCATTTCAGTAGAATTTGGGCACCCAACTCTCTCAGCTTCCTTTACATCCCAAGCTATTTTCCCTTGTTAACTTCAAACATCATTTTCAGCAATCGCTGTTTTTATGATGTGTTCATTCATTTTCATTTTGTTCCAACAGAGCACAGTTACAACATGATATTTTATCACTGCTGACTCTGTTTTAATAGTTTCCAGCCAGTTTAATAAGATTATTTTAAAATGAATGTTTGTTTAGGAAGCTTCTAAAAGAGATCGGGCCAAATTCTGGCCTCGATTTCACACAACTACACTGACGTCAGACATGTGGGGCTGACTGAGAGCAAAATTGTACCCACTGAATTCATAGGGGCCAGGTAAGTCCTTTGTTTATGGAATTTTGCTCGTGCCTCTGAATCGGGTAAGATGAAAAGTGCTGATTGCTTTTTAATGATGGTTTCTATGCTAATCGTGTATGAATTCTCCAGATGTTGATAAGCCTTTGCACCGAAGCAGCTTGGATAACAAAATTATTACAAATACAGTAAATGAAAAAGTATTGTATTAAATAGCCAGCATTACTCGATAAGAAATGGCAAATCCAGATTTGTTAATAACGTTTGTGCCTGGCAATGTCTAAACACGGAGCAGAAGAATAGTCAGTTCAGAAGCAGTATATAAAAACTAGTCACATAAAACTCCAGGATGTCAGGCACTAATAAAATCATGTAGCCTTAGTTGCTAGAGGAGATGCTTACTGTGGAAAAATAGTAATTTATAAAAGAAATATTCCAACTTTTTTTGTCTTTTTTCTCAGCTAAAAAGAGAGAACAGCTGTATCCTGCTCTCTGCTTAACAATCATAAAAAGACCAAGATGGGCAACTTCACACAGCTGAAAGGGGCCTGATTTTCAGAGGTCAGGGGTTGCTGCTTTCTGAAAAGAAATGCCTTTTTTGACATCGCAACAAGTTTTCAGAGGCACAGGGCTGGGCCATGTTGTATCACCGCTACTCACTATTTGTATTGAAATACATCCATCATGGACAAGGATGCCACTGTGCTATGTGCCATACAAACACAGGCCAAACAGACAGTCCCTGCCCCAGAGAGTTTACAATCTAAATAGAAGAAAAGAAACTATAGGTGGAGATAGATGGGGAGCCCCCTGGAGCCAATAAGATGAAGCCAGTTAGCATGATAGGAAGTGGTCTCAGCCCAGCAGCTGCAGAACTGTTGGGCAGCTAGCTCTCTCCATTTCTTGGAAATTGGTCTCCATGACACTCATATTGCTCCCACAAAATAGCCATTGAGACCATCTTGCCTGCCCCTTATTCCAGCCATGTTACCAAGCCTCCCCTTTTAATCCTTGATTGATTTTTCCCATTTTCTAGGGGCATGTCTACACTGGGTAGTTATTTCAAAATGAAGGGAGTTATTTCAAAGTAACAAGGTGAGTGTCCACACTGCCAAGCCCATTATTTTGAAATAATAATCCTGCCTGTGAAGAGGAATAGCTTATTTCAAAATAGTTATTTCAGGAATTATTTATTTCAAAATAACTTATTTAGAAATAACTCCCTAGTGTAGACGTAGCTATGGCATTCCATTCCTTCAAGGCTGTGAACATTCTTGCCCATGCTCTCCCAGTTCTTCTTCTGAGTGGAGTATCCAGTGTTTGCTTATGGTTGAGTTAATGCTGCAGTTATTCCTGCAGACACCACACTTCTCAACTCTTTTCCTTGTGGGAGTTTCTCAGCTGTGTGAAATCACATTGAAACTCTTTCTACACTTGGGGCATTTAGAGGGGCTTTTTCTAGACAGGGAACCTCAGGAATGTTAATCCAAATTAAATAAAGGCTTAAATTTAGATTGGATTAATTAAAACCCATTAAACCCCTGTGTGCATGCTCTTATTCTGAATTAAAGTGGCCTTAATTAAATTTAGCTTAGCTTTAGCCTAGTCAATTCACTATTTCTCCTCCTGCAGTTGTTAATGGCCTAAATATTAGCATAACATTCAATATAATGTTACCCATTCTTGTGGCTTTGCTACTGGAAGTTTGTGCTGTTTGGTTTCACTGCTCTTTAACCGTGTGAGACTAGAAGAACAAGCTCCAACATTCCAGCAACCACTTGTTTGATTGGGTTTAGTGTAGAGAATGACAGCTGTTTTGTTCAATAAAGCAATCTAAAATTCCAGAGTGCACATAGTGCTGAGTTCCCCTCAGACAGAGGTGAGAATAAGGGTTGTGTAAACTACCGTCCTCCCCTCATTGATCTTCCTTACGCATCTTCAACCATGCAAATAGTGTCTTCCACATGGTAAAGTAAGCAGGGGCTATTCTCCTGTCAACGCCAGCTACTCTTCTTGTCCTGGTGGAGTACCTGAGTCAATGGAAGAGCAATCAGAGATTGATTTATCATGTCTAAGAAACTGATGCCTGGTGGATTGATCATTTCAGTGTTGATCCACCGCATAACGGAAACAAGCCCTGCGGCGGTACAGCCTGGTATGCTGTATCAACAAGAAAATGGCTGGCAAGGTCCGGTATGGCATACCAGCTATTTATTGTAAAGACATTGTACACCCCAAGCACATCCATGGAGCTGCCCTCAGCAGAACAGGGCTGGGGCGGAAGCTGGGAGTGATATGATAGCTGGAGAATTTGTTGCCTGCACAGATTTCTTTGTCATTTACACACATTAGGGACACACACCTTCACCCTGTTCCTAGGGCTCAAGGTGCAACCTCGTTAATTTAAACTCCCACCATTACCCAATTCCTAGGGCTCAGAGTGTAAATTCTGTGGGTATGCAGGGTCTTATACCACTGAAAGAGCCTTACATGGCAATATCCTTATTTTCTATGTATTGATAATTACCATGCAAGCAAAGTGCACATGCTAAGCACACAGTGTCATGTTCACCTAAAGGCACGTGAACTTCTCCTGTTGACCAGTCTCTCTGGATCCTAATTGCTGCATGTCCCAGTTGTGCAGACGAGTTCTGGCAGCTCTAGTCTTAGGCTGTGTCTTGGAGGTGAGTTCTTTTTTCAGGTCTTTCCTTCCTTTTCTTCTTACTGTTCCTTTCTTCATTTCCTCTTTCCTCCCTCTTTTCTTTTCCTTTCCTGCTGGCCTCCTTGGACCCCAGTTTATATAGTGAAACTTGAGTCCTGCTTAGCTATACCTTAACTAATTATTTTAGTATAATTTTACTAACCAATCAGAACATATGGTAACAGAATTACCTAACGAATCATACCCCACCACCTTAGTTGATTTACACCTAGCAACATTAATTATACAGCAGACAGAAACAATTACAAAGCAGACAGAGATCACACAGACAAACAATAGGAAAGTGAAGGACCGTAATCATAGAATGAGGATTCCACAACCTCAACTATTGATAAAAAAGTTTCTTGCCAGATGAAATGCTGTTAAACTAAGTTTCCTTTACCCATCGTGAGATCCATTTATCTAGTGACAGTGGGTGCCATTTGGACTGGATCTCCTTCTAACAGCCTGGTATGACACTATTTTAATGCAATTTAGATGGAATGTGGGTGGATGAGATTCTGTGGCCTGCATTGTGCCGGGGGTCAGACTAGATGATCATAATGGTCCCTTCTGACCTTAAAGTCTATGAGTCTGAGTAATGTGAATATGTGAATCCAAGCTTTACAGCTAATTGCTGCTGCTCTAAATTCTGGCTGCAGAAGAAGGCTGCAATGTGGCTATGGAAAAAACATAGTTACAGAGTTGCCAGTGTTCTGCTGCTTTCCCTGTGCACTGCTGTCCCTTTCAGCAGGGAAAGGAGCATAACCCCCCAGCCTATCCACTCTTCAGCTCCAGGAACTGCCCCTGCTCCAACCCTTTCCCCAAGCTACTGCCCCACCTTTTCCGTATCGTCTCCCTCCAGCGAATCCTGCCCCTGCTCCTTCCTCTCCTTCCCAGAGCTTGCACGCTACAGATCAGCTCTTCACAGCATTCCACAAGTGTTGGGAGAGTGGAGAAAGAGCCTGTCAGGTCAGGGACAGGCGGCAGAGGGAGACAGCTTGGTGCCAGTGGGTGCTCCACTCCCTTTAATTTTTCCCGATGGATGCTTCAGTCTCAGAGCTCCCACGGTGCTGGATGTCTCTGGAGACACAGCTCTAGGACAAGGCTGGGTATTCTGCTGCTTTCCCCACCAGCAGGGGCAGAACTGCAATCAGCTCCTCCAACTGTTTTACCAACCCAGCTCTCCCACCCCCCAGGTAATGCAGGGAAAGTAGGGTGGGGAAGAGTGTGGGGATCCAGGCTGGGAAGCGGGTGGAGTCAAAAAGAGGCTCATGTGGGGAAGTCCCATGGTCCTCCATTAGCTTCTCTCCCCCTTATGGTCAAGAAATTAATTTTACTTTCTCCTCTGTCCCCAGAATTTCAGTTTGGAGGAAGGTCCAGACATTTGGAGACTTTTGTTCCATTACTGAGCTTGCAAACCAGGCCTGGAAGTCCCACAGTGCCAAGCACCTTCCTGGTATTTTGGCACTTCTATTTTCAATTTCGGGACTGGATACGCAGAGAAGGTCCAAAATGGTAGAGTGAGAAGGATTGGAGATAGAGTTATTAAAACCTTTATAACTATGAAAATCATACCTCAAATTCCCATTGCAGTTGGGGTGACCATGCAAAATCATTCTTAGTACAGTTGGTCAAAAGATTTCAAAACTTGATTTTTTTTTCTTTTTAACAAAAACAGGGACAATTTTTCTTCACAAATGTTCATGGAGACATTATGTTCATGGAAAAATAAACCTAACTTTGACCTCGTTCTAGCTCCTTAACCAAACTATTCCACCTGTCTCCTCTTACTAGCAATGAATCAAACTGAGCTGATAGAGAGACACAGTGTAACTGAAAGGAGAATTTGGATCAATGTACTAAATTCATCCTTGGTAAAACTCCACTGATATTAATAGAGCTGCAGTAATGATTAGTTTATAGTTTGTATCATGGTGGTGTCTAGGAATCCTAATCAGAGATCAAGGGCCATTGTGCTAGAAGCTAGATATGTAACAACGAAAACAGCCCTTCTAGAAAACTCAGAGCTTGATCCAATTTGGCGATGTGGATTTGAGAAAGGAAAGCAGCAATCTGTTCTTCCTCTGGGGCAGATCCCATTTCATATGGCATGAACCATAACAGTAGGTGGTAACTCAGAATAGGATGTATGTAAAGTTTTGTACTTCTGCCAAAGCCAGTGATAACAGATCTATAAGAGAAAGCTTCATGTCAATGTTAAGCTATTCCGATACTGCAACTTCAATAAACAAGGGACATAGAGTCTCCATATCTGGATTTAACAGCGAGGGGAGAAATAATCCAGGAAAAAAGAAGTACAGTGTGCCATCAGAATGCCTTTGATCCTTGAACTGGGACTATGCAATGAATTTGGCTTCCCAGAAACTAGCACAGATTTTCACATGAGAAATTCTTCTATTTTTGCAGACATGAAAGAGTGCCGAAGCTCCGCTGCAGAAATTTCTGCTAAGAGAGTTCCTAAGCAATTTATTTTTTTTTAGATTTTATTTCTTCTCTGAAAAATGGAGTATGAGAGAAGCTATCTAATCTATTTTATTTTATCTTAACTGACTGTTTTATATTGTTACCCACCTTTGTCACTCTGGGTGTGTTCCCCATGGAATCAATAGAAAAAGTTTAGTCAAGTCCCTAGTAGCCTTCATGGAGACTCCGGAACTTCTCCATTTTTGGGGTCAATATTCTCTTTAGGAATTTGTTTGGATTTCTCATTAAGATTTTGTTAATCTCCCGGAGGGTTTTCTGGTAAAAGGAATGTTGTCATTCAAAATGCCTTTTCTAAGAAACAAACATTTGTTAATTATTTCCTGATCTGATTTATTATTCACCTTATCTTCTCTGGCAATTCATATCATGGCCAGATTACTTCATCTAAGTATACGAATAGTACAGCTGTGTTGATTTATACCAGCTGAGCATCTGGTTCACAGAATCACCAGTATTGGGCATAGAATCATAGAATACTAGGAAGGAACCTCGAGAGGTCATTGAGTCCAGTCCCCTGCCCTCATGGCAGGACCAAATACTTTCTAGACCATCCCGATAGACATTTATCTAACCTACTCTTAAATATCTCCAGAGATGGGGATTCCACAACCTCCCTGGGCAATTTATTCCAGTGTTTGACTACCCTGACAGTTAGGAACTTTTTCCTAATGTCCAACCTAAACCTCCCTTGCTGCAGTTAAAGCCCATTGCTTCTTGTTCTATTCTCAGAAGCCAAGATGAACAAGTTTTCTCCCTCCTCCTTATTACACTCTATATGGCTCAATAGAAACCAGCACAAGGAAAAGAATTAGTGCATGTCAATTGTAATTGGGTTTTTTTAGTGGTATGCTTAATGAATAAAGTCATTAAAATTAAAGCACTCATAAATCCCTCTTGTGTATTTTAGCTGCTGCTATTGTGTGCTGTACCAAAAATGCAAACCAGATGTAGTTCCGGTTGAAGTCTATGGAAACATTTCTGTTAACTTCGGTAAGAGCATAATGGGATACTTTGCAAGAAACTAAAATATGCACTTATTGGAAACAAGATTGCCCTATGACAGTGGTCTCCAACCTTTTTACACCCAAGATCACTTTTTAAGTCTCAGAACAGGCGAAGATCTACTGCCCCACCCCTTCCTCGAAGCCCCACCCCTTCCTTGAAGCCCCACCCTCTCTATTCTCCTGTCTATCACTTGCTATCCCCAGCCCTTTTATACTCTGTTAAACAGTTTATTTTTAAATTATACAATATATAAAATTAAAATCACATGTTTATAGTTATGAAATAAATGGTCTGTTTTTAATTCATGCTATTTAAATGTCAAATGAAGTATTTACAATTATACATTTTGTTCTCTGCTATTTTGTAAATCTAAAATCAAGTATTGATAATTATATATTTTTTCTTCCAATAACAAAGTCTCAGTGTGATACCTGTGACTGAACAGTATCTGCCAGTGTCTTGAAGTCTGGGCTGTAGTCTGAGATTGCTAGTCATATACAGTCCATCAGATGGGCATCTGTGATCCTGCGCTCAGCCCAGGAAGCTTGCTGCAGTACAGCTGGAGCTAGACGCAGCCTCCCTGGGCTGAACGCAGGGCAGCTGGGCTGGAGGGAAGATAAGTGGCTGCCCAGCCAGCTGGCCATGATGCTCAGACAGGGTGCACCAAGCTCCACGTGGGCAGGTGCAGAGGAGAAGCCGCTGGGGCAGCCTCTTTCAGCTGAAAGCCACAGTTAGCTGGCTGGGGTGTTTCAGCCGTCCTGACCTCCCAGCTCCCACCATTCCTCGCAGCTACTCACCCGTGTTGTTGCTTGGTGAGTAGCTGCTCCTCAAATGAGGAAATCTAATGTAAATGTTCTGCGCAGGCACATAGTTCAGAGAGGGCTCAAGAGCTACTCTTAGAGCCCCTGAGATCTACCGGTAGATCGCGATCTACTGGTTGGTGACCATGGCCCTATGACATAAATGTTCTTGTGCTGCTTTATCAGCATCTACTTTGAGTTCTGTTCTCTTTGTAAAAGGCTACTCCCAGAAGATTTCAGAAGCACCCTGCAATCTTTTTAAAAAAATGCACGAGACAAAGAAGCACAAAGAAAACAAGAGGTAACCGTGTTGCCAACTTAGTGCTGCCTGCAGTCACATGATGGTCTTATAAAGGCAATGGTGATTATATTCTTGAAGCTGTTTGTAGTGTTTTATGACACTTTAAATTGATCAGATTTTGCTAGACTGGTCCTTTTTCTTATGCTTATTTTAAAACCAATTGAATATTTGGGTGGAGAGTGGAACAATATTTGGGTGGAGAGTGGAGATGAGAACTCATGCAAATGTAGAGCTGCACTGAAGTCATTTTTAATACTGGAAGATGTATTCAGACATCTCTGTAATTTTTTTTTCCAGGCAGGGAGCAGGTATAAAATGCTTGTTTTGTGTCTTTCCCGCCCCTCTTGGCTCTCTCCCTGACACATTTCTGAGATTCTTTTCTGGTTTCACCGAATTAGAACATGAATAGAGTTCCCCCCACTATATTCCAGATGGGAGGCTACAGAAGTGGTATAATTTTAATTTGAAAGATGCATGAGTCAGCTTTCATTTAAATTATGTAAATATCCATGTTCTACACCGAATAAGTGAAGACACACTCAGGAGCACAGTTTGTAATTATATATAATAGGCGTGCACCTTTTGATTTAACACATCACCCTTTTCAGGTTGGAACTGGGGATATTAAAGATGAATCACTATGATCTTCATCTTGCAAATACTGACATGTGCTTAACTCAAGGTATAAAAGTAGCCCTATTGAAGGCACTGACTTATTTGAAATTAAACATCTTTGTAAGTATTTGGAAGACTGCAGTCAACAGATCCGATTGGAATATTTATATGTATGAATACCTTTTCAATTACTGTATATAACAAAATTAACCTAACTCAGGCCATGTTTGATGAAGTCCCTACCACTCATGGGCACTGTCTGGTGCTGCTCCAAGAACCAAAGACCCACTGGAAAAAAATAGGGGGTGCACAGCACTGAGGAGCCACAGTCATGGCGGGAGAGGTTTGTGACATGTTATTAAAGATGAACATTGGAAGTTTCTTGCCTTAAACCCATGGTGTCCAACCAGTTCTGAAGCAGTAGGCACTATAGTGAACTGGACACACTCAACCGGCCATATAGACACATGGCCAGTGGCTAGCATATTGGACACCATAGCTATGTCTATACTGCACCCGTTTTGCGCAAGAAATATGCAAACGAGGCTTGGCGTGGAATATCGCCGAGCCTCATTTGCATAATTAATGAGCGCCCGCTCTTTGCACAAGAGGCTTTTGTGAAAAATGGAGCCATCTACACGGCTCCTTTTTGCGCAAAACCCCCCTCCTGAGCAAGAGCCGTTCTTCCGTATTTTTTTTCTGGAAAAACAGCTCTTGAGCAAGAGTGGTTTTTTGGGCAAAAAAGAGCTGTGTAAATGGCTCCTTTTTGCACAAAAGCCTCTTGAGCAAAAAGCGGACGCTCATTAATTATGGAAATGAAGCTTGGTGATATTCCACACTTAACCTCATTTGCATATTTTTTGCACAAAACAGGTGCAATATAGACACAGCCCATGGCCTTAAACCAACACTTTACAATGGCACCAGTAAGTGGCAGGAGCATGCACATGGCACACAGTGAAACTGCAAGGTTGTATTATTAAACTAGCATTCAGTGATTCACAGGAGATGACTCCGTGGGTGCTTCAGGACTCAAGCACCTCCAACAAAAACAAAAAACAGTACTCGTGCTTCCAGTTGAATGAATGAATGAATGAAATATTATTAATAATATAACATTAGTAAATAACATCATTCGGCACCTTGTTTGGGACAAAAGGTGGGATGGGAGGGAAGTGAAAAACACCCTCCAGAATCAGGGCCAGATTAAGACCATTAGAGGCCCTAAGCACTGAAAAGATTATGGTGCCCCTCCCCAACATGTAATTCAAAATAAAAACAACACTATACCATAAAATCTCTCTTTTTTGTGTCCCTGCTTTGCTGGTGCCCTAAGCACGTGCTTTGTCTGCCTATTAGGTAATCCAGCCCTGTCCAGAATACATTTACTAGAAGGCAGCAAATCAAAACTTTCCAGAGGCTTTGAGTCTGTGGAGCAATAGATCACATGCCCTGCTGACATGGAGCCCAAGTTGAGCATAGCGGTTGGAAATGACAAGCTAACCCTGAAGGTAGATTAGCACTTATAAACACTTAACACAAAAATGGAAAAACTTTGAAAACTGTACCTATTGAAAGCCTTTCTAAGGGGCCATACCAGTGTCTTGGTGTTGAGAGATGAGCCTTTTTAATGTTTGGAAATGAATAATTTTAAAGCTGAATATATTACCAGTGCAAGAGCCTAAAGAGACTACATTTTGAATATTAATAGTCTCCTAATCCACTCTAAAGTCCAGTTAAAATGGGCTGGAGTAGAGATTAAACAGTGTGTCATGCACACCATATTGCATTTCCATGTTTTCTCACACACAAAACTAAGGCGGTGTCTCCTGTTTTCACTGTGCTTTCATTTTCCATGCCATGAATAGGAACTCCCATATGGCTCTAACCTTGACCATGGTTTGAGAATATAAGAATGGCCATACTGAGTCAGACCAATCATTCATCTCTGGATGATTCGATCTCTGGATTCGATTCTCCCAGGATTTGATCTCTGACATCTGGCCACTGCCAAGTGCTTCTGAGAAAACACACAGAATAGGGGAACTTTGAGAAATCCATCCCCTATGGTAGGGGTGAGAAATGTTTGCTGCTACTTGTTAACCACTGGAGCCGAAGTAGGTGCTCTTTAGAGAGGTCAGAAAGAGCCCCCAATGTTACCCCCCCCGATACATACGGGAACATTACTGGTTGTTCTCCTTCCTCAGAGAGCAACAGGAAAGTGCACAGTTTGCTCCATTCCTAACTTTGGCTGAGGGACACAGGGTGGGCAGATGAACCTGACCTGACCAGGTGGGGAACATGCGCCCCTCCCACAGCGGTGCCTGCTGGAGCTGCAGCAGCCATAGAGAGGCGTGTCTCACCTGGCCCCAAGCTCCTGGGGTGAGAGAGGGCTAAGGTTGTCCTCTCTGCCTGGAGCAGCTTGCATATTGACCCCCTCATCCTGAGCACCACCCCAGAGCAATGATTTAGATGAAGAAAAATAAAACTTATTTGAGTTAAGGATCAGAGCAATGCCTGGTCAATCTTCTAGTAATAAATATAGGGAGTTGAAAAGACAACAATTAGAAGGACTAGTCACACAGAGTTCCTTTAAAATACAGCATTTACAATACACAGTTTATAATTAATGGATTATTTAAACACTGATAATATATCAGCAGCCAATATAATTGCATTTACTTAATTTTAAAATTTACTTGTTTAATTAAAAATGGCGTCCTAAACATATCTGGAAACTTTTATATCTGTAGTCATTTTGTTATTAATAGTATCTTATACAGGTTAGCATAAGATTAGCAATAGCCTGGCAACATTATACATATTTTATATGGCATATATAGTCATCCATTCATAATTTATACCTTATGTTGCCAAAACATTTATTAAACATTGATAGCTGGTTTTCTGTTACTGTTAGGGTGCATTATAAAAAGAATAAAATAGCTCAAACATGGCCACAACCTTTGTATCAAAATCCACTTATTGTTAATACTTTCGCTGACGGTGGCGGCATAACAATCACCATAATGTATGTAAAATAATTTATGAAAGCATCTACACCTACTCATTTGTCATGTATAGCATGTGTCAGGAAACACTCTTAAACCTCTATGTAAAACAGATCAGTCAGGGTTGACAGAGTTAACTCTGTTGTCTTTTTCTGGACAAAAGCTATTTGCTCAAACTGATTATTGAATTTGTGTGGCTTGTATTATCACTTATGGGAAACGTCATGTTGGTTTGTTGTGGAGAGAATACTTAGATTCTTCCTGTTCTGGCATCCAGGAGCTTTCTCACTTGAATAGAATCCTACGTTAGTCTTCCTGCAATTTCTCCTTATCTCTAGATGTATCTCTATGTGGTACTGACTGTCCGGTTGCAATTCCCCTTCCTTCTTTATGAGTACTTTCATGTTATAATGGTCACCCAAAATGCATATTGACCACCTCAAATAGATGAGGAGTTAGTTACAAGTTGGACTTCCCTGGTCCGGCACCCTTGGGTGTTTGCCGGACCAGGGGAGGTCAGGCCTTGGGGTCTCCTCTCCTGGCTACTGGCCTGGGCAGTGCCTTGCCCTGACTCACTAATAGGGTTCCTTGCTCCCAGGCCACTGCCCCAGCAGGCTACCTGCTGCCAGACTGGCTGATCTCCCACCCACTGGCAAACTCTGTGGCTGGGGCTCTCTGGTCTTGCAACATCCGTGGTCCAGAGAGTCCCAGACCACAGAGGTTCAACCTGTACTATCTTTAAAAAAAAAAAAAAAAGGTTGATCTCAAGATTGACTAGCTAGTGACCCAAATAAGAACAATTTGTGACCACTAGAACATGAGAGATTGAACATTACACTGTGCTAGTATTATCCTGGAAGAGCAAAAGGGATGGCCAAGTCACACAGCAGACAAATCTTAGGATGGGGGTAGAAGTGAGAATTGCATCTCCTCAGATGAGTGCTAATGTATAGAGGGCTCAGCATGCTACTTGTGGGCCACATCTGCTCTTGACATGGGGAGATTACTAGTAAAAATGCCGAAGTCATTTCTATGATGTATGGATCCATGATTGGTAGTGCAGTGATGGGAACTTTAAAAAGACAAAATGAAGGCTGCTCTAGACACAATCTCTGGGATGCATCCGGAGCTACTTACACAGATGTAAGTCCTGTTAAAGTCTTCTACCAGCATAGTACAATCACGGTCCTATCTGGATTTATTTATTTATTTTAAAGGGACACATTTTTCTTGAATTTTTTAACTTTTTTTCATTTAAAAGGTTGAAATGTGAAAATTTTCCGTTGGCTTCAATCACTATGAAATGTTCAATTGTCAAGAGATTTTCCTGAAAGAAGTCGAGATGTTCAACCATGAGTTTCCAAAAACCTTCTGTCTCACTGCAGCATCAAAGGGTACGTCTAGACTACAGGGTTTTGTCGACAGAAGTTTTGTCGACAGATACTGTCGACAAAGCTTCTGTCGACAAAGAGCATCTACACTACATTCAGTTCTGTCGACAAAGCAAGCTGCTTTGTTGACATAACAGTGTGGACGCAAAGGACAGTTTAGATGCAATAATGCCTTCTGTCAACAAAACTCTGTCGACAAAAGGCGTTATTCCCTGTAAAATGAGGTTTACCAGCGTTGACAAAACTGCTGAGTTCTGTCGACGTTATGTCGACAGAACTCAGCGGTAGTGTAGACGCAGATTTAGTTTTGTCGACAAAAGTCCACTTTTGTCGACAAAACCCTGTAGTCTAGATGTACCCTACGATTAAAATAACTGTATTTTGTTTTGAGGGCATGAATGTTAATTTGGTTAATTCCAAATGGAGTATCTGTGTAAATAGGAAAACAACTTTTTGTTATTTCCAGCAGTAGGAAAATGTAGGTTGAAAGCTGGAAGTCTGATAGGGGTGGAGTGAGAACAGACTATCAGGCATGTGGCATGAGCATTTGAATTAAGAACCTTCCATATCCTCAAAGGGACTGGCCGATAGTTAATTCCTAAGGAGCCGAGGCTCAATTCTGTTGCACTTGACTTCTCTAGAGGAGACTTCGGGCCTCACAATTTAAATAATGTTGTCACACATTGTCTGAGTGTCCTCTCACCTGGAGTTGATAGAGAGAAAGTTTTGTAAGCAAGAAAAAAAATCAGGTCTATGGCTATTGATAATACAGTACTGGGAGCCTGAGGATAAAGAGTTCCCAGGAGCTTACTAGTATATTTGTAATATCATTATAGAGAGCCCTGAAAGCATCTGAAAAAGGCATTTATCTATATTTTAGTGTTAATATCTGTCAGAATTATGCCCTGGTTCACTCGTTTCATTAGCAGTTTGACAGAGGTGCAAGGTTGTGTCCCCAGAGTTCTCAAACACCTTCAGCTGCCATGTAAATGGCCTCCCTAATGCATATGCTATTCCATGTCCATGCATTTTCCAGCCTTATCAAATTGTTTCTTCCTGTGACAGGAAAATCTCACACCACTCCCTGCCACTTAGACAAATGCGATTCAGATGAACAGTGGCTTTTTTTCCTCCATCATCTCATTAATGGGATTGAGAATCCTGAGCACCTTGCTCGTGAGTCCCATGCAAGATTAACGATCTTCCATACTTTTCATATTCCCTCCGATCTCTTTTTTTAGATAGTGCCGTCTGGATTGATTTGTGGCCTTTGCCCAGGTCCATGCATCTTGATTCTGACAGATCATTTTTATGAGTCCGGCTTTAATGTGCCTTTCCAAGTTTAGGTTGTTTTGCGTCCGTTTTGATTTTTTGCCTGCAGAGAAGCAAAGTGCTTCTAAGGCCTGTGTAGATAATTGGTAAATGCTATAGAAATGTGTATCGATGCCTTAGCTAGCTTCCAACAATATTCTTTCTACTGGGTCTTGGCATCCTGTTGTTTCATTACTGTTAGAGTGCCCGCTGTGTTATCTCTGCAGCGGTGAGTGGGTAGTTTGACAATGTGATCCTTTGGGGTTTTTTTTGCTATGTGATACTCACTATGAAGGGCTTGAACAGTGCTCGTGCTTCAGTACTAGACGATTTATGATAGTTTCAAAATATTGTGCTGGAATTATGATGGAGGCACATCCTCTGTTGTTATTTTTAATGACATCAGTGTGGATGCAGCAGCTGCTTTGGGACTAGATAATTCTCTATTTTCATGCAATTAATCTGTGCCATTTTACACTAGTCCACTCCAATGCAGCTTTTCTGTGAAGGAAGATGCCACTCTGACAGGTGTTAACAGAGCTGGGATTTAATGAAAACAATATGCCATCTCAGGCTGCTAGGTGCAACTTCCTGTATCCTCTTCATTCGTCCAATTTATGGCTGAGGTATAGCAGTTGTCAGAGGAGGGCTTGGGAGAGTAGGAGCCAATGTTCCCTATAGTCTATGCACTTTGGCAGCCACTCAGGAGTGATTCAAATGCCCTCCCCCAGCTAATGAGCAGAGCACCAATAGCTGCCAGGATGTGTCTCTACTGATGGTGCACATCCACAAATGCCTTGATGCACATAATAAAATTTATTCCTCAAGCGGACAGAAAAAAAAAAGAGGGAACATTGGTCAGAGCCAGTGGAATTGGTTAGTAGGGCTTCATTGCATGAAGGATAATGTGACTCCTGTGCATTGCAAATATCAAGGGAGACTTTGATTGCTTTCCCCACATAGCTGATGGATCATGATTAAGTTTGAAAGAAGAAAGAAGAAAAGGAATGAGGAAGGGATATGAGCTACACACATCAACTTACTGTCCACAGATCCTGTTATTGGAGACAGAGCACAAAAGAGGTAAGAACTATGATGATCTAAATGTCTTGAACCATAAATATGAGCACTGGAGAAATCTTCTGAAATAACAGTCACAAATAGCTTTGCTTCTGATCTCTAGCTTGCTTGGGAAGATTCCTCCTATGTTCCCCTTGTTACTTGCATTTGGCATGGGAGGGTGATTTGAGGACTAAAGGAATTGAGTTGATGCAGTTTATTCAAAATGGGGAACTTTAATATTAAAGTTGGATGAATATTTCGCAACAAGTAACTGAGTGGAAGAATATAGCACATTTTCCTCTTCAGAAGTTGCATGGTGTATAAACTGTACTGATTTGTTCACTCTCTGAAATGGATGGTCTCAGATTTTGTGGGAGCAAATTTTGATCTAGAGCTGCTTCTGAAGTGTTTGCTGTATGTGTATTCCTTCAGGTAGTCACTTCTTAATGTGCAAGCTGTGTGAGGACACAATCTAAGTCACATGGTATACAATTTCTGTTTCCTGATTTCAATTTAAAATTAATGTAATTTAATCACATAATAAATAGTTAAAACACCTGAAATTTATTTTCTGCCGACACTGATAGCAGGAAACCTTCATGCATATGACTATATTAAAAAGGAATAAAAACCAAGTGTGGTTATTGTTGAAATGAAATTTTATTTAGAAGTCATTGAAATGTTTGTAGACAGACTCACACAACATTCTCCTTATATCTACACTGCACGCTTACTTTTAACTAAACTATTCCGGAATAGTTATTCCGAAACAACTTACTTTGAAATAGCACATCTAAACTACAAGGAAGTCCTGAAATTAGTCCAAGGCAGGCTTCCCTAATGTGGACGTGCTATCTCGATCAGTGGCGGATATAGGGCAGGGAGAGCGGGGCGGCTGCCCCGGGGCTTTGCGCTTCAATAAGCCCCACGCTCTGAGCCCCGCAAAACTCTCATCTGCCCTGATCTCAGTTTAGAGCCCCAGGTAGAATAACTTAGAATGGCCCTGGTGAGGGGCTATTTTGAAATAGCAGCAGAGAAGCGTCTACATACACCTTATTTCAAAATAGTTATTTTGGAACAGGCATTATTCCTCGTAGAATGAAGTTTACAGATTTCGGGCTAAGCCATCCATTGATGGGTAAGACACTCACATTGTTGTTTCGAAATAACACTAATTATCTCAAAATAAAAATGCAGTGTAGACAGGGTGTATCTACACAGCAAAGTTATTTCAGGATAACAGCTGTTATTCTGAAATAACTATGCAAGTGTCTACACAGCAATTGCATCATTTTGAAATAATGGACGGCTTATTCTGACTTCTGTAAACCTCATCATATATAGAGTAGCCCAGTGTCTGAGAGTCTGTAACGCCGAAATGCTGGCTGTTCCCTCTGGGCGGCGCTGTTGCCGAAATACTGGCTGTTCCCTCTGGGCAGCCCGTGCTGCATGGGGAGTGTGAGGCCCAAACGGCTGCTTGTGCTGCTTGCTCCCCCACGGTGGCTCGACTGAGCGGCGCAGAAGTCAGCCGAGTGCCACGGCGGAAGGGGAAGGGGGGTGGGGCAGTGACGTACATGCCCGCGGTGGGGCCTGGCCATGTACATCACCGCCTCGCCCCCCTTCTCCTCCTGCCTTGCTGCTCAGCCGGGCCGCCACAGGGAAGCCCAATCAGCTGCTTGCTTGCTCCGCAGCGGCCTGGCTGAGCGGTGCAGAAGTCAGCCAAGCTTCTGCGGGATGCGAAGGGGGGTGGGGTGATGACGTGTGGCATGACAGCGGCTCCAGGCCCCGCCCCCTGGATGGGAACGTCACTGCCCCCCTTCGCCTCCTGCCATGGCACTTGGCTGACTTCTGCACCGCTCAGCCAGGCTGCCGCATGGGAGCAAGTGGTGCAAGTGACCGTTTGGACTCCACGGTCCCCTGAGTGAGAGGCAGGAGGCAGAAGAGAAGAGAGAGAGAGAGGCAGGAGGTGGAGGAGAGCTGAGAGAGAGAGAGGGAGAGGCAGAAGAAGGGGGAGAGAGAGAGAGAGAGACGGAGTGAGAGACCGGAGGCTCAGGAGAGAAGACTGACATGGAGGAGAGACCTGAAAATCCTGTCTTATGATGGGCTAATTGGCTAGTTCTCTGAAGAATAATGCCTATTTCAAAATAGCTATTTCAAAATAAGGCGTGTGTAGATGCTACACTTCTGCTATTTTGAAATGGCCCTGGTGAGGGGCTATTCTAAGTTATTCCTCCTGCGGCTCTAAATTGAAATAGCACGTCTACATTAGGGAAGCCTGCCTCCGACTAATTTTGTGGCTTCCCTGCAGTGTAGATATGCTATTTCAAAATAAGCTATTTTGTAATAACTATTCTGGAATAGCTTATTCCGAAATAACTGTGCAGTGTAGACGTAGCCAATCTCTGTCAATCACAGAAGGTCCTCTTAATTGAAATAACAGACATGAGAGTAGTCAGATTTAAAATTTGTTAGAATTTTGTATGCTATCTTCCCTATTTACCATTTTCTTTTCCCACATAAATATACCTACACATGCTGATTTCCTATTAAAAGGTCTTTCTGTTCAACCATAATTACCCTTGGGGCCAGTGCCTTAGAAATTAGTCCTGTGGCATCTTAAAGAATAACTGATTTATGTGGGCATAAGCTTTTGTGGTTTTTAAGTAGTTTTAAGTGTTTTTTACCCACAAAACCTTATGTCCAAATAAATCTGTCAGTCTCTAAGGTGCCAGGGGACTCCTCGTTGTTCTTGCTGATATAGACTAACATGGTTCCCCCTCTGAGACATAGAAATTACTCACAGAAAGACAAGCAGTTGTGTGTAAGTTATTTGATTTGGTCTAATAGATTTTATCTAATCTATTTATGTTACACTAATCTCCATCATAATTCTGCTTGGGGAGGTCTCTGCTGGGTATTGGCCTTTTGCAGCCATGTAAAGAGCTTTCTGTTTTTCAGCTCACACCTGATTTTGCTAAGCACTGAGAAACTTCATCCCGTAGATGCCAGAGGCACTGATCTTGTACAGACACACACTAAAGACAATGAGAAAATGCACAGTGTGTCAAGATAAGCAAACGTGCAAGAGTCTCGGAGGCTAGAGGCTTAAGAATGAATTTAAGCTTATTGGGGCCCAAAATGTGATCAGATGTTAAGCTTTTGATTGCTAGACTATATAATGAAAATGATGCTCTCTACCTCTAGTAACTCACAGCTCTGAAATTTGAAAAAAATAACTATTTTCTCCTCTGCTCCCTTTTGCCCAGATACACAGACTTGGGGTTAAGGCCAGGCACTTGCCACTGCTTTAGGTTGCATTATTGTTGGTTTTGTGCATTGTGGTTCTCTCTGAGTAAATATTCCTGCCCTTGGGCACACAGAATGCAACAAAATTCGAACACCACACTTCAGGCACATAAACTGCATTGGGAGATAGTACAGGGCTGAGGTGGTGAGGAAAGCCCCTGGGATGTGGCAAACTCATTGTTGAATTAATTCAATACAGTCATTTGTTTTAAGGAGACATTTTCTAAAGGTTAGCTCCATTTTAAGGACAGTGTCTTCCAGTGACTCTCCCAGTTACTCCAAGTTTTGCTAGCATATCTATGTCAGTTAGCAGTGTGACTTTTTATGACGGAGCAATAGCAGTCAAAAGGCTGTGTAGATCCAATTATCCTGTCAAATAAGCGTTTTTGTCAGTATAACTTATTTGACATGCTGAAGCAGCATAAAGTATAGAAACAAATGCTTTTTTGCTAGTGTTAACTGGGTTTCCACTAAAAATATTTTGCCAGTAAGCTATACCAGGTCAGCTATACTGGGAAACTTTTAAGTGTAAATGAGGCATACGTCTTTTCTGAATAAGGAGCATAGTGTTCATTTCCTTCAGGAGAGCCAGTTAAATAGTAGTCACTGAGAATTTTCTGGGTAGAACATCATATTTTTAATTACATTATTCAATGTTTTTTATTATTCATCCAGCTTCTACAATGGTGGACAAATAATTTGTGAATAATTCTGAGATTTGAACAATATTTCACATAATATAACTTCTGATAATTTGAATTGATTAATTTTGATATAGGGCTCTAAGGCCTGATCTACACTGGAGAGGAAGGTCAACCTAAGATACACAATTCTGGCCACTTTCATTGCCTAGCTTGAGTCGGTGTATCTTACATCTCTGTCCACACTGTGAGAGATCGACAGGAGCACATGCTCCCACCAGCTTCCCTTACTCCTCACAGGAGGAGTACTGGACACTGGTGGGGGCTGCCCTGTGCACTCGATTTAGGGGGTCTACACTAGAAGATCGACTTCTGCAGCATCAGTCTTCTCTGTAGTATAGACATGCCCTAAGGGATTATTTTCTTGATCAAACTTTTCAAAATGTGATGTGTTTTCTTCCCCTCTCTTTAATGACATTAGCACACCTGTATTTTTTTTCTAGTGTTTCCTTCTCAAACTCATCTGTCGTCAGTTGTTCATAGCTGCTTGGGGCAAGTTTGAAAACCCTAATTTATTACTGAAACCCTGGTTTCACTATATATTGCTCATGGCTCCAATTTGTCTAGCTATTCTTCTTGTGTCCCCTGTCATATTTTTCAACAGTGTATAAATATTCAGAAGGATTTGTCTTTGTATTCCTGCATCTCAGCAGTAGAGGTAGAGAGTTGCAGACAATTGTACTGTTACTTTCAGAAGCATGGAGCCATTCAAAGTAATTGGTGCTGATTAATTGCTTTTTTTTTTTTACTTTGTACAGATTTATAGGTATCTCCTCTGATTAATAGCTTAGAGCAGTGTTTCAGTCATTTGTTGGGGATAGATTTAAACTAATCTGCAATCACGATGGCTCTCCAAGAGATGAATCTATCACTGTCAGATGTGTAATGTGCACGGTATTTTCATCTGGCATTGAAGTAGTTAATTTTGTACTAGAAAATATTTCAAACAGATTGATTAGAACACTGGCTGCATTGCTACTGGTTAGAAGAGTTTGGGAGTAGACAAAAGACACATTGTTGCAAACAGTCTTCTAGAGAGAACAGCGGAAAAAGAATGTTGGTTTTTGAAGTTAGTTAGAGGTGGTTTTGGTTGTCCCAAACCAGCAAGCTGAGTTTCCATACCTCGCAACTCCAGTGGACTTCTCTGCAGATCCCAATGTCCTTAAAATCTATGATGACATAGAAGCACTTAGATTCATTGACACAGACTCGAAGATCAGAAGATTGAGTGTTTGTTAAGGACATCTAGGTGGGTTCTTTTTTGATACTTCAATGCTCAACAATACTTGCCTAATACCTCACCAAACATGGTACTTGAAAAATTAAAATCTTTCATTTCTTTTCATGCCAATGCTGAAGTATAGTAACAGCACTGAAGAGCAGGCTAAGGGTTGTTTGGGTAGATGACAAGGATTACTCTGGTATATGTCAGTGCAATACTACTACTAATTAAAGAAGCCATTATGTGATCTATTCCATTAACAGCCCTTGCCACACCTGTAATCAAAATAATAAAATTGACATTAATCACTGCTATTGCCATTCCACAAACATGAACCATGTAGCAGCTCCTAATAGGGGGAAATGAATGCATTACTTTAAAAAAATAATTCTTGACCTCTTCATGCCAGGATTGAATTAGTAACAAGTTACATATTGTATAGATTTTTCAACATTATTAACTGTCTAGTTTGTGGAACTGATTTAACATCAACATCAAACTCCCTCAACAACAAAACAGTTTTAAAGGGTCATCATCCTAATTGCTCCCATGGTTGGATTGTGTTTCTCAGAATTCAAATCCTTTCTGGTTTGTTCCTTCTTTCATGTCAGTAGTGATGTAATATCTGTAAAATCAGATGCGGACTCCCCTATGTGGTTTGAGACACTGTAATCCTTGACATGATACAAAGGAAAAGCGAGGACATGACGGTAGAGAGATTAACCTAGGCATGGAATTAAATAACATCCTCCAAAGCAGAGGACTAAATGTCTTTTTTTTTAACATCTGGCATTGGTACATCTGGCAGTGGCCACTGTCGGCAGACAAGATACTGGGCTAGATGGACCTTTGGTCTGACCCAGTATGGCCGTTCTTATGGGTTCAAAAAAGAGCTAGATAAATTAATGGTTAGGTCAATCAATGGCTATTAGCCTGGATAGATAGGAATGGTGTCCTTAGCCTCTGTTTGTCTGGAAGTGGATGATAGGAGAGGGCTCATCTGACGATTACCATATGTTCTTATGTTCTAACATCATTGTGCGCTTCCCAAAATGAACCTATATGGAGTAAATATTTTCTCTCATTGCCACTGCAGAGCTGTGAAAACTCAGGCATAGAGAGATTAAGGGTCAGTTTTTATAGGCATGTAGGTACTTAATGATGCACATGGGTAACCCGGGGGATTTTCAGAAGTGTCTAGGCACCTTACTCCCATTGGGAAAGCCCATTAGGGTCTGCATCTTTAGGTGACTACATCCTGGGAAAAATCTGGAATCAAGTGTCCAGGCTTTGCCACTCCTATTAGCATTAAGTAGTGGCACTGAAAGTCCTGATTTACCAAAGCTGGTAGGTCTGTATTTTCATAGGTGATTACACGCATAATTCCCATTGATTTCAATGGGTGGTAGGCAACAAAATACCTTTTAAAAATCTGATCCGGAATCAGTTGTTGGAGCCCATCCATACTGTGCACAACACTGATGCATGTGGTATTGAAATGGGATATAAACACATACTTACATTTAAGCACACACTATGCAGGTTTGGAGTGGTTCACTAAATCAGGACCAAAGTCCTCAGTGGATTGTCCAAGGCCAAAAAGCAAATCAGTGGGAAAGATGGGAATAAAATCTGGAACACCCATCTTTTTAATCTCTTACCAAAATATGAGACAATTAAATTAAACTTTAGCCTCCCTTATTGCTTTTCAGATGAGTTGATTTCTCTAAGGGTTAGAGCAGCCTGTATGACTTATTTTAAAATCTATTCAAACAGTCCTGCTGGCTTGAATTGCAGCTGGTGGTAGCAAACTTTGCTTGCCTCTGTTTTTAATAGATTTAGTGGGACCTATAAAATGAGGCCTGGAAATACTATGTGTTGTGATTAGGAAAGGATTGGGTTTATAATAGCTTAATTTAACGTAAAAATGGCCATACTGGGTCAGACCAAAAATCCATCTAGCCCTGTATGCTGTCTTCTGACAGTGGCCAATATCAGATGGCCCAGAGGCAGTGAATAAAGGTAATCATCAAGTGATTCCTCTTTCTCATCCATTTCCAGCCTCTGACAAATAGGGGCTAGGGACACCATTCTTACCCATCCTGGATAAGTATTGATGGACCTAACCTCCATGAATTTATCTAGTTCTTTTTGAACCCTATTAAAATCTTGGGCTTCACAACATCCTCTGTCAAGGAGTCCACAGGTTGACCATGTGCTGCATGAAGAAAAACTTCCTTTTGTTTTCTTTAAACCTGCTACCAATTAATTTCATTTGGTGACCCCTAGTTCTTATGTTATAGGAACAAGTAAATAATGTTTCCGTATTCACTTTCTCCATATCTGCCATAATTTTATAGACTTCTATCATATCCCCTCTTAGCCTTCTCTTTTTTTCTCACTACCCCTTCTGACTTGGAAGAACAAAAAGTAATGGGCTGAGGTAGAGGCAGAGAAAGTATAAGAGATATAAGAGATGGCTATGTCTACACTGCGGGCTTCTTGCACAAGAACTGTTTTGCACAAGAGTTCTTGAGCAAAAGGTCTTGCACAAGAGCGTGTCCACACTGCCATATGCTTTTGTGCAAGAGATATGCTTTTGCACCATAGCGTTCATGGCAGTGTGGACACTCTCTTGCGCAAGAAAGCTCTGATGGCCATTTTAGCCTGTTGCCCGTCCACGCTGCCTTCTTGTACAAGAGCTCTTGTGCAAGAGGGCTTATTCCTCATGAGGAGAGGAATAACTCTTGCGCAAGAAGCCCTCTGTTCCAATGATTTACTATAAATTTACTTGCGCAAGAACGCGTGTGTAGTGTAGACGCTCCGCAAGTTTTTGCGCAAGAATGGCCGTTCTTGCGCAAGAAGCCTGCAATGTAGACGTAGCCTATATGTATTAGAAAAGTAAAGCCAGAGAAGAGGCTCTTAAAAGCTGGTGGGGAATCTCCTTCGCTGAAGAGAGTCAGGGCCAACTCCAATATCCATCTGTGAAAGGTGGAGATAAAGAAATCAATCTTGCTGTACTGAACAAGGCTAGAGCAGATGATCCTGCTCAAAGCCAATTTTAGAAAGAACGTTGGCAGGGAAAGGGAAATATCTTTGTACCAGCCGACTAGCAGGCTTGTCCTGAAAGGGAATGAAATAATCTAGAGGAAATCACTGTAGTGAACTGGCTTGAGGAGAAGCTGCCAGAGTCTGCACGTGCCCTGATGGGTTCAGTGATGTCACAGCATTTGCTGATGTGCCAAAAAGCTACCTGTTAAAATCTATCATTGCATTAGTTTTAAAGCATTTTTAATGCATTTGCTTTAACAATGTGTGGGTAAGTGAAGAAGCCCCGATGAGTCTTGTGGGCAAGGCACTGGACTGGACATCAGGAGATGGGCCTTCAGATTCCACATCTGCTGTGTGACCTTGGGCAAGTCATTTTGTCCATTTCTGCCTCGGTTATACATGGGGATCTGTAATGGGGAGTCCACCACATCCAAGGCTTGAAAGGGTTATGTTGGCCAGGTAGGCCAATTACCTCCCCAGGATGCATCTATAAGGGGAGCCAGGGAAATAAGTAGAACATGCTCAGCTGGGCAGGAACAGGTGGCGGCTATATAAGCCAGGAATGTGGTAAAGGGGGGGAAGGGCAGTTTGCGGTCACTCCCTGGGGGAAAGGGAGGTGTGTTCAGGACTATTGTAGAGAGTCTACAGTGACTCTCAGGGAGCAGGGTGTTAAGAAGACACCAGCCCTGGAGTGGGAGGGAGGCCAGGAGCTAGGAGAGGGCTCAGGGGAACAGCAGCAAGGTATAAGAGTGCAGACCTCGGCTGCTGACTAATGACCATTAGCCAAGAGGTCGCCCTACAAGCCACTAGTCAAGTGGCCCAGAGGGCAGTAAGCAGGACAACTGCCAGAGCCCATCTGTCAAGAGGGACTTTGACCCCCTGGAAAGGGAGAACATGGGTGGTGATCCAGCCAGAGAGCTACGTTATGGAGACGAGGCTGTGGTGTCTGGCATGAGAGGGGTCTGTAGGGTGAGAGGAGAATAGGAGAGATACTGCCTGAGGAGAGTGCAGTACATGGCAGAGCTAACCCTCAGCATGGCCTGGAAGAGGTGCCACCTGTAATGGCGACCCCCTCATGAGACAGTCATAATACTTCCTCCCTCCTTCTCCCGCTATGTGTTTGTGAAGTGCCTCTCTCCAGTGGGGCCCAAATCTTAGGAGGGTCATTTAGATGCTACTATAAGATTCTAAGCAAGGAATTAAATCTGTTTCCCAATAAGCAACTGGAGTATCTCGAAAGCAGGAGGAACAAGGAGGGCAAGAAATTGGCCAGAACTGGTGAGGAAAAAATCCTCCTGTCAGAGAGGAGAGTGCAGGGAGAATACCAGGGCTGGGTGTGGAGGGGAAGTGAGTGTCATGGTGAGGGTCTATGGCAATTCATCGCAGGTGCGGGGTCAGTTAAGGGCCTTGCATCTGTGGCCCAGGTTAGTGCTGCCAGTAAACAACCCTAGCTCTCTCTGATTCTGGCCCTGAGAATGATCCGTTAGTAGCTCCCTGGTTCACTCTGCTGGACTAGAGAGAAAAGGGGTGAAGATGGAGGCCTAGGGGCCAAGCTAGGCTGCTCTGGTGTACCTACAGCCAGTGTCGAGCTGGGAATAACAAAGGAAGTCTGGCTCAGTGGCGGGCTGGCTGGCTGGGAAGGAAGATGGAGTTCTGCCTCTCTGTCTGAAGGGAGCTTTGTGTAGTTGCACAGAGACAGGCCTGCTTGCTGGAACAACCGCTGAGTGAGTGGCACACAAGTAAGACTCTTTGGGAGACTAGCCCAAAGGGAAGGATAAGGGTACCCACTAGAAGACTAGCCCATTATACAGTTGGGTTGGCTTGCTTCGGTGCTGTTTGGAGCTGAGACCCTCAACACCCCCCCCCCCAGAGTGAGATGAATCTGAGGGGGACAATCAGCTAGTGGGCCAGAGCCCTGCTCAAGTAGGCACTGGAGGCAGAAATTTCCCCCTCCCCCCCCCAGGCAGGGCTGCAGCCAAATGGGGGCCCTTGGAAGATTTAGAAAGGGCAACTGTTCCCACCATGTTACTACATATCCTTACTGGGTGACAGAGAGAATCAGACCCAGTCACCATCTTCTCTTCTCAGGGCAGTGGGGATGTCACACACAGCCAGGCTTACTGGCGAAAACTCACATCTTTTAAAATGTGAAATAAATCCAAGATGGTAGAGCAAGTTACATGGATTATCCCATGTACAGCTAATATGAGGTAGTAACTCATTTTGTGCTCAACTTTTGTAAATATTAACAAGCTATAGAGGACTGCATAGAAAATATATTGTGGTCAAGTTAGTTCCTCCCATTTGTTCCTGAGTTATATTAAAATGTCCCCTGTTTTCTGGCCCATTCAGATGTACCTATGTATCTATTGTTGCCACTTGCTATTCTGCCACTAACTACTTGTCTCACCTGTTAGCTAGAGTTGGTAGGATTTTTTCAAAACAAATATTGATTTTTCTGGCTTTCATAAAACGAGTGCTGGGTGGTATCAAATCTCATGAGTTTTGTGGAAAGCAAAATGGATTTTTGAGGAGGAAGGAAAAATGTTCTTTATCAAAAATTATTTTTCTGGCCAAATGTTTTGATAGAAAATTTTCTGCCAACTCTGCTATTGACATTACCTTGCAATGGACATCTCTGTCCTTATTGATATGGCCTCCTACCCAATCTGAGAATGCAGATACCTGATGGGGCCCTCAGTGGAAGCACATGTACATTTATCATGAGCACAACATTGAAGCCTAGGGGGAAGGAAAATAAACTCACCCTGTGACTCTTTGGCTATGTCTACACTACAAAGAAAAGTCAGAAAAAGTTATGCAAATTGTGAACCGCAATTTGCATATCTCTTTCTGCTTTTCTTCCAAAAGAAGCTTTTCCAATATTTGGCCCATCTACCCCGGGCCAAATGTCAGGAAACAACCCTCTTTCAGAACATCTCTTCTTCCTTGTAAAATGAGGTTTACAGGGATGCCAACAAAACGTGTCCACTTTTCCGAACTTTTTTTCTGAAAAGCGGACGCGTTCCTTGGACAGACCCTTTGAGAGTGTGAGTTTGAGAAGAACTGAATGGTAATGTTTGAGATGCTCCAAACATACTTGACCTACTAACTAATGCAAGTTATATTGGGTATGGATGGGCAACTGCAACAATGTTTGTTAGACAAACTCCATATATCATTCAGTATTCAGATTCACTGAAATGTTTGATGTGAACAATATGAATGGTCTGAAATGAATGTGGAAGAATAGATGCAATCTCAGGCAGAAAAACCATGAGACAGCACTGGCAGGATGTTTGAGAAAATTTGCAAAGCATGGGAATATATTTGCAAAGCATGAAATAGCAGTGAACAATACGGAATCTAAGGCAGCACTGGTTCCTGAAATAATCTGTGTTATGAATTTATCAGTACAGGACGAGCTAATGCAAGATGGAAAATGTAGTAACCTTCCTTCAACCCTTCTTCACTCAGGGTAGTTCCTGCAGGACTCTACTACTGAAGCTGTATTTTATTCTAAAACAGCAGCTAGAACATTTCTTAAAGGTACAGAATATTGGCCATTGTCTTTTTGTTATCTGTGTGTACACTGTCCCACACAATCAGGCCCTAATTTTTGTTAAGGTCGCCAATTGTAACCACATTACGATTAAAGAAGATAGTAATATTTTTCTTTCATTGTAATGTGGTTACAACTGGCTTCAGATATGCACGTTGCTTTGAAACTAGACTATGTGGTTCTGCATTTGTACATATTAAATATACATAAATATTACACAGAGTTGAGACAATTTCACTTCTTAAATTTTAAATGTAAAAATAATAAAGGCTGGACAGTTTGTCTTCCACTGAGCTATTTTCCAGGATTGCAAAAGAAAACCCATTAAAAACAAGGAACTTTAGAACTTGACTAGAATGATACAAACATCCTGAGGCAGAGTGTTCACTCTGAAAGAGCCTCACTTAAAAAGATATCTTGAGATTTTCCCAGTGCATTCACAGGTAGAGTTTCAGAACTATCTTTCACCAACTTGACAGTCTTTTAGATACCTGGAGAACACTTGATGTGAGAGGATAGACTAAAATTTCTGCCAAAAACTTTTCTGTTCACCTTCAGAATTCTTTATTCTTGGCAGAAAAGAGGAGATCTTTCAGTGATTAAACAGAATTTGTGGAATTACAATGAGAATTGTTGAAACTGTGACAGAAACCACTATTTAAATAGGCAAATGTTAGGAAAATGATAGGACACAGTGTGCAAATGAGGGACCCCATTCAGCTCAGAAGCATGGGCTTAATTCCGTCCCTATTCAGCAAAGCAAGTAAGATGTGCATAAGTCCCTTTGAAATCCAAGCACATGCTTTACTGGATCAGGATTGAAGAGGCCCATTGTCTCCTTTGCCTGGAAGGGAAATAAACGTAAGTTCGGAGTCCTACCTAGATAGGATTTCTCTTTCCAGATCCTATGGAAGTCATTCCATGTGAATAAGGATCTGCACTGTGGACAAGAGGGATCAGGGAGTCAAGTGCCTCCGTATGATGGATGGGAGGGGTACTGCCTGTAAAGGATTAAACTCTGAGAATCCCTGAAAAAAATCCAAGAAGTGTTCGCTCATAGCCCCAAATGGAACAGGCAAAATCTGTTTTTCAATTCAAACCTCAACATTTTCTTCCCTTTGGCTCGCCTGGCTCCCTGCCCACAAGCATTCCCTGTCTAGTTACATTTGTTGCTTCAAGGTTTTGTTCTCCTAGGCTGTGTCTACACTACAAAGAAAAGTTGGGAAAAGATACGCAAATTGTGAACCACAATTTGCACATCTTTCTATGCTTTTCTTCCAAAAGAGGCTTTTCTGACATTTGGCCCATCTACACGGGGCCAAATGTCAGGGAAAAACCCCTCTTTTGGAACATCCATTTTTCCTCATAAAACAAGGTTTACAAGGATGCCAAAAAATGCATCTGCTTTTCCCAATTTTTTTTGGAAAAGCAAACATGTTCCTTGGACTCGGCAGACCTAGACATACCCCTAGACATGGCTATTGCTGTAAATTTCATATCTGCCTCCAAATCTAACTCAGGGCATGTCTACACTACAATGTTATTTTGAAATAATTCACATTTTCTTCATTTAAATCAGTGCTCCGGGGTGAGGCAGGGGATGAGGGTTGAGAATGCAGGCTGCCCCTGGGAGGGAGAGAGAACTATCTCAAACTTTTCTCACCACAGCACCTTGAGGCCAGGTGTGAAGTGCACAAACAAACTCTGTAAAATATGTAGCAGACTAGAAGACATACCTGGTGTTGCTCAGGCCCTTCAGGGCAGGGGACTGGCACTGTGGGGAGTGCAGGAGTGAGGGCAGCGCATTAGGTATGGGGAGGCTCAGGGCTGGGATTAGGAGTGCAAAAGTCAGGAGAGGGGGTGGGGGGCTCAGGATAGGTAGTTGGGAGTTCTGGGGAGAGTGGGTTCACCAGGGCTACCTGAAGTGGTAGGGATGGCACTGCAGCTACCACTTCCCCCGGCTCCTCTGGTTAGGGGATTGTAGAGCATGGCTTTGGCTACTGGCTCCTAAGTGCGGGAGGAGCAGGGCTGCATGGCCCAGCGCTGGCAGGTCCTCGGGAGGGTTGGGATGGCCCTCATGGTGGGGTGGGGCGGGTCTGGGGTTGTGCGGCCTAGCACTAGGCCCAGCAGGCCCTTGGTGGTGTGTGAAGAGGGGCTGGAGTTGTGCGCACTGGCCCTGGCAGTGCTCCTGAGGAGGGGGGGAAGGGTCCATGGCAGTGGGGCTTCTGGGTAGTGGGACCTCCCTTATCCGGTTCTGGGGCTGTGGGCCAGGGGAGGAAGAGGTTTGGGGGCAGAAAGGCCACTTACCCATTGCTGACATGCAGCAATGGGGAGAGCTCTGGCCCCAGCTGGCCACTCTCTTCCTGGTGCACTCTGCAGTACAACTGTCCTCTGCACTTGCTGCCCCCCGTGGTCACTGTGGAGTCTAGCTGTCCCTGCCCTCAGTCCCTCCCTTTCTGTGTTATGGAAACCAAACAGATTCCAGGCATATCCCATTTTCCTGGCACAACCAAACCTTGACCTTGCTTTAAGTCAGGAGAAAGGAAGGCGCCTACCAAATTTGGTGGTCATAGCTCTTACCCTTTCAGAGCAGTTCTTGCACAAAGCAACTCATAGATGGAAGGATACATGGACTCAGAGACAAATGCACAAACTCTCTAAAATATATAGAGAGATAAGTGCAAGAGATAACTAGGGACTGTTTTCATTTGTTTGTTTGTTTTCTGGGAAAGGCAATTAATGGGTGTGATGAACAACCAGGACTGTTGGGTTCCGATAAAATGGAGTACTATTTTCAGATTGCATTCTTCTTCTTCTCTCCATTTTGTTCAAGGGGAAGCTGAAAGACAGAGAAACAAAAGGAGTCCTGGTAGTGCTGGGAGTAGAATTCAAATAGATTCTTGGCCCTATACTACTTAACATTTTTATCAGTGACACAGAAGAAAACATAAAATCCTCAGGGCTAAAGTTTACAGATGACACAAACATTGGGTAAATGATGAGGACGGGTGACTGAGTCAGTTATCTAGATCAAATAGGGTTCAAGGAAACTGTGTGTTTTAATATGGTTAAAAGTAAACATACATGTGTAGGGGTGAAGAATATAGGCCATCTTTGAAAATTCAGCTTTCACAGAATTATTGTCTAAAACCCCAAAATGGGAAAGAAGACACCAAGAAAGTCTATAAGCAATCAAGTTTGGCACTTCCTCTCTGGAAAGAATATAAACTTCCAGAGGAAAAATTAATTCCAAGCCTGTCCACTCTAATGTAAGCTTTCTAGGTCTTCAGAGTTTCCCCCTCAGAACATTCAATGTATTTCTAGCAGAGATTCACATCCAACTTTGACGAAACTTAACAGCCTTTCACATTTTGAACTGTTGACTGAGGAGGAGTGAGGAAAAATCTGGAAGTTTTGCTGAACAAATTTTCTTTTTCCAACATGGTTTTTAAACATGAAGTCAGACTAAGTAAAATCTGATACATGATGCCCTGAAGGTAAGAGTGTTGAATGGTAGCAACACCTTGCAGCATAAGATAACTAGGAACAGCAGATAAGTTCAGGAACAACAGATAAACTGATATTGAAGCCTTATAAAAATGAGTAGCTAGTGTGAGTTTTATACGATTGTAACTAGAGGTAAGCAAGTGATATGTGGTTTGGCCTTTAGTGGTAAATGGCAATCCCTGGATGTGTGCATTTCAGTTAAAAAGCAGCTTTTGTTTTGCTACAGGGCAGTAAAATTTATTTCCTCCTAGCTACTTCTTACAAACTCCCAGTATAAACTAACAGCTAATAGCTTCAATTTTTTAAGACTCTTGAGTGGCCCTCAGAAAAAGGTTGTTTCTACATCTAATGTCTATTCCATTCACAATGGTCTCAGACAGCTGCAAGCCACATTGATAGGCAACATTTTCTGATACACTGTCATTTGTTACAGTTGATTAGACTTACCTGATTTCATAGCAGAATTGGCCTCAATAAAGCCTTGCTCAAATAGATGCACAAATATTACCCTAATAGTATTTTTCTGTTATATCCCATGGACCTGGAGAAAAATACTTAAGTCAAGAGAGTTATATATTTAGTCCGGGTCATCTCTTAAGGGTTTGTGATGAATAAAAGGGCAATTATCCCATTGAGTCCAAAGTAGGAAGACTTGAATTCATGATGATACTGAGATTTGAGGTGTTTGTTAGCAGTGAACTTACTAAGAGAGCCTGACTTAGTCTCTTTCACTGACGGTTTTCAGGGGGGTGTTAAATGAATGCAAGCTGTGCTTTTTATGTATGGAAAAGAACAGAGGAGGCCAAAACCATTAACTATTGTCTGGGATTTCAGAACCAGAGACAATGCATAGCAACCAGTTTGATTACACAGCTCTTTGGTCCAAATTGGTAAAGGCATGTAAATCTCCCATAGCAAACCTGCAGATCATTAATGAAAAAACTATCCTTACCTCAGCTTGATTGTAATTGTTTAGGCTAATGGCAAGAATTTGCTCAAGTGCTGCATATATTCTTTATTCTTTTATTGCTATTATTGAGATGCCTGTTGGAGCTTGGGAGATAGGATGGCCATTTGGACATGCTTACGGTGACTGATTCCAAGGGTTCAGTCCTGCAAGAACTTGGAACATTTTGCCCCTTAGCCAGCAGAGCCACTTCACCATGAGATTAAGGATGAGCAGGCAAGTAGTCTCAATAAAGCCAGGGAGATGACCCTGTGGTCATAAAACTTTGAATTGTCTATTTATGACTGTGCAATGTATGACCCCAGTGGTTTATGGATGATGTGCTACTACCACAGTTCTTTGTCGTTAACTTCAAGGAAAAGAAAAAAGCGGATGCAGCAGCTTTTCTTCTCCACTACAATGCCGGGTTCCCCTGGCTTCAAAAGATGTGATTCCTGCAGAGACTCAATGCCTACCTCAGATGGCCATGCCTCGTGTGTCAAATGCCTGGGGGAGTCTCTCATGGCACAGAAATGCCCGCATTTCCTGAACATGTCGGCAAGGGCGAGAAAGGGCCGCGAATCACAGTTCAAAGCAATTCTCTGGGAAAAGTCTCTTCAGTCACCAAAAGACAAACCAGAGGACATGCGGGTGCACCCAAAGCCCTCCAGTAGGGCAGCTTCATCACCCCGCAAAGGGTCTCAAGCCACAAGGGCTTCTCTGGCACGCTCCCTGACCGATCTACCTAGAGCCTCTCATTGCCCAGTGCCATCAGTGTCTGATACCGCGGAGAAACGCAAATCAGTGCCAGCCAAGAGAGCTGAGGCACAGACTAAGACCGCCATGTCAGCAGGTTGCAGTAAGGCAGCAGCTTCAGATAAGCCGCACATACCTGCTCCAGTGAGCTCTCCCTCTGCACCCAATTTAACTGGGCAGAGTGATTGTGACTGCCCTTTGGCACAGCAGCACAAGACAGTGCTGCGCAGGACGCGACACCTACAAAAATCTCCCCGGCCTGAGTCAAGAGAAGTAATTGCCTCACCACGCTGCACAGCGCAGGGGCACGCTAACATCTCTGAGTGGCCCCCACTCACCTATACCGCTGTCCCCAAGGTCTGACTACGGTAGCAGACATAGGAGCAGGTTCTCATCATGCCATTCTTCCCCAGCTCCCTTACTAACTTCCTGGCATTCATACAGGGATTATTCCCTCCAACACCACCATATTTAGCCCAGCCAACCATGGATGTATCCCCCACATCAGCTCCCTCCTCAGTGGAGTCCTTGGTATACATGACCGCTGTCCTCTCACACTTACCAATCAAGGCATACAGCCTCTACATCTAGGCAACACCGCACCTTTAAGCGCTCACCCTCAATTTCTGCATGCTCCTCACCAGGAGCAGCCCGAGGCCGGCTGCGGCAGCTGGCATCCCAGGCAGAAGGCGCAATCGGTGCCCCTGCCTGCACGGCTGTCAATGGCCGTGACGTAATCATGGGGCGCCCGGCCTGCGGCGCCTGAGGCAACTGCCTAGTTTGCCTAGCCTCACGGGCTGCCCCTGCTCCTCACTTGCTTGCCCACCCTCAGCAAATTCTCAGGCGGGCTCCACTGAGCAGGATAACTTACCTCAGTCGGATTCAGAGACCTCCTTGCATGATTCCAGGTCTAAGCAGGGCGAAGCAGTATTTCAGGTCTCGCCTTCTCCCCTGGCGGATGACCTGAAACATTTAAATAACTTTTTAAACAGGTATAAATTTATATTTAAACAATATAAATTACTCACCATATTACAACCCTCAGCATCCTCCAAAATAGCTTTACCTATCGACGAAGCTATCCTTAAACTTTTGGATGCTTTGTGGCAAAATCCAGCCTCTGTGTCGCCCACAGACTGTAGAGCGGACAGAAAATACTTTGCCCCTGCAAAGAACATGGACTTTCTATTTGCCCTCCCACAGCTAGATTTGATGGTGGTGGACTCTGTGAATCACAGGCTGAGAATCCACAATTTAAATCTATTCCCCCTGACAAAGAACACAAATGGCTAGACACCTTGGGCTGCAAAGTATACTCTTCGGCCACACTCTAATTCCACATATCTAATTACACAGCATTGTTGGCCAACTATGATCATGCCAATTATGCCAAATTACAAGATTTGCTTCAGGACCTCCCTGAAAACAAATGGCCTCCTCTCCAATCCATCATGAGGGAGGGCTTATCAATAGCAAAGATGGCTCTTCAGGCCACCATGGATGTCACCGACACCACGTTCAGAACTACAGCCATAGGAATGCGTAGGGCCTCGTGGCTGCAGTCATCAGGAGTCCCAAGGGAATTGCAAGCAAAGGTAGAGGATCTTCCCTTTGATAGGAAACAGCTATTTGCTACAAATATAGATGAGATCCTTCACTCCATGAAGGACTCTCGCACAACTTTACGGACCATGGGGATGTACACCCCTTCTAATAAGAAGAACAAATACACTCCTTATCAGGAACCAAGGGGTTATAATTACAACTACTATAGGCAGCAGCAGAGGCCATATGATAACAGACTATTCACCCGTCCCACAGAAGATTCACCCGTCCCACAGAAAGAGTCCTTGGATTTATTGTGGGACAAGATCATTACCAGTACAGAGTCCTCCCCTTTGGCCTTTCAACGGCCCCTTGAGTTTTTTCAAAGACCCTAGCCATAGTCATGGCTTTTCTCAGAAGACAAAACATCGTTATCTTTCCTTACCTAGACGATTGCCTAATCAAGGACCCCACCTATCACCATGACAACTGTTACCAGGGAATGTTTGTACTGACTGGGCCTACTGATCAACATGCAAAAATCCACTATACAGCCCACACAAAAGATAGAGTTCATTGGGGCATTACTAAACTCAGTCACAGGGAGAGCCTACCTTCTGCTGCAAAGATTTAGAGTGATCTGCAACCTCGTTCAACTGGTCAGACAGGCCCCTTTATCCATGGTCCAGACATATCTTCAATTACTGGGGCATGTGGCGGCCATGACCTTCGTAGTCTTGTTCACGAGGCTGCACATGTATTGCCTACAGCATTAGCTCGCAAACAACTACATACCAGCCTGACACAGCATCGCGAAGCACTTCTCATTTCCTCCACCTATACTGCAGTCCCTCGAATGGTGGACATCTCCGCACAACCTTCTCACCGATATACCCTTCCACCATCCAGATCCTTCAGTTACTATAATGGGGAGCCCATTGTGGTGCAGCGTCAATACAGGGCACATGGGCCCAAAATGAGACACTTCCACATCAATATCCTAGAGCTCAGGGCCATGCGCAAGGCATACGCCCACTTTCTTCCCCTCATAAATGGCAGAACCTTCTGTGTCCTCATGGACAACACACCATTCATGTTTTATGTCAACCATCAGGGGGCTGCCCGATCACACACTCTATGTGCCGAAGCAGTCAAATTCTGGAACTGGTGCATCAGGAACCACATAACGCCAATGGTCATGTACATACCAGGAGAACAGATCAGCATGAGTGGGAGATCAATACCAACGACCTCCTCTCAGTCTTCTGAAAATGGGGTTTCCTAACCATAGACCTCTTTGCAACACCTCACAACCAAAAATGCCACAGATTCTTCTCTGGGGCAGGACTAGGCAAGAGGTCAGAGGGGGACTCCTTCACTATCCACTGGACAGCTCTCCTTCTCTCTGACTTCACACCATTCCCGCTCATCACCAGGGTTGTCAACAAGATTCATTCTGATCAGGCCACAGTAATCTTAATAGCCCCAGCCTGGCCGAGACAGCCCTGGTTCCCTTACCTATCCTACTTGTCCATAGATCAACCTATCCTTCTCCCAGAGGTGCTGAATCTCCTCACACAGCACCATGACAGTATACGTCACCTCAGTGTCAAGATCATGAAACTCACGGCTTGGCTTCTCAATGGTTCCAGAATGAAGAACTTATCTGTTCGGACAGGGTCAAACAAACTCTACTAAACAGCTGGCGTCCCTCTACGAGAAGCACCTACCAGAGCAAATGGATGTGTTTTCATCAATGGTGCATGATGCTCAACTTGCATCCCACCACAGTCCCCATATCTACCTTACTTGACTACCTCATGGACCTCAGCAATGCTGGCCTTTCCATCAGCTCCATCCGGGTTCACCTGTCTGATCACGTCCTTCCATGATCTGGTAGATGGCCTCTTCACACATCCAATGGTGAAACGTTTTCTCACAGGCTTACAGAAAATGCGTCCAAACATCTGACCCCCGATGCTACTGTGGGACCTGAATCTGGTCCTTGACACACTCACTAGGCCTTTTGAGACCTTTTGAGCCATAAGCCACTACACCACCACAATACCTGTCTATGAAGGTGGCATTCATAGTGGCAATAGTATCAGCAAGAAGGGTAGGAGAAATCGCAGCCCTCATGGCAAACCCTCCCTTCACTACATTTACCAGGGATAAAGTCATACTTAGACCCCATCCCAGGTTTCTCCCTAAGGTTATATCCAACTTTCATGTAAATGAAGCCATTTAGTTACCGGCCATATAGTTACCGGCCTATTTCCCTGAACCTCACATCTCCCCTAAGGAGGCTATATTACATACGTTGGATGCAAGGAGGGCAATGGTGTTCTACCTTGATAGAACTAGAGTGACCAGGAAATCAGATAGGCTCTTCATTGTGTGGTCCGGACCACGCGCAGGAACAGCAGTTTCCACACAGTGCCTATCCAAATGGATTTCAGGCTGCATACTCACCGCTTATGAACTTAAGACATCAGAGCGCATTCCACACATGCGATGGCCACTACAATGACTTTCCTCAATAATGTACCTCTGGCAAACTTCTGTAGAGCAGCCACATAGTCCTCACACCATACTTTCGCACATCACTACGCCCTACACAAAGGGCCGATACCCTCCACATCTCTAGCAGATGCGGTCCTTCCTCCTTCCGCTTAGAGAGACTCCAATGCCCACCTCCATCGGGTGGATACTGCTGTGGAGTCACTTGAATGGAGCACCCACAGGGACACGACTCGATGAAGAAGAAGAAGTTACTCACCCTGTGCAGTAACGGTGGTTCTTTGAGATGTGGTTTCCCTGTAGGGTTCTCCACCCCATCCTCCCCTCTGCTTGGAGTCTACAGGGACTTCAGGTAGAAAAGGAACAGATGGGACTCGCGCCACGCACGCACTCCATGGCCTCTGAGGGGGGGAGGGGCACCGAGTGTGCAAGTGAGGCGCGAGGGGCACTGCTACTGAAAATCTCCGATCCCCCGCACAGAGACGCACTGAGACTAGAGTGGAGCACCCACAGTGACACATCTCGAAGAACCACTGTTACTTCACAGGGTGAGTAACTTCTTCCTACAGGAACTAAAAACAGCATGAGGTGATTAAGGTGAATCACTGATACTAAAACACATGAGAGGTTTCGCCTCCTGATGCACACACTGGTTCAAGTTGGGTTTTTCAGAGACTGGGACATAATAAAGGACTTTTGGTATAAAAGGATAAGTTTGAATTGACACGAGACCTTCTTTCTGCCCTAGCCAATGGACAGCATCTTTTGTCAAATGGTATAATTAACATTTGTGGATGGGTTGGAAAGACATTGGCCTACTCTGGCCCCATAAACTGATGGGTAACTTTTAGTAAGCTTTTTACATGTGTATAGGAACTTTGATTGTTTCTTACATATTTTCTCTGTAATGCTTTTACCTGGAGAATAAAAGTGCTTTCTTAGAGCAAAATACTAACTTGTAACTGCTCTCAATGCACTATTTAGAACACACAGAGAGCAAGGAAGGTACAGACATTGGGTTTTAGGCAGTCGGGCTTGATGTCAATATCACAAAATAAGACCGGAAGCTGTCCGGTATTAAAACTCTGATTAGAAGGAAATATGTAGGTCTGCCTCCAAAGGAAGTGATGTCTGGAAGCAAAATACTTTAAGAGCATGTCCTTATGAATTGTGGAATCTGAAAACTCAGCAACTTGCAAGACTACGACATAATAGAGCTGCTAAAATCTTATTAAAGAAATACGTGAAAATGTCATTATTCCTCCCTCCACCCTTTTCATTGAACATTCACTGAGAAAAATCATTAAAAAGAAAGAGAATTTTTGGAAGATTTTGACCAGCTCTGCCTTCTACTAAATTTGAGGTATCAGAGTTAGCAAGACAACATGTTACCATTTCCTTCAGAGTCATGAAGCTGGGTCAGAATAGCTCAATGCTCCAGAAGCCTGATACAAAGCTCATTGAAATTAATGAGATGACAGTGGGCTCCATGTTGAGCCCCATCCCTCAAGCATAGGGACTACTAAATTATGTTGCTGAGAACAGGAACATAATTTACTATGGAACAAGGGAGTAAGTTATCCCTCCCTGACCTTGGTTCTCGGTCCCTGACTTTTTGTAAGTTTATAAGCTTAATTACATCTTCTGTTTTTTGACCTTCCCCTCTTCCCCCAGACTTTGGATGCTACTTATGAAAGCAATGAGCAATTGTTTGTTTAGGACACAATGTTTTAGATATTAATACAGCTTTGGACCCCCAAGATTTCTCTGCAGCAAAAGTCAGCGTTGTCATGTTGCTGTGATTTGGCCTTTTGGTTCTGCATATTAAAATACTTTCATGGGAAAATGGAAACCTATTGGTGACATTCTTTGTATTAACAACAAAGAATCTTGGGGCACTTAAAAGACTATCAGATTTATATGAGCATAAGCTTTTGTGGGTAAAAACCACTTTATCAGATGTATGGAGTGTCTTATTTGTTTATTTTGCAATGTATCATCTTATTACTCTTCAGTGGAATTCAGATTTAATTTTTGAGCCTCAACATTTTTTGTGCAAGTTCTATAATTATTGATTAATTTGTTACTCCATGATGAGAAACATTTTCTATTCTGACTGCTCTGTATATTAAAGAGGTAATGAACCCGATCTTTTGTCTTTGGATAATCATTGATTTACTTGACCAGAATGCAGGCAATACATGAATGTGATGTATAATAGAGAACATAGGATTTTCTGCAGTGAATCTTCATTTTAGGGGTTAGGGAATGTTCATCCACCCCATTTCCATCTAACTTGCTGAAAACTCCCAAGTTCTTTATGGGTACATCTACACGGAACCGTTATTTCAAGATAACTAGCATTATTTTGAAATAATGCGAGCATCTACACAGCTATTCCGTTATTTTGAAATAATTTCGAAATAATGGACAGCTTATTCCGAAATCTGTAAACCTCATTCTATGAGGACTAACGCCTCTTCTGAAATAGTTATTTCAAAATAAGGCGTGTGTAGAAATAGCCCCTCACAAGGGCCATTCTAAGTTATTCCTCCCTAATACCTCCTGGGGCTCTAAATTGAGATAGCACATCTATATTAGGGAAGCCTGCCTCAGACTAATTTTGAAGCTCCCCTGTAGTGTAAACGTGCTATTTCGAAATAAGCTATTTCAGAATAACTATTCCGGAATAGCTTATTTTGAAATAAGTGTTCAGTGTAGATATACCCTAGAAATCTATAAAGGGATTTTTTTTTCAAAGTGGGACAAATTTTGGAAATAAAGAAAATGTGTACTAATGGTAATTTACTCTGATAAAATCCTCCAGCTAGCAGCTGGAAAGAGTTGGGGACGGGGCAGTGGGGAAGAGCAAAGGAACAAAACTATTAGCCTGTTTGAAGAAACACTTCTTTTAATGCTGTGTCTATGAATCAGAGTCTATTACTGTGCAAAGTATCATGACATTTCATATTTAGTCCTAAAATTTCACTGCAGTCTTAGGTTACAGAATCTTTGACACTCTCATGTATGGAGATTGTGACTATCATGAAAAGAAAGCACTATGAATTTTGAGGTGGTTTTTTTGTAGACTGCTTAACTGACATTTAGGTCTAAATTCCATCGATATTCATCAAGAGTGAATTATGCCTAATTTGAATAGTCAACATGGATTTGCCAAGGGCCAGCCTGATTGCTGTCTGTGATAAAGTAACTGGCTCTGTGGATAAGGGAAAGCTAGTGGACGTGCTATACCTTGACTTTAACAAAGCGTTTGATATGGTCTCCGACAGTATTCTTGGCAGCAAGCTGAAGTATGGATTGGATAATGGACTGTAAGGTGGATAGAAAGCTGGCTAGATTGTAGGGCTCAATGGGTAGTGATCAATGATTTGATGTCTGGTTGGCAGTCGGTATCTAGTGGAGGACCCCAAAAGTCAATTCTGGGGCTGATTTTGTTAATGAGCTGGATAAGGGATAGATTGCACCCTCAGCAAATTCACAGAGGTCACTAAAGTAGGGGGAGAGGTAGATACATTGGAGGGTAGGGATAGGTTCCTAGACAAATTGGAGGATTGGGCCTAAAAAGATCTGAGGTTCAACAAGGACAAGTGCAGAGTCCTCCATTTGGGATAGAAAAATCCCACGTACTACTACAGGCTGGGGAGCGACTGCTTAAGCAGCAATTCTGCAGAAAAGGACATTGGGATTACAGTGGATGAGAAACTGGATATGAGTCAACAGTGAGCCCTTGTAGCCAAGAAGGCTAACAGCATATTGGGGTGCATTAGTAGGAACATTGCCAGCAGATATAGGGAAGTGATTATTCCTCTTTATTCAGCTCTGTTGAGGCCACACCTGAAGTACTGCATCCAGTTATGCCCCTCCTCCCCCATTACAGAAAGAACGTGGATGCATTAGAGAGGGCAACAAAAGTTATTAGGGAGCAGGAGCACATGACTTATAAGGCAAGGCAGAGGGATTTGGGTTTATTTATTCTACAGAAGAGAAGAGTGAAGGGGAATTTGATAGCAACCTTCAACTACCTGTAGAGGGGTTCCAAAAAGGATGGAGAGAGGCTGTTTTCAGTGGTGACAGATGACAAAACGAGGAGCAATGATCTCAAGTGGCAGTGGGGGAGGTCCAGGTTAGATATTTACTTCTTTCTTCGGTTGGTTCTGCCCCAACCTCCTCCCCACAACTACTCTCTATGTGGCTAGCATCTGAAGGAAAAATGAGAGGGCGTGGAGAGACTGCAATTGTTACCAGGTACTGTGGTGGGGATGCAAAGGAGTGCAAGAGTTCCTTACTGCCAATTTTCTTCTTCTCCACAGCTCTATAGACCTCCACTTAATAGCATGCTTGAAGAATCGCCATTGAATTTTAAATGCTTCATGCTAACCTGCCAGAAATAAATATTTTGTTAACCCTCACATGCAAGCAGGGATTTCAACTTTTTTTGACTCTATTTATGACAGATGCATTAGAAAACCCAAGGTAGAAGCAACCTCTGTGATCATCAGCCCTAACTTCCTGGATCACACAAGTCAGTATAAGACTTTCCTGAAATAATATATGTGTGAACTGGAGCATGTTTTTAGAAAAGCATCTAATCTTGATTTTAAAATTGCTGTTTGGTATATTGATGGAGTATCTGCCAGAGCTCTTGGTAAATGTTTCCAGTGATTAATTATTCCCTTGTACTAATATATATAGTGCTAGTGTTTCACATATGTGTATGTTTACACTATACACACACTATTTCATCTATTCCTGTTGATCTGTAGGGACAGGGGAGCTGACAGCCTGGCTGGGTCCCATGCTCCTGGAAGGGGCGGGGGCAGAGCAGCCAGACCTCAGCACCACTTAGACCATGGAGCACCCCCCCCCCCCCAGCCTGCAAAGCCACCTGGAGCATGCCCTGTGGCACTCTGGCAGTGATTTAAAAGCAGAGGGGAGGATGGGGTGGAGAACCCCACAGGGAAACCACATCTCGAAGGCCACCACAACTGCCCCTTCCTCCTCCATTAGGAGGCCTATCTATCTAAATCTAATCTAATCTATCTATCACCCCTCAGATTAACAGGAATAGCAGAAACTGCAGTGTGTATACAGCATAAACATCGGGCAGAAGAAAATACTGTAAATAGTTGTGAACATAAGGGTTTGAGTTATTGATAAATGTATAGCTATTGTGACAAAGTCCCTTGGTAGCTCCCTGGGGGTTCTGCGTGTCTTGGCAGTTACTTGAGCACCTCAAAGACTCATGGAGCCCCCTTTGTTGCCCTGGGATTTCCCTAGAGGCAAGGGTCCCCACTTATTGAGTCATTCTTATCACAGGCCAGTCCTTGGGGTTCAGCATTTCCTCTGCTCTGTGCACCTTCCAAAAACTCCCCCCTTGCTACATGGGAGGAATCCTTTTATAGGAACCCTGGAGTCCTTAATTGGCAGCAGCTGCTTAATTAACCCCAGCTGCAAGCTGCCTCCTAAGTAGGCCTCTGTTTTCTACCCTGGCTGCTGGGCTGTGTTCAGGTGAGGCTAATTTGGAAACAAGAAAGCATTAACCCACCTCCCAATATGGCTGCCTTCTATAAGAGTTTTGCAGTTTGCAGGCTGTGGTCTGTCACACTATAATCTGGATTAAGCAGGCTGGCTCACAGCTTGTAGTTTGGCGATGAGAGATGATGCTTTTGAGCCCTTTGGAATTCTCGGCTTTGGGGACCTTCTGAAAACTATCAGCTGATCACTGAGAGGGATCAGACCTCAAATGCAATGCTCCAGTTTTATGCCTATGCCATGGTGAACACTGGAGCAAGGCACAAAGAATCTGGCTCAAACACGTGGACTTCTTTAAAAAATTTCCTGCAGTGCTTGTTAAAAGAAATGGAAGAAAAAGAAGGCAAGCAAAACATAAGCTATTCAAGAGCCATTGGCACTTCATCTTGAGGGAGTTTATAGTTGACAGAGACAAGAAAATGTGCAATTGTGAGCTTATTTACTACATTTGTCAACCATCTGGGATGTAAAACCTCAGAAGTGAAGGAGCTGTCAGATTTAATTCCAGTTAACCCGGTGGAAGCAGTATAGTTGATTTTAATTTGTTTGATCAGGCATGCAATTAAGTAACATCCTTGGACAAACTGCAGTACGGGTGCATTGTTTTTGTTTTTTTTCCTGGGACATCCAGACTGTTGTAGCAGCTGGTTGTTGACACAAATATTCATCAATAACCAGCCAGATGCCTGCTGGAGGGTTGTTGCTAAGGTGCCATCATTCCCATCCTTGACACCAGTTCTGGAGTGCTCTGAGAAGCCATGAGCCCATAGCGCATTGGTCAAACTGGGCCGACACAGCAGTGGCCTCCTCCAATCCCACGGGCCTGTAGTAGGTAAATACATGATAACTCACTAATCACAAGGGTACTCTGAAGCTGATGAAAACTTCTTTAATGCTACTGTAGAAGAAGGGGCCACGAAGGTGCCAATTTTGCCTATTAAAGTGGAGCATATCAGGACAGTTGAACCTCTCTGGTCCAGCACCCTTGGAGCCTGCCTGGTCCCAGATGATGGATTTTGCTAGACTAGGACAGGTCATTTCTGGCCCCATTGCCACCAGTCCTTCCTTCCCCCCAGCCTGGACAGGCTGCTGCCCTCCCAGCTGGCTCCCCCCCCCACTCTGCCAGCCTCACCAGTCCTTTGGGGCAGCCCTGCTGCCACATGCTGCGCTCCTGGCCCCATGGGGCAACCCCACTGCCGTGTACTAGGTTCCCAGTGCCACTGGTCAGCCCTGCTGCTAGCATCCCACTGCCTTGCCAGCCCTCAGGGCTCCCAGCCTCTAGCCCTCCACTGGCCGTCTCTGGTACTAGAACATCTGTGGTCCTGTAACCTGTACTAGAGAACTTGGAAAGAAACTCCAGAAATAGGCGGAGTAAACTGCAGATATCTTCCCTGTTCTCTAAAGATGAAAATGCAAAAGGTACCAAGAAGAAATAGAGAGGAGCATGCTGGGCCGACTCATGACAACCCAGTGCAGCATGAATGAAAAGATGAATAAGCTAATGAACATGAAAAGCTTTTGTAGAGAAGGTTGATGAAATTTGCTTTGCTTTTGATTTGTACGTGCAGAAACTGAGCTCTGTCCTCCTTTGGCTTGGCTTTTTGCTCAATAGTTTTACAAAATAAATTAGTAAGGCCAGACAGCTCTGTCGCTTTCCTTGTCTTGTTGAACTGGCCCTTAGGCACATATGAGGAAAGGGCGAACAAGAGGAATAAGTTAAGGAGAAGGAAAAGAGGGCCAAATCCTCTGATGGTGTAAAATGGTGGATCACCGTTGACTTCTTTGGAGCAGCTCTAGTGCACACCAACAGAGACTTTGGCCTCCGATATTGTTGCTTTGTGGGAGAGCAAATAAAGAGTAAAGTGGGGATTTCAGGAAAGAACAGGCTAATATGATGGACTGATATGGAACACGTGGTCATGTCTCATGCATCCTGTTTGAAAGAGCTCCATGTTCGACACTTGCATTGACTCTAATAGCTGTCTTTTGTGTGATGTGTGCCCTTTCAGGATCTGGCCTGTGGCCATTGCTGTTTATTTCTATCATGACCAACTGTGCTCAGTGATGTATTTAAACCAAGTGAGAGGGTGGCTGCATAAAGAAATAAATATGGGATGTGTTTAACGCTTTGCTGCATGGAAATTTTCTGAGTTCTGCACCACTGAGAATGAAGTCTCATTACCTTAGGTGTCAAAATAGGCATGTAGGTGCTTCACTGTAAGCCTATGTCCCAATTTTACTTTCTGTGAAATGTGAAACAGCTCTTTCAGCAAAATCCTTAAGTTATAGTACTGCTCAGCATAGCTTCACCACTAGGAAACCTACAAGGGTGTGCATCATGCTAGCTTCAACCCATGGAGACGGAAGAATCTGGAGTGTCTGGAAGTCTGTATCAAATTATTTTGGTTGATTAAAATGAAATTATACTAATTGATTCCAATGGATGATCTGGTCTTGCCTCTCTATGGTTACATCTAGACTGCAGGCTTCTTGTGCAAGAAGTTTTTATTGGAAGAGAGCTTCAGCAAAAACTTCTTGTGCAAGAGCATGTCCACACCACAAAAGTGCATTAAAAAACCCATGCACTTTTGCGAAAAAGAGCATCCAGACTGCATGAATGCTCTCTCGAAAGTAAGTTCTGATTCCTATGCACAGAATGGGCTCCTGGGCACCTGTGCTTTTTCCTCTTTTTGTGCAAAAAAACCCTCCTCCCTGTCTACACATGTCTTTTTGTGAAAGAGCTCTTTTGCAAAAAGGCGTTCTTCTTTGTAGAATGAGAAATATCTACATCGGAAAAACCTCTGTGTACCTTCGTTTTTTTGTTTGTTTTTTTTGGTGCAAAAACATGCTTAACGTGTGGACACGCTGCGGTTTGTTTTAAATGACTGTTTTTCCGAAAAAACTCTGTAGTGTAGACATAGCCTATGAGAAAGTGAGATCCTCTGTTCTAAGGCTTTCAGTCTCCTCAGAGCCCTACCAGATAGGCTGCAGGTCTGAGGGCTTGTTCACACTTCATTGTTAATATGATTTAATGTGGATTAAAGCACAATAGCTGTTCCTGACTGTGACGGTGCATTGGGGTTTTTCCGTGTCCTGCACCCCCGTAATGGCATGGACAGACTCCACCAGCCAGTAGAATAGCGGGAGTTTATTGCTTCTCCAGGATGCAGCACAGATGGAATCTGGTTACAGGGCAGGCCTAGGATGACTCAGCCCCCTTTGAGATGGGGGAACCTGGGCCCCTAAATCCCAGCCTGTTGCCTCGGCTGCTTCATCCATGAAACCAGCCAGAAACCTAACCTACTCACTTCCAGCCCTGCCCCCAGCCAGGGCTCCACTCCCCTTCTTCCCATTGTTCCACTCCCTGGGATATAACTGGTCAGACAGGTTCGAAGCCCCCTTGCATAATGACTCATCCCCTGCCCTGCTGGGCCATGCTGCAGCCAGTGGAGGTCACTCACAACCCAAGCCTAGCAACCAGCAAGATACCCACACTACGTCACACTGATCCACTCCATTTGTGGTACTTACTCCAGAGCAAGAATCCCTTGCTCTTCTTTATCTGAGCTTGAAAGTGGAAGAGGATAAGGGATGACTCTGTGTAGACAAACTCTGACATGAGCAGGGTTTGGTCAAAAAGCTTCATTTCTCCTTGGCATGCTAGACTTGTAATATACTTTTATTGTTTCCTATGACCCGGCTCATTTGCCTTCACAAGTACAAAGACTGTGGATAACCAAAAGACTGCCTGCTATCAAAAAGGAAAGACTGAGAGAAATTTATGATCTCTGCCGTACAGCATTCTCTGCTATTTAATGTTTCACTCAACCCCTCAGTGGAACTGTGGTTGTGTGCATGATAAAAGGAAGTTTGTAATACATCCACCCTTGGCAGATAATATAATCCTTTCAGTAGGCTGGGTGTAAAATTGGTCCCATAACCCATCAGGATCTCCTCAGAAATTCCAGCAAGGATAATTATTTTTTTTCCTAACCACTGAGCAATCGTTAACTCTCTCACTGTCACTAAATGCCTCTGACCTTCAACCGTTCTACCATCCTCGGGCAGAGGGTACACCTACAATCCTTCAAGGACATGGGCTGTCTCAATTACTCTTTCAATATGTATCTTTCCCTTGGGGAAAGAGTCTTGTTTGAAGCAATTTCTGCTTGCTCAGTATATCCATCAAGACCAATAATATAACACACTTTCCAGCAGCATAAGAACTTATATTATTAAACAGAATAAAACTCAATTTTATTAACCTGAATCATTAATAGTATATTAACAGTATCACTGTAGTACTGTAATATTGATAGTACTGCAATATCGGAACTGTTAATATTAGGGGAAAGGGTACTGTAATGATTGAAGTACAAGTCAGGGAGAAGCTGGTTCTATTGACCGTTCTCCCCCATCCCTGCGTGACCCTTAGAACAGCATGTTCACTAACATAGGTGGTTCAATTTTTGGATGGTCCAGCCTGCTTACTTTGGGTCTTATTTTCAGAAATACCAAATACATGGATTTCTTTTTTGCAGCCATTGGGAATTTTGAAGGTTTGGCACCTCAGAAAGTTAAATCCAAGTGTTCTCAAGTTCAAGTATCCAAATTCAGAATCCACTTCTAAACATTTTGATCTAACCCTCTCTGGGCATCAGTGTTCCCATCCCCCAAAGTGGGGATAATGCTTGCTGCTGTAACCCACACACCTACTGGATGTGGTTCAATGTCCCATGTAGTGGCCCTTAGATCATTTACAGAGAGAAAGAATGAGTGCACTTTGTGGCCTTTGCTTTATAGCTCAAGCTAAGCTCCAGAGGTCCCAGGTTCAATTCTGTCTGTCAGCATTACGTTACCTCACTGCAGTGTTCAATAAAAGTCTGAGGAATGGTTTCATGGCTCTGAGTACTAATAAACTCCATTGACATTAATAAAAGCTACAGATGCTTAGGGCCTTTGAAAATCAGGCTTGGAGTTCCTCACGAGGAGGGTCTTGTAGGCACATACTATATTATTTAAATCAATATCATATTTAGAATTAAAAATACAAAACAGGCATATGTTACATTGTAAAGCAAGCCCCATAATGAGTATGTCAGGCTAAATCCTCAGCTGCTCTCAATTGGGATAGCTCCATTGACTTCATCCCTGTGCCTATTTACACCAATTGAGGACCTACCCCATTACATTAAGACCTTTATGAAATTAATTTACTTTTGAGAAATTGATGCAATTACTTTTAAGATCTCAGCTCCTGTATCATTTATAGTCAGGTCACGCTATAATCCGAAAATGATATTTCTACCTTTCCTTTTTGTTATGTGTTTCAAGAAAAACACACAACAAGCACACATCCATGTGTGAATTGGTCAGGTATATTGTATCTCACATGTCTTCTGTATATGGGGTTCCAGTCACTGGAAACTCACTCTCTCTGCAGAATGTTTTGCTTCCTTTTCAAACAGTAATTATTCCAAGCTGCAAAATTGTCTCTCAGCATCTCCAAAACATAAGGGAGGGCCTACAGCAAAAATTATTAGGATTCTTAGACCTGCATATAGGGCATAGGAAGCCAAAGCACCAGAAAACAAGCTATTTGCAGTTATAGGCACATTCCCAATTGAAACATTATTGTAAAATGTCTGACTACACCATTTAAATAAATAATCACTGGAGTCACATTTCCACTCAGCTGACAGACTGCTTCTTATCTCAGTAACTTTTATGGTTCCCAGATCAGAGCTCCATGCACCTCATATACAAAATAATCGCATTAAAGCAAAGCGTTCTTTTTGCTTTCTTTATGAGGGGTACATTTTTCCTACATATTCCCTGGGAAGGAATTCTAGTTAAGAACCTGGAAACTTTCAGTGCCATTATATCTGTTGAAGAAATTGTAACGAAGCAATTAAATATTAAATCATCAATCAGATTTGCTGCATTTCTACTTAGGTAAGAGCAAGAGCAACCCTACTAAAGGAAAAAAATAGTGAGACCGTAACCAATCAACACACAGTTTTTACAGTACTGCCCACCTAAAAAATAGGGTAGAGTCGGATAAGTTTAGTGCCACCTTTCTATTTGGATATAATGATGGACAAACTCAGTAGTCACCTATAGGGCATAGCACAATGGGGGTCATGGTCTATAACTGAGGTTTGTAGATGGTACAGCAATCTAAATACATTTCTGTCTCCAGTGCCACTACCTTAGGAGATAGGGGAGTGATTCTCTTGCTTAACTACAGATGTTTGTGCTAGCTCAATTATAAATAGCAGTGTAAGCAATTAGCAGATGTATGGGGCAGCAGACCCGATGTCATAGTATAGATGCAGCCCTAGGTCCTTATCTCCATATTATCCAAGCACCTCACAGTCTACAGTATACTTATACTCCCAACCCTCTGGTGAAGGAGGATAGTCAGTTGTTACAGATAAGGAAATGGAGGCACAGAAAGGTTACATGACTTGCACAAGGGTCTATGGGTGATGGAAGCCAGGTGTCCCAAGTCCTCCGCTACTACTTGATCCACCGCATCAGCCTTCCTCTCATTGCCATAGCAAAACTATTGCCAACCCTCAAAATCATAATAGTCAAAAATCATGGGCCAGATCCTCCAGGACCCCCCAATTATGAACGTGTAAAAATAATGAGTCTAGTTTTGAGCATCCACATTCTCATTCTTTTTCTCTACGAGTGCAAGGATGACACATACACCAATTGTTTTTAAATGAAAGTTGAGATGGCCACATAATCCCACCACTCCAATGGCTGGGGGCTGACGGAACATCACAAACTGTTACCAGCAGGTGAAAGTAAGCCACCACTGCGAGGCACACCATAGCAGCAAGAAAGTGGCGGCCAAGTCCAATACATTGTACCAGTTATTTATAGCCGGTACAGCATATTGGAAAGACACTTTGCTTACCACTCACGACTCTTCCATGGTGCTGCCTCACCTTCACTCTCCGGACAGCAGCAGCCGCACAGGAGAACAGGAGTTTGTGGGGGGGGGGGGGGGGGGGAGGGAGGGAAGCTGGGAGCAGTATGGCAACCGGGGGGAGCTGCTTGCATTCTCTCCCTTTCCCTGCCCCCCCTCCCTGCAAAAAGGAGCAGAACCGCCCCTCCCACTCCAACCCTGACAGGGTTGCTACTGAACAGATGGAGCTGGAGGAGAAGCAGCTCCATGGAAGGTCAGGTGCTGCGGCTGCTGCTGCTTTTTTCTGCTGGCAGGGGTAGAGTGGGGAAAGCAGCAGAACTCTCAGCAGTTCCTCCAGCCTCCACCAGGTAACGTGGGATAGGAAAGGAAGGGGAAGATTGTCAATTGGAGTCATGTGGGGAGATCATGTGACACCCCCTTAGCTGTTGTGCCTCCCCTTGTACCGGGATTTTTTTTTTTTTTACTTTCACCCCTGGCTACCAGACTCATTATAAAACCATGAGGGCTAACACTTGAGGCGGCTCTCTTGGCCCAAGCAAGGTCTCACCCACCAACATTCAGCTGGTTGAGATTCAGAAAGCTGCTAAGTATCAATTTTTGTGTTGTAAAACTTTGAGACGCTGCATCCTGGGACAGAGTCCATTGACACTGTAACTGCTTTGCGTCATTCTGGCAGTGTAAAGGGTCTGACACTGAGAGCACATTACATTTTCATCCCCCTTTCTATACCCTTTATGGTGCCAGAGTGGTGTAGTGAAGCATTGACGCCTGTGATTGTCTAGTCCTTTGGCATTATAGCAAATACTATCAATATACATGATTAAAAGCGCTAATATACTCAGAACAGAGCAGTTTTATTAGATATGGGAGTGATTTCTTTCTATTTTTTTTTCATTGGACAGTTATATCTCGGATATTTCTCCTTCTCCACGGAGTTGCTTTGTAGCATGGTACACAAGTGTGAGAGAGACACTGTGCTAAGATGCATCAAACCCACTATCCTGTCTTCCAACAGTGGCCAGTGCCAGGTGCTTCAGACCAGGTAATCATCAAGTTATCCATCCTATGTCACTCATTCTCAACTTCTGGCAAACAGAGTCTAGGGACACCATTCCTGCATATCCTGGCTAATAGCCATGGATGAATCTATCCTCCATGAATGTGTTTAGTATCTTCACAACATCTTCTGGCAAAGAGTTCCACAGATTGACTGTACAGTGTGTGAAGAAATACTTCCTTTAGTTGTTGCCTGCTGCCTATTAATTTCATGTGGTATCCTAGTTCTTGTGTTATGAGAAGGAGTAAGTAATACTTCCTTATTTCCTTTTTCCACACTAGTCATGATTATATAGACTTCTGTCATATCACTCTTTAGTCATTTCTTTGCAAAGCTGAAAAGTCTCACTCTCATTAATCTCTCCTAATATGGAAACTGTTCCATACTCCTAATCATTTGTGTTGCCCGTTTCTGTATTCCAATTCCAATATATATTTTTGGAGATGGGAGTGGGGTGGAGGGATCACATCTGCATGCTCTAAAGATGTGGAGTTATATAGAAACAAATAATATGTTCTCATCTTATTATCTATCTCTTTAATAATTCACAACATTGTGTTTAGCTTTTTTGGCTGCTGCTACATATTGAGGGGATTTTTTTTTCAGAGAACTATATTCAAGGATTCCAAGATCTCTCTCTTTCTGAAAGCTAAAATTAGCTTTCAGAGAACAGCTAATTTAGACCCCTCCATTTTATATGCATAGATGGAATTATGTTTTTTCCATTCACATTGCTCTGCGATTATTAACAGTGAATTTCATCTGCCGTTTTGTGTCCCAGTCACTCAGTTTTGTGACTTTGTACTTTGCTTTGGACTTAACTATTACGCTTAGTTTTTATCATCTACTAATTTTGCCACTTCAGTGTTTATCCCCTTTTCCAAATCATGTATGGTCCCAGGATAGACCTCAGTGCAGATCCCTAGGGGACACCAGTAGTTATTTCTCCCCATTCTGAAAACTGGCCATTTATTCCTACCTTTGTTTCCTATTTTTTAGCCAGTTACCAGTCCATAAGAGGACCTTCTCTCTTATCCTATGACAACTTATTTTACTTAAGAGCCTTTGGTGAGGGACCTTTTAAAAGGCTTTTTCAAAATCTAAGTACAATATAACCACTGGATCCCCCTTGTCCACATGCTTGTTGGTGCCCTCAAAGAATTCTAGTAGATTATTAGTAAGGCATGATTTCCCTTTACAGAAATCATGTTGACTTTTCTCAAACAAATTATGTTCATCTATGTGTCTGACAATTCTAGTTTTTACTATAGTTTCAACTAATTTGCCAAGCGCTGACATTTGATTTACCAGTTTGTAATTGCAAGAATCACCTCTGGATCACTTTCTAAAGATTGGCATGACATTAGCTATCTTCCGGTTATTTGATGCAGAAGACAATTTAAACGATAGGTTACAAACCACAGTTAGTAGTTCTGCAACTTCACATTTGAGTTCTTTCAGAACTCTTGGGTGGATATCTTCGGGGGCCAGTGCCTTATTACTGTTTAGTTCATTAATTTGTTTCAGAACTTCCTCTAATGACCTCAGTTAGACAATTCCTCAGATTTATCACCTAAAATGAATGGCTCAGGTTTAGGCATTTCCCTCACATTCTCAGTCAGGAAGATTGATTTAAAGAATCTGTACAGACATATAACAGATATAACCTGACAAACTGTGCTCTTGCCTGATCTGCATGCCACTTCATTATATCAAGTGGTTGCCTGCGTGTCCTTGTTACATTTTTCCTACCCTTACGTTGCCAGGAGTGTGCTGTACAGTGATTGGTTACTGCCTCCCCTTCAGAGATGGCTAAATTGCATGGCTCTGAGGGTGTCCACTAATATTTGACTTTAAGGGGTAACATTTATTTGTTACCTAATACTGTCTTCTGTGTCCCTTATCAAGTTAGTGCTTCCTGTAAGCATGGAAACATGCAAAGCATTGTAGCATTGTATGTTGAGATACAAAGTACATTTTTTCCCCCAGGATTAGTATGTGTGTGCTGTTCCTTAAAATGATGATTTGTCCCATTTCTATCAAACAGTGGCTCTTTATTAACCTGAAATGTAGGTGGTGGCTACCCTAGGGATGCTATGTATCCATAGCCCAGTACTTCACTCGGCTCCTATGGGATGTTAAAGACCAGACCAGATCTTCATGTGACGTAATTTATCATAGCTCCAAGTAAATTGCATTATGATAGATTACATTGGCTGATGGTCTGAGCCTAAGATTGTCTTCTGCTGGTTGGAATGCTCTACCTGATGGCAATAAATAACTTGTGTTCCCAGTTGGGTAAAGACTGAGAGAAGCAACCTTTTCAAGAGTTCATGTGCCAAAATTGCTTGCTGCAACAAATTATTTCTGTCCAAACCCAAATAAATGAACAGAGAGGTCTTTCAGCCCCCATGCCAGTTTGGATAAGCATCCATCCTGAAGGAAGGTCACAGGAGAGGGACCCATTTGAGTAAAATAGCCTATTTCTACTACAGAGGGATTTCCAAGGATAAAGTAAAGAAGTTGACCCGTTGCCAAATCTACAGCAATAGAGAAGCCCTGTTTGGAATCAAGGCACAGAAAGGTCAGCTACTGCCAAACCCCAGCAAACAATGTCCAGCCAGCACCTGACAGTGAGAACATGAGTTGCTGGAACATGGAGGTTATATACGCTGTGCCCGAACATGGTTCTTTTAAGGGATGTGAATGAGAGCCAATGCCTCAAAGATAGACTTAGAGCTGGGTCTTGATAATATCCACCATACTGTTTTGAGTGTTGTCACCCAAGAGTCCTAGAAGAACTTAGTAATTTAATTCTCATATATTTGGGGCAAACTCCAAAATACAGTGATTTACACTGGGAACTCTTAAAATAAAGTGGAGGATGATTTCCCCTTCCCCCCTCAAATGCACTCCATACTTCCTTCTCCGGTCAATTCCTGAATCTTGGGCACATCCGAATTTGCAGAGACGTGAAGTAAATGAATGTATCACATGACATTTAAAAAAAAATCCCTCTGACTCCCACGAGAAAGGAACAACAGCTTTTGCTTGGTCTGGAATCCAATCCAGAGCAGAGCAGAAAATACTGGGAATGAGGTTTGTTTTCTCTTCTGTTGACAAACTTCATCTTCCCATAGTAAAAAGAGCTTTCCCATTCATGCCCTTTGTCAGAGATTTCTCAGCCTTTTCCTTGAATCGCTATAAACTTAAAACCAATGCCTGGTCATGGTTACAAAGGAGAGGAGAATAAAAATAAGTTGGAAATTCAGTGTAAAAGGAACATAAGGAAAATCTTTCAGTGTGATTCCAATGACTACAAGTCTCAAAATGGAATTCTTTATGCCTTTCTGGGGAAAGGGTAGGTGATTATTCTGAGCCTCTGTATTAATTCTGGGCTGATTGAAGTTTAAAGCACAGCATCATCAGGAAATCCACATTTTCTCAGTCCTCTGCCCTGTGTATCCTGCTTCTGTCTCTTCTCATTGCTGGTAAAATGTTGTTATCACTGAATAAGAGAGCCAGTGATCAAACATACTAATACTTAGCATTTATATAGCACATTTTTATCTTCAAAGTGCTTTACAAACATTAATTAAAAGTAGCAAATGAACAGGAAAAAAGTTCACAAGCATGTTGATTAGCCCAGTGCAAAATGTCAAACATCATGGCTGGCTACAGAACAGTACCAATAGGTGTCAGCCAAGAGCCATCAAAATGGTTTGTCATCCTGAAGGAAGCCACAGTCATCAATTTGTTTCCCAGCTCTTGCAAGTTAGAGGAGTATTGTTTTGAGCAGAGAAAATGTGAGCTGCTGGGATAATAATTGGGCGAGATAACGGAGCCTCAGTGACATGAAATTACATGAGATGTAAGAAATGTTGAGTGCTGCTGTGCAAATTGCAGCAAATGGTGTTGGGACAGCCTATTAGGAATGAACTGTTGAGAGGTCAGTCTTGCTGCTTAGTACCCTTCTCTGAATGTGTTTGCACATTTGTATGAACAATTAACATTCTAAATGTTGGTTCTTTCTTATCTAACTGACTCTCACTTTCCCACTTTACTTGTGTTCATAGTTTAATCTTCACCGTTTATGGAATCAGATTCTGATCTCAGTTACACTGATGTAAATCCCCAGAGGGGTAGCCATGTTAGTCGGTAATTTTAAAAACAGCAAGTTGTCCTCTGGCACCTTAGCTTACATCTACACTGCAACACTATTTCGAAATAACTAGCACTATTCTGAAATAACCTATAGGGCTATGTCTAGACTACAGGTTTTTTTTTTTAAGTGGCCTTTTTTCAAAAAAACTTCACCTGTGTCTAGACTGCTGTCACATTCATTTGAAATTAAATTGAAAGAACGTCATGTGTTTTTTGACAGTGGTAAACCTGCTTTTACGAGGAAGAACATCTTTTTTCGAAAGAGCTCTTTCAAAAAATGGTGTTCTTGAATGCAATCATGGCTTTTTCGAAAGAGAGAGTCCAGATTGCCAGAGTGCTCTCTTTCAAAAAAGCAGATCGCTTTCTCGAAAGTCTTCTGGCTATCATAGACAATCTCATTCAAAAAAGCCTCTTTCAAAAGAGGCTCGTAGTCTAGATGTACCGCTCGTCTGCAACTACACTGCAAGCAGTTATTTGGAAATCGTGTCAAAATACTGTCAAGCTGGAGGACTTCTTACTACGACTCCTGTAACCCTCATTGTACAAGGAATAAGGGAGGTTGGAGGAAAAGTGCTCTATTTCAAAATAATTGCTGTGTAGATGCTCCCTATTTTAAAATAAACTATTTCGAAATAAGGTACACAATTGACGTTGCTCAATTTGCGTAGCTTATTTCAAGTTAAGCTCTGCATTGTAGATGCACCCTTAGGATATGTCTACACTACAAAGTTAATTCAAAATAACAGCCGTTATTTCGAATTAACTTTAATAGCATCTACACATACAAACTGCTATTTCGAAATAAATTTGAAATAGTGGAGCTCTCATTTCGAATTTGGTAAACCTCATTCTGTGAGGAATAACACCAAATTCAAAATAGCTAATTCGAAATAAGTGCTGCGTAGACAGTTATTTCGAATTAGGGGACCTCCAGCCCTTCCCAGTTTCCCCTGGTGGCCACTCTGGGTCAAACCAGGAAAACTCCTCTCCTCTCCCCCAGCCCCGGGGCCAGCGAGCCAGAAGCTGAGGGCTCTGACCCAGATGCAGCAGAGGGGCCACCACCAGCTGTCCTGGCACCAGAGTCGGCAGGGTTGTCCGGGGAGGCCATACCAGGTAAGTGCCAGCACTGTCCCCTACCCGGGAGGGAGGTGGGGAGGCAGACCTGGGACCACGCGCATGGGCCATGCCTCCCATGGATCACGCAGACACCTGTGCACGTGCGAGCACGTGCCATGCCACCCTTGGGCAGGTGGCTACAGCTGCGTGACACCCAGGGGCCGTAGCCCAATAGGCACATGCATGTGTGAAGAGACCTGACACACTCCCGACCCAGCAGGACACTTTCCCTTCACACACCCCCTCTACACAGACACAGGGGACATCTCCCCCCTTCTGCTCCGGCTGCATTATACACAGCACAGGGGCATGGGTGTGGTCTTGGGGCAGCTCCCAGTCCTGGGGAGAGCCAGACATCCTGACCAAGGCCTCTGTGCAAGCACATCGGCTCTGATGGTGCAGGGCACGGTCACCCTCATGTCGCGGGGGGGGCTGGGCATCATCCACTGTGTCCCCAGGGAGAACTGACCACTTCTCTTCTTTCTCTACAGCTGCACCAGCTGCTCGTGCAGGGCGCACCACCCCACCCAGGACAAGCTCCTGCACCTGCAGCCTCAGCAGGACCACCACCATGTGGCAGGGATACTGGCACCAGCACCTGGGGGCTCTGTGAGCCCTGCACCACATCATCCAGGCCTGGATGCAGGAGGACCTGCAGCTCCTCCGGGAGCAGCTTGCTCAGGACCGAGCCATGTGCTCACACCTGCAAGCCCTGCTGCAGAGCGTTCTGCCCCATGCCGGTCCTGCACCTGCTGCCCCCACAGCTACTGTTCCTCCTCCCATTCCTGCCCCCCCCAACCTTTTCCTTCTCAACCTCCACACCCCCTACCTCAAACTCTTCACCCTCTTCCCCAGACCCCTGGGGATGCCGAGGCCCCCACACCCGCCATGCTGGGAGACAAGTGGCCCGACAAGACCCCCACCTCTGAGCCCTGAGCTTCCCCTCCCCATTCTTCCCCTTGCTTCCCCCTTCCAGCTTTCTCCTCCCAGGACTCCCCCTCCCCTCTCCCACCCACTCAACTGCCCTCTCCCGTAGTCCCACAGTTTCATTCCCCCTCCCCAGTTGTGTTAAATAAAGACAGTTTCTATTTTTGAAAATACGCGTATTTTATATGACATCAGGAAGGGGGGCTAGGGAAGGGTAAGTGGAAGGATGAGAGGGAGGAATAGGGCACAAGCCCCCAGTGGGGCAGACTGGGGATACTTAGCGCTCCCCAGGGTGGAAGCTCTCCCGCAGGGCCCCCGGATCCTGACAGTCCCTCGATGGTCCTCCCAGATGTCAGCCTGCAGACAGTGCAGCCAGGCTGCTGGCAATGATCCCACGAGACACAGCAGAGTCCCCGAGGGCAGGTCTGGTTCCATGTTGCAGAGTGCCCTGGTGTCCCAAGTGAGGGCAAGGAGAGCACTCCATGACATGAATGCTTTTCTGTCCCTCAGCGAGGTAGACCAGCAAGCAGAGAAACCTGAGAATTGTCTGTCTGGGATGGGGGGGGTCAGGTCCTTTTAAGCACAGACCTCGGATAGCCTGAGGCAGCAGCCCCACACACTAAGTCCAACACTGATGCCCTGCTGGCACTGGTTCTGGCCAGCCTTACCTTCCATTCAGGGTCCACTCAATGTGGACGTGCTATTTCGAATTAGAAAAATGCTATTTTGAATTAGTTTTTGTGTCTAGATGCGTTATTTCAAATTAGCTTGATTTGAATTAACTAATTCTAAATAAGTTTATTCGAAATAGCACTGTAGTGTAGACATACCCTTAGAGACTAACAAAAATACATGATTCTATATATTTTGTTAGTCTCTAAGGCTATGTCTACCCTGCCTGGTAGCTCAAAATAAGATATGCAATTTGAGCAATGCAAATTGCGTATCTTATTTCAATCTTGTTTCGAAATAGCTTATTTCATTATTTGGCGCTGTCTACATAGCACCAAAATTTTGAAATAACCAGCTATTCCGAAACATCCCTAACTCCTTGTGGAATGCGGTTTATAAGGATGTCAGAATAGCAAGCCCTAAATAACAGGCTTGCTGTGAAGACATGGGATAGCTGTTTTGCTTCAATGTAGACATAGCCTAAGATGCCAAAGAACTACTCATTGTTTTCAATGTAAACCCAGTGTAACTTTATACTGATGTGCAATGACCGTGATTTCAATGAGATCAGAAACTTTTCAGTGCACTACAACTAATAAAATAACATGAGCTAATTCTGGTTATAGTTTAGAGACTGCTTCATGTCACAAAATCTGATTCAAACCTTCTGGAAGTCTGGTGCATGTCTTGGCATGATAATTTGAACATGCACTGTGTCTCTGGGGAGAGACTGCATTCTGTTAATGGCTTCTTTCATGTTGTTTCTGTCACAATCAATAAGAATAACTGACCACATCAGAATTACTTGCACACTGTTCAAGTGCATCCATTGACCGTAAAATACCTCCTTCCAAAACATTGAAAAACTTCCCGGTCTTCCACAGGTCACTTATTAATACTAGGGAGGTGTACTGCCTCCCCCCCCCATACACCCACTACAATTTTAATTGCTAAATGGGGTGTCTCCACAACCTTCCAACCCCTCTGGGGGACCCTCCCTGCACCTGTCCCCATGCAGGCACCAATCATCCCTGCTTTTTTCCCTACCCTAATCAAACTTTAATCTGTATATTTAATACTGCTATCTTTAATGTATAAAAGTATGGCAATGCTGTATGTGAAGATGATAAATATTAATCCAGTTGAACTTCAATGTACACAGTAGGAAATGTGGCATAGAAATCTGAATAACTTTTGCTTTACTAGTTTCTTAAGATTGTTTCTTAAAACCATCTTGATTCTATACCACATTATTTTTAAAAAATCTTCAGAAATTACATGTTAAATCTCTATGCAAAGAGCAAATAAAATGACACACAAATGGGCGACTGGAAGGAATAGCTCACACTTGGGGAGTTCCAACAGGCCTCCATGGAGAGGGTGCTCCTCTTAAATTCTGGGAAAAGGGCTTATGTGGGACTTGAGTGGTGTGATCCTTCTGCAGGGAGGGGAATTGCATTCTGATAAGTGTACACTGTTTCCACTAGACAGAAGTAAATAACTTTATTAGCAGCCTTCCATCCTGTAGGTAGAGCTTCCGTTAAGTGGGACATAGATAAAACAGTGGGTTAACATACTCTGTCCTCTGGACAAAGTCAGTCCTGCACATCTGTGATCCACGATCTTTCAAGTGACATTTAGGGTGCCATTTTCCAATGAATTGGTGGCAACATACATATAGACACCATGGCTACCTCTAGACTACATGCCTTTTTTGACAGAGGCTTTGTTGACAGATACTGTTGACAAAGCCTCTGTCGGAAAAGAGCATCTAGACTACAATCAGTATTGTCGACAAAGCAAGCAGCTTTTTTGAAAGAGACTAAATGCTGTCTTTCGAAAAAGCACAGTTTGCATGCAATAGAGCCTTTTTTCAAAGGAGTAATTTCGAAAAAAGGCATTATTCCTCATAAAATGAGGTTTACCGCTGTTGACAAAACTGTTGACTTACTCTTGACAGAATGTGGTAGTAGTGTAGACACAGGTATAGTTTTGTCAACAAAAGCCAACTTTTGTTGACAAAACCCTGTAGTCTAGATACACCCTGGCTACGTCTACACTGGCATGATTTTCCGAAAATGCTTTTAATGGAAAAGTTTTCCGTTAAAAGCATTTTCGGAAAAGCGCGTCTAGATTGGCAGGACGCTTTTCCGCAAAAGCACTTTTTGCGGAAAAGCATCCATGGCCAATCTAGACGTGCTTTTGCCCAAAAAAGCCCCGATTGCCATTTTCGCAATCGGGGCTTTTTTGTGGAAAACAGCACTGTGCTGTTTACACTGGCCCTCTTGTGCAAATGATTTGCGCAAGAGGGCTTTTGCCCGAACGGGAGCAGCACAGTATTTCTGCAAGAACACTGACGATCTTACATGAGATCGTCAGTGTTCTTGCGGAAATTGAAGCAGACAGTGTAGACAGCTGGCAAGTTTTTCCGCAAAAGCAGATGATTTTGCGGAAAAACTTGCCAGTCTAGACACAGCCACCTACATGTTGTAGGCAGGGATGAATCACAGGACCCATAGAAAACCCTTAATACTTGAGTTAAAGAGTATCAGAGGGGTAGCCATGTTAGTCTGAATCTCCAAAAATAACTAGAAGTCCTGTGGTACCTTATAGACTGAGGGTATGTCTATACTGCAAAGTTAATTCGGAATAACAGCCATTATTCTGAATTAACTTCCATAGAGTCTACACAAGCAAACTGCCATTTCAAATTAAATTCAAAATAACGGGGCGCTTAATTCAAGTTTGGTAAACCTCATTCTACGAGGAGTACGCCAAACTCGAATTAGCTAATTCGGAATAAGTGCTGTGTAGACGCTTAGTCCGAATTAGCTGGCCTCCAGCCTTCCCAGTTTCCCTTGGTGGCCACTGTGGGCCAAACCAGGAAAAACTCTTTTCCCTCCCCTCAGCCCGGGAGCCCTTAAAGAGGCAGACTCTGGCCACAGTGCCCGTGCCAGCTCCAAGCCTGCCGGCCCAGAGCCATCTGTCACTGCCCCGACCCAGTGGCCCCAAAACATGAGCCAGCAAGCTACTGGCAGCCAGCCCTCCACTGCACCCCAGGGCTGTGTCTACATTGGCATGATCTTGCGCAAAAGCAACCGCTTTTGCATCAAAACTTGCTGCCTGTCTACACTGGCTGCGAGTTCTTGCGCAAGAACACTGATGTTCTAATGTATGAAATAAGTGCTTCTTGCTCAAGAACTATGATGCTGCCGCTCAGGAATAAGCCCTCTTGTACAACTGTTCTTGCGCAAGAGGCCAGGGTAGACAGGCAACATGAATTTCTTGCACAAGAAAGCCCTATGGTTAAAATGGCCATCAGAGCTTTCTTGTGCAAGAGAGCATCTACACTGGCATGGATGCTCTTGCACAAAAGCACATGCCAGTGTAAACGCTCTCTTCTGGAAGAGTTTTTGTACAAAAACTCTTCTGCAAAAGAGTTCTTGTGCAAAATCATGCCAGTGTAGACGTAGCGCAGGAGTAGTCTGCCAGCGCCCAGGAGCCTGCTAGGGCCCGGAGAAGGCGGGTGCCTTCCTGGTCCAGGGCGGAGATCAGGATGGACCATACTCAAGTTTGGGGGGATGCCCCCAACATCCATGATATCCGCATTAGACAGAGGAATGTAGCCGTCTATGTCAGGAAAGCTGCCAGCCTGGCCATCAAAGGCCACATGTGAACTCAGTAGCAGGTTTGCATGAAAATCAAGTTGGTCTGGCAAGACCCCCAACCCTGAGCTTCTCCTCCCCCTTCCTCCCTTTGCCTCCCCCTTCCAGCTCCCTTCTCCCAGGTTTCCCCCTCCCCTCCCCCACCCTCATTCCCACCCTAGTTTCGGTCAATAAAGAGAGTTTGTTTTTGGCAAGAAATGTGTTTTTATTTGACATCAGGAAAGGGGGTTAGGGAGGGGTAAGTGGAAGGACGTGTGGGAGGAATGAGGCACAAGCCCCCAGTGGGGCAGACCAGGGAGGCTCTTAGTGTTCCTCAGGATGGAAGCACTCCTTCAGGGCCTCCTGGATACTGACAGCTCCCTCATGGACCTCCAGGATGGCAGCTGGCAGAAAGTGCAGCCAGGCTCACAGCAACACATCCATGAGAAGTACCAGAGTGCCCAGGGGCAGCTCCAGCTCCATGTTGCAGAGTGCTGTGGGGTCCCAAGTGAGGGCAACCAGAGCACGCAGAGACACAAATGATTTGCTGTCCCTCATAGAGGCAGGCAAGCAAGCAGGGACACCTGAGAACCAGCTGCCCGGGGGATGGTGGGGGATGTCCCTTTAAGCACAGGTCTCAGATATCCTCAGACAGCAGCCACACACAGACACTCCTGACCTGATGCCCTGCCTGACCTGATTCTGGCTGGCCTTAAATCCAATTCTGTGTCCAGTAAGTGTGGATGCAGTATTTCGAATTAGTAAAATGCTGCTTTGAACTGCATTTTGTGTGTAGACACGTTAATTCAAATTAGCTTAATTTGAATTAAGTATTTTGAATTAAGATAACTCGAATTAACGCGGTAGTGCAGACATACCCTAACAGATTTATTGGAGCATAAGTTTTCATGGACAAAGACCCACTTTGTCAGATGCATATAGTGGAAATTCCAGAGGCTTATGCCTATATATTTATACCTGCCTCTGGAATTTCCACTACATACATCTGACAAAGTGGGTCTTTGCCCACGAAAGCTTATGATGAGTTAAAGAGGTAATTCCTCTTTGTCAATGGGTGGCTGTTACCTTTGATATGGGGCTTCCAGTCAGAAGGGGTATGTCTACACTACCCCCCTAGTTCAAACTATGAGGGTAGTGTTGACATACCCAAGGTGATTGGACCACACACTCTTAGCCAGAGTTTTATGTATGTCACAACTTATAGCCTAAATCAGAGTTTAATAGTTAATAAAGAAAATGGCACTTAATTCAGGTCATGTTCACTATTGTAGGTAAACTAATAATATGTATTTAGTGTTGATCAAGACACAGCATTAGTGAGCCTTCCTCTCCTTAAACATTGTTATGCTTGGAGGGCTGTTGGAAGCAAATGTTCTGATGATAGGTTTTTAGGTGCAGGGTAATTGTATTGTTGTTATAGTAATGGAACTCCATTCTTGCATGGCATTTATTTCACGTTACACCACAGCAACCTTCCTGTGGAGATAATATACAATATGTTTAAAGAGCATGCTGGGTTGCATTACATTTCCTGAGCACTTTGAAAAAAATTGGAGTCACAAAATACAAATGTGTTTGTATATATTTGGCAAGTTTTCTATTGTAAAGATTTTCATTGTGTTTGCATTTGTTGCTCCAGAGTCCTAAGCTGTATTGATTCCCATGAAAGCATCTGGAAGCTTTACAACAACAAACATTGATTTATACAACTTGTGAACAAGGACTTGTGTAACATGCTGTGAGTGCCTGGGTCCTGGAAGATATTTGTAGTAGTAAAGTATGAAAGGAAATTATTTATAAACAGCCAGCAATATCCCTGGATGAAACTGGGGTGGGGGAGGGACTTCAACCCACTCCAGCCCTCCCTAATGGGCGCCAGGAATGTGTGTGTAGGAGGCTCAAGTCTGGCACAGTCCTGGATGGAGGGGAGAGGGAATGTCCCCAGCTAGCCTCTTTCACCTTCCTGGTGATTCTGTCTCTTTTCTGTTTGGTTTTATGAGAAGCAATCCCATACCAGGCACATCCCATTTTCCTGGCACAATCAAAGCCATGTGTTGCTTTAGCTTATGATAAGGGGAAGCTGCATACTGAATTTGGAGGTCCTTGCTCTTATCACTTAGGATAAGTTCTTAAACACAGACAGAGGTAGACAGGAAAACTTTCTCAAATATATAATAGATATCAGAATGAACACATGAACTGAGGCAAATCCAGCGTGCTCCTCTGAGGGGGGTGATTCAGAAAAGCACTTAAGCACATCCTTAATCAGAGGGCACTTCAAGTACGTGTGTATGTCACCTTGATGTCAACATGTATTTGCTGTCCTAAATATGGAGCGTCTGTGGAATCAGAGCCTCCTACAGAGAAAAGGTTCAAGAATGGTTCTGCTTGTTGGTGGGGGATTAGATTAGGGTTGGCCAAGATGGGTCTGGGCCAACTTCTCTGCAGAAGGCCATCTGTGAAATGGCAGGCCACATTGGTGGAACCAGTCTGCTGTTGCCACACAATCTGTAGGGAAGAATCCCCTTTACTTTCTGCCGCAGAGAATCCCAATGTGCAGTTGAGCTCCGTGAGCTAGGTGTTGGGGAGTGTTGGGGAGTGGCATTTTAATACCTGTTCCTGTAGCACCGTATTGTTGATGCTTTTGTATTGCTTCCATTTTAACCCTAAAATGGTATGTTTGTTTGTTTTTTTTAAATGTAGTTGATTTAACCGAGAGGCTTCCTACCTTTACTCCACAAATCAAATGGAATGAGAAATTCCACTGCTCATGTTCTCCAGTGGAAGGAAGGATTTCCCTTGAAGAACTTTTTGCCTATGGGAGGTACTAGGACTATCAGTGAATCTATTCTGATACTCTGTGGAAGGGAGCTGATTAGTTATGATGTTGGCAGGCTCTCCAAGCTAACTTGTCTCAAAAATCTCCTTGATTTTTGAGGAATAAGGGATCTTGCGAAAAAGGTTTTTTTTCCAACAGATGGCCCAGTCTACACAAAACCTTTATCGCAAAAACCTCTTCCGCAAAAAGAATGGGAAGATATGCAAATGAGAGCACCATTTGCATATCCACTTCTGCAAAAAATGGCAGTGCATCCATAGCCTCAAAGGGGTGACATGGGCTACCAGGGTGCTCTCCCTGAAGATCCCAATGGGTTTAGTAAACAGAAGCCCACAATGTCCAGCACCCAGATCTGTCCAGCACCCAGATCTTTATGGGCAGCTTATTTACAATTCAACTCCCAATGTACTTTTTTACATCCTAGCATGTAATCTGATCCAGTGGATTTTCTTGTGAATGTAAAAATCAGATCAGCTGTTAATTTTACTTTGCCCCATCCAACCTTCAATATATCTGATAACGAGTATCAAATATTCTGTCTTCTGGCTATGTGGATGTCTAGGCAGTATGTAAACTCATGTATCTTGAGGCTGTTTTATGCTATAATTCTTGAACTATCAGCCTGACATAATAGTTTAGTCAGATTGTATGAAAAGAATAAAGAGGTTGTGCCAAATTCTAGAGCTGAGCAAATAACGGTTTGTCATTATGAGTTATTTGGTTTATGCTTTAAAAAAAAAAAATATCCAAAACTATGTAAACATTATGTGTACACATTTTGTTTACTTTGTTCTTCATTTTGTTTTGCTTAGTGGTACTTGGTTACATCATATCATCTCTGTTCGCTGACTGGAGGAATTTTGCAAGCCTATAATCAGAAAGTCAAGTGCAAATGTTTGTGGAAAATGCATTTAAAATACTCTTTCTGTAAATGTGGAGGTGAATATTTGTGGTTGTAAATGTGGATCACCCAAATCTTGGTGGAAAAGGGGGATGGAGATCATAATGGAAGTCCATTTGTTTAAAAAGTGGAATTTTTTTTCATGGAAAATGTGCTGCAGTACTCTCCCAGATGTACAGAATTCACAGGAGTTATGCAAAATTGGGTGGTAAAATATGAGAAAGAACTTGGCCTTTTTATCTATGAGATTGAAAGGAATAATACAAATATCTTCAAAGTACTTTTCAATAATTAAGTAATATATTCTCACACAACACTCCCTGGATGGCGAGGTTACATGATTTGCCCAAGGCCAAAGAGAAGGTCATTGTTAGAACCAGGATTATTATCAATAATAATTATTATTTTTAACATTGACAGTGGGATTTTATATTTATGCTGTCCATCAAGCTCTGTAGAGAGAGAAGGTGGGTGAGGTAATATATTTTATTGGACTTCTCTTGGTGAGAGAAACAAGCTTTTGGGCTACACACAAGTCTTCTTCAGGTCTGGAAAAGATCCTGGCAGCATCACAGCAAAATGCAAGGTGGCACAGATTGTTTAGCATAGGTAGGTAGCATACATTGTAAGGATGGGCGGCAGGTATTGTAGGGTGGGGGATAAAGAGCCTGTATTGGGCCCATCCTGCAATTCTCAGTGCTCTGCTCTGGTCCAGGTTGGCACTTGGGACTGTGCTTTCCAGCCCCCTGGCACGCTGGACCTGGAGAGATTGCAACCACATCCCCTGGTGCACCAGGACTTGGGGTGCTGTGGTCCTGCTGCCTGGCTGCCAAGTGCTGGGTCTAGGAGCCACAGTGAAGTGCTCCAGGCTCCTGCAGATAGTTGGGGACAAAAAGGGAGGGGAAGGGGCAGAACCTCAGGCACTAGAGGTGAGTCTCAGGGCAAGCTTCCCCCATGGCCAAATCACCAGCCAGCTATACTTGTAAGGGCATACTTGAATTAGAGGTGTTGAGGTAGACACTTTGGCAGTCACAGGACAAAAAGAGAATCTTAGTGGGTTACAGATTTTTGTAATAAGCCATAAATCCAGTGTCAGACCTGAAGAAGACTTCTGTGTATCTTGAAAGCCTGTCTCCCTCACCAACAGAAATTGGTCCAATAAAAGATATTGCCTCACCCCTCTTGTCTTTCTCATATCCAAAGACTGACACAGCTAAAAGGGGACTGCAACATCAGCTGTTTTATCAGGTGACAGCTCTTCTGTTCAGATGAAGCTCCTTCAGAAAAGACTGGAACTTTTATAAAGACAATCCCAGCTCATTAGCCAAGTATTGCATCTCTAACGTATCAGAACATGACCCAGTGTGTCTTCACTGACAAAAACGTGATTTTTTTTAACAGCAGGATAATTAGCATGCAATAGATGTTTTGTTATAAAATCCTAGTGGAGACAAGTCACAGCTAGCTTTTCTCCTTATAAAGTTAGACGAGGTCAGCACTTTACCCATCACACAAAATTGACCTTGCCTAGCTAGACACAACTACCTACAGAGCTTGGTCTCACAAGGATGTTATAGTGAGGTATCTACCATACATTCTCTCTGTAAAAACATATTGCTTTTGGCAAGGGAGATGAGACCAAATTAGCCATTGACGAAACAGGTTATAAGAAGCTATAACAAAGCTGTCCAGTTTTAATCTGGATGTATCTGTATTTATAATTAATTGTTCATCATCGGATAGTTACTCCCGCCAAAACTGTTTGTGTATACCTGGTTGTGTGCATGTTAATGTAGCTCTCCAGGGTATTTTCATGATAACTGACAACAGGAAAAAAAAACGGCTAATTGAAATTTATTCAGAAACGTTTATTTGCCCCTTGGGCTGGGGAAGGGAGAGCAATCGGAACACCGAACAGCTGAGGCAAGCTGCAGTGCTAGTGTTGCTAGAGCTAGATTTTAACACCTTAGTTTTGTCCACAGTAGAAAGGTCAGTTGGGATGGAGATTGATTAGTTTACACTGATTTTTTTTCCACTAACATCCACATGACTACCCTACGTGAGTGTCTGGTTTGCTCGTTATATCCACACAAGGGTTGTCTCACACTGATTCAGGTTTGGACTAAGAATTATTATGTACAAGTTGAAACTCTGTAATCTGGACTTCCCTAGTCTGGCAACATCCCTAGTCTGGTATCATCAGGATGACCCTGTGGGGCCTAGAGCATTGCCAAACTGGGGAGTCAAGAGTGGAGCCATCACACAGAGTGCAGAGCCCCTGGTGGCAGTGGGGCCGCTGGGTAGGATGTAGAGCCCCAGGCAGCAGCAGAAGCAGCTGGGGAGAATGCAGAGCCCTTCCCCCATGGCAACAAAGCTGTAGCGCTAAAGCAGATTCCCCGCCTCCCTATGCGGAGAGTAGAGCCCTGAGTGGCAGCAGGGGCACTCAAGGAGGAAAAGTGGAGACTCAGATGCATTGACCTCCCCTGGTCCGGCAAATTCCCTGGTCTGGAACAAGTCAGGTCCCGAGGGTGCCAGACTAGGGAGGTTCAACCTGTATTTGAACTGCGATAACACCTTGGGCTTCCACTCATAGACCCAGGGCCTCAGTGAGGTAGCTGTAGTTCAAACGATAACAATGCCCCCCTTCCAAATAACCTCAAAACGGTGTTGTATCATGCAAGCAAGGTAGTAACAAACTCCAACAGGCCTTTATTTACCAAAGGTGAAACCTCTTTACAAAGCTGCTGCTGCTGCTGCTCCCCTCTGTAACTCTCACTCAGGCCTGGCCCATCTCCTCCCTCCCCCCTCCTTCCTGTTTCCTGTGCTTCCAGATTCCCAACAGCCAGCGCTTCCAGTTCTAATAATTACAAGCAGCATCTAAAACACCACAAACGGTTCTTGCCTCAAGGAACATACAGTCCATGTAGGCCAAAGAGAAGGCAACTACCTCTTTTACAAGGAGTGAGGATGCTCCCTTGCTTTCATTGACTTCAATGTTTAATGTATTTGTATAGTGACAGAGTGAAGGGTCATATTATAGACTCTTTTATTTATATATATATATATATCGTTAGAGCCTTACGTCATATAAATTTCCATAATTCCATTCCTGTTCATGACCTCAGTTAATTTCAACAGAACTATGTGTATTTATACCACATGAAGAGCTGGCCCTCCATTTTTAACTAACATTCATGTTTTGGTTTTCTCTCTATTCAGTAAGCTACCAACAAAGTACCCCATCTAATTAACACTTTACTAAGTATTTTATAAAATTCAGTGGTTTCTGCTTACCTTTTAGCAAATGTTTAATTGCAGTGGGCTATAGCAGGTTCCTCAGATTCCTCAGAGTTCATTATTTTTCCAAAACATAAATTCATAGTAATCTTACTGGTACAGGATGGAATATTATAAATAATTCAAAATAAACCACAGCTGTCAAAATAATTGAACACAGTGTAATGTTGCGATTGCTTTTTATTGTGTTTGTTCACAGACTCATTAATTCTGAAAATGCAGCAATCCAAAATTGTTCTTCCAGTCATTAGTAGGAGAGAGCAAGTTGGTACTGCACTTTTAATCTGAGTCAAACTGGATTTGGGCTGTTTTATCTGGGGACACAACCGACTAATGCTTTTAAGGGAACAGAGTTTTCTGTGCTCTCTCTGGGAAGGCAGAGAAAAATAAATGTGACAGCCTATGAATAGGTCAAGGACAAGGCTGTGGAAGCAAAAGGGTCTGTAGGTAATAGTGTGTGTACAAGAGCGCCAAGTGATTGGATACAAAACACGTCTCACTGATACCTTGCTATCTTAAAGAAGCTCTTTGCTATAGTTAAGACCTTTCAGGAGAGTTCAGTGTAGGTCTGTTATATTTAGAGGTAATAAGAGATAAGATCCCCAGCTGGTTTAAGTTGGTGAATCTCCATTATGGAGCTATACCTTTTTACCTCAGCTGAAAAGATGGCTGGAGAAATATACCTGAGTTGAGGAGAGGCCTGGACTTTACACTAGTAAATTTACTGAAAATTCCACTAGTCCTATATTAAGACCATGTCTACACTAGGAAACTATTTCAAAATTAGTAAATTTGACTCAATAACTTCTGATTTAACAAATTCAAACTAGCGTGCCCACACTACAGGGAAGCCTCAAAATTAGTGTGAGGCAGGCTCCATTAATGTTGACTCTCTGCCTTAGAGCCCCAGGAAGCACTGGGGAGTAATTGGCTTGAATTATTCTGGGAATAATTATTTTGAAATAGCAGCAGTGGAGTGTCCACACTACCATTATTTTGAAATAACTATTTTGGAGTTAGCATTAGTCCTGATGAAAAGCGGTACAGATTTTGAATCCTGCAGCATGTTATTTCGAAAGAATGGGCTTGGTCCTGTGATGCTCCACATATACATTTGCCCTGGGGGAGGGATTTATTTCGAAATAAAGTACAAGTGTAGACCAGGGCCAAGAGACTTTTATCCTCACTCAAACTTCAGTAAAGCTTCAGGACAGCTGGAGATGTAAACGCCTCAGGACTGTGTCCTTTTGTGTAGCTGTTCATAAAAGCTATATAGGACAACATGAAATAAGAGACCAAGGAAGATGCCTCGGAGATGGTTCTTCCCACCTTTCCAAACACACAAAGGTCAATCCATGAAGGAAGTTTCTATTTTGCACAAATCTTGTGATTATGAGCTGTAGTGTGTGAGGTTCCATTGGTGACCTCTTGGATTTCACAATCTCTTTCTGTGGCTTGTTAAAATCAAACATGGACCTTTTATTGGCATTTTCATACATTAACCTTTAATGCATTGAGATTGAACAGTGTGTCATTATTTGACCTTTTCTGTTTGCTACTTCTTGCTTGTCATTTTATCTGCTGGGACTGTTCCAGATTGCTCTACAGAGTCCAAAAATAACACATTCTTGGTGTGCACGCACCTTGACATATAAACAGGTTGGTTTTGTTGTGGATGCTTTATTTTTGTAGAAAAACTTTTATGCACAAAATTCTTTAAAAGCAGCAAGACAACTTTCTAATGTCAATTGTGGCAGGTGTTCTAAGAAAATACTATAAAACTCCATGACAATTATTTCCATTTGCAATCCCAACTAGTGGGATGTGTGTATAATATCTATGCTTTTTTTCCCCAAATCTTCTCCTGTACCTTTAGGGTACGTCTAAACTACATGCCTCTGTCGTCAGAGGCATGTAGATTTGTTTTTTTGGCAAAGGCAAATGAAGCCGCAATTTAAATGATCGCGGCTTCATTTACATTTGCATGGCTGCCGCGCTGAGCCGACAAACAGCTGATCAGCTGTTTGTCCGCTCAGCGCGCTAGTCTGGATGCTCCCCTGCCGACATCAAAGCCCTTTGTTGGCAGCCCTGGTAAACCTCATCCCACGAGGAATAACGGGGCTGCCGACAAAGGGCTTTGATGTCGGCAGGGGAGCGTCCAGACTAGCGCGCTGAGCGGACAAACAGCTGATCAGCTGTTTGTCGGCTCAGCGCGGCAGCCATGTAAATGTAAATGAAGCCGCGATCATTTAAATCGCGGCTTCATTTGCCTTTGCCTATGTGTTTAATCTACATGCCTCTGCCGACAGAGGCATGTAGTCTAGACACAGCCTTAGAGATGTGTTATTTCACATGGAAAAAATCCCCATAATCCTGCAGTGAGAAATAAAATATGAAAAAAAGAGAGGATATGAAATGTAGGTGTTTCACAACTACAAACTTTGGGGTGAGGTTAAGACTCCTTTGAAATTTGACCCTACTCTAATTTTTATTGGTGTTATCTTTGCTTTTAAGATCATAAACATAAATCTTCAAGAGTTACTCCTTGTGCCCTCAACTAGCTGCCATGTAGTCCAAGGACATGGGGGTCTCAAAGGTATGTGAAGAGAAAATAAGAGATTCACTTGCACTCATTTCTGCATTTCTTTTTCATGTAGATTAGCTTTCAAGTTGGCATTCCACCTATTCTTCCCTTGCCTCCTCAAACAAATCTTTAATTTATAAACTCTTCAGCATTGTCTTGGGCATATTCAATTCATTCAGTCTAAGGCATGAAGAGTCAATCATGATTCGCACAAGCCTGAGCCACACTGACAAGTGAGGGATGGATCCATACTTGAATGAGGATGGCTGAAGGTGTTATGAGTATTGGGCTAGATTTGACAGAGCTGTACCAAATTATTCCAACAGAATATGATCCTCTACCTCTCAGAGTCTGTTGGGGGCACAGAGCAGAGCATCCCTTGTTACATCTGTTGAATGGGCATAGACAGCATTTTCCATATTGTAGGCTTTGTGGTCTGTAGGGGGGTTGCACAATGTCCCTCTGGCCACATTAACTACTCTAGTGCTGTCCTGTGCTGGAAGATAGATTTTGATTGTTCTTACTCAGGTAGGTCCCACTGATTGACAGAAGGTCTCCCTGTGATTTATCCACCCACTAATTCACCTGCACAGGGGAGGCATAAAGAATATTTCACTTTATCTAGACAGCCTAGCACAGTGTTTATTCATCCTAGAAAAACCCAAGCTTGCAAGACAAACAGAAAAAGAGAAGAGAGTCAAATGCTCGTTCTTTGTAACTGCTCAAGTCAAATGTAGTTTAATTGTAACTGAGCTGCTATTTAATATTGCCTACCGGCAGAGTGTCCCCAACCCTCTCTATCAAATGCATATAGAGTCATTTTGAAAGAGCTCATTGTAAAAGACAAGTTACAACAGCAGAAGAGAATCTGAGAGGAGGAGCATGACTTCGATAAGGAGGTAAGTCGGGACTATAGGCAGGCCACTGATGAGAAAACAGAGCAGGACACAAAGCATGAAGCAGGCATTTTCATGGAATGAAGAAAGTGCCAAAGCTGCAGCTCCCGAAGAACAGGTGGAACTAGGCCAAGAAGAAATTTAAAAAACGAAAATCAGAGATGATGAGAGTCAAGGTCCTCGATGAGAGAACTCATAATAGAGGTCAGACAAAAGGGCAGAGTGAGTAGAACTATTGGAGGGCCCTGAATAACTTATGGGTGATAGGGCAATGATGCGGGAGGGGAAAAGGAAACAAGTCCCATATTTCTGGGAGCTATGGCAACTTGGGACTTCTCTAGGCAAGGAGGAAAATAATGCAGTTCACTGCAAGTGTTTTGGTCTGAACTGCTGTGACCAGCCTTTTCAAAAGGAACCGAATTACCATTGTGAATAACATTGGCATGCAATGCTGATTATTTTTTTGCTTCACTGTCGAGATTTCTGGTGTCAAGGGAGAAGGAGGAATTAGCATTAAATATGCCTCATACTTTTAACAGGAAACAGCTCTATTGCTTTCTCTAGGATGAGAAAGAATGACCCTAAAATAGGCTGCATGAATGAGTCCTGACTTTCAGAACGGATGAGCACCCATCTCTCCTGCTGATTTCCGTAAAAGTACAGGCAGTCCCCAAGTTGGATCCGCAGTTACGAATGGGGCTTTTCTCGCCCCAGAGGACGCGAGCAGCGGGACACCCAGATGCACCGCAGTCCCGCTGCCCGTGTCCTCCGGGGTGAGAAAAGCTGCTCCGCGTCTCCCTGGTCTGCTGGGGGGGGGGGGGAGCAGACCAGGGAGACGCGGAGCAAAGCCGCAGAGGACGGGGCAGTGGCACAGCCCAGACGCGCTGCGGCTGTCCCGCTGCCAGCGTCCTCCGAGGTTTTGCTCCCCGTCTTCCTGCTCCCTGGGCTTCCTGGAATCAGCCGCTGATCAATTTCAGCAGCGGCTGACTTGGGGACACCTGGGGTAGAGCTACTGGGGTGCTGCTGGGTTGGTCCCCGCAGCGCTGAGGTGCGGCGCTGCAGGGACCTACCCGACAGCACCCCAGCTGCTCTGTCCGAGGTGTCCAGATTCAGCCGCTGTTGAAACTGATCAGCGGCTGATTCCAGGAAGCCCAGGGCAGAGCAACTCTGCCTTGGGCTTCCTGTAGTCAGCCGCTGGTCAGTTTCAACAGCGGCTGAATCTGGATGCCAGTTCCGACTTACATACAAATTCAACTTAAGAACAAACCTACAGTCCCTATCTTGTACGTAACCCGGGGACTGCCTGTAGTTGATTGCTCAGTGTTCTAACGAAGAGGTCTTTAGGGCCCAATCCTACAAGGTGCTGAGGGCTGATTGACTTCCGTTTACAGGGCTTTCAGCTGGAGTTCAGGACGCTGCGTGCCTGAAGCCTGCTAAAATTATGCTTGTTTATGTTAAATAGAAATGTGCTCCCATGGAAGTAGAGAACAGGTCTGGGGACCTAAAGTTAGGCTTGACAGTAATGAAGCCATGTAAATTTTGGTTGACAAAAATCAAGACAGCTCAGAGGCAAGTTAGAGATAAGTTAGGACATGACCTGAGGCCATGTTGTAAACAAGTTTGCACTTGCAGGTTTTAACAAGTGTTTCAGACAAACCGTGGATGTTTTGGAAGAATGCAATGCATATTGATTACTACTGAACTGGTATTAATGCAGATGTTTAATGCTGGACTGCCAATGAGGGAGCTGACGGTATTTTAATGATGGTAGCGCCAGTACAGATATAGTAAAAGGAAGGCTTGATGCAAATGATTAATTATTATAAAAAAGGTAGCTTTAGTGGGGCCAAGTCACCGACCAGCATGCTGCCTCCTGCTGGTCTCCTTAGGAATTAGCTCTCCCAGCCCTCGAGTGCCCCCTGTTGGCCAGTGTCTCCCCCTCAGTTACCCATCTTCTGTGCTACTTTAGGCCCCATGCGCTTTCCTCACTGTACTGCTCCATAGCATTGCCCCTGTACAGTAGGCTCCCCCCATCCCAGGGAACCCTAATCCTCGGCCTCTACCCATCTTGCCTCAGTGACCCACTGCCAGTCATCATCTGGCCCCTGCCTCAGGGGCAAACTGAAGTCTGAAATGGCTACTCCTCATTGGCAAGGGGGTATAGACCTGCTGCCTTCTCCTGCCCTGGCTGCCTCCCTGCAGTCCTAGTACCTCTCTGGCCCCTGTATCAGGCTTGCAGTCTGTGAGTTGGTTCAGGTCAGAGCTCCTCAGCTCTGCCTGCCTTTCCCCAGAACTGCTTTGTCTCAGGTACCTTCAGTAGCGTCCCAGGCATCCAGGTCCCTCCTGCTCCACGGCTGGAGCAAGAGTGTGCTCCTCTCAGTGCCTGCAGCCTTTTATAGGGCCCAAACTTGCCCTAATTGGCTGACTGCTCTCTGCTCTAATTGGCCATGATTACCAAGCCACCTCTGGTTCATCTGTAACCTTCTCCGTGCTGGAGTGGGCTATAGCACCACTATAGTAACACACTAATTGTATATTGGTACGCTTATCCTCCATCAAGGTATCATTAGAGAGAGGAAAGAGGAAAAGGCACAGGTGCCCTGATGGCCACTCCGCCCACAGTAATCACAATTTACGTGCGAGATAGCATCCATTCAGTGTCGAAAAAGCAGATCGCTTTGGCAGTGTGGATGCTCTCTTTCGGAAGAAGTTTTTTCGGAAGATCTCTTCCAGAAAAGCTTCTTCCAAAAGGAGCCTGCAGTCTAGACATAGCCTTGGAGAGAGAATGTGATAAACCTTAAACTGGTCTTAAGGAAGAGTTACACAGGACTATCCTATCACAGAGAATGTTGAAATTTGTGAGTTTTTTAACCAGCTATGCCTGAAAACTGTAAAATTAATTTTCATATATAATGTAAGGGTACGTCTAAACTACATGCCTCTGTTGGCAGAGGCATGTAGATTTGTTTGTTCAGCAAAGGTAAATGAAGCCGCGATTTAAATGATCGCGGCTTCATTTACATTTACATGGCTGCCGCGCTGAGCCGACAAACAGCTGATCAGCTGTTTGTCGGCTCGCTGCTAGTCTGGACGTTCCCCCTGTCGACATCAAAGCCCTTTGTCGGCAGCCCCGGTAAACCTCATTCCACGAGGAATAACGGGGCTGCCGACAAAGGGCTTTGATGTCGACAGGGGGAACGTCCAGACTAGCGGTGAGCCGACAAACAGCTGATCAGCTGTTTGTCGGCTCAGCGCGGCAGCCATGTAAATGTAAATGAAGCCGCGATCATTTAAATCGCGGCTTCATTTGCCTTTGCTGATCTGTCTAATCTACATGCCTCTGCCGACAGAGGCATGTAGTCTAGACACAGCCCAAGATGAGAATGTCATTGTAGTTGTGTCTAACCCAGCACATCCTTTCCCCCCAGTGTTGTGATGCCTGCAAAAAACTTGACAATCGAAAGGCTGTTGGTGTGCTGGTATCACTACCCATCATGGTGATCAATACTGTTTCATCGTTTCGATGTATTCCTCAACCTATCTCTGTATCCATCTGTTGTCTTATACAGGCAGTCCCCGACTTACGCGGATCCGACTTACGTCGGATCCGCACTTACGAACGGGGCTTTCTCGCCCCGGAAGTCGGGGCGAGAAAGCCCCGTTCGTAAGCTGCTCGGTGCCCCTGGTCTGCTGGAGACCGTCTCCAGCAGACCAGGGGCACCGGGCGGGTTCCCGCGCTTCTGAGGCTTTGCCAGAGCAAAGCCTCAGAGGCGCGGGGAACCGCCGCTGCTGCCGCTTCAATCCGGGTGCCTGTGGTCTGCTGGGGACCGTCCCCAGCAGACCACAGGCTCCCGGATTGAAGCCGCAGCCGCGGCGGGGTCCCTCGCCTCTGAGGCTTTGCCAGAGCAAAGCCTCAGAGGCGCGGCACCCCGCTGCCGCTGCGGCTCTGCTCCCCGTGTCCCTGGTCTGCTGGGGAGGGGGAGGGGCGCAGCTAGTGTGCTCCTCCCCCCCCCCCCCCCCCAGCAGACCAGGCTTTTGTTTTGGACTCTGGGGCAGAGCAGCTGGGGCGCTGCCGATTGGTCCTGCAGCGCCCGCTCTGGGCACTACTGGACCAACCCGGCAGCACCCCAGCTGCTCTGCCCCAGGTCCTGATTCAGCCGCTGCTGGTCAGTTTCAGCAGAGGCTGAATCAGGACGCCTGGGGCAGAGCAGATGGGGTGCTGCTAGGTTGGTCCAGTAGCACCGAGGAGCGGCGCTACTGGAGCAACCCAGCAGCACCCCAGCTGCTCTGCCCCAGGCGTCCCCAAGTCAGCTTCTGCTGAAACTGACCAGCGCTGACTACAGGAAGCCCCAGGCAGAGTTGCTCTGCCCCGGGCTTCCTGGAATCAGCTGCTGATCAGTTTCAGCAGCAGCTGACTTGGGGACGCCTGGGGTTCTTAAGTTGATTCTGTATGTAAGTCAGAACTGGCGGTCAGTTTCAGCAGTGTCTGAATCTGGACGCCAGTTCCGACTTACATACAGATTCAACTTAAGAACAAACCTACAGTCCCTATCTTGTACGTAACCCGGGGACTGCCTGTACTTAGGTAGCAGGCTTATTAGAGTAAGAAGTAGGAAGCATCTTTGTTATATGTTTTCTTCAGCGACTAGTGTCCTAAGCCGTGTTTGAGACTTTGGCGCTATGGCAACACAAATAAATAATGAGAATAAAAGGGAGCCTAGTCAGTTCTCCCTTCTTAGGCACAAGGCCTCTTGAATTCATGGAGACTTTCAAGAGTGTCAAGCAGAGCCTGGAATCATAGTTCTGCAGCACCTGTTCCTGCAGTCAGAAGCATTCGATTGATTGGCTGCACACTTGTTCCCAGAGGAACCACCCACTGAAGTCAACAATGTGTGATCTTTCTAATAGGGTATTCCAACATCTCTTGTCAAAGTCAGTTGGGTCCCTTGTGGCCTCAAGGATCCTCCTCTGTAGCTCTAATGTTAGGACCAGGACTTGATTGTGTATTCTATAGTGGAAATGCTGATTCTCATTTGCTAGCGAGCCAAAATTAAACCTGCAGAACAGGTTATAATTGTGTTAAGTTCTAATTCTTCTAGGAAAAGGAATGAATGTGTATAGAAATGTGGGATTAACTGCTCCCACTTTCCTGTAGGTCTGAACCTTGCAGCTGATATCAACTTTAAGGTTTTTTGTTTTTTCCCCAGCATATTAGGAATAAATATATGATTGAAAGCTGCCAGAGACAGTCCTTCATAAAACTCAAAATGGCTCATATGGGAATTTTGAAAGCTACTGGTCTTCAAACATTTTAGCATAATAATTGTTTGTGCATCCTTCCCAGTAGTTGATATTTAATGTATTTTCCCAAGTTTAGCTGTTGAGTGGTTGTTGTTATATATGTTTGTGCCTGACAGACAATGAAATTGAAAGTTTGATGGCAGTCTGCAGAGCACATGTAGAGTGGATGATTAAATTCCTGTTCCACTTCCATTAATGTTCTCAATCTCACCTTGAAAATCTGATCCTGAGATCCTCTGCTTCTGAAGCCTGCTTGCTTTTGACAGCTAGCAGCTCTGACTCATCATGCTCTTGATGTGATTTTAAATGGCATTTACACTGTGCATGTGAAACACACTTATATGAAACAGTGAGAATTAGAAAATAGTCCATGCCAATCTTGCAAGAAATGGTAAATAGAATCACAATAGAAATACACGACAAAAGTCGGAAGGTATGGATGGGGTGCTATTCACTCTTCTTCATACACTTATGTGAGAAACCAAACTGTTTTAGTTTTTGCAGGGGTATAAAAGGTGAAAAGAATCCATTCAATCACCATTTCTCTTTCTTATCTCCCTCTCATCTCTCCTGTTGCTCTACTTTCCAGGTGGCGGAAAAATTCCCTTCCTTCATTGATAGATGTCACCTGGCCATACTTTCCAGAAGCTTTACAGGGGATCCATTTGACCATGCTTCCATTCTCAGTTCTTGGCCAACTGTGCTGCACTGAATTCCAGCAACATTCACCACTCCCTACTCATGCCGCTGCTTCTGATGTGAAGTCAAATGAGGGAACCAGCCACTGAAGGAACTGGGGCAAACCTCATATGAAGATTAGGTGCCTGATGGGATAGAAGTGGGCAGGTTGGGAACTGGCAGTTCCTAGAAGACCTTACCTAGTCATTCTCAGCACAGCATGTTTTAGCAACCTTGCCAACAGTTTGTAGTGGTCAGTCTGATATCACTGAGGAACTCAGGTCTGGTTAATTCCCCATTGGATTAATCAAACTGTTGCCTAAACTTGTCCTGAAAAATTGTCCAGGTTGCACCTCTGAAAACTGGTTCTCCTGCTCCGGCAACATCTGTGGTCTGGCAAGACCATGGATGCTCCTGCACCACAGAGCCCTGGAGCCTAATAACAGGAGGGCCAGCAGCCTGGCCAGGGTCTGGGACAGCAAGGCCGGAGAAGCCCCACAGCCATGCTGGGCCAGGACCAGAGAATTCCAGCAGCCCGTGGCAGTGCGGAGCTGGGGGCTGGGGAATTCCAGGCTCCCATGGCAGTGTGGGGTTGGGGGCCAAGGAAGCCCAGCCATCTGTGGTAGCCTGCAGCAGTGTAGAGTCAGAGAACCCCAACAACCGGTGGCAATACAGGCTCAGGGACTGGAGAAGTCTGGCAACCTGCGGCAGCACAGATCTGGGGAAATCTGGCCGCACACAATAACATGGGCCAGGGCCAGAGTACTCTAGCTGCCAATGGCAGCCTGGGGCCAGGGCCAGTGGCTCATGGCGGGGGACACCTTCCCTAGTCCGGCAAATTCTGTCTTTGGTCCCGATCTTGCTGGATTGGGGAGGTCCAACCTGTGTTAATTATAGGCAAGTTTAAATGAACTCAGTTTGAATTTGTGGTTGAAATTAGCTGTTGTATACTATTCTGCCACTTTGCCATGTGTTTTGCCAGGGATCTTGGCTCAAGTCTTCAAACATGGTGCCTGAATTTTTGGGGTGCTGTATTCAAGAGCCCTAGGGCCTCGTTTTCAGAGTTACTGAAAACCCACAGTTGAAATCCAGATGAGTTCTGATTTCTGAGCACCTCTGGAAATCTGGCCTGAGGAATGTTAGGTTGGTCATCAAAAATTGGAGATCATTTCTGAGAATTTTGGTGTCAGGCTTTGGACAGCAGGAAGTTGGGCAATAGATGTGTTGGGGGCGAAAGTGAAAGATAGAGCCAACTGATTTATAAGTATGCTGGATACTAAAGTTTATCATCATCATTGACAGTTGGTTCAGGCACTTAGATATTCATAAGGAAACCTGATTATATAGCAATAGCTGGGTGAGGAAGAAGTTGGATTATACATTAGTTCAGAATTATAGTACAGGAAGGTCATATCACATTTACAGAGGTACAGAAGCCCTGGCAATTACCGACCCTCATTTCCTGGTTGCTAAAATGGCAATTGTCCCTGGCTCTGATTTTAACAAGCTCTACAAGGCACAATGCATTTATGAAAATTCAGCACTTGCTATCAAGTAGTTTGTCATAGCACATAACACGTTCAGTTCACTTTGTGATTTAACTGATGACATAGGATTAGCATGGACAGGCATAAACACAGTCACCTGAAAAGGTGTTGTTCCAAAGCTGGAATGCTACAAGTGATGCCTGGACTATCTGATGAGATATTTCACATTCTGCAAAAGAAATCTGAGGCAAGAAAGTGTCATGATGCCACAGAACATAAATGTTTACAAGGTATTGGGGGTGGAGGGGAAAACAAAAGTGCACTGTGAAATTTCCAGTTGATAAGATCCAATCAATTACAACTTCATTCAAATCTATTCAGTCATTTTGATCCAAAACTGGACTTCACAAGAGGGTTTTATTTCAATAAACATGATTGAGAGTAAAACATACTCAACCCAAGAAGTCCTACAGACATGGAAAGAATATTATGAGACTGCACTTAACCACCCTGACGTGACTCAATGCCCACATCTAGATGCATTAGTAGTAGATGCAATCCCTAACCCCAAAACTGTGTATATATACCAAGAAGGATATCCTTAGGATTTATTGGGCTCTTCCCAGATTTATTAAACTGGTGCCTCTATCCCTGATGATAGCCCGGGAGGGGGATGATGATCTTTTTAAAAATATTATTTTATAGTCTTCAGCAACACTCGAATGAAATATTTTAAAGCAAATTTTAAATTAAGGTCCAATAGACTAACAGTAAATTCAGAAGCTGACAATATACCTGGGGTTGGCAAATGCCTGTTCAATGGCTTCATTGCCACTTGAATGGCTCATTCACAGGTTCAGTGTTCTGCTCATAGGTCTGACAGGCTTTTCACTTTTAAGTCAACTAGCTCCTCTCCAGAGGAAGCAGAGCCACAGACCACAGATAGGAAGAATGGTTGGGTGGACACTAAGACCCAGTGGTGCCCCAGATTTTTGGGTGCTCTGCATATGAGTAATACAGCCCTGTGTACCAACACTGGAAGACCTTTGCTCTTCCATAAAGAAATTGTGACATGATGTGCTGCTGGACTCAACAGCATACCATCCAAACTCTTCAGGTGCTCCTTAGAATTTGTAGTATAGCAGTACGCCATATTTTTTTTTGTCTGGGCTTGGACAATTGAGAAGGTATCAGTGGAATGGAAAGAATGGATTATTCTACATCTAGAAACCACTTTTGCCAAACAAATAACAAGAACAACAATAAAACAAAACAAAGCAGGGCACTACAACCACCTTAACAATGTCACTAGTGTTTCAGTCTTAAACTTTGTAGGCTTTGCAAGTTTAAACCAGGCTATTGTTTCAAAGGTAAAAGATCCCTTCCCACCCTTCTGCCCACTTGAATATAATGCAAATGTCAGCCACCTATAGAATGCAAATAAAACAAGTGGTCGTATTTATTTCCAGTAGTTTTAAACTCCTGTTTAGGGAGACAGGCTAACACATCAGTGTGCAGAGAAAACCTAAAGCTACAGTTATTTTTATTACCCAGTACAAAATCCATAAGAAGACTTATTAAATAAGATTTTCACAATGCAGGAGTTTGATTTTTAAATCAGGATTGTAAAGTATACTGGGGGGTTTGTGATTTATATGCTGTTGCTGCTTTTATAATTGTTTCTGTAGATGGCTGCAGGAGTTAAATCACTTAGGATAATTTGTTTCAATGTAAAAAGCAGCTAAGTGTTAAGCTGGGTTTGTTTCCATGGGTAGGCAGGTGATACCTCATCCCTGATTACACCTCAGATATAGAGCTTTATTGCCACTCTAGAACTAGAAAAGAGACCTTTTCTCAAGTGGAAGAACAAGCAAATACAAATCACAGTTGCTGCAAGGGGTGTCACAAACGTAGGATTTATAGATGGCTTTAAAATTGTGGGTGTTCCAAAGCCATTCTAACTATATCTTCCATTGCATTTGTTTACATTTTAAGGAGAAGGTTGAGGTATGAAAAGGCTCCTTGCAACAGGAGTTTATAATCAAATGCACAGAAGAGGGCTATAAACAGAACAGCTTAAAGACAAAACCCCATCTTGCCTCTACATTACCAGGATGGAGATAGGAAAAATGCCAAAGAGCACCCTATTGGTACTTGAAAAACAATGAGCCGTCCTGGGGCACCTTAGAGACTAACAAATATATTATATCATGAGCTCAGATGAGTTGGAGTAAAAACTACAGATCCAATATACGTATAATAGTAAAAGCAGTTACCTGTAAATTGTAGGATCAGTGTAAATGAAGCTAATTGAGTCAGGCTGGATGTATCTAACACAAATATCAGAAGTGGGGAAAATTGCCTGTGTATGTGTTAACCAGTTAATATCTTTATTCAAGCCCCCAAGTTGATAGTATCCAACTTGTAAATGAATTACAGTTCAGCAGTCTCCCTCTGTAATTGGGTGATAAAATTCCTTTGTAGAAGAATGGCTACTTTTAAATCCATTTTTGAATGTCCAGGGAGGTTAATAAGTTCCCCTAGCCCTGGTCTACATTAGGACGTTATTTCAAAATAACGCCCCCCCCGGTCAAATTTATAAGCGGAAAGTCCATACTACCAGTGTGTTTATTTCAAAATAATGATCTGAGGAATTCAAAATCTGTACTCCTGCTTTTCATCAGGAGTAACACTAATTCCAAAATAGTTATTTTGAAATAACGGTAGTGTGGACGCTCTGGTGCTGCTATTTCAAAATAATTACTCCCCAGAGTAATTGAAACTAATTACTCCGTAGTGCTTCCTGGGGCTCAGTCTGAGGTAGCGCATCTACATTAGTGGAGCCTGCCTTGGATTAATTTCGAGTCTTCCCCGTAGTGTGGAAACGCTAGTTCAAATTTGTTAAATCGGGAGTTAAGTCGAACGTACTAATTTTGAAATAGTTTTCTAGTGTAGACATGGCCCTATAGGTTTATGTGTGTTACCATTCCTGATGTCTGATTTGTGCTTGAAGGTGAGTCAGCATTTACGTAGGTCTAATGCGGAAGAACATGTACACTTGGAATGTATTAAGTGCATTGTTTGGGTTTAGCAACTTCAGAAGTGAGCAGTGGATACCTTTGAAACAGAATACAAGGTTTTTGACCCACAGCTGGTGTGAACGGGCATTGAGATAAATAGTAGCTCCACTAATTTCAGCAGAGCTATGCCTTCTCACATCCGTTGAAATTCCTTGCAAGAAATGCGCATGAATTCTTAAATTGCTGTGTTCGGAATGAGGATGAATTAAGTTTAATGTTCATACCTCATTAAATCCCCATTCCAGCTTGAACTGTTTGCCTTGTATGTGTCTCAGTGCATTTTTTTCTTTAATAGTTTCTTTTGCCACAGCATGGTTCATTTGATGGATTCAGTGTATTTTAACAGTAGCCAAGGTCTAGGGTTGCCAGGTGTCCGGTATTCACCTGGACAGTCCGGTATTTTTGCCTCTTTTCTGGTAAAAAAAAATTCAGAGAATACCGGACACCTAAAATGTCAGTATTTTCTGATTTTTTTCCTCAGCCAGGAGGCGAAAATGCTGGGCACCTGGCAACACTACAAACACTCAGGGCCAGCCCACCTCCCCACACCTAAGCCCGCTTCCCGGCTCCCAACACCCCCAGCCCCCCGACCCCAGCCCCCATGCTTACCTGGTTCTGCAAAGCTGCCAGCACAAAATGGCTGCCGACCTAGGGTCTTAGTGGTCAACCACTCCCCTGTTCCTATCCTTGCACTCACTCCTAAAGGGGACATGCTGTTTTAATGCTATTTTATTTTTATTTATTTATTTTTCCTTATTTTTATTTATTTATTTTTCTTGGAGTCCTCTTTTTTTTTTTTTGCTCAACAACTTTTTTTCCCCCTTCAACAGAAATTTTTCCCAGTGTTTTTTTTGGGTGGGGGTGTTCAGTATTTTTGTTTCAACCATCTGGCAACCCTACAGAGGTCCCAACCCATAGATGGTGAAACACCCCAAGCAGTGCTTGAGAAGCACAGGAAGTTGCTGAAACACAGCAGTGGAAGGAATGATCATTCCTAATAAAGGATCTAGAATCAGAGCACTCACAGAGGCAGTTCAGAGCTGCTACTTCTCTGAGGAGGAGGAAGAAGAGGAGGGATGCCATGCCTCTGTTGACATGTTTGGATTATCTGCTCATCTACTTGCCTTACCCCTGGATGTGGAGGACCTATTTTTGCTAAATTTTCCATGTGGACTTCCACCTCAGTCTTTATTCCATTGCACACAGATCCTCCGTTGATACAACTCCCATGTAGAAAAATACGGTTTAAAGTTGTGAAAATAAAAAGGAATCCTGTAAAAAGTGGAAATGTGGACAAGCTGTTATGCCCAAGAACCAAAGACATGCCTAAGCATGAAGAGACAAAAATCAGAAAAGCTAAGGTACAAAATGTGACACTAAGCAAGCCTATAATAGGCAACCAGAAGAGGCTCTATGAATATATTAAGAACAAAAGAATGGCAAGGAAATAATGTAAATCCTCTATGTAGTGTCACATACTGAGGTATAGATGGAATAACCTAGCAGACAGAACAGGATTCTGACCTTCTGGTCATGAGGCAACTGGAGCATTAAAGCAAGGAGAGAGAACAAAACCAAAGAGAATAACTACAGTTCTGGTCACAAGAAAAGCCAGGAGTCAGAACAGAATCCGAGAGTTAAACTGGGGTTATTGGCAGGAGAAAAAACCCGCAGTCAGAATAAGGAGTGCAGAGAGACATAGGGGCAAGGGGTTGTAGTGGAGCAGGCAAAGGGTATAGTAAGACATGGATATGTAACGTATCTGACGCGGCTATGGGTATGGAATGTATTGAGCAGCCAGTAGCCTCTCTTGCTTCAGGGTTAAATGGTGATCTGTAGGTTCTTCTTTTCACCAACTAGAAAATACAGTCAATTTATTGTGGATTTATAGGGCCCAGTCACGCTCACTGGGTTGCTAGGCAACCAAGCCCAGAGACAACTGCATTCCTGGCACTTAGAGGGGCAAAGAGCTAATAACAGATGACATCAAGAAAGCTGAGGTCTTAATGCCCTTTTTTTAGTCTTCATTAAAATATAGAGAGCAGATATGCAAATAATCAATACTGACAACCCAGGGAAGGAGCACAAACCAAAATAGAGAAAGAACTAGTAAAGGAATATTTAAATAAGATAGATGTACTCAAATCAACGGGGCCTGATGAAATTCATCCTAAGATACTTAACCAAGCTGAAGCCATCTTGGAACTGTTAATGATTATCTTTGAGAACTCATGGAGGATAGATGAGGTTTCAGAGAACTGCAGAAGGTAGTACCTATCTTTAAAAAAGGTACTCCTGAGGACCTAAGAATCTATCATTCAGTACCTGGAATGATACTGGGATAGTCTTTGCTTAACAATCAGTTTGCAACCACATAAAGAATTATAGAGTAATAAGCAACAGGTGGCATGGATTTGTCAAGAACAAAACATACCAAACAAACCTAATTCCTTTCTTTGACAGGGAGAAGCTGTAGATGAGATACATCTTGAGTTTAATAAAGGATTTGACAAAGACTCACAGGTCATTTTCATAAGAAAACTGGTAAGTTGTGGTCTAGATGAAATTACTATAAGGTGAGTGCAAAACTGGTTGGAAGACCACACTGAAAGTATACTTATCAATCGTTCACTGTCAAAGTGAGAGGCTGTATCTAATGGAGGTCTGCCTAGATATGTCCTGGTGGGCCCAATATTAGAGAATATTCATTAATGGCTTGGACAATGAAGTGGAGAGTATACTTATAAAATTTGTTGATGAATCCAAACTGGAAGGGTTTGCAAGCACTTTGGAGAACAGGGTTACAAATCAAAACAAACTTGACAAATTGGAGAGCTGGTCTGAAAGCAACAAAATGAAATTCTATACGAACAACAGAAAAGTACTTCACTTAAGAAAGATAAAGTACAAGTGTAATCCATGCACCTAATAGAGAGCTATCTCTTTAAGATACCCCTGTGAGGAGGTAAGAGTGAATTGAGTGTTACTGTTGCTGGGCAGATTTAGCACTCCACACCCAGAAACTTCTGGAGTTGGGTGTGGCAGTTTGGGGTCAGACTCCATCAGTGTTTCTATATCCTGGAAAATTTCCCAAATTCTGGGATTTTTTGAGTAAAATGTGTCAAAATGGGAAATTGGGAATTTTCTTGAAAATCTGTTAAATGAAATGTAATGTGGATAAGTGTAAAGTAATGCACATTGGGAAAAATAACCCCAACTATGCGTACAGTATGATGGGGGCTAATTTGGCTATGACAAATCAGGAAAGAGATCTTGGAGTTATCGTGGATAGTTCTCTGAAAACTTCCACAAAGTATGCAGCGGCGGTCAAAAAGGTAAATAGGAATTATTAGGAAAGGGATAGAAAATAAGACACAGAATATCTTACTGCCCCTGTATAAAACTATGGTACGCCCACATCTTGAATACTGTGAACAGATGTGGTCTCCTCACCTCAAAAAAGATATTTTGGCCTTGGAAAGGGTTCAGAAAAGGGCAACTGAAATGATTAGGGGTGTGGAATGGGTCCCATATGAAGAGAGGTTAAAGCGACTGGGACTTTTCAGTTTAGAAAAGAGGAGACTGAGGGAGAGATGATAGAGGTATATAAAATCATGAGTGGTGTGGAGAGGGTGAATAAAGGAAAGTTATTTATTAGTTCCCATAATAGAAGAACTAGAGGACACCAAATCAAATTAATGGGTAGCAGGTTTAGAACTAATAAAAGAAAGTTCTTCTTAACACAATGTGTAGTCAGCATGTGGAACTCCTTGCCAGAGGAGGCTGTGAAGGCTAGGACTATAACAGAGTTTAAAGAGAAGCTAGATAATTTCATGGAGGTTAGGTCCATAAAAGGCTATTAGCCAGGGGATAGAAGTGGTGTCACTGGCTTCTGTTTGTCAGAGGCTGGAGAAGGATGACAGGAGACAAATCGCTGATCATTGTCTTCAGTCCACCCTCTCTGGGGCACCTGCTGCTGGCCACTGTTGACAGACAGGCTACTGGGCTAGATGGACCTTTGGTCTGACCCAGTATGGCTGTTCTTATGTTCTAAATCCTGAGAAATTTTCAATGAAATTAAAATTTCTGTTCATTTTGTCATTCCTTTGGGATAAAAATTTGTAGACAATGCAGATTTATCAAAAACTGCTCTGAATTGGTCAATAGGGTTGCCTGTCAATTATTAGAACTCGTTGAACTTGATGCTAAAAATTGTTCAGCGGAAGGCATTTATACTAAATTCAAGGAGTCAGTGTTCAAAAAAAATCCCATTGAATAATATTTTGGGTGTTGCTTGTGATGGTGCAAATTTGATGATAGGAGCAAAGAATTCCTTTTTCTCTAAACTTAGAGAGGATGTTCCAAATGTTGTTTTGCTGAGATGTATTTGCCATACATCAGCCCTGATATCAAGTTCAGCTTCTACAGTTTTGCCTGATTTCGTAGAGCAGTTTATAACAAATATCACTAACTATCCAGCACATAGTTTTAAGAAGAAATTGAGGAGATGGTTGAATATTTTCTCCATTTAAAGTTATCTATGTTAAACCAAGTCAAACAAGGTGGTTAGCTGTACACCCTTGTGTAACTAGAATATTAGTGTTGTGGCATACCCTGTTAAACTATATACAACTTGAGTGTGTCGATCAAAAAAGTCCAAAAGCAAAAGAAATATATGATGCAATGTGCAATCCAGAACTTAAAGCCTACCTACTATTTCTGAAATATGTTTTGGTTTACATGAACAAATCAAACGCTCTCTTTCAAAGCAAATCTCTGCTCATTCATGGCATTAAACCAGAGTCAGTGAAACTTTTCAAAGTAATTGCAACAAATTACTTAAAACCACATTTCCTAAAAGGTGAATTAACTAAAGTTAATGTGTCGCATCCCTCTAATTTTATCAACATTAATGAAATGTATACTGGTCCAGAGTGTGAGGAGTACTTACAATGTATTGATCCTAATGTAGCTATGAATGTAAGAAAAGTGATTCAGCATTATTACATCACTTCTTGACAAGAAATGCAGCGCAGGTTGCCACTTGACTCAGTTGTTTTCTCAGAGGTTGGATTTGTCTTAATGTTGATGTAGATAAAGAAAAAAAGATCTCTCAAAACTTTGTCAAGTATCAGAGGGGTAGCCGTGTTAGTCTGAATCTGCAAAAGCGGCGAGGAGTCCTATGGCACCTTATAGATTAACTGAAGTATAGGAGCATAAGCTTTCATGGGCAAAGACCCACTTTGTCGTGCATCTGACACTTCAGTTAGTCTATAAGGGTATGTCTACACTACCACCCTAGTTCGAACTAGGGTGGTAATGGTAGTCAACTGGAGTTGCAAATGAAGCCCAGGATTTGAATTTCCCGGGCTTCATTTGCATGTTGCCGGGTGCCGCCATTTTTAAATGTCCTCTAGTTCGGACTCCGTGCCCCACGGCTACACGCGGCACGAACTAGGTAGTTCAGACTAGGCTTCCTATTCCGAACTACCGTTATTCCTCGGGGCACGGAGTCCAAACTAGCGGTGGTAGTGTAGACATACCCTAAGGTGCCACAGGATTTCTCGCCACTTTTTCAAAACTTTGTGCAATATTTAAGATAGATGTGAACTCTGCTCAGAGTGAACTCAGAGCCCTGCCATTTTCATTAAAATCAATTCAAATTGAATGTGTAAAGAATAAGCCTATTGATGAAATGTGGCATGAAATTTCTAAAATGAAACATTTTTCTGGAAAATTTATGTTTTCAAACATTTGTAAATTAGCTCAGAAGATTTTAGCATTGCCATGTTCAAATGCAGAATGTGAAAGATTTTTTCCAATGGTTATAGACATTAAAACTAAGAAAAGTAGTAACATGAAAACTAAAACACTTAATTCTAGTGTAATTACCAGATCAGCTTCTAAAGCAAATATATATATATATATATATATATATATATATATATATATATATATATATTCTAGTTTTGTAATTACAAAGAAGATTTAAGTTTACATAATAAAAATATTATGAATATGGATATGCCAGAAAAACTGGCAGTCAGACTGATAAAAATATTAATGATAGTGATGACATTTCTAGTGAGGAGTCAAGTCATGACTCATCTGATGAGTAAAACTCATCGTGATAGTTAAGTATTATGTATTAAATATTCTATTCATTTTATATGAAGCAAAAATGTTTTATATTTGACCAGTTTCTTTATTTATCATATATAACTGAAATGTATACTGAAGTGAATACTGTACTGATTTTATCTTGCAGGAGTAAAATAATTAAAATGTTTCATTAGTCTTTCATTTTATGAAATAACATCCATGAAGTAATTAAGGATATTTGGATATAGAAAAAATAATTATTTTTAGATGAAAAGTTCAGCTTTAATAAAATTATATTTTTAATTAGAGAGAGCATCATAAAATCATCAAAATTGTCATATATTTCCAGTTAATAATTATATATATAAACAATATTAAAACCAATGAATTAACTATACATAAAATAGCCTTTATAACATATAAAAAATAATCTGGGAATTTTTCATCAGATTTGGGAAATTTTTAGCGCTGGCCTGGGAAAAGTTGGCAACACCATATAGAAACACTGGACTCCATGAGCAAGCAGGCTGGCCAGATGCCTTTCTAAGGCCTGTGTGAGCTGGGGGAAACTGAGCCAGAAGCAGAGAGCAGGCTGCTGTTCCTCACTCTACAGCAGGTTAGTAATGGTGTTAACCTTCTTCCAGGGATCATGGGAAATTCTAATTATAGTAGGGAAAACTTGAGAGGGGAAAATACCTTCTTCTGTGTTAATTGTATGCTTTAAATGCTGTTTTGATTTTAGCCAAACTATTTTAGTTACTTTTTCAGTAACTGTAATTCTTCAGCTCCTCTTTAGATGTAGCAATGGGAAAAGAGTCACTTCTATTTTGTTGTTCTCAGTTTTTGTGTTTTCTTTAAATGTGTTCATTTGTGAGTTAACTGGCTGGATAATCAGGTGCCATATGCAGTGATCTACAAGAGAGGAAGAGTCTGTCTGGACTCCAACTGAGGATACCCTACAAGCAAGTGGAGAGATGGTTCAAACTTAGTATATGGTGCAGATTTGATGATCAGACACACAAACTGAGACTTCGCTGTAATTAAGCTTTCAGTTTCTTCTTATTGTGTTTGTGTGGACTAAACTGTTCAAATTTTACTTTTAGTTTTCTCTTTACGTTTACCGGAACTAGACAGTATCTGTCGGTTATAAAATATCTGTGTTATGTTGTAAGAATTAGATTTTCTTAAGATTTTATAAACTTATTCAGTTAAATTCATTTCTTTTGGAACTTGATTGTAAGTAGGCTGACACTGAGCAATCCTTGCTGAAATTCCTTAAGACTGAACTCTGGGTCTCCAGTTACTTTTTATGCGTATGACTACACTAGCCACCCTAGTTCGAACTAGGGTGGCTAATGTAGTCATTCGAACTTGCAAATGAAGCCTGGGTTTTAAATATCCCAGGCTTCATTTGCATGTTCCCAGGCGCCGCCATTTTTAAATGCCTGGTAGCTCGAACTACCTGCCCACGGCTACACGTTAGGCTACCTCTAGTCTTCACTCTAAAATTTCGAAATAAAGTGCTCTTTTGAGCCATCCCTTATTCTTCGTAGAATGAGGTTTTCAGGGATGGCGAAGAACACGTGCATTATTTTGAAAAAAAATTGAAATAGTGGACACATTCCTTTGATTCGTATCCCGAAGTAGCAACACAGTCTAGACGTACCCTTAGAAAGAGCTATTCAGGAGAAAGGAAGCTCTAGGAAAGAGTAGTTTTCAGAGAATGTGGACTAAGAAAAGGCTTCTCAGGCATAGAGAAATAACAGCAGAAAAGACTGAAGAGTTCTATAGGCTGCAGAGAATCTGAGGCCTTGCAGCAGAAGGATCTGTGGCTGGAACCTCAAGTTCTTTGTTTGGGACTTTTACGTTTTATCTGGGTTCTGAGGTAGAGCTTCTAAACTATTGTACCAGTGTTCCTCTCAGAAGGCCTTATTAAAAGGAGACAGAATGCTCTACTTGTTAGCTGAGTGATTTCTTCTTGATTGGGGTGGTTAAGTGATTTCATTAAAGGGGGGAGGGATAGCTCAGTGGTTATAGATTGTGAGTTCAATTCAGGGCTCACCCAGCGTGGTCAGTTCAATCCTTGAGGGGGTCATTTAGGGATCTGGGGCAAATCTGCCAGGGATGGTATTTGGTCCTGCTATGAGGGCAGTGGCATGGACTCAAGGTCTCTTCTAGTTTTATAAGATGGTATATCTTCATATATTATAAAGGGTGTGTGGCAAAGTCAGGCTGGACAGCTGCAAGAGGATAGTGGAAGGCAGGTATGTTGGACCTAGAATGATGAAGGTCTTTTCCCCCTGTAAGATGAAAAGGGGTCACCTCTTGTCAGCCAGGGACCCCTGAGTCCAATTAAGGGATGCTTGAGAACTTCTAAAAACTTTCCTTTTGTAAGAGAATAAGAGACAGTCTTCTGCAGGGCTAGTAGTAGCAGGGAGAAAATTTGCTCTCCTCCCAGCAGAGAAAATTAACTAACTGCCGGTGTATGGAAAGGACTGGCCTTCTGAGTCCAATTAACAAGGCCACCCCGGTCATCAGAAAGGGAGTAAGAAAAGGTATTCCTTTTGGTGTTGGGAATATGTTCCTTCTGTCTGGCAGAGGAGTTCCCCGGGCATACCCAGAGCCTTACATGGAAATTATTGAGAAACCCCAAGTGGGAAAATAAACACTATTTGGAGTGGGGACTGGCATATTACAGGCCCTTCCACAGCCAGAGGGGGAAGTGCTGAGCTCATAGATGGGGAAGATGTGCCACAGGGGAAACTGAGGCAGACTCATGCTTAGCCACAAGGGAGTGCTCAGAAGGTTACTGTCTCTTCTACACTTGTTCTTAAGAACAGGCTAGGCAAACACCTGTCAGACTGTCTAGGTGTACTTGGCCCTGTCTCAGCACGGGAATGGAGTTGGGGTTCTCTTGAGGTGTCTTCCAGCCCTGTGTTTCTGTCACTCTTTGTTTAGATCTCAGCACAAGACCAGGCCTTCTCAGAGACCTTGTCAACCCAGAAGTAGCATCTTCCCAGGACCATCCTGTGATTGGAGGAAGTAGAAGACAAGAAGGCTAGTAAAAACAACCAGGCTACGTCTACATTGGCCCCTTTTCCGGAAGGGGCATGTTAATTTCAGCGATCGAAATAGGGAAATCCGCGGGGAATTTAAATATCCCCCGTGGCATTTAAATAAAAATGTCCGCCGCTTTTTTCCAGCTTTTAGAAAAGCCGGAAAAGAGCGTCTACACTGGCCCCGATCCTCCGGAAAAAGCGCCCTTTTCCGGAGGATCTTATTCCTACTTCGAAGTAGGAATAAGATCCTCCGGAAAAGGGCGCTTTTTCCGGAGGATCGGGGCCAGTGTAGACGCTCTTTTCCGGCTTTTCTAAAAGCCGGAAAAAAGCGGCGGACATTTTTATTTAAATGCCGCGGGGGATATTTAAATCCCCCGCGGATTTCCCTATTACGATCGCTGAAATTAACATGCCCCTTCCGGAAAAGGGGCCAATGTAGACGTAGCCCCACAGAATGCAACACTCAAGCATCCACCAATGGGCCAAGAGGAGCCTATTAGAATATTGCGCGTTAGGAAAGGCTGATTGTGAGCTTTGATTTTTGGATGGCACTTGATGCATTTTCAATGTACATAAGCTGGACAGGACAGGATTCTCCTGTCTCTTGCCAAGTTTTATAGTAGCATAACTCCATTGGCTTCAGTAGTTATTCTGACTTATCTCAGTATGACTTGTTGGAAAATGAAACCCACAGATAAATCAGACAGCATGCTTCTGATCAGACCAAGTGTGTAGTAATGAGTGGGCCTGAGTGGGCTGTGGGCCACCCACTTAACATCCACTCCCACCCAAACTGAAGACAGAGCTCCCTGCCCCAAAGCCAGAGCCTGGCTACGTTGCTGTCTTGCTAGTGTTGTGCACTGCTGCTCTGGTCTCTGGCCCCAGCACTACTCTGGCAGGGCTACTGCTGGGGCAGGAAACCGAGGCAGCCTTGTGTGCCACTGACAGAGGGATGCAGCAGGGCTACCTGCTGAGAAGTTGGGGGAAGCAGGCCCCTATTCCTACTGCCCCCTCTTGCCAGGGCCCTGGATCCCTCATGTGCCCCTTCATTTCCTACACCTCTCCCCAGGACTCTGGACCCTCGTGCTCCCCTCCTCTTCCTGCCTCCCAGAACACCGGATCCCTGCCGGACCTTCCTCATGGCACGGATCCTTTCTGCGCACACAATCTTTCCTGTCCCCCAGAGCCCTCCATCCCTATTGTCCACCCCCAGCATTGCCCGCTCACCTGGAGACTGGGCCCACCCCACTCTTCCTGGCTTAGCTATGCCACTGGGTCAGGCTTTAAGGAAAGACTCCCATTCACTTCAATGGGCTTTGGATGCGGCCTACTGAGTGTGTTCACTTTGACTGTGGTTTTTGGCTATGGACTGGTTCATTTATGGATTAATTGGAGATCTCTTTGTGTGTTTCCAAATCATAACTGGAAGGAGCCTCTTGCCAGAGGTGAAATAATCTGCACCACACCCAGGATAGTACCTCTCCCCTGTACCTGCTAGGGTGTACTGACTGATAGGCAAGAGGGAGTAGGAACAAGGCACCATCTCCACACCATTGTTCAGCTCTGCTTAGTTCCGTGGGGAGTAGTGCCCAAAAACTGCTCCCCTCTCTCCACAGATACAGGGAACACGACTCCTGTTTGCAGGAACAAGAAAGGGATCCTTAGATGTCTTTACTCCAATACATGGCTGCATTGCTGGGCCACAGATATGCCCAATCTTAAGAACTGAAAGAGAGGGTTTAAGAATATAGTTTTTGGTTATATCATTTTCACTTTTAGCCTCTAATTTACATTTAATAATCAAGTTATTTTTATTAATTTTCTGTTGCTATTAAATCCTAAAAATTCTCACCAATTCACTTTTTTTCCCCTGGATCTGTGACTGGAGCTTTGCAATGCAAAGAACTAATTACTGGTATATAGTCTCATGCATTTAACATTGTCAGTGATAGGGACAAATCCCCATGGACTGGCTGTATGTGTATGAATTCATTAGAGCACATACTCCAAGTTCAAAGTACATTTTTGTTTGGCTTATTTTCCTAGTTATTTTTCTTGGGCATTTAAATTAGTTTATATATAAAGAAAACTGTAATTTTATTAGCAGCAGAAGAATAAAATCTTATTTTTAATTTGAGAAGAAATTGAATACAATGCATGCCATTATCTTTGCATGTAAAGAGAAAGTTAAACGGTAAATAATTAACATTAAGATTTATTCATGTTTCTCCAGTGGAAGAGAATTAGCTTGCTAGACACAGAGCAAAATATATTATTCATTCTCTTATGGTAAAAACAGGGAAATTGATATGAGAGTGTTTGGCATGAACTATAAAATCTCATTAGCTGCAACATTCTGAGGCAGTTTAAGAGGTGAAATATCTATTTTAGCCAGAGTAATATATGACGGTGTCATGAAACAGCATGGTATCCTCATGTTATTTTTTTAATTTCAAGGTGGTAGATACGCTATTAAAAACAAGTTCAGGTACGTGCACAATCTGGCAAACAGGCTCTCAACATTAGAGCACTGAGTAACTTCCCTTGCAGAAATTATTTGCAGACTGGCTTATTCACTGGCTTTGCTGCTTTGGAAAAAACTCATTGTTTGCCGTTGCCTGGTTGGCCACATCATCATCTACACAGAGATCTGCCCTTGGAGCTGGAGGTGTAACTGGCTAGGTTTGATTGTACTATTGTGCTAACCCTGTGGACCTAAGGGGTACACAGGGACTCCATTTCAGATTTCGGGGGGGGGGGGAGAGGGAGGAAGGGGCAACCTGTGCATGCCGTGATGGGGGGGAGGAGTGGAAGCATGCGGGGTGGACTGAGGACAGAGGCTTCAGCAGTGTTACTGAGCATGCTCAGTACAAGCCAAGCACCAAATGGTGCCAGGGGAACCAACTCCATCTGCCCTACCCCCCCCCCCACTTACACACCATCTCTATTTAGGGGCTCCTAAGGTACTGGAAAACTCTACTTTTTTGGCAGGTAACATTGCAGTTAGCTGACAGGAGCACTGTATCTAATTTCTATATAAAAGAAAGAAAATTAAATACATTTTAGACCCACTCAGCTCTAACACTAACATATTCTGACATCTTGTGGCAAGTCACTTAAGGGACACTGTTTAGGCTTAAATTTTAATGTTTATACTTACTTTGTTAGGGTATGTCTACACTACAAAGTTAATTTGAACTAACAGCCGTTATTTCAAATTAACTTTCATAGGCTCTACACATGCAAACCACTAATTCGAACTTCATTAGAACTAGCGGAGCGCTTAATTCGAACTAGGTAAACCTCATTCTACGAGGACTAACGCCTAGTTCGAATTAAGTAGTTTGAATTAAGGGCTGTGTAGCCACTTAATTCAAACTAGTTGGAGACTAGCCCTTCCCAGCTTGCCCTGGTGGCCACTCTGGGCCAAGCCAGGGAAACTCTTCTGCCCCCCTCCCAGCCCCGGAGTCCTTAAAGGGTACACCTCGTTCCACGAGAAGTAACGGTAGTTCGAATTAGAGAGCCTAATTCGAACTACCTACTCCGTGCCACGTGTAGCCGCAGGCACGGAGTCCGCACTAAGGAGAATTTAAAAATGGCAGCGCCCGGCAAGATGCAAATGAAGCCTGGGATATTTAAATGTTTTAATATTTTTAAATGTCCGCTAGTTTGGACTCCGTGCCCCGAGGAGTAACGGTAGTTCGGAATAGGAAGCCTAGTCTGAACTACCTAGTTCGTGCCGTGTGTAGCCGCGGGGCATGGAGTCCGAACTAGAGGACATTTAAAAATGGCGGCACCCGGCAACATGCAAATGAAGCCCGGGAAATTCAAATCCTGGGCTTCATTTGCAACTGCGGATGACTACATTACCCCCGCTAGTTCGAACCAGCAGGGTAGTGTAGACATACCCTCAGTCTCCTCTTTTCTAAGCTGAAAAGTCCCAGTCTCTTTAGCCTCTCTTCATATGGGACCTGTTCCAAACCTAGGCATTGTAGTTGCCCTTTTTTGAACCCTTTCCAAGGCCAAAATATATTTTTTGAAGTGAGGAGACCACATCTGAACACTGTACTGAAGATATGGAGTACCATAGTTGGATACTTCCCCTCCTCCTTCTTCCCCTGGCTTCCTCCGTCTAGCTCCCTCCTCCCAGATTTCCACCTCCCCTCTCCCACCCTCTCTCTTCCCCTCTCCTACCTCCTTATCCCAGTCTCCCCACAGGTTAATCCCTCCCCCCCCCAGTTTTGTTAAATAAAGAGAGTTTCTATTTTTGAACACACATGTCCTTTATTTTTTATATCAGGAAGGGGGGCTAGGGAGGGCGAAGTGGAAGGAGGTGAGGGAGGAATGGGCACGAGCCCCCAATGGGGAGGACTGGGGAGGCTCTGCGGGCTCCTTGGGGTGGAAGCTCTCCTGTAGGGCCTCCTGGATCCTGACAGCCCCCCGATTGACCCCTCCGGATGGCAGCCTGCGGCAAGTGCAGCCGGGCTGATGGTCAAGTGCTGTGATGTGCCGAGTGTGGGCACTCAGGGCACTCTAAGACAGGACTGCTTTGCTGTCTCTCATCGAGTTAAACAAGCAAGCAGGGAACCCTGAGAATTGTCTGTCTAGGGTGGGGGATCGGGTCCCTTTAAGCGCAGCTCTCGGCTAGCCTGAGGCAGCAGCTCCACACTCTAAGTCCTAACCTGGTGCCCTGCTGGCACTAGTTCCGGGCAGCCTTAACTTCGGTTCAGCGTCCACTCAATGTGGACATGCTAGTTTGAATTAGCAAAACGCTAATTCGAATTAGTTTTTAGGTCTAGATGCACTAATTCGAATTAGCTCAGTTTGAATTAACTAAACTAACTTTGAGGTAAATAGGATGAAGTTTAATAAGGACAAATGCAAAGTGCTCCACTTAGGAAGGAACAATCAGTTTCACACATACAGAATGGGAAGTGCCTTGCATGTAGAATAGTGATAGAAATGTAGCCGTGTTAGTCTAGGGTAGCTGAGAATGGGAAGTGACTGTCTAGGAAGGAGTGCTGCTGAAAGGGCTCTAGGGATCATAGTGGATCACAAGCTAAATATGAGCCAACAGTGTGATACTGTTGTAAAAAAAGCAAACATGATTCTGGAATGCCTTAACAGGAGTGCTGTGAGCAAGACATGAGACGTCATTCTTCTGCTCTTCTCTGTGCTGATTAGACCTCAATTGGAGTATTGTGTCCAGCCCTGAGCATCACATTTCAAGAAAGATGTGGAGAAACTGGAGAAGGCCTAAAGAAGAGAAACAAAAATGATTAAAGGTCTAGAAAACATGAGCTACGAGGGAAGACTGAAAGAATTGGGCTTGTTTTGTTTAGAAAAAAGAAGACTAAGAGGAAAAATGATAACTGTTCTCAAATATCTAAAAGGGTGTTATAAGGAGGAGGGAGAAAAATTGTTCTCCTTGACCTCTGATGATAGGACAAGAAGCAATGGGCTTAAATTGCAGCAAGGGAGGTTTAGGTTCAATATTAGGAAGTTTTCCCTAACTGTCAGGGTGGTTAAACACTGGAATATATTGCCTAGGCAGGTTATGGAATCTCCATCACTGGAGATATTTAAGACAAGAATGGATAGACATCTATCAGGGATGATCTAGACCATGGGTTCCCAAACTGGGGGGCATGCCTCCTTGGGGAGGTGACCCAGCCTCCCGCCCCCGTCAATATCCCCCAAGTTTTGCTGCTATTTTTGTTTTTCGTCCCCGGTCAGTTCCTTTTTTTTTTCCTCCACAAGTTTTGCTGCTATTTTGGAGAGGGGGAGGGGTATGAGGGTTTCTCAAAAATCAAAAAGGGTACGTGATGTTGAAAGGTTTGGGAACCACTGATCTGGTTCCTGTGCTTGGTCCTGCTGTGAGGACAAGGGACTGGACTCGATGACCTCGCGAGGTCCCTTCCAGTTCTATTTTTTTCCATGTGCATTACTTTTCACTTATCAACACTGAATTCCATCTGTCTTGGTGTTGCCCAATCACCAGAGGGTTCAAAGTCGGGAGGGGGACTACAGACCCTTAATCCTCCATAAATTGCACCCTTACCTTCCTGAATGAAGGAATTTGCTGGACCAGACGAGGTCTCCTGCCATCAGCCTCCCAGCTTGCCACCCTTCTCTGCCATCCGCTTGCCTTCTGGCCCTGGTTGGACCTGCTGCCAGGAGGCTCAGGCTGTCACATGCCAGTCCCAGGCCATAGCCCCACTGCTCCCAGGCTCAGGCTCCTGGACACCAACCCCAGGCCCAAGCCACACTGCCGCCAGGCTTGGGCTACTGGATTCCAGCCCCAAGCCCTGGCCTCACTGTCGCTGGGTTTGGATGCCATCCCCAGATGCTCGGCTTGGGTTGCTGAATGCTGGCCCCGGCCTTGCTGCCACTGTCTTCACCAGGGTCCCAGCTCTGGCAGGACTTCCAGCTGCCAGCCCCCCTGCCACAGGCGCCTAACAAGGCTACCAGCCCAGGCATCTCTGGTCCACCAACATCCATGATCCAGACCAAAGAGTCCTGGTTTAGGAAGGTAGGGTCTGTACTTATCTAGAGTCCCTGGGTTGTAGTTGGGGTGGTTAGTCTGTCTTGCTGCCTGTTCTATTGTTCCTCTTTCTAGGGTGCTAACTCAGAAGTAATTCACAAATGTCTACACAAGCTGAAAATTACACTTCCACCTTGGGTGTATATGTATCCTTAAATTATAGTTAGTATGTACCCCATTGTGTACAGTCATGAGCCTTTAAAATTCTCCCTGTCTAGCAAAGGATTTCCTGTCCTCCTGGGTGAATTCCACTGAGTAATATAAAATTCCTGTCAAAGCTAAAGGAAGCCACATGTTTCCCTTCCCCATCTTTTTTCTGAAGAACAGGATGAATTGTAAAAGCCCAAAAGTGTTATAACTAGGTCCAGCTCCTCTTAGCCTTGAGGGCGGGGGGCTGGACTCGATGACCTCTCGAGGTCCCTTCCAGTCCTATTATTCTATGATTCTATGATTAGTTATAAAGAATATGACGCATTTCTATACTGTAACATCCTTCTTGGGAAAACTCCGATGCTACCAAGCCAAAGTCCTGATTCTGTAAATAATTAACTTTACCCATTGTGAATAGCCTCCCTGACCTCATGGGGGTACCTACAGTCCACAGGTCTTTGTAGGCCCAGTTTCTGCAATTCACTCTGCACCAGCATAGCTGGATCCCATGCAAAGTGATTTTTAAAGTTGACAGGACTTTTGTGCTGAAGCAGGAATGCCTCTGCAGTCAGATGTAGGAGTGGTGCCTGATGTACTAATTGCCTGGATCACTTTGCCCACTGATAGCCAGCTAACTCTTCATTAAAATGCAGCAGACTTTGTATTATGCAGCAACGCTGGACACTACTGAAGTAAATTCCAGCTCAGGAAAGTACACTTTCCTACCTAGATTTTGATGTAGTGTCTGGTAAGTTATTCATTTTGATCAAAGAATAAGGGGTAACATTCTTATACGATAGAGTTTAAGAGCCATATCTGGTTAGGACCTTGTCTTCTTTCTTGTCTACAATATGGCACATCCAGTAGTAGAGAATTTGGGTGTTCACTTTTGATTGAGACTTCACCTCCCTACTTTGGAGTCTCAAATACTGATTTTGTCTTATGCATGCGCAGTGATCTTGTCACAAACATAATGCAAAGAAGGATAAAGAGGTCTCCTGCAGCATAATTATGTCCTCCCCCCTTCCCAGTAGACAAATAATAATTACCTGAACCAATTTATGTTTGACATATGGCAAAATTCTGTCCCCAGAATGTGGTGTCACTAATAATCTGACAGTTTGCAAATATACAGTCATGTGTGCTCTAATTCTTCAGCGAACTCTATGTTGGCAGATGCCTTGGAATAAATCTGGGCCCTGCTGGGGTCAACAGTAAAACTTGCATTGACATCTTCAGGGCCAGGATTTCACTAGAGAATTCAGGGGCACTCCTAGAAGATGCAGTCTCTGCCTGTATATGTATATGGCAGTAGAACAAATTAATAAGAAGCACCTGGATATCTAGGCACAAAATTAATATTACGAGCTTTGTTTAAAGGTACAATAGCAAGGACATATGGAGTTGAAGCTAGGAACAGTCTTGATCCGTAACCCATTTGTTTTTCATGGAAACACAAAATGGTAAATATTCAGCGTGCTTATTTTGTACAGATTTAGCTTCAGATGCCTTTCTAGTTCCTCTGTGTGCTACATTGTGGAAGAATATCACCTTAGGTGCCATTAGTTTAGTGAAAATTGCATCAGTCTTCTGAGCCCGTAATTGCCTCTCTAAATACAGTGTGCCATTATGTGGTTAGCTGAATTGCTTGGTGACCGAATGAATTTTTTTAAAGCAATCACTGGTACTGCTCTAGAGCCTCAGTTTCTGAGGTCAAGCTGTACCCTGAGTATTACAGAAAGCACTAATAGAGAAAGTACACCAGTCACTTGCCCATTCAGCTCTACTTCATTAAAAGTAGTTTATACAGACTCCATTTCAATGAAACTTCAGCCTGATCTTCAAACATTACTCATGTGCAGTCCTAAAACAGCTAACAGTTTTTTAACATGAATAATCCTGTTGATGATAACTAAATGACTTGAGTGAGGGTTGCAAGATCTGACTCAATCTGATTTATTTCCTTACTAGAGCATTTACTTGGTGTTGCCTGTGTCTTTCAGGGCAGGGTCTTAGGGATGTGTTTGGGGGGAATGCAGGAAGCTGGGGCAGAGGGAGGGTGTGAGATGGAAGGTTGAGGGAATGAGGAGGGTTTTAGGGTGGGGGTTTCCCCTGCTGTCCAGAAGCATATCCTCTCCCCCCACCCCAGCTCACCAGGGGACTGTTCTTTCCTCCCCATTTCCCTTCCCCCAGCCTGCCACAAGCCTGTTTTCTTCCCTCTCAGCCAGCTCCCCCTCCCTCCCGGGCCTGTTCTCCCCCTCCTGATCTCCCCCCACCACAGGAACCTTTTTGTTTCCTTCCAGAGGACAGGCTGTAGGATAGCTCTCCCCTGTGGGCTTGCTGACCCCAGTGGCCATTCTCATTTTGCATCCCTTTGAACAGCCCCTCCCTTTGCTTGTTATGGAAAACAGTCCTTTTCCTAGGACTTCCAGTTGTCCTGACACAGCCAAATCCTGACCTTGCTTTATGTTAGAAGAAGAGGAAGCTGCCTCCCAAATTTGGTGGCCTTAGCTCTCTCTGTTTAGGAGGAGTTCTTGAAGAAACAGACTTGCACACAGAAACACAGACAGACAAATGCACTCTAAAATATATAGTCTGTGTACTGTTAGTATAGGCCCTGTGTCAATTTCAGTTACGGAATGTCCATACTCAAAGCACCTTTGTCTTTCTAGAAACATACAGCAAAAAATTCTGATGTGGGCTCTGTGAGCTACTGTAATGTAAATACTATTAATTGTCTAATGTTAACATGCATCTTACTTCCTCCTATGTCCAGTAATATCAAGTCTCCCCACTCTCCTTTTTATTTTGCCTGCATTTTTACAAAGGTGGGGGATTTATCTGGTTGCATCTGTGTGTGGTGTATGAAAGAAGGAACAGAAATATCACACAAGCAGCTAGAGAAGAGCAAAGAAAAAGCAGAGAAAGAGAGCAAGAGAACTTTTGGATAAAGCGCTGGTTGAAAGAGGCTTGGGACTCTGAGCAGACTCAATTTCCTGTTTGATATTGCAGTCAGAGAAACAGGATTTTCTACCTTCTCTGTAGGCAAACTAGGTTGCACCAAATACCTGATTCCATCATCAATTTCTCTTCTTAAGCTGACTCCTAAAAATTGGTTAACTGCTTATGTCAAAAGGAGTAAAAACAGATAGCGTGAGCATGTTACAGAATCTCCTGAGAGTGTGTCACATTTAGAGATCACTTTGGCAAACCCTCTTGAAAGGTTATAATGATCAATGGACATCTGCTTTGAAAATAGATCTGCTTTTCTGGGTGAGTTTTGTATTTCATTTTAGCATTAATCACTCCCCTCCCTCATAACTTTAAGAGTTCAAGGCAAGAATGTTTTAAAAAGAGTCAGGTTTGGGGCGTGGGGGGTTGGGAAGAGCTTTCTTGAGGATAATCACCAATAGCTCATTAAGGCTGCTTGTGCTGACAGAACAGTCCCAAGAATCTGACCCTTTATTATTATCCTGTACGTGAGATTGAAAGCGTCTTCTTTAGCAAACATAAGCATCAGCCTTATTGTTCCATCATGCTTATTTTTAAACAGAGGGGGAGACTTTTTGTGAATTGATTTTATGTAGTCTGTTTAAAATTAGCATGTAACTGTGTGGCTGTCTAAACCAAAATAATCACTTCTTGCTCTGTCCTTAAACTATTCTTTCTCCTTCCTTCTGCCTTCCCCAACCTTTAGTGGAAAAGCAGCTATTTGAATACATTGCCTTATTACTGGCTGACACATCTCTTTCAGCAGCTTGTTCACCATCCACACAGACACAACAAAGTAAAAACAGAACAGCTATTTTGCCATTTTTCATCATTGACAACATTGCTAAACCTTCCGTGAAAGCGCTGTCTTTGGAAGAACAGGTGCCCGACAGAAACTGCTCCTGACTGAAATGAGCAGAATTGCTTTTTCCGTTCTGTGGACTTTTATTAGGACAAAAATTCAATTTCCAGACATTTGTCCAGGCACCTTTCATAGACCTTCCACTGCTCAGTGGCCATGAAGAATTCTTCAGTGTGTGGATAAAACAATACATGTAATTGACAACTACCCATAAGCCTTCCTGTTTAATTTAGGATTCACAGTGCTGGATATATGATTACTCAGTGAGCTGTTGGTGAAAATTGTACTTGCAAAATTAAGGTCTTATGTGACTCTAATGTATAACAATGTCTTGGGTTCCTACAACATCAGATGTTCCCTGTGTGAGCCCAGGAAGATGAATAGAATTAATATGTGTACGTCACCCTACGCTTTGAGCATGCAAATGAATTTCCTGCTCCTCAGGAATGCAAGCATGATCTATTGAGAGAACAGAATCAGACTGAAATTAGAAGCTAGAGCCTTGTGTAGCAAACTTGTAGAATGTGCTTGTGACTTTATAATTGTAAATTATAATGATGAAGAAATATCATGTTGAATATTTTAAGAACTATTTCCTCCAAAAATACACTGCACGAAATTGATCCTTGGCCTAATGCTGTATAATCCATATGGTCATAATTTTTAATCACTTCACAAATAGGATCAGCATTGGTAGGCAGGAACATACTTACTATTATCTACTGCATGTTACTGTTTTCTGTGAGGATTTTTCTCATCTTCATATTTATTTACCCCATCCAATATTTACATAGTTCAAAGAATAGATTTCTTCTTAAGAGAATTTGAATTATACTTTGTCTCAAAGCTTGATTTCATGTATGCAACATTGAACCACAAGACACCAGTTTTATAAGGTGGTATTTTGGGGAAATCTGTGCTTTTCCTTGTTCCTGCATAGTAGACAGGTTCTATCAATCTCTGTCATCTTGGCATGGGTAGGAATGGTTCAATCCAACCTTGACTTCAGGCGCTATCCTCCCTGTTTTTTATCTTCTCATCTTCATTGTAATTGTAGATTTTAATTAATAGTTCAGACTTTAGAAAATGAAGCATATTCCATGCCAGACTTTTGCCATTATTATACATTGATTACATCCTTGCTCTAGGAATTTGTTTTCCATATGAATTTAGAATTGGGTTTGTTTAGTTTAGAAAAGAGAAGACTCAGAGGGGAATATGATAGCAGCTTTCAAATATCTAAAAGGGTGTCACAAGGAAGAGGGATACAAATTATTCTCCTTACCTTTGATGATAGGACAAGAAGCGATGGGCAGCAAGGGAGGTTTAAGATGGACATTAGGAAAAACTTCCTAACTGCCAGGATGGTTAAACATTGGAATAAATTGCCTAGGGAGGTTGTGGAATCTCCATCATTAGAGATATTTAAGAACAGGTTAGACAAATATCTACTAGGGGTGATCTAGATGGTGCTTGGTGCTGCTGTACAGGTGGAGGGCTGGATTTGATGACCCCTCAAGGTCCCTTCCAGTTCTAGTATTCTGTGATTCTAGAAGGGGCAATCTAGAATTAGGTTGTGCTTTAAAAATCTAGCATGACCACCCTGACCTTGAGATATTGATTACCCACTTCTCCCATTGGGACTTTCTTATGTTCTGTCTTTTGTATGGGGAGTTGTGCTGTGCAGTTTTGGTCCATGGTCAGAGCTCCTATGAGCCTCTTTCAAGTTGTGTATCACCCTAACTCCCGTTAATTTCCAATTTAACACAATAAAAAACTGACAGCTGTGGGAAATTAAGGCAGTCAGACACAGGCTTTTACCAGAGAGAATGGGGCCCTCTATCAGGAATCTAGTAGAAATGTTCATCTTCTTGTTCTGGATACATATATTCCTCAATAACTGTGAATAAACATAGGGAATGCTTAATCTGCTAGTAGATACTCCATAAGGACAAATTCATTGGGCAAATTACTTTTTGCAAAGCTCTTTTTAATGAGTAATCTAGAAATTAGCAATTGTTTCCACTAGCATTGTTTGTGGGCTTGTAATATTTTCAAAGATTGTCAATTGGGTATTCAGTGGTAGGTATCTGTAATCTTCCTTGGGTGCAAACGCTACTGAGGTGGGTGGGGACTATCATTGATCTTAACTTCAGGTATAAACTTGGTAATGATCATTTGCCAGATTGGCTACTTGGTCTAAGACCCAAAATGATACCACAAATTGCAGTTCCCACCCACACTTCACAGCGGAGCAGATTCACCTTAACACTGCTCTCTAAAACAACCTCCAAAGTTTGTGTTGGGTTTGTTCTAACACCCCAACAGGCTAGCCATCTGGAACCTAGGCTCAAATTCTTTTGATCGTTCTTGCAAGTGGCAAGGGTGCTCAAAAACTCATAAGCTCAAGCTCTTTATTTTAAAGTGGTCTAGTGTGATTGAGAATCTCTTGAATGGCGGATCATGTGATTTGGCATTATAGGCTTTCACCCATGCTTCTTTTACAGTGAGCTTCAGCACTGAAGCTCCACTATGGGGGAAGGTAATTCAGTGTCTACACATTCAGGGCCTGACCAGTGCCTGCTAAGTCAGTGGGACACTTTAATGAGTTTTGAATTAGGTCCAACCCTATATAGCACTGCTTGTGGTTGTGAAGGAGGCCAGTTCCTACAGTGATTGAGTAATGTGAACAGTTGTCCATTGATAATTGTTGAGATGATCAACTTCTGCAAGAGGTTCTCCTGGAAAGATGATTTATTTCTAACCTCAACATTTTGTCTTCTCTTGAATATTGTTTTCCTTTATTCTGTCATATTAATTTATGACATTTTAATGTTAACCATCTTTCTGTGGTTGCATTGGCTTTATCCTCCCCCCAGCATGTATATTACTTCAAAGAGACTTTAACACCAGATTACAGAGGGAGACTTCAGAACTTGTATTTATGCTTAAATTTGACACTTTGTGCATGGCCCTTAATAAAGATACTAATTACCTTACACATTACAAAGACAGCCTCCCCACCTTTTGATATTCGCAGTAACTCCAGATTAGCCACTTACTTACAATAAGCTATTTCCTCCTTCCCTGTCTCTTCTTTGCCTCTCGCCCCACCTTTCTGTTTTAGTAGCTGCTTTGTTAGTTTATACTCTGTTTACTTTTTTCATTGTATTCCTTTGTTATATATGGTCATGCCAATTCACTTTCAGAATATGATCTGAAAAAGTGGGTCTGCCCCACAAAAGCTCAACATCTAATAAACTATCTTGTTAGACTTTAAAGCGCTACATAATTTTTTTCCTTCTGTTTTACCAAGATCAGACTAACATGGCTTCCTCTCTGTTACTTTTCAATCTTTCAAAATGTTCATTCATAGTAGGGATGTAAAGGACTAGTCGACCATCTGATAAGCAAATGCTAATTGGATAGACAACAGGATAGTTGACTAGTCGCTCTCCCCTCCCCCCCCCCCACATTCCCTCCCTGCCTCTATCAGAGAGAGGCAGCAAAGAGGGGAGAAGAGGGAAGTACTTAAAGTGGCAGCACCGCATGGTGCCTGGGGTCAGCTGTTCTATGTGGCGCTGCCACTTTGAATGCCCCGGGGAGCCCAGGATCATCTGGGGAGAAAGCGCACCATGGAGCCCAGGGCCAGCATGGAACTCAGAGTACCCCGCTGACTCCAGGCTCCATGTGGTGCTTTCGCTTTGAAATGCACAAGAACCCCTACTGGGGCTCTTGAGTATTTCAAAGTGGAAACACCCATGTGTAGCCTGGGGATTTCCCATTGGCCCTGGGCTTCATGCAGCATTCCAGGTTTGAAGAAAAACTTCCTTTTCTTTTAAACCTGCTCATTTGGTGCATTTCATTTCTTGTGTTATGGGAACAAATCAATAACTTTTCCTTATTCATTTTGGGTACGTCTACACAGCAACATTATTTCAAAATAACTTTACTGCCTCCTGTGTAGATGTGGACTATTTTGAAATGTCAAAACACTGTCAAGCTGGAGGTCTTCTTATTCCGACTCCTGTAACCTTCATTGTATGAGGAGGAGGGGAAGTTGGCGGAAGAGTGCTCTATTTCGAAATAAGTGCTGTGTAGACACTCCCTATTTTGAAATCAGCTATTTCGAATCAGATACACAATTGACGTAGCTCAGTTTGCATAGTTTATTTCGATTTTATAGACCCCCTCTCATATCCCCACTTAGTCTCCTCTTTTTTAAGTTGAAAATCACTCAATCCAATACCTTAAAAATAACATCTCTTCCTTTGATTTAACATTCCCTTGAATCAAATTAAGTCAATTAAACTTTACTGTCCTGACATGCCAAGAAATTGATGCCAAATTGTAGGAGAAAAACTCCTTCAGTATTGATCAGCAGTGGGCCTGATCCAATCATTTTTGTTTTGTTGTGTTCATGTCTTCCTGTATGTAGCTGTTTGGGAAAACTGCTGTTGAAACAGGTTTAATTTTCCCTTGGAAAATGCCATTTCCTCAAGTAAAACTTTTTGGAAAAGTGTATATTTCAACAATTTCTTGATGTAGACAGAGATGTCAGTAACAGTAGGGCATATTATGACTGTCTTGTCATTATGACATGATGATTTGAGACAATATAATAAACTTATGCCTTACTACTGGCATGTGGAAAAAATAATGTAAAATAAAGTGACATCAAATGAGAAATTGAAATGAGAACATCACTTTGAAATACAATTTTTCAAAACTAAGTTTCTCAGAACAAACGTTCTGGAATTTCTGCTTTTACAGGATCTCTCTCAAACATGGGTTTTTGTTTTCAGCTCGGACTGAGAACAGATGTCAAAAAATGGAAATTCCTAGTTTTTACCTGCTCTACTCCTGTATCCAGTGGTCAGCAATGTCCGTTCCTGATCTGGTGTCACGCTGCTACACAGTACAATACAGTGCTCTGCCATTTCTCTTCTTTCATTGCTTTGTACTAGAAGTCTTCTGATAACTTGAGGAAATAGCTTTCTTTTTGTCCCTCATATTTTGGACTTTGGTATGTGAAGTGCTTGTAGGTTCCAATGTTTCTTCTGGCACAATCTCATTGCTCAGGGTTGGCATTATGCTTTTTCTCCTGTTTCCCACCTATAAATGGTCACTAATTCTCTATTTGTGGAGAGTCTCCCTTAGTTTTGCACAGTTGATTGCAGTGAGATTTTCTTCAAGGGTATGTCTACACAGCGGGCTAAAGTTGAATTAAGCCATGCAACTTCAGCTGTGTCAATTTGCGTTGCTTAATTTGGCTTTTGGTGCTGTCTACACAGCAAGAAGTCGAAGGAAGAACACTTTTCCCTTGACTTCCCTTACTCCTCGTGAAATAAGGGTTTACAGGAGTCAGAGTTAGAAGTCCTTTTTCTTGAGATTTCGAAATAAAGGGTTGTAGTGTAGATGTGCACTATATTATTTCAGAATAATGTCAATTATTCCAAAATAACACTGCTTTGTAAACGTACCCTAAGGCTGTGTCTAGACTACACCTCTCTGTCGACAGAGAGATGTAGATTAGGCACATCAAAATTGCTAATGAGGCAGGGATTTAAATATCCTATGCTTCATTAGCATAAACATGGCTGCCGCTTTTTTCCAAAAAGGAGCTTTTTCAAAGAAAAAACGGCAGTTTAGACATGGATCTGTCGAAAATAAACCCTTTTTCAAAAGATCCTGTAAACCTCAGTGTTTGAGGAATACAGGTTTACAGGATCTTTCAAAAAAGGTTTATTTTCAACAGATCCGCGTCTAGACTTCCGTTCTTTTAAAAAGCTCCATTTCGAAAAAAATGGCGGCCATGTTTACACTAATGAAGCGCGGGATATTTAAATCCCTGCCTCATTAGCAATTTCGACGTGCCTAATCTATATCTCTCTGTCGACCACAGACGTACCCTAAGGGTATGTCTACACTACAAAGTTAGTTTGAACTAACAGACGTTAGTTCGAACTAACTTTGCTAGGCGCTACACTAGCGCTCCGTTAGTTCGAACTTAATTCAAACTAACGGAGCGCTTAGTTCGAACTAGGTAAACCTCATTTTACGAGGATTAAGCCTAGTTCGAACTAGATAGTTCGAATTAAGGGCTGTATAGACCCTTAATTCGAACTAGTGGGAGGCTAAGGCTTCCCAGGTTTCCCTGGTGGCCACTCTGGCCAACACCAGGGAAACTCTATTGCCCCCCTCCCGGCCCCGGAGCCCTTAAAGGGCCACGGGCTGGCTACACAGTTTGTGCCAGTTGCAAGGCTGCAAGCACCCGTGCCAGCAAACCCTGCACCTGCCACATGATGAGCCAGCCACCCGAGGACTCCCAGCCCTCCACTGCTCCCTAGGACCAGCCTGGTGGCTCCCAAGAGCCTGCCCGGGGGCGCAAAAGGCGGGCGCCCGCTTGGTCAAGTGCGGAGATCGTGGACCTCATCGAGGTTTGGGGGGAAGCCTCCAATGTCCACGATCTCCGCACTAGCCACAGGAACACGGCCGTCTACGGCCGCATGGCTGCCGGCCTGGCCTCCAGGGGCCACCAGCACAGCCGGGAGCAGGTCCGCTGCAAGGTCAAAGACCTGCGGCAGTCCTACTCCCGGGCCTGCCTGCCAGGGGCCGACCCAGAGGCCTGCCCCCACTTCCATGCCCTGGACCGCCTCCTGGGGGCTCATGCCGTCCCTGCCCCCCGGGACGTGATTGACCCCGGGGCAGAGGGCCCGCTCCTGGAGACGGAGGAGGAGGGCTCTGAGAGCCAGGAGCCTGCCGCCAGCCTGCCCGGGACCCGGGAGCCCCGAGGCACCCCACAGAGCCGCTCGCCTGTGTCGGCCGAGGCCGGGGAGGCGTCCACCTGTGAGTACCATCGTGTTCCCCTTATGTGTACGGGGGGCTGGGGCGAGAGGGAGCCCCGGGAGCGTGCGCCTGGGCCTTGCCCACCAAGGAGCAGCAGCTGGGGATCCTGCAGGGGCCCTGGCCTTGCAGAGGGGAGCTGGGTTTCACACACCTGGGCCCCTGGGGTAATTGACCGCTGGTCTTGTTGCACCACAGCTGCAGCACCTGGGCCTGCAGGGCGCACCACCCCGCCTGCAGCAGCTGCCCGTGCCCGGGCAAGCAGGAGAGCCAGGAATGAGGAGGACTACCAGAGGCGGCATCTCCGGTTCATGGACCACCAGGTCCGCACCCAGGACCACTGGGTCCAGGAGGACCTGAGGCTGCGCCGGAGGAGTCTGGAGGCCCTGGAGGAGCAGGGCCGTGCCCTGCGAGGCCACCTCCAGAGCCTGCTCGACCACTTCCCATTTCCTCCTCCCCCTGCTCCCCCTGCTGCTCCCCCTGCTGCTCCCGCTCCTGCTTCCTCCACACCCCCTGTCCCTCCTGCCCCCCCCCCACAACCATTTCCCACCAACACCCCCGGACCCGCAGTGTGGCGAGATGGGAGAGGCAGCCGGACTCCCACCCCTGAGCTTTCCTTTCCCTTCCTCCCTTCCCTCCCCTTCCAGCTCCCTCGTCCCAGGTTTCCCCCTCCCCTCTCCTACCCTCATTCCTCCCTTCCACCACCCACTTATGTGAAATAAACAGACATTTTTGTTTCAAAAACAGGTGTCTTAATTTGACAGTAGGTAGGGAGGAGAAAGGGGAAGGGGGGTAGGGTGGAAGAAGGCCCCAGTGGGGCATGAAGGGAGAGGTCAGTCCTCCTCCTCCACCAGGAAGCTCTCCCGCAGGGCTTCCCGGATCCGGACGGCCCCCCGCTGGGCTTCCTAGATGGCGACGGTGCGGGGCTGACCGTAGTGTCCAGCCATGCGGTCAGCCTCAGCCATCCAGGCTGGCAGGAAAGCCTCCCCCTTTCGCTCACACAAATTGTGGAGCACACAACATGCTGCCACCACGGGAGGGATGTTGTGCTCAGCCAGGTCCAGACGGGTGAGGAGGCATCGAAAGTGGGCTTTCAGTCGCCCGAAGGCCCCCTCCACCACGATGTGGGCCCTGGTCAGCCTGGCATTGAAGGCCTGGCGGGAGGGATTGAGGTGCCCCGTGTAGGGCTTCATGAGCCAGGGCTGCAGTGCGTAGGCGGCATCCCCCACCAGGCACACGGGCATGTCCACGTCCCTGACCCTGATGTGGCGGTTGGGGAAGAAGGTCCCGGCCTGCAGCCGCTGGCACACGGAGGAGTTGCGGTACACCCTGGCGTCGTGTGCTTTGCCAGACCAGCCCACATTAATGTCCGTGAACTGGCCCCGGTGGTCACAGACGGCCTGCAGGATCAGGGAGAAGTACCCCTTGCGGTTGACGTACCGGGACGCCTGGTGTTCCGGGGCACGGATAGGGATGTGCATCCCGTCGATGGCCCCCCCACAGTTGGGGAAGCCGAGGGCGCCGAATCCCCAGATGACGGCGTCTGGGTCGGCGAGGCGGACCACCCTGCGGAGCAGCACCCGGTTGATGGCCTTGATCACCTGCGGAGAGAGACACAGCAAAGCGCCAATCACTGGGGCGCCCGGGTGGCTGGGAGCATTCGTGCCCTGGCAGTGCCCCACGCCCCACTCCGGAAGCAACCCCCCTGGCGGCGTGTAGTATGGACGGGACAGCCCGACCCCTCCGGTGCGGGGCGCTTTCGCCTCCTTCCGCCCCCCCTTTGTCCCTGGGGCGGCCCATCCCCTCCTCGCAGCCCCCCTCCCCTCCCGGCTCGGTGGCCGACGAGCGCCGTACCTGCATGAGCACTGCTCCGACAGTGGATCTCCCCACGCCGAACTGGTTCCCGACGGATCGGTAGCTGTCCGGCGTGGAGAGCTTCCAGAGGGCGATGGCCACCCGCTTCTGGAGGGGGATGGCGGGTCTCATGCGAGTGTCCCTTCTGCGCAGGGCAGGGGCGAGCCACTCGCAGAGCTCCAGGAAGGTGTCCCTCCTCATCCTGAAGTTCTGGGTCCACTGTTGGTCCTCCCAGCGCTCCAGGACGATGTGGTTCCACCAGTCGGTGCTGGTGTCCAGACGCCAGACGCGGCGGGGCACGCCGGTGCCGGGGCGCCGCTGCGGCTCCTCCACGGCCCCCAGGGCGGCCAGGCGGAGAGGCAGGGGGCTGACGTTCCCCAGGTGGTGCCAGGCAGCCTCGAGCCATTGGTGGCAGGCTTGCAGCAGCAAGTCCAGAAAGTGCACGAGAAGGTGTAGGGTGAGCTGTGGCTCCATGCTGCCACCTGCGGCGGCGTCCCCGAAGGGAAGCACTGACACAGACGGGCACAGAGACCAACGCTTTGCTGTCCCTCGGCGAGGTTGGCAAGCAAGCAGGAAAAGCTGAGAACCGGCTGTCCGGGGGGGTCCCTTTAAGCTCGAGCCTCAGATAGCCTCAGACAGCAGCCACACAAAGCAACTACTGACCTGATGCCCTGCCAGAACCGGTTTCAGCTGCCCTTAAATGCCCCCCTGCATCCAATCAGTGTGGACGCGCTAATTCGAACTAGTTTTTAGTTCTAGATGCGTTAGTTCGAATTAGCTTAGTTCGAATTAACTAATTCGAACTAAGTTAGTTCGAATTAGCGTTGTAGTGTAGACATACCCTTTGTGTGGTAACCCTCCCCAGGTCTTTCCCAAATATAGAGCCCAGTGTTTCTGAAAATGTTCCACACGCCTGCTTTGGGAAAACCACTAGCGGGCCTGAAATCTTTAGGTAAATTAAGTGGTGCATAGCCATAGAGCCTCACATCTTCCGTTGACTCCAGTTTGCCATTTTCAGCCAAGGAGAGCCATAAGGCTCCATGGCTCCGGACCCTTCAGGTAAACAACGGGGAGTGTGCTCGCAGAACAGTTTGAGAAATACTAAGATAAGACTTTTGTTTGGGTCTCAGTATTTCTTTTGTTCTAGTCCTGCTCTCTTCTTTGTTTGCTCTGCTGTTTTTGTTTGCCTAAGCAGATAGGTGTGGGGAGGGACACTAACTTATCTCAGCGGTACATGAACAGTTCGTTATGGTTACTTATGAATGTGCTCCTCAATTTTCTGAAGTGGCTGAAATTCTGTTGCTCCTTTGGTACCTACTTCTGGAAAATACTTTGGAATATATAAATATGTTCTGAACTTTCTCCAGTCTGTCTTCATCTTTCCTGAAATGCATTGCCCAGAACTGGATGCAATAGAAAGAATGACTTTTTGTGTCCTGGTTACAGCACTCCTGTTAATATATCCTAGTATGACTTTTTTTTTTTTTTTTTTTGCAGTGTCACACAGTTTACTCACATTTACCTTGTGCTCCACTATGACTCCCAGGTCTCTTTGGGTATGTCTACACTACAAAGTTAATTCGAACTAACAGACGTTAGTTTGAATTAACTTTAATAGGCGCTATACACGCGAACCGCTAGTTCAAATTTAATTCGAACTAGCGGAGCGCTTAATTCGAACTAGGTAAACCTCATTCTACAAGGACTAACGCCTAATTTGAATTAACTATTTCGAATTAAGGGCTGTGTGGCCACTTAATTCGAACTAGTGGGAGGCTAGCCCTCCCCAGCTTGCCCTTGTGGCCACTCTGGGCACCACCAGGGAAACTTGTCTGCCCCCCTCCTGGCCCCGGAGCCCTTAAAGGGGCACGGGCTGGCTACGGTGCCCGTGCCAGGTGCAAGCCTGCCAGCACCCAGCCAGCAGACCCTGCACCTGGCACGGCACAAGCCAGCCACCCGCTGCCACCCAGCCCTCCGCCTCTTCCCGGGACCAGGCTGGCAGCTCCCGGGACCCTGCTCGGGTCCGCAAGAGGCGGGCACCCACCTAGTCTAGAGCGGACATCATGGACCTCATCCACGACCTCCGCACTAGGCACAGGAAAGTGGCCATCTAGGGCAGGATAGCTGCCAGCCTGGCCATCCAGGAGCAGGTTTGCCTGAAAATCAAGGTGGTCCAGTGAGACCCCCGACCCTGAGCCCTGAACTTAGAATGTCCGTACTGGGTCAGACCAAAGGTTCATCTAGCCCAGTAGCCTGTCTGCAAACAGCGGCCAACGCTAGGTACCCTGGAGGGGATGGACCGAAGACAATGACTGAGCCATTTGTCTCGTGCCATCCATCTCCAGCCTTCCACAAACTTTGGCCAGGGACACCATTTCTACCCCCTGGCTAATAGCACTCCATGGACCCAACCTCCATGACTTTATCTCACTTCTCTTTAAACTCTGTTATAGTTCTAACTTTCACAGCCTCCTGCAGCAAGGAGTTCCACAGATTGACTATTTGCTTTGTGAAGAACTTTCTTTTATTAGTTGAAGCCTGCTACCCATTCCTTTCCTTTGGTGTCCTCTAGTCCTTCTATTATGGGAACTAATGAAGAACTTTTCTTTATGCACCCTCTCCACACCACTTATGCTTTTATAGACCTCTATCATATCCCCCCTCAGTCTCTTCTTTTCTAAGCTGAAAAGTCCTAGTCTCTTTAGCCTCTCTTCATATGGGACTTGTTCCAAACCCCTGATCATTTTAGTTGCCCTCCCCTCTCCCACCTCCTTTTCCCAGTCTCCCCGAGTTTTGTTCAATAAAGAGAGTTTCTATTTTTGAACACGTGTCCTTTATTTTGTACATCAGGAAGGGGGGCTAGGGAGGAGGAAGTGGAAGGAGGTGAGGGAGGAAAGGGGTACAAGCCCCCGATGGGGAGGACTGGGGTGGCTCTGCGGGCTCCTCGGGGTGGAAGCTCTCCTGCAGCCCCCCAATTGCCTCCTCTCCCCAGATGGCAGCCTGCGGCAAGTGCAGCCGGGATGATGGCCGAGTGCTGTGATATGCTAAGTGTGGGTACTCCGGGCACTCCAAGCCAGGACTGCTTTGCAAGCGGGGCACCCCTGAGAACTGTCTGTCCGGGGTGTGGGTCGGGACCCTTTAAGCACAGCCCTCGGCTAGCCTGAGACAGCAGCTCCACGCTCTAAGTCCTCATCTGATGCCCTGCCGGCACTGCTTCCGGCCATCCTTAACCTCTGTTCAGGGTGCACTCCGTGTGGACATGCTAGTTCGAATTAGCAAAATGCTAATTCGAACTAGTTTTTAAGTCTAGCTGCGCTAATTCGAATTAGCTTAGTTCGAATTAACTAATTCGAACTAAGTTAGTTCGAATTAGCTCTGTAGTTTAGACATACCATTAGGAGTTCCTCTTGCTTATTCCCCATACTTCTGTTGTTAGTATACTGACAACTAAGATAGGGTATGTCTACACTAGAAAGTTAGTTCGAACTAACGGATGTTAGTTCGAACTAACTTTCCTAGGCGCTACACTAGCGCTCCGTTAGTTCGAACTTAATTCGAACTAACGGAGCGCTTAGTTCGAACTAGGTAAACCTCATTTTACGAGGACTAACGCCTAGTTCGGACTAGCTAGTTCGAACTAAGGGCTGTGTAGCCCTTTAGTTCGAACTAGTGGGAGGCTAAGGCTTCCCAGGTTTCCCTGGTGGCCACTCTGGCCAACACCAGGGAAACTCTATTGCCCCCCTCCCGGCCCCGGAGCCCTTAAAGGGCCACGGGCTGGCTACTCACTTTGTGCCAGTTGCAAGGCTGCAAGCACCCGTGCCTGCACAGCCTGCACCTGCCACAGGATGAGCCAGCCATCCGAGGGTTCCCAGCCCTCCACTGCTCCCCACGACCAGCCTGGCGGCTCCCGGGAGCCTGCCCGGGGGCGCAAAAGGCGGGCGCCCGCCTGGTCAAGTGCGGAGATCGTGGACCTCATCGAGGTTTGGGGGGAAGCCTCCAATGTCCACGATCTCCGCACTAGCCACCGGAACGCGGCCGTCTATGGACGCATGGCTGCCAGTCTGGCCGCCAGGGGCCACCAGCGCAGCCGGGAGCAGGTGCGCTGCAAAATTAAGGACTTGCGGCAGTCCTACTCCCAGGCCTGCCTGCCAGGGGCTGACCCGGAGGCCTGCCCCCACTTCCATGCCCTGGACCGCATCCTGGGGCCTCATGCCGTCCCTGCCCCCCGGGACGTGATTGACCCCGGGGCAGAGGGACCGCTCCTGGAGACGGAGGAGGAGGAGGAGGGCTCTGAGAGCCAGGAGCCTGCCGCCAGCCTTCCCAGGACCCGGGACCCCCGAGGCACCCCACAGAGCCGCTCGCCTGCATCATCAGAGGCCGGGGAGGCGTCCACCTGTGAGTACCCTCGTGTTCCCCTTATGTGTACGGGGGGCTGGGGCGAGAGGGAGCCCCGGGACCGTGCGCCTGGGCCTTGCCCACCACGGAGCAGCAGCTGGGGATCCTGCAGGGGCCCTGGCCTTGCAGAGGGGAGCTGGGTTTCACACACCTGGGCCCCTGGGGTCATTGACCGCTGGTCTTCTTGCACCACAGCTGCAGCACCGGGGCCTGCAGGGCGCACCACACCGCCTGCAGCAGCCGCCCGCGCCCGGGCAAGCAGGACAGCCAGGAACCAGGAGGACTACCAGAGGCGGCATCTCCGGTTCCTGGACCGACAGCTCCGTCTCCAGGACCACTGGGTCCAGGAGGACCTCAGGCTGCGCCAGAGGAGTCTGGAGGCCCTGGAGGAGCAGGGCCGTGCCCTGCGAGGCCACCTCCAGAGCCTGCTGGACTGCTTTCCATTTCCTCCTCCCCCTGCTTCCCCTCTTGCTCCCCCTCTTGCTCCCCCTGCTCCCCCTCCTTCTCCCCCTCTTGCTCCCCCTGCTCCCCCTCTTTCTCCCCCTCTTGCTCCCCCTGCTCCCCCTGCTCCTCCTGCTTCCGCTCCTGCTTCCGCTTCTGCTTCCTCCACACCCCCTGTCCTCTCTGCCCCCCCCTACACAACCATTCCCCACCGACGCCCCCGGACCCGCAGTGTGGCGAGACGGGAGAGGCAGCCGGACTCCCACCCCTGAGCTTTCCTTTCCCTTCCTCCCTTCCCTCCCCTCCCCTTCCAGCTCCCTTGTCCCAGGTTTCCCCCTCCCTTCTCCCACCTTCATTCCTCCCTCCCCCACCCCAGTTCTCTGAAATAAACAGACGTTTTTGTTTGAAAAACAGGTGTCTTTATTGTACAGTAGATAGGGAGGGGAAAGGGGAAGGGGGGGGGGTAGGGTGGAAGAAGGCCCCGGTGGGGCATGCAGGGAGAGGTCAGTCCTCCTCCTCCTCCACCTGGAAGCTCTCCCGCAGGGCTTCCCGGATCCGGATGGCCCCCCGCTGGGCTTCCCGGATGGCGGCGGTGCGGGGCTGACCGTAGTGTCCAGCCATGCGGTCAGCCTCAGCCATCCAGGCTGGCAAGAAAGCCTCCCCCTTCCGCTCACACAAATTGTGGAGCACACAACATGCCGCCACCACGGGAGGGATGTTGTGCTCGGCCAGGTCCAGACGGGTGAGGAGGCATCGAAAGCGGGCTTTCAGTCGCCCGAAGCACCCTCCACCACGATGCGGGCCCTGCTCAGCCTGTTATTGAAGGCCTGGCGGGAGGGATTGAGGTGCCCCGTGTAGGGCTTCATGAGCCACGGCTGCAGTGGGTAGGCGGCATCCCCCACCAGGCAGACGGGCATGTCCACGTCCCCGACCCTGATGTGGCGGTCGGGGAAGAAGGTCCCGTCCTGCAGCCGCTGGCACACGGAGGAGTTGCGGTACACCCGGGCGTCGTGTGCTTTGCCGGACCAGCCCACATTTATGTCCGTGAACTGTCCCCGGTGGTCACACATGGCCTGCAGGATGACGGAGAAGTACCCCTTGCGGTTCACGTAACGGGACGCCTGGTGTTCCGGGGCACGGATGGGGATGTGCGTCCCGTCGATGGCCCCCCCGCAGTTGGGGAAGCCGAGGGCGCCGAATCCCCGGATGACGGCGTCCGGGTCGGCGAGGCGGACCACCCTGCGGAGCAGCACCCGGTTGATGGCCTTGACCACCTGCGGAGAGAGACACAGAAAAGCGTCAATCAGTGGGGCGCCCGGGTGGCTGGGAGCGTGCGTGTCCTGGCAGTGCCCCACGCCCCACTCCCGGAAGCAACCCCCCTGGTGGCGTGTAGTACGGCCGGGACAGCCCGACCCCTCTGGTGTGGGGCGCTTTCGCCTCCTCCCGCCCCCCCCTTTGTCCCTGGGGCGGCCCATCCCCTCCTCGCAGCCCCCCTCCCCCCCGGCTCGGTGGCCGACGAGTGCCGTACCTGCATGAGCACTGCTCCGACAGTGGATCTCCCCACGCCGAACTGGTTCCCGACGGATCGGTAGCTGTCCGGCGTGGAGAGCTTCCAGAGGGCGATGGCCACCCGCTTCTGGAGGGGGATGGCGGGCCTCATGCGAGTGTCCCTTCTTTGCAGGGCAGGGGCGAGCCACTCGCAGAGCTCCAGGAAGGTGTCCCTCCTCATCCTAAAGTTCTGGGTCCACTGTCGGTCGTCCCAGCGCTCCAGGACGATGCGGTCCCACCAGTCGCTGCTGGTGTCCAGACGCCAGATGCGGCGGGGCACGCCGGTGCCGGGGCGCCGCCGCGGCTCCTCCACGGCCCCCAGGGCGGCCAGGCGGAGAGGCAGGGGGCTGACGTTCCCCAGGTGGTGCCAGGCAGCCTCGAGCCATTGGTGGCAGGCTTGCAGCAGCAAGTCCAGAACGTGCACCAGAAGGTGCAGGGCGAGCCGTGGCTCCATGTTGCCACCTGCGGCGGTCCCCCCCGAAGGGAAGCACCGACACAGACGGGCACAGAGACCGACGCTTTGCTGTCCCTCGGCGAGGTTGGCAAGCAAGCAGGAAAAGCTGAGAACCGGCTGTCCAGGGGGGGTCCCTTTAAGCACGAGCCTCAGATAGCCTCAGACAGCAGCCACACAAAGCAACTGCTGACCTGATGCCCTGCCAGAACCGGTTTCAGCTGCCCTTAAATGCCCCCCTGCGTCCAATCAGTGTGGACGCGCTAGTTCGAACTAGCAAAACGCTAGTTCGAACTAGTTTTTAGTTCTAGATGCGCTAGTTCGAACTAGCTTAGTTCGAATTAACTAATTCGAACTAAGTTAGTTCGAACTAGTGCTGTAGTGTAGACGTACCCATATTGATTGGTTTCACCTGGGATTAAGCAAGATGAACTGTAATAAACTTTGTATTGATGTCATTGAAATTTGCAAATTTTATTTTGCAAAATATACCAACAGTTTTTATATAATTCCACCTCATTCATTTGCATCTCCAACAGAGAATAGAGAACACTTGCTCCCCCTCAGCACATGGCCGGCAAGGAGCACATGGACAGATTGCTCTTATGTCCCAATAACTACTAGTATTAAGAGGATTTAAATGAAATAAAGAGACAAGGTGGGCCCCAGCATTTTCTTGTGTAATGGAACAGCTGGATTTTTTTCCATGGTGCCATTAATTACCAGTTATTCAGAGCAGGTAATTCATTTTTATAGCTTTTCAGATTATCTGTCTATCCCCTATACTGGGATTCACAGAATCTGAGAATTCTTATGCTGGATGCTCTTGTCGCTAAGGGGGAAAAAATCTTCCCAAGATGAAATGAGTGATATTGATCTTAAAATTCTATAAAGAAAGTGCTAAACGCTGGCATATTATATAAACTTCTGTTGTGTATTCCTTTATGTTCCACAGTGCCGTCCGAAGGTATCACACAAATAATGCTCTGAAACTGCCCTTTCTATTCTTATTCATTTGAAAGGTTTCCTTTTGACTAAGTACACTTAGAACCCCCATGAACAAACAACCAAAAATTAAATAAATTAGTGATTTCCCCCTTTCATCCCACCAACAGGATTGCCAATTATGGAATGGATATTTTGTATGGTCAATAAACATTTTTTTGTGTGCTGTCATTTCCCACACATCACTTTTTCAGTAATGGAGGTTATTGCTTTTGCTTGTGTTTCAAATTACGTTAAAAGTCCAACTGTGCAAAATCAATGTTTCAGTCAATCACATTTTAAGCTGTACTTGATAGCACATGTTCTTCCTATCATAATCTGGGTTATCTCCTTCAAAATTTGATAGAGCCAAAGCCTTGGGATCAGATAAGAAATATTAATGTAGTGTGCAGTTTAAACAAATCAATGTAGCACTCTGCCCTGAATGCTGGCAAAGTAAACAGCTGATTCACATTTGGCATGCAGCAGTTCCAACTACTTAGGTTGGGCAAAGTCCCTGCTATTTGTTTTCATATACGGTGAACAAGTAAAATCCTTTGCCATTAGTTGCTTGGAATCCTTAAGAAGGCAAGTGAGTTGGATTCAGATCTGTATAGGTACAAAAGCAAATTAATCTTCTTTGTAGGTAAAAGTGTAATTCTGAGAGGCAATGATTCCCAAAATCATTGCTTGAAAAAATCATCCAAGCACTGTTTTCTGCTTTATCTTAGCCTGAAATGGGGAACTTTCTCTTCCCGACATGAACATGTATTTTACATCCCAAATAGAGTTTGAGTGTTTTCTTAAACTGAACAGCTATTTATGCTTCTAGCTTTATATGAGGAGAGAATGATACTCACCAAATAAATAAAATGCTGTACACAGGGAAAATAGAAAGCAACATAGTCATTTTTAAAGTCTCAGTGACAATATATTTAAATACTATTTCTCAAAAAAGGTAAGTGTTTTCAAGAGTGGAAAAAAAAAAAAGCTGAGTTGTGTGTCCTATTTTGCTTCCCGTGCATGTTGTCAAGCTTGGTGAATTTTTTAGCAGCTGTCAAAGTAAATTTATTACAGAAGGAGGTCTAAGTTCTTGTGTAATCCAGAAGGGAAAAGCCCTACTGACGGCTTTACTTCATCTTTGTCTTTACAACACTTTAAAAGCTTCGCCTAGTTAGGATTTTGGGAATAGTATTAGTTGGATAGTCTTCAGCTGCTAAAGATTGTAGTGTCTGTATTTGAAAAAGAAGTGCATGATGGCTTAACTTCCAAACTACCTCTAACACCATCCTGATAGAGAGTATGGCTATTCTGAATATATACCCTGCTACATAGGGTGTAATTCAGTTGTGCTGCCTGGCCCATGCTACCTAAGAGCGCTTGCCATGATGTAAAGGGCCCAGTGCTCTGGCCACTCTTCAGGTGCAGCAGCTGCATTGGCCACTTTAAATCACCAGGGCATCTGCCTCTTTCGCCCTCCCGTCCTTCATCAGCAGTCCTGTGCTCGTGTAAATGGGATAGGCATGAGGCCATATAATTCTAAATGGCCATGTAGTGGGGTGATTAGGCCACCCATTACCCCCGGGGAGGGAATCCCCCTCCAGGAGCCATTGTGGACACAGCCTAGCCCCTCCCTATCACCTGACTGGAAGTCAGTGGGCAGGGCTAGGATTATAAAGAGCCAGGCTGAAAGCTCAGTCGGGGCCCAGCTTCAGTGGGAGATAGAGGCCTGCCCAGAGCTCCCTGCCACAGAGACCTGGTTAGGCCAACCAACCAACCAGCCTGCCCTCTGACTCAGAGGAACCGGAGGCCTACACCGAATTCCCTGAGAGGGAGACTGGGGTGGGGACTGGGCCTGCAGGGAAGGACCCCGAGGACCTGCCTGAACCCGAGGACCTGCCGGAGCCCTGACACCCGCCTGTACCCCGGGTCCGTGTGTGCCTGCCAAACTGGCAGGCCCCGCCAACCGTACCTGGGAGCCAGGAGGACCTGACTGACTGACCGGTGGGACCTCCCTGAATCCTGGTGCCAGCTGGCACCCCCGAATCCTAAGAATCTGCCAGAGCTGCTGGACAAGCAGAATCCCGAGGACCAGCCCAGACAACCCTGCCTGCTGCAGCCAGCCTACCTACCTGGAAGCTGCTGAGGCTTGGATTGGGCCGCCGGGACTCCTGCTGGAGGAGACCCTCCTTGACTCCCCAGGGGACCTGCTACAACCACAGGTACCCGCTGAGGGGGAGGAAGGAAGTGGCACAGGGAATAGCTTGGGCTGGTAAAAGCCCTAGGTCAGCACGTTTCGGGCTGGAGCCCCCGCTGTGCCAGCAGCAGCTGTCCTGCTGCTTCTAGGGCCCTGGGCTGGTGTGCAGTAGAGTGGGTGGGCCTGCGTCCCCGCCACCCACCTATTTGGTGGCAGTCTCTCCCTCACCACCTCTGTAGGTGAATGACCTGCCCAGCTCCTGAACCAGGAGCTTCCCTAAACTTGAGTGTTTGCTGCCACACCCTGAACCAGGGCCTGGCTCCCCCTGGTTGAACTGATACAGTGGTCGTTTGCAGCCCAGCCTGTACCCAGGCCTGGGCCTTTCATACTGTTTAGGGGTTTGCCCTGCCTTGCACCAGGGCCCGGGCCCAGTTTCTATGTTTGCTGCCCCCGCCGGTGACAGGCTTGGGGCCTCAGAACGCACGTACTGTGTTTGGACTGCCCGACCTAGAAGAAGGCTTGGGCCTCCTAAAGTGGCAGGACTATTGCTGCTGCCCTGCCCTGAACCAGGGCCTCAGGACTATATTGAACTTCTTCCCCAGTGGCTCGGACCTGAAGCAAGGCCGGGCACTTGAATGGTTTGCCTCTTGCCCTGACCTAACGTAAGGCCAGGAGTTGAACTTTGGGACTAGAGACTTGGGGGGCTATTTTTAAGAGGCTGCGCAGTGGGGTGGACGCGCCGCCCACTGAACTGGAGGCAGAGGACCCCCTCCAGGAGGCCTACCGGCCTACAGGCCACTACTGTTAAGAGACCAGAGTTTCAGGCCATCTTTACATTGAGTGCCTCTTACACTGCCAGTGACATAAAGAGTCCTTACTATAAATAAGAATCATGGCCTACTATACATTATTAGGGATGTTAAATATTGGTTAATTGAATAGTTGATTAATCTCATGAATTCTTGTCGGTTAGTTGACTAATCTATAGTCCCTGGACAGCCCTTGTCTGAGGGGAAGGGGTCTGACCTCCCAGACCCAGCATGAGCCGGGTTGCCTTCCCACTGGGCTCCTAATATACTTTAAATGCAGAGCTGCAACATGGGTAGGTCCAGGACCCAGTGCAAGTTGGGACTGAGCTAGGCTGCTGCCAGCTTGCTAAAAAATTTACTGGGAAGAGGTTGGAGGGAAATGCATGTAGTCTATAGCATTAACCGATACGCTTCAGCTTATCGGTTAATCGACTATACTATTACATCCCTACACAATATGGGAACGTCTACACCAGCTCATTAGTTCGAGCTAGGTAGGGTAATGAGGTGAGGAGTAATGATAGTTCGAATTAGGATCTTTAATTCGAACTACCTACTCCATGCCGCGTGTAGCCTTGGACACGGAGTTCGGACTAAGGGGGATTTTAAAATGGCGGCACCCAGGAACATGTAAATGAAGCCCGGGATATTTAAATCCTGGGCTTCATTTGCAACTCCGCTTGCCCTCATTACCCTACCTAACTCGAACTAACGAGCTAGTGTAAATGTACCCTATGTGATCTGTTTAGAACATCTGCCTGATTAAGGGATGGTCTTGAGGGGGGATGGTCCTGTGGGTGAAACTCTTCAGTATGTTGACTGTAGTTCTCAGCAACATTCCCTAGCCTCTGGATTTATTAATGCAAGAGTCAGAATGAGTCTTTTCAAGGTGTGATTCAACACTGTATTTTGCAAAAACTTTCCTACAAAATTAAAATTCAACACACCAAAACTCCAAGACCAGTGGCTCTCAACCTTTTCAGACTACTGTACCCTTTTAAGGAGTCAGATTTGTCTTGGTAACCCCAAATTTCAACCTCACTTAAAAACTAAGTCAGACATAAAAATGTAGAAATACCACAACACATTATTATTGAAAATTGCTTCTGTTCTCCTTTTACCATAGAATACAATAAATCAGTTGGAATATAAGTAGGGTACAGGTTGCATCTTCCTGAACTGGGACACTCTGGTCCAGCAACATCCACGGTCTGGCATGACCAAGAATGTTCCTGGATGAGAGATCCCCAGAGCAGGAGGGACAGCAGCTGGGAGCTCAGTGCAGCCCGATGAATCTGGTGGCAGCAGGACTGCAGCATTCCGGGCAGCAGCAGAGTGTGATCATTGATGCCTGGCAGTGGGCTTGGACCATGGCAGCTCAGGGGGATCCCTTTCCAGGGCTGTGTCAGCTGGGATGGTGTTGGGGCTGCAGTATCCTGGATAGAGGTGGTAGCAGTGTGATTGGGGCTGCTTGCTGACTGCTAGCAGGCAGGGCTGGGGCTGCATCAACCCCATCTGGGCTGTGTCTCAGATCTTTGCTATGTGGTAGAATTCTGGCTCGTATGAGTCAGAAGTAGCAGGTACTAGGTGTGATGCTAGTTGTTTTCTAGGTTGAAACCTTGTTTGCAAGCTCTTTGAAACATGCATCTGTCTACAAACCCTGAAGCCATGTGTGTATTGCTCTGGGATTTCTTTTCTTTGAGTTGGTGACACACACACAGGTGAGAGTTTCATACCAGGAAAACTTTATCTGTTTTTACTGGTCTCTGTTTCACTTGTTCTTGTATAACATGGATCTTACACATTCCCCAAAGAAACTGTACAAGCCTGAGTGAATGTCTCTTACTCTTCTTTCCAGGGTCAGTAAATATTGCATTAGTCATGTTCTCTTTGCAAATACTATTTCTAGTTGATTCATAGATTTGTTTAGCATCTTAAAGCTGAACTATGCGTAGAGAATATGCATTTTGGTGTGTTTACTAGCTTAAGTTGTTAGAAAGGAAGATGATACATGTACTCTAGTGATAGTGTTAATTTTCCTTTTTATTTAATTTCATATTAAATATCGTAAGCATAGCTCCTTGTTAATTATCTCTTGTTTTAATATATTTTCTTCCACACCTCTTGGACTATATATATATATATATATGTGTGTGTTTTGTTTGTATAAGAAATGTCAACCTGCTCAAAAGAAAATTCTGACATCAACATGGATGTGCTGTCTATTGCCCCACCACAGTTAGGGAACCCAAGCTTGGCAAAGCCCTTCACTATGTCCTCCATGTTTTCCAGAGTCACTGCCCTCCATAGCAGAAGTGTATTGATTGACTTGGCTTCTTGGATCACAATAGCAACACTGTAGATTTCTCCACTTCAAATTGATTCTCAAGTGACCAGTCTGGCATTGCAAGTTTCTACAGGGCTATTGCTGTGTGCTTCTCCACTGTCAGAATGAGTATCATTCTGGTATTTTGTGCCTCAGGGTGGGGAAAAACAATTTGCAAAGTTTCGTGAAAGTGGCCTTATACATGCGAAAGTTTTGCAGCCACTGCTGATCATCCCATACCTGCATCACAATGCAGTCCCAGCAGTCTGTGCTTGTCTCACCACATCAGAATTGGCATTCCATTGCTTGCAGAGGATCAAATGCTGGCTGCATTTTCAATTCATTCAACTCAAGTGCTTCACAGAACAGTATGTTCATGGCCTCCTGAGAGTCTTCCTCATTCTCGTAGACCCTGAATATGCTTTGGACAGACTCCAGCATTAGGTGCACCAAGATTAATGTCAGCAGCATAACGGTTTGATGATGAACAAGAGCCATGATGGGTACATGTTCATGCAGCTATGGTGTTTGCATGGATAACCAGCAAGAGAAGAAAGAGTGCAAATGGACTGTTTACCATTCCAGGGAGAGAGGGATTAGACGAGTGCATTATGGGCCGCTGATCACATGTACTCAGAACCACCCACTGCACAGTTTTGGTCCCAGCGTGTCCTTGGGAGCATAATCCAGAATGCAAAGGGGCACAGGCACTGTGGGGTAGTTACCCCCAGTACATGACTCTCAAAGTCAATGGTAGCCATCAAACTGGAGACATGCTACTTAGAAACTTACCTTAAAGAATTTAACTTTATCTCATTGTGTAGCTATGCTCTTTGGTGCTTTTGATATTCTTACTTTAAGATAGCTTCAGACTGCAAAATACCAGACTGGAGTTAAAACCAGAAAACTAAGGGACAAATTCAGCCTTGAGCCAAGCATGCACAACTGTACTAACTGTATTAGGCTAAATTTAGTCTTAGGTTTAAAGTATGATTTGGAAGTTTGTGGCAAATTGTTCAATAGTAATGATTGCTTGTTCATTGATCAAAAATCAGTCAATCCAAGATTATTCCTAAATGATAAAGGTATGTACATGACAGCGCCTATTATTGGGTTGTAATGGAATTCCAGATGTTTGCATTCAACCAAGATCAGCTGGAGCACATTGTAAATACAGGAGCCTCATAAAAGGAAGGTTGAAGGTTTCTAAGGGTATGTCTACACTGCAGCCCTAGTTCGAACATGTAGTCATTCGGACTTGCAATTGAAGCCCGGGATTTAAATATCCCGGGCTTTATTTGCATGTTCCCAGGCGCCACCATTTTTAAATGCCCCGTAGTTCGAATTGCAGGAGGAGTAACAGTAGTTCAAATTAGGAGCTTTAATTTGAGCTACCTAGCCAATGCCGCGTGTAGCCGCAGGCAGGTAGTTCGAACTATGGGGCATTTAAAAATGGCGTTGTCCGGGAACATGCAAATAAAGCCTGGGATATTTAAAAACCGGGCTTCATTTGCAAGTTCGAATGACTACATTAGCCACCCTAGTTCGAACTAGGGTGGCTAGTGTAGACATACCCTAAGAGACTGGAGCCTGATTTTCATTTTTCAAAGATTTTTACTTATTCCACTCTCTCTTCACAATTTGCTTTCATAGCTACATTTTTCTCATCTCTTAGTGCCTCTAGAGGACTCAGGCTCCTGTTCCCAGGTAAAACAGAAATCTATTTCCAGCCTTTAGTAGACTTCAGCATTGACACTACTTACACCCACTGAACCTGCCACAACATTTTCCACTCAGAAAAGGATATTGGATTTGAAACTATATTAAGATTTGCAGAGATGGAGACATGTTTAAATGACAAGGCAGATGTGTGGCTGGAAAAAAGAATTATGCATATTTCTTTATATATAAAAGTCTTAAAATGACTTTGCTCCAAGGGAAAAACAGGAGACTTTTCTGATAACTGTTGAGAAAACAACCTCCAAAGTAGCAAAACCATGTGTCACGATCCTCCAAAATTCAAACAGCTATGCATGGCTTATTAAATAATTACAGTTATCTTAATTGATCCAGAATAAAAACACTGTGTACATGGTAATCACAGTTTAAATGTGAAATAGTGTCCATTCAGTGTGGACACTATTTTTCGAAAAAGCAGATCGCTTTTTCGATGTGCTTTGGCAGTGTGAACGCACTCTTTCAGAAGAAGTTTTTCTGAAGAACTCTTTCGAAAGAAGCCTGCAGTCCAGATCAGTGGTCTCCAACTTTTTTAAAGCATGAGATCACTTTTTGAGTTTAAGTGCAATCCAAGATCTACCTCAAATCCAAATATCCTTGCCCTGCCTCCTTTGTGCCCCTTCTCCACGGCCCCGCCCCTGCTCACTCCATCCATCCCCCACCCTCCCTCACTTTCACCAGGCCGAGGCAGAGAGTTGGGGTGCAAGCGCTGGTCTTGGATTAAGGTATTCGGAGTGTGAGAGGGGCGCTGAGCTTGGGGCCGGCAGTTAGGGTGCTGGAGGGGGTTCTAGGTGCAGGCTCTGGGAGGGTGTTTGGATGCAGGAGTGTTCGGGGGTAGGGCAGAGGCTTAGGGTGCAGGAGGGGGTTCATAACTAGGGTAGGGTTTCAGGATGTGGGCTCCAGATGGGCACTGCTTGCCTCATGTGGCTCCTGGATGGTGGTGCAGTGGGACTAAGGCAGGCTCACCCCTGCCCTGGCCCTGTACCACTCCCAAAAGCAGCCAGCAAACTCCATCCCAAGTCCTGTTGTGTCCCTGTCTGCTCTGTGGAGATAGGATACAGGCTGGGAGAGGTGGCACCTTGACATCAGCGAACCTTCTTTCCCTCCCCTGCCCTGCACAGCAAGCGGGAGGCTCCTGGGGGTGGGAGGAAGGCAGTTCCAAAGCAAAGGGCAGGAGGTGCACAGCAGTGGGGGTAAGGGCAGCTGAAGTGCCGGCACGTGATAGCCTTTTGGCCAAACCAGTCAGGATCACCTGTCAGAGGCTCCAAGATTACTAGTAGATCCCGATCTATTAGTTGGTGACCACTGGTCTAGATGTAGCTTCTGAGAAGTGTTCTGGGATGGCTGCTGGGACTCAGAGCATCATAGAACACTACAACTGGAAGGGACCTCGAAAGGTCATCGAATCAATCCCCTGCTCATGGCAGAGCCAAGTAGCTCTCCTTTTAATAGGCCATTACCTTGCCTGGTTACTCCACTTCTTCTGTACCTGAAAGATTGTTTATGAGTATTCCCAGCCTCACAACATATTTCAGTAACCCACACATAGCAAAACTTCAAATACAACAATAGGACATAATACCCTGTAACGTTCAACAGATCAAGATCTTCAAAATACCTCATCAAGCATATTTTGTATGAAAACTGTGATAATTACATGGTGATGGTGAATTTAGGGGTTCTAGGGTGCTGCTTTAATGTACATAGTGCCACAATGGTTTAGACCTTACAGGTGTAGTAACTGTTCATAATGGCCACCCGTTTTTAAAGCTTCTTACACCGTACAGCTACTATTGCTCTGCCCCAGAATATGGAAGTCATGATGTGCGCACGCACACAATGGAGAAGTTTAGGTATAACCTTCATGTTTATACTGTGGTACTTTATGCACATGTGTGGGACAGTAAGTCTAAAGCAGTGTTTCTTAACCAATGGTATGAGTACTCTTAGGAGTTCTTGAGAGAAGTCTGGGGGGTACGTCAACACAACTGAAATTTGTAGAAAATGAATTTTTGTTATAAGTGTTACAGCGCTTTATTATTTTTGTACTTTTTACACCAAATTTCATCTCCCACCCGGCTACGATTAAGTTATTTAAACAAATGTGTTGCAATGGTAGACAAAATTTGTGTGTATCTGAAAACTGTAGGTGCTGGGGATACTTACAATTTTTTAAAAAGGGGTACTTAATAAAAAAAGATTGACACACACTGGTCTATAGAATGGGAGAGAGGATGAGGAGATTTGTGTTTTCGTTGACTCCTTTGGTCTCTGCATAGGGCAAAACAACTCAATTAAAAAGCCCCAAAACCTACAGAACTGCTGCCTGCTATAAATGGAGAAGCTGGCTTCAGCCTCTATTCTAGGGTTGGGCAAAAAGATGATCTGTGGGCCAGATCTGGCTTCGAGAGCCTGGAGGGGGATGGGAGACAGGCTTCTCATGCTGCTTCTGCCTCCTGCTGCAAACTAGACAGTTGCCTATTAGCTGGAGGCCTGTAGTAGGGGTTGGCTGTGAAGATTTTAAATTGTTTTGCCTGAGGCAATTCGGGAGTCTTTGGAAGGGACTGATGGCAGTCATTTTCCTCAGGCGAATCCAGTCAGAGACCCTGTATTTTAGGGTCACAGTACTGTGGGCATGTCTCTGTGGGCATGACACAGTCTCTATGGGCATGTCTACTCTGGGGAGATATTTCAAAATAACTCCCCTTATTTCGAAATAACAAGGCGAGAATCCACACTACAAAGCTTATTTCGAAATAAGGTGCTTGTTATTTCGAAATAATAACTCCTGCTTGTGAAGAGAAATCAGCTTATGTCAAAATAGTTAATATGAGAGTTATTTTGAATAATTACTTCAAAATAACCTGATAGAGGAGGCATAGCCTGTAATGTCAGAAGGAGACTAGTCTCGTTGTATCCGTATATTTAAAAAAAAGTATATCTTGTAAAATACTGACATATGTAACAGGACCACAGTGGGGAAACCTGCTTTTAAAAAAGTTTATTGGCTAATAGCTTTTGTTTAAATATTGTTCCTGAGTATATCAAATACTATTTACAATGTTTTAGTGTATATTAAGTGTTTCTATTGTTTACTAAGAAATTGCATAACTTTTCACAGTCAGATTAAAAAGACCCACATTAAAAAAGCTCTGAGACTTAATTCTGTATGATATTTGGAGCTTCTCTTAATGTTTGAATACAATATGTTGGTCTCGGTATGGGGGAGTATAGGAAGTTAACTCAATAGAGGTCTGTGGGGGCAGAGGGAGGTGGGGAACAGGCTGGGAGGAAAACAAAAGCTCGAGAAAGCCACCCCTCAGTAAACACTTGAGTTGTTATAAATGTAATACTAGAACTCTTGGGTCCACGGACTTTGCCTTGGTCTCCTGCTGAACCTACTGGCCTGGTTTTGCCCAGAAGGCTCATAACCTGGGAATGAAGAAGAACAAAAGAATAGCTGGGCTTAAAAATCCCCTCTCTAGAAAGTGGTAGTAGTTTTTGGAGTGAACCAGACAGATACATGACTGGATGTGATGCCTGAAGAATTTAAGCCTTTCTGGGTTACCATCAGGGATGTAAGCCTTAGGTGAGATAGGCATGTAGACTGTGTTTTGTGCTGAAAATCCTTTTTTTCACCTTCTCTGAAAGTTTTTTCTCTACTGCTGAAATAATACTTGTTTTAAGAATGCTGTTGGTCACTCATCTGATGAAGTGAGTTTTACCCACGAAAGCTCAAGATTATGTATACTTTGTTAGTCTCTAAGGGTATGTCTACACTGCCACCCTAGTTCGAACTAGGGTGGCTAATGTAGGCATTTGAAGTTGCAAATGAAGCCCGGGGTTTAAATATCCCGGGCTTCATTTGCATCTTGCAGGGCGCCGCCATTTTTAAATCCCCCTTAGTGCGGACTCCGTGCCCGTGGCTACACGCGGCACGGGGTAGGTAATTCGAATTAGGCTCTCTAATTTGAACTACCGGTACACCTCGTTCCACTGGCCAGTCTCAGAAATGGAAGCACTGGAGGGGCCCAGTATTATGTGCAGGATAAGTAGGGTTGCCAGAAGGTTTCAACAAAAATACTGTATACCCCCCCCAAAAAAAACGAGCAAAAAAATCTGTGGGGGGGGGAAGAGGAGTAGGGGGAGACCAAAGTTGTTGAGCAAAAAAGGACCTCAAGAGTTAAGCAAAAAAATAAGTAAAATAAAACATCATGGCTCCTTTAATTGCATACAGAGTCAGAATAGGGATAGAAAGAGAAGAGGTCGAGCACTAAGACCCAGGGAAGGCATTGCTTCCCCTTGCTCAGGGCTTTAGGGGTTTTTGCCAGCAGCCATCTTGATTTCTTGGTGGAGCCAGAAGCCAGCTTCCCTGTGGAACCAGGTAAGAGGAGGACTGGGGGCCCGGCCCAGTTGCTGAGTGTCTGTAGGGTTTCCAGGTGTCTGGTATTTTCACCTCCTGGCAGGGAAAAAACGAGAAAAAAACGGACATTTTAGGTGTCCGGTATTTTCTGAATTTTTTTACCAGACAGGAAGCAAAAATACCGGACTGTCTGAGTCAATACCGGACACCTAGCAACCCTAAGGATAAGACTAATGGAGACACAGGATACCACAGCCCATGGCCTAGTCTAAGTGGGAGAACTGCAAAACTCTACCCTGTGATAGGTCTTGTGTTTTTACCCTACTCCTGAGGGGGTGCATTTGGGGACCCAGGGACTCTGCTGCTGTGACAAATATCCTTATTTACAAGCCTTGCAAAAACAGAACTCGGGCCTGTACTTCCACAAAGAGGGAAACTGCAATTCAGGAAAAGGCAAGAGAATTGTTTTTTACAATGTGACCTGCATTTCTCTTGCCTGCCACATAGAGCTATACAACTTTTATTAGTAGCCATTTATGTAGGCATCATGCATATTACACTATCTCATACATATACATGCATATGTATGTAACTGCAGCCTTCTGCCAGTTGCTAGTGGTAGCAAGAAGGTCCAGGCCCCATCTGTCTAGGGTCTCTCTCTTACTTCTGCTCATCATTTTCTGGTGGTTTAGCCCCACTTGCAGTCCTTGGGAATATGGAACCACATCTGCCTTTTGATTTTGGGGAGGAGATGAAAATCAAATTAAAGAAACACTGATTAAGTTTGTTTATGGTGTTTGTATCTGGTGTGTGGTCAACAGGACAACTTCTGTGTATTAATAATCCAGGTGCAGAACTCTTAGGCATAGAACAAACCCAATTTATAATCAGGGAGAGGAGGGGATAACTCTAGGGCCATTTAAAGGAACTGTTGGAAGGAACTTGCACTGGAAAATTTCAATTCAATGAAACTGACACATTCCTTGGGAAAATGCCAATTCTGTTGAAACTTGAGTTAAACAAGGCAGGCTAGCCAGCCTTCCTGACTTTCTGAGCTTATCAGGCTGCCAGGGGAAGCATTTAGCTCCCTGGAGAATCAGGTAGCTATGCAGAAGCTTTGTAAAAAAAAACCCAAATCTTTCAATTCCACTGAAATGGAACTCTCTCCCTTGACATTTTTTTGATTATCTGGTTTTGGAATGATTTTTTTCCAAAATAATTTTTAATTTCTCAGTAGGAGGGAAGTTCCCATATTCTAGCCATCTCTAGTGAACCCTCTTCTTTCTGATCTAACCCAGAAAAGCCCATGTCACTAGGGTCTGTTTCAGTGTGCAGTTACCTTGCCCGGGTCTGCACAGCCCTGCCTGGAGGAGTACTGTGAAATGAGCTCTGTGCTATGTAAACTGTTTGCTTAAGCATAAAGAATTGCATGAGTTTGTTCAGGAAAAGGGATAAACCAGTCTGCTTTGTTAAACCTGGAGACAGAGCATAATTGTAATAAAATGGGCCGAAAAGCTAAAACAGAGAATTTAGTAACTTGTTATGGAAAAGTCACTAATTATGCTTCTAACACAATTCAGTTACACAATCTGTACCTGTTAATTTTTGTAAGTACTGTACCCCTCTTCTCACCCTCCCTCAGAAAAGAAGATTGTTTCAGTTAAGCTAAATGAAAAGAAATGTAAGAAAGAATGAATAATTTGGCTTCTAGGATGAAGATCCCTTTGATGCTTGGCAGGAATTGTATTTGCAAGTCCCCAATGCACTGATACGCTTGTGAAGAGAGCATGCGAACAAACCTAGGCAATACAGTTTGCTCTTCAGTAAAGAGTCCAGCATCATGAAAAGTTGCTGACCGTATGCTGAAGACTTTCATCTTGGCGCAGTCACCCTTTGAACTTCTAGAGGGATATGTGTGCTTGGCAGTATTTAAATTTTTCATCAACATCAGCCTTTCAGAACTTGAAATGCCCTGCATCTTCCCTTCTGAATCCACATATATCTGTGATCATTGTGCTTGGGTGACTTGAGGTTTGCCAGCTTGTTTTTATAGCAGATTTACAGTAAATGAAAGCAGGACAGTACAATCAATCCCTCTCAAACTGACTACTACTTTAACAGGCGGTATGAATGATCGGGGGGGGGGGGGGAGATTAATTCTACATGAAAGGTTGCATAATTTGCTATCCAATGCTGCTAATGAAACTAGCTCATATCTCCTTCCTCCTCATTTACCATACTGTATCTCAAAGAAAGCTGGACTAATATGATTTCAGACCACTTTTTAGTACTCATGGCTGTTGTATTTAGGGGAAATTATAACTTACATAATATTAGTGTTTCTTTACCCTTACTGTTTGCATCATGCAAATTTGCCCGGTCTTACATGTAACTAAAATTGCCTGCTTGAAAGCATGAAATATATTTTACTAAAATTATCATTTGAGAAGCTGTGATATATTTCACTGATTTTCTCCACCTCCTTAAATAATGGCTTATTAAAATATTCACAGTGTGAATCTGACTTAAAAGGGTGGAAATTTCAAAAGTGCTGAGCACTGACCAAACTCGATTCTCATTGGAGTCCTTGGCAAAACATCAATTGATTTCTCTGGGAACAGACAGAAGTCAGTGACCCATGTGAGGAGAATAGATGGGTTAAAATATTCAAGCCCCCCTCAATGATTTAGGAACACAAGTCCCACTAATTTCAATAAATAAATACCTGCCTTATACAAGACCATTAACGTCTAATATACATTTCACTGTTTGTTATTGTAAATCCTGACAATAAACCCTACACACGGAGTGCTCGGGGCAGAATTCTTCGATCCCATAAGTAGGTGGTTGCTCATCCACAGACTTGTGTATACAGGCAGTCCCCGACTTACGTGGATCCGTCTTATGTCGGATCCCTAGATACGAACGGGGTGAGGCAACTCCCGCACATGCGCAGCAGCATTCCCGGGGCTCGCTCACCTGGGTCCTAGGATCCTCCTCCTCCTCGGGCCGGCTCCGACTGGGGTCCCGCAGAGCTGCCGGGCAGAGGAAAAGTGCCTCCCCACGCCCGCTGCCCCCCCCACCCCCCTGCCAGCAACAGGCTGCCCCCTCCCCTGAGCAACAGGCTGCCGAACAGCAGACAAAAGCAGCCCCTCCGCCCCTCCTCCCCCTATACATGCTGGGCTCCCTGGGCAAACAAAGACTCCACCAAAACAAACAAAGTGCTGGCCTCATTGTGTTAGCAAAAAAAGGACCCTCCTCCTAGAACCCTGGGTGGTGTGTGGAAATAAAGCTATTAGCTCAAAGCATGGTGCAGAGCTGTTTGGTATTTGATGAGTTACTCCTTTAGTCCTGAGTTTGTCACAGGGACAGAAATAGATGTGAAATCTTCTGAACAGGGGAACAGACAGCAAAACAAACATTAGAGGGGAGTTAACCTTTCCCTATGCTATCCAAAACTAAAAAAAATGTTTGGCTAGAGTTTCCCCTACAATATGTACCAGTTCCGACTTACATACAAATTCAACTTAAGAACAAACCTACAGTCCCTATCTTGTACGTAACCCGGGGACTGCCTGTATTATGTATTCTCTTCTTTGACTTATCCACAGTGGATGATAATCTGTTCCACATCCTTTGCTTCAAGTTTTATAGACTCATGGGTTTAGCTCTGGCGGTCCTATGATCAAACCCTACTGTTGGCCAAGAAGGCAGCTTAAGATCCAGCTGTCTCACTTAGTCACCTGTGCACCACTAAGCTGCCTTGGATCCCACCGTATGTGGGTAGAACTGCAGGGTAGAAAACTTCAGATGACACCATTAGCTAATCTTATGGAAACCCCTGTGAGAACTGGTTCCTTCCCTGTGCTGTTCCTTGAGCTGTGCACCAAAGAATAACCACCTCCCCTGGGTAGGTTATAATGACACCATCTAGCTGAAGAATTTAGGGGAAGAGTTAATCATCCTTTTTCCCCACTGAGTCACAAGGGGCTTCTCATCAAAAGAGTTACCATTCACTGTGAGTAAGGGTGGCGGGATTATTGTTATTACTGTGCACATTATATTAACTTGGAGAGACTGGAAGAATGTCACCTCTAATGTCCTAAAACAAATCTGCCCCCAACAACTGGAATTGAGCCTCAACTCCTTCCAATTTTCAGGACTGAAATGCATAGTCTTTACTCATTCAAACCTCCCAGTGAACGTCAAAAGTCAAAATGAGCCCTGGTGTAAGTCCATTGTCGGTGGCATAATGGCTACTTTCATCTGGGCAGAATTTGACGTATTGCGTCTAATTCTCATTAACATGAAAGCCATTTTACAACACTTTCTAGCAGTGTGAGGAAGATTTAAGCAGAGGGCAACGGTATTTACACCCCCCCTTAAAACTCCATTACAAAGGCAGAGTGGTGTGAAAGGCCACATGTAAATACAAATGGGAACACAGTGCTCTGTTCAATCATAGCCATAAAAGTTGTGGATTTTTGTTCACTGTTTTGATGAGCTCCTCGCTAAGATTTCCCCTTCAGCTTCGTGTGTTGTAGCACCTGACTATTATGGGTTATATAAATTTCCCATGGTTTTGTCCCTAACCTCATTACCTTCAGATCTCTGTATGAAATTGCCAGAACCCAAGCTCCTGTTTAAAAGTCTTTCTCAACTTTATTGTCTTTTAGCTTTATATTGTCTCCCCTCATCTTTCCCTCACCCACATTCACCTGCACTTTTGCATCCTCAGCAAATTTCATTCCTTTACTGCATGTTCCATCTGCCAGGTAATTAACATATATAGTGAAAAAAAATTGGTCTTAATACTGACCCTTGTGGCATCCATTTGTCAGCTCCCTGAATCTCAAATGGCTTCTACACAAAGTGTTCTTTTCATATTGTGCTAGCAAAGAGCATGTGATGTAGAAAATGTATGAGTGGTTGTTTTTGTTTTTTGTTTTGTTTTGCTGAAGATCTTAGTTCCTACTTAAATGCACATAACATTAAGTGTGATGTCTCAAACATCTTCCATTCCCAGATTAAAAAGAATAAACATCGTAGCCCTGTATAAAATTTACCTTGCAGGAATTTTGAGAGACTAAGTAAATTATTATTCCCATTTTACAAATCCATACTCTGAGGAATGGAGAAATTAAGGACTAGATCTGGAAAGGTTATTAGACTCAGATTTGTAATGTCCAACTTCAGGTGTCTTGTCATCTACTGAAATCCATAGCCCAGTGATAGAGACCTGATGACACTTATGATAGGCCAAGAAAGATTTTAAGATTGACATGCTGTAATAGCAGGGATAAAGGAGACAGAAGAAAGAACTAGGTGGAGAAATCAAATCAGTATCTTGAGTGTTTGTATACTAACGCAAGAAGTATGGGGAATAAGCAGGAAAAACTCAAAATATTAGTAAATAAACACAACTTTGACATAATTTGCATCACAAAGATTTGGTGGGATAATACACGTGACTGCAATATTGGGATAGAAGGATACAACTTGCTCAGGAAGGACAGGTGGGGGAAAAAAGCGAGGAAGTGTTTACTGTGGGTATGTCTACACTACAGCACTAATTCGAACTAACTTAATTTGAATTAGTTAATTCGAACCAAGCTAATTCGAACTAGTGCATCTAGACCTAAAAACTAGTTCAAATTAGCATTTTGCCTATTCGAACTAGCATGTCCACATTGAGTGGACCCTGAACCGAGGTTAAGGATGGCCGGAAGCAGTGCCAGCAGGGCATCAGATTAGGACTTAGAGCGTGGAGCTGCTGTCTCAGGTTAGCCGAGGGCTGTGCTTAAAGGGACCCAACCCCAACCCCGGAAAGACAGTTCTCAGGGTTCCCCGCTCACCTGTCTAACTCGATGAGGGACAGCAAAGCAGTCCTGGCTTGGAGTGCCCTGAATGCCCACACTCGGCACATCACAGCACTCGGCCATCAGCCCGGCTGCACTTGCCACCCCAGTCCTCCCCATCGGGGAGCTCATACCCCATTCCTCCCTCACATCCTTCCACTTACTCCTCCCTAGCCCCCCTTCCTGATGTACAAAATAAAGGACACGTGTGTTCAAAAATAGAAACTCTCTTTATTGAACAAAACTCGGGGAGACTGGAAAAAGGATGTGGGAGAGGGGAAGAGGAAACCTGGGAGGAGGGAGCTGGAAGGGGGAAGCCAGGGGAAAAAGGAGGAGGGGAAGTATCAAACTATGGTACGCCATATCTTCAGTACTGTGTACAGATGTGGTCTCCTCACCCCAGAAAAGATATTTCGGCCTTGGAAAGGATTCAGAAAAGGGCAACTAAAATGATCAGGGGTTTGGAACAGGTCCCATATGAAGAGAGGCTAAAGAGATTGGGACTTTTCAGCTTAGAAAAGAGGAGACTGAGGGGGGATATAAGAGGTCTATAAAAGCATGAGTGGTGTGGAGAGGGTGCATAATGAAAAGTTCTTCATTAGTTCCCATAATAGAAGGACTAGAGGACACCAAATAAAATTAATGGACAGCAGGTTTAAAACTAATAACAGAAAGTTCTTCTTCACAAAGCAAATAGTCAACCTGTGGAACTCCTTGCTGAAGAAGGCTGTGAAGGCTAGAACTATAACAGAGTTTAAAGAGAAGTTAGATAAAGTCATGGAGGTTGGGTCCATGGAGTGCTATTAGCCAAGGGGTAGAAATGGTGTCCCTGGCCTCTGTTTGTGGAAGACTGGAGATGGATGGCACGAGACAAATGGCTTGGTCATTGTCTTTAGTCCATCCCCTCCAGGGTACCTAGTGCGGGCCGCTGTCAGCAGACAGACTACTGGGCTAGATGGACCTTTGGTCTGACCCAGTACGGCTGTTCTTATGTTTTTATGTTCTAAGCTCAGGGCTCAGGGTTGGGGGTCTCACTGGACCACCTTGATTTTCATGCAAACCTGCTCCTGGGTGGCCAGGCTGGCAGCTATCCTGCCCTAGACGGCCACTTTCCTGTGCCTAGTGCGGAGGTCGTGGATGAGGTCCACGATGTCCGCACTAGACCAGGCAGGCGCCTGCCTCTTGCGGCCTCGGGCAGGCTCCTGGGAGCTGCCAGCCTGGTCCCGGGAAGAGGCGGAGGGCTGGGTGGCACTGGGTGGCTGGCTCGTGCCGTGCCAGGTGCAGGGTCTGCTGGCTGGGTGCTGGCAGGCTTGCACCTGGCATGGGCACCGTAGCCAGCCCGTGCCCCTTTAAGGGCTCCGGGGCCAGGAGGGGGGCAGACAAGTTTCCCTGGTGGTGCCCAGAGTGGCCACAAGGGCAAGCTGGGGAGGGCTAGCCTCCCACTAGTTCGAATTAAGTGGCTACACAGCCCTTAATTTGAACTACTTAATTCAAACTAGGCGTTAGTCCTCATAGAATGAGGTTTACCTAGTTCAAATTAAGCGCTCCGCTAGTTCGAATTAAGTTCGAACTAGCGGTTTGTATGTGTAGCGCCTATCAAAGTTAATTCGAACTAACATCTGTTAGTTTGAATTAACTTTGTAGTGTAGACATACCCTTATATATTAAAAAGTTATACATTTGGACTGAGCTTGAGATGGACATAGGAGAGACAGACTTGTTTAGAGTCTCTGGGTAAGGAAAAAAGTGGTAGAAAATGAGAGAAATCATGGTAAGAGTCTATCACAGACCACTAAACCAGGAAGAAGAGGTGAATGAGGTTTTTATGTAATAACTAACAAAATTATCCAAAGCACAAGATTTGGAGGTGATAGGGGACTTCAGTTATTTAGACATCTGTTTGGGAAAATAACACAGCAGAGCCCAGATTAGCCAACACGTTCTTGAAATTTATTGGAGTTAATTTTTTATTTCAGAAGGCGGAAAGCGAGTTGGGGAGAGTTTTTTCTAGATTTGATTTAGACTAATTGGGAGGAACTGGTAGAAAATTTGAAAGTAGAAGTCGGCGTGGGTGAAAGTGATCACGAAATGGTAGAGTTCATGATTCTAAGGCATGGTGGGAGAGAGGAACAGCAAAATAAGGACCGTGGATTCAAAAAGACAGACATTCACAAACTCCAGGAATTTCTGACCAATGGGAGCTGCCTGTTTGCAGGACAGACAGCATGTGAAGAACTCCTCCCACTCATCCCACCCTCCAAGGCTGGCAGCATTCAGATTCAGCCACACGTGGCCCCTGCAGCCAATGCATGGGCAGGAAACCTGGCTGAGGAACTAGCTGGGCTGCGGGCCAGGAGCCACCCAGGTATGCGTCTCCAGGCCAGAACCTGCCTCTAGCACCCTCTCCTTCTGCAGCCCTCTGCCCTGCTCCTGCACCCATACCCAAACCCTCTGCAATCCTGCTCCTGTACCCATAATCTCTTCTAGCCCCTACACCTCCTCCTGCATTCCTGGCCTAGGTCACCCACCCCTAAAAGACCCTGTATCCTCTTCTACACTGCTCTTCCAGTTCACAACCCACTCCCAGATCCTGCATCCCAGTCCTTTGCCCCCGGTCACAACCCCTTCCTTTACCCAAAGTCCCTCCCAAATCCCACACCTCATCCTGCACCCGTCTCTTACTCCAAGCCCCCTTCTGCACCCAATCTCCATCCTCGACCCCACACCTCCTCCATTAATATCATGGAAGAATGTGACCCTGGACTAATTCATGGAGTGCCCCCCCCCTTAAAAATTATTGCCCACCCCTGATTTAGTGGCTTGGTGTTGAGGTGCTAACTACCCGTGGCTCCAGTTGACTTCAAATGGTGGTGTGAGTGCTGAAGCACCTTTGGAAAATCAGGGTCTTCTGAGGTAAAAGGTAAGTGCTTCCAATTAGCCTGTTTTTGTTTCTTGTACTGCATAAGGCTTGCAGAATGTAATTATGCCACATGCTTTGAACAGTGAGGTAAAAATACTTGTTGAATAAAGGAATGATTTTGTGAGGGACCCTATAGTATCATTGCTTACTTCAAGGGAAATATTGTAAAACTCTGTTGAAATTTGAGGGGAAAAGTATATCAAAGACATGCTGCAAACAACTTTAAACTCATAATTATCTTTCTACTTCATAGGCCAGAAGTAGATTCTAGTAGCCAAAAATTCAGCATGTGAAAAATCTTGTAAGTGCTTAACTGTTATTGCAGCAATGGAGAGGAAAATACTGAGGTAATTTAGTGCCTGTCGTTTTGCCTGAGGGTTACTTCAGCATATTCACTCAATAACCTGTTTTTGTTTATTGCCTCAACCATATTCTGAAGCATTCTTCTCCCCCCTTAAATTACTTGCACATCAAACTTTTATGCACAGGTGAATACCCAAGCAAGCTGCAGACTGTGAAGATGTGCCTTGCAGTAAATTCTGAATAAATTACCAAAAAGAGTTCATGCACATTCATGTGACCATTAATGTGAGAAGTAAATTTATTGTAAAAGAAGGGGAAAGCTATATGCTTTAATGTTAAGTACATAGGTTGGCATAGTATTATATTTAAATTTATTGGCTTAGCAGCCATGCATATATTTTAAAAAAACCACACACCTTCAAACAGAACTTTAATAGCACCCAATCTACACGTCATTACATGGAGTCAAACATTTATATCTCTAAACTAGAATGTCTGACATCAAGATCTGTGTGATGTAGAAAAGAAGCTGTAATTCCATACATTTGTTAGTTATTCCTTATAGTTATTAATTTTTATAAGGTAGCCATATTACTGTACAGTGCCTATGGTTGTCCCATACAATATGTAAGATTATACTATGCAATCTATTTGTGTAATGTATTGACTAAGTGGAATTATAAAGACAACATTTTCCCATCTATCTTTACTTGTTTTCTTAATTACTTATAATAATTAAAATGGCACATGAAAAGAATTAAAATAAAACCTTTGTCCTTTTCATCCTATGAATGTACAAGAGTTATCTAAAAAATATATCATTGATGGATGAATCAAAATCAGTTAGACCCTGATTCAAGAAGCATCCAAGTAACTCCTGTTGAGGACAAAGGAAGTTGGAGGAGCTTGATGCTCCCCAGGATCATGCCTTTTGTGACAGGGCACCTGCCCTGCACTGGCCCTTTAAGACCAAGACTCAGGCCCTGAGCCGGGGCTGGGAACAGAGAGCCCAGCTGAAGCTGTTAGGCTAGTGAGAGCCCAGCTGGCAGCTATATATGGAGAAGCACAGTGCTTAGGGAGGGGAAGCCAGTGAGGGGCTGACTGCGGAGGAAGCAGGAGCTCCCAGGAGGGAGACCTGCTGGGGATAGCCAGCAAGGGCTGGGAGAAGGCCAGCTAAGACTCCTCTGGCTAGGGGCCGGAGGCAAGGCCCAGGGTTTGGAGGCAGATCACAGCGCAGCTTAGGTAAGCAGGGCCGTGGAGATAATGCCAATGATGAGCAACCCGCACGGACTGTAATTTGCCCTGAGAGGGTCTAGATGAGGACAGTCGCGGCACTGAGGCACGGTGGGGGACCTGCACCCTGACACCTTTACTTTGACATTGTGATTTTACTTATCCCAGTAGTTGCACTGAAACAATTCATTTTCACCTTGGCTCCTCCCACTTTCTGCCTAAGTGGAATCTAAAGGTCCTACCAGCAGAAGTAAATCAGACTGTAGGTCATAAATGCTTTTCTGGAATAATGATCTATGGCATTTTGAGTTTTGACCAGATAGATGTTTTTATATGTAGAGCTGGCTGAAATACTTCTCTACCAAAAAAACGGAAAACTTTAATTGTGCATCCAAAAACTTTGGAAATGCCACCATTTCTGAACTAGGATTATTGTGCCTAATCCCACTTTCTCTTGGGGGCTACATCTAGACTGGCCCCTATTACGAAATAGCCATGCTAATTTCCAACTTTGGAATAGGGAAATCCACGGGGGATTTAAATATCCCCGTGGGATTTAAATAAACATGTCCACCGCTTTTTTTCTGGCTTGGGGAAAAGCCGGAAAAAAGCGTCTAGACTGGCGCGATCCTCTGGAATAAAGCCCTTTTCCGGAGGATCTCTTATTCCTACTTTCAGTGCCTACTTTCAAGTAGGAATAAGAGATCCTCCGGAAAAGGGCTTTATTCCGGAGGATCGCGCCAGTCTAGACGCTTTTTTCCGGCTTTTCCCCAAGCCAGAAAAAAAGAGGCGGACATGTTTATTTAAATCCCGCGGGGGATATTTAAATCCCGCGGGGGATTTCCCTATTCCAAAGTTGGAAATTAGCATGGCTATTTCGTAATAGGGGCCAGTCTAGACGTAGCCACGTTGTCTGAGATCCATGGCAAAATTACATCTCCCATGATGCACCATGACTTCCCCTCTTTGAACTACTGCAGTGAATAATCCAGTCACTCATCTTGTTGCACTATGGGAGATGCAGTTTGGCAGGGGAACCCAGTCCATAAAGGAGAATAGTAGCATAATGCAGCTGAATTTCGTAACTGAGTTTTTATACTAGTTTTGTTTTAGGTTACAAGCTGAACATTTTTTCAGTTTTCAGGTGTCTGACTTACATAAAAAAACCCAGCTTTGACAGCAAATTCTCAGCCAACCCTGTAGGTATGCTCTAAAGCACAGTTTAATAGGCTAGATGCAGGAATTACTGAGATAAATGTGTGTTATGCAGGAGGGCAGACTTAGATGATCATAGTGGTCCTTTCTGGCCTTAAAATCTATGAATGTGAATTATTGAGCTGGTTAGAAAAGACATCACATTTTCTTGACATTGCCTTCCTTCTTATTTTTCAATTAGATCTACACTTACTAGAGATGAAACTTTCAGAAAATTAAGGTAGAGAATCTAGCAAAGAAGCTTGCAACAGGTATGATATTTAAACAAACAAACCCTTTAAAGATGCCATCTTTAATAAGTAAACAGTCTGTGGATGATGTGGGGGCTTTTTTCAGTGCCTGATTGGATAACAGTATTACAAAAGGCGAGAAGTCTTGCGATCCTCTAACAACTTCAATTTGCTCTGCATCTGTTTATTCGATGGCTGGTATGAATTCAATTTGTAATTGGAATAAGATGTTGTCCTTGAAAAGATTATATACAGGCAGTCCCCGGGTTACATGGATCCGACTTACATCGGATCCCTACTTACAAACGGGGTGAGGCAACCCCGCACTAGCTGCTTCCCCCCAGCAGACCAGGGAGACGCGGAGTGGCTTTTCTCAGCAGATATCTCAGCTTGAGAATAAAGGACTGAGGGAAGTGAGGTGTGGGAGAATAAAACTGAGCTCTGGAGAAATGTTCTCATCGCAACACTCTAGCCTGGCACATAGACCTCCATCCTGGCAGCCGGCTCCAGTTCAATATGCATATCCTCCCCCTCCGAACCCATGATATGCGCAACAGTATGGCTACCCACCCCCGCCATATGCCACTCAATGGCAACCTTGGGAGCCATGTCCAAAGGAGAATTATGGACCCGGCTGACAATATCTGGTAGACTCCAGCATCCGTCACTCCAACAAATAAGAGAGCAGACCGTAAATACTTTATCGCTCCAAAGAATATGGACTTCCTTTTTACCCACCCACCTCCGAACTTCCTAGTAGTGGATTTGTTACGACACAAGGGTAAATGGCCTAATCTAAGAACGACCCCACAGGACAGGGACCACAAGGAAGTGGACATTATGGGCTGAAAAGTTTACTCTTCATCCACATTACTCCACAGGGCTGCAAACTATACTGCCATGCTTGCAGACTATGACCACGCTAATTATTCCAAGCTCCAGGACCTCCTCCAACACCTTCCGGAGCATAAACGGTCAACCCTGCTTCATATTATGCAGGAGGGCCATACCATCTCCTGCACAGCCTTGCAGTCTGCTATGAACGTGGCAGACACCGCAGCTCAAATTATGGCTATGTCGATTGTGCTCCGCAGAATTTCCTGGTTACAAGCATGTTGTACCTAGGGATCTACAACAAAAGGTTGAGAACTTGCCCTCTAGTCGAACCAACCTTTTTGCAGCTAAGACCGACGAGGTGTTGCATTCTATGAAGGACTCTCTTACTACTCTCAGGACCCTTGGAATGTATACTCCTCCATTCAAGAGAACTAGGTACCAGCCTTACCAACGTCCGAGAGAGCCATTCAGGCAACAACCCAAGTACGATTTCTGCAAACAAAGAACTCAGCACCGTAGACCAAAGCAAAAACAACAACAGCATGTTGCACCCCATCCACCATCGAGCAAACAGCAGGTTTGAAGGTCAGGTCGAGAGCCAGGAAGCCAATCCACTGACACTTCCAACTGATACCCTGCAGTTCCACCACCCCCTCCGGGCCTTTTTCCTCCAATGGTCCCTCATCACTTCAGACAAATGGGTCTTGGATCTCATTCAATCTGGTTACATTATCCCCTTTATCTCCCTTCCTCCCATCCACCCTCCTACCCTGTCTCTCTTCAGGGACCCTTCTCACGAAACTGTCCTCCTACAGGAGGTTTCACATCTTCTTCAACTGGGTGCAGTAGAACACGTACCACCACAATTCTGGGGCCAGGATTTCTACTCAACCTACTTTCTAACCCAGAAGAAGACGGGAGGGTGGTGACCCATCTTAGACCTCAGGCACCTCAACAAATACATCGCATACCACCATTTCAAGATGGTCACCCTATCAACTATCATTCCCATGCTCGATCAACACGATTGGCTTTTGGCTCTTGACCTTCAGGATGCCTATTTCCACATTACAATTCATCCTGATCACAGACGCTTTTTACGGTTTATGGTAGGCACCCAACACTACCAATACAGGGTGCTCCCGTTTGGTCTGTCCACGGCTCCCAGGGTGTTTTCCAAAACCCTGGCGGTCATATGGCCTCTCTTCGACACCAAGACATCATAATATTCGCGTATCTGGATGATTACCTCATAAAAGGTAGGTCCTTCGAGACAAAGGCCATGACAGATACCACAATAGCCCTTCTACTCAGCCTCGGGTTTCACATAAATTATGCAAAATCCATTCCAGAGGCTGGAATTCATAGGCACCCTCATCGACACGGTCAGAGCAAGGGCTACTCTTCCCGAGCACAGGTTTGCAACGATATGCGACTTTATCCGTGCAGTACAAGCGGTGCCGACTGTCACGGTCCGCGTCTGCCTCAAGATCCTCGGGCACATGGCCTCCATGACCTATGTTGTCAACCTAGCCAGATTCCACATGAGACCTCTCCCGTCCTGGCTCACAACGGTTTACAGGTCTTCCAGAGACCAATTTTCCAAGTCTGTCGCCATTCCACCACGCATCATCAACTCCCTGCTCTGGTGGACAATTCCTCAAAACATGTTACACGGCGTTCCTTTCCAACGCCCACCTTCCACTCTAACAGTTATAACAGATGCCTCACTCATGGGATGGGGAGCCCACTTGGGACACATCACAGCCCATGGCAAATGTTCATTTATGGAGCAGACTTTCCATATCAACCTCCTCGAGTTACAGGCGGGCAGATATGCATGCCAACATTTCGCTCAGTACATAGCTCATAAGTCTATTACCATCATGACAGTCAATACCACCTGCATGTACTACATTGACCGTCAAGGTGGCACTCGATCCCCTTCCCTTTGTTCGGAAGCTATTAAGCTCAGGAACTGATGCCTATCACACGGGGTCACCCCTTCGGCTGTTTACCTTCCCAGGATACTCAACGTCACAGCGGACACTCTAATCCAGCATGAATGGGAACTTGACAGACGTGTCCTCACTCCGCTCTTCCTTCATTGGGGCCAACCAGAGGTGGACTTCTTCACCACAAAGAACAACAGAAAATGCCACCTCTACTGCTCCAGAGGAGTCCTGGAGAAACTCTCCTTCGGAGATGCCTTTTCCATCACATGGGATGCCTCTCTCCTGTACGCCTTTTCCCCCCTTCCCGCTCCTACACAGAGTCCTCAACAAGATCAGAACGGACCATGCGCAAGTCATTCTAGTGGCACCTGCGTGGCCCAGACAAATGTGGTATCCTTACCTCCTCAAGATGGCGGTGATGGACCTGTATCCCTTTCCTCCTCACCACAACCTCCTCATGCAGAACCATGGTCGGACTCTTCATCCAGACATTCTCAAGCTCCATCTCCATGTCTGGCTCCTTCATGGCTCCAGGATGCCGAGACTGCCTGCTCAGAACAGGTGAAGGACATTCTGATTAATAGTAGAAGACATTCCACCAGGAAAACCTACCTGTACAAATGGACTCGATTCTCTCACTGGTATGCTCAAACCCACGCAAGCCCGCCATACCTCACTCCTTTACCTTCCTTACTGGACTACTTACTATCCCTAAAACAGTCTGGCCTAGAACTTAGCAGTAACAAGGTCCACGCCACCACCATAGCTGCCTTTCACCATTCCACGGATGGCACTTCTTTTCTCACTGACCCACTGACTAAACGCTTCTTTAAGGGACTGCAGAATACCTTTCCTCATGTCCATCCACCAGTCCCCATTTGGGACTTAAACCACGTTCTAAAGAGCCTGATAAAACCACCATTCGAACTTATAGCCACTTGCTCCTGGTCTCATTTGTCTATGAAAGTAGCCTTCCTCGTCGCCATTACGTCTAGCAGGAGGGTGAGTGAGCTTGCGGCCTTGATGGCCGACCCTGCATACACTGTATTTACAAAGGACAGGGTGATACTCCGACCCCACCCTAAGTTCCTCCCTAAAGTATCCTCCCCCTTCCACGTGAATGAACCCATACACTTACCTGCCTTCTTTCCGAAGCCTCATGCTGACCCAATCCAGACTGCATGGCACACTCTTGACATCCGACGAGCTTGGCATTCTATGTTGATCGCAGGAAGCCGTGGCAAGCCTCGCCTAGACTCTTTATCTCTTATGCTGAAAGATCTAAGGGACAAGCAGTCTCGTCTCAAAGAATTTCTAAATGGGTTACATCTTGCATTCGAACTTGTTACACCCTATATGACAAGCACTTACCTGGAACCATCACAGCTCATTCCACCAGGGCAGTAGCTGCCACGACCGCCTTTCTTCGTAACGTTCTACTCCAAGACATTTGCAACGCTGCTACCTGGTCATCTGACCACTCTTTTGTGCAACCTTATGCTCTTTCCTCTTCCATAGCATCCTCCATGGCAGTAGGACAGGCTGTATTATCCACAGTTACTACTGCATGGCTCCAAACCCACTTCCATGAGCCGACAACTGCTGTATAGTCACCCACAGGGACCACTCGAAGGAGGAGTTACTCACCTTGTGCAGTAATGGTGGTCCTTCGAGATGTGTCCCCATGGGTGCTCCATGACCCTCCCTCCTTCCCCTGCTTGGAGCCTTATACTTTAGTGGGTAAAGAAGGCACGGAGGAGCCGCGCCGTGCACACGCCCTTCAATTCCAACGACACTAGAGGGCGCCATGGCGCCTGCGTGGCACAGCAGAAATGGCTAGAAAAGTCTTTGGTTGCTGGCGCAAGGACGCACCAGCACCCACAATGGAGCACCCCCGGGGACACATCTCGAAGAACCACCATTATTGCACAAGGAAGGGATAGCTCAGTGGCTTGAGTATTGGCCTGCTAAACCCAGGGTTGTGAGTTTAATCCTTGTGGAGGCCATTTGGGGCAAAAATTTGTGAGGATGATACTTGGTCCTGCTGTGAAGGCAGGGGACTGGATTCAATGACCTTTCAAGGTCCCTTCCAGTTCTAGGACATAGGCAATCTCTATGTGTCCCATGCTTTTATAACTACTCCTGATAGAGAATAAGGCAGAGAGATCCAGAGATCAATGTCTTTTGCTTTATACAGCACAAATGAGTCCCAATAAGGCTGAATATGCCAACATAAATGCCAAAGCCTTTGTTCCACAGGTTTGTTTTGAAATTTATCACATTATAACATCACTTTCTCGTAATGTTACAATCTCTTCTCACAGTGGCCCTATGAAACATCTTGAGATTAAAATACTTGCTTCAGAAAGTTTGGAGAATTCCATCTCTAAAACATTTCCATTGAAAATGAAGTGATAGTGGAAGAATAATTTATGTAGGGGGAACACCAATGGGATTTAAAAAAAATTTGTGTTCCAATTGCGCACTTTCCTTTCTTCTTTGCTTTTGTATACCAGTTTGATCCTCTTTCAAGATGAAATCCATGGTGAATTTTTGGGCATCAAACAGATCCAGAATGTCTGTTTGGATGATATTTCTGAGATGTCTGACTGGATGATATTTCTTAGCATAAGCCTGGGGTTTGGTTTGTACTCTAGGTTTCTCAGGAATAAGGTGAATAACTAGTGCCTCATTCAACACTGTCACAGGATAATTCATAAGTAGAAAAGTACATCATAACTAGCCAGTGGTATGGCTTTTTCCCTTAGTTCTTACTCAAGGAAAACCCAGTGGAAGTAATTGTCACACTGTCTGCAGTAGCTCATAACCGTGAGCATCTACTTCAGGGCAGACTGCCAAAAGTAGGCCAGATATCCCAAAACAGTGGTATGTTCTATAATTAGATTTTACTAAAGCAATAACAAATGTGAACTCCAACAGTTCTACAATAGTCTTATAATAGAGAATGTTGGGGGTGTCCACTCTATAGTGTCCTAAAAAAGGTTTATTGATCCTTATGGAGGCTGTGTGAAAAGCAACAAAAAGGAAAAGGGCTGTGAGGAGCAGCCAGTCAGGACTGGGTAGGCCCATACAAAAGCTGCAGGGCAGAGTAGAGGCAGTAGCTGCCTGGAGCTCAAGGAGGGAAGATCAGGCTTCAAGCAGAAGGAAGAAGTATCATTGTTTTAGGACAGAGCAGTGCCAGCAGCAGTGACTATTCCTACGTGCCTGCAGGGATGTACAGGCTGGGGCCCTGAGGCAATAGCAAAGAGGGTCTTGGGGTGCTGCAAGCAGAGAGGACTAGGAAAATAGATTGAGAGGTAGGAGGGGATGCAGCATATGGCTGCTTTCCACAGGGTCCTGAGCCAAGACCTGGATTAATGGGTGAGCTGTGGTTCTCTTCTCTCCCCCGCCTCCCCGTCATACATGCACACTGACAACTGAGGAAGTGGCCAAGAGAATGGGCTGTAGCTGCCACTGGAGGAAGTGGCTGGACAGTTTACTTGGAAGGGGCTGTGTAGCTCCAGAGATGTACACCTGAAGAGAATGTGGTGGTCCTTGGAATGACATGGGTCCAGAAGCATAAGTAGTGCTAATTACCAGGACAACCAACTGGAGGTGCTGCAGTTATGAGTTCAGGTGGTGAGATGCGAGTCCCATCTAGCTGCCCATCCAGGCAAACTAGGTGATAAATGGGCATTTATACTCCCCCCGCCCAATTTCCAGGTCAAAAGAGTCATACTCATCAAGCTGATTTGTATCCTAGATCTCACATCAGATGCAACACTCATAGCCTATTCTACAGTAAATTAACTAAAGATTATTAATTAAGAAAAAGAAATGAGTTACTGAGAGGTTAAAACGGGTAAAAATATATGTACAGGTGAGTCAGTCTATAATTCCAGATGGTAGCAGAGATGGAGTAATCTGCCAGTTTCCCTGAAGTTTTTCAGGGCTACCAAGAATAACACTGGGAATCTCGGTTGTCTTGTTCAGTTACACTTCTCTGTTAGAATCCAAACAATCCAGAGATGAAAAATTTCTCCTTGTGTCCCTACTTATAGTGTCTTTTCACATTAAACAAGTTGATAGGATTACTACCCACATGGGCTCTTTCTTGGATGACAGAATAGGAATGGATTTAGGGCAAGCATAGATAATAAGTAGTCCATAGGCTGGACGAGGCATGGGCAGCTCCCAGGGGTTATGGATCACTGTTTCTGGCCAATGGGATCTGCGGGAAGCAGCATGGTCCAGGACACTGCTCATGTTCCCTTTCATTTTTTCCACTATGTGCAGAATACATTTTGTTATATGTATGACATTGTTGCTTGGGCAGCTGCCCAGCAGAGATTCAGATGCTGCCCAGCTGATTAATAAAGCACCCACAGCCAGAAGCATATGTTTCTATTAGTGGTGCATATTTGCACGTCTTGGAACACAACAAAATGTATTGCGCACATGAATGGAAAAATGAAAGGGAACATGAGTGGTGTCCTGGTCTGTGCTGCTTCCTGCTGCTTCTGTTGGCCAGGAACAGTGATCTGTATCCAACAGGAGCAGCAAGCAGCCATACCTGTGGATGCACAGGTAAATAACATGTCTGGCAGCCCATCAAAGACTAATCCTTGTGAACCTCTTGCCTGCAGGCTGTTTATTGTCCACTGCTGATTTGCGGTCTTTGATCTCCAATTATCACTCACAATGATCACTTGTTTTGAAATTAACATTTTCCTGTTAAATTTATTCATTCGTATTACACAAGCCTTCTTTCTTATTTAATGACAGGGGTATATACAATGTACATGTCTGCTATTCTATTAAAAGAAGGTACAGATAAATGAAAACAATTCATGCAACATCCCAGTAGTTTCCATGAAGTTTAAATGCATTCTAATATGTTTTAAAATTGCTTTGATCTGTATAAATATACAAGCAAATTTATTTGGCTTCCAGCTATGCATTTGTAAGGGTTTAGTGAGGTCTGCGGCTTTAGCATGGTCTAGCACCTGAGGGTATGTCTACACTACATGGCTCCGTCGACGGAGCCATGTAGATTTGTTTATTGGGCAAAGGGAAATGAAGCGGCGATTTAAATAATCGCCGCTTCATTTAAATTTACATGGCTGCCGCGCTGAGCCGACAAACAGCTGATCAGCTGTTTGTCGGCTCAGCACGGCAGCCATGTAAATTTAAATGAAGCGGCGATTATTTAAATCGCCGCTTCATCTCCCTTTGCCTACAAACCTCATCTACATGGCTTTGTCGATGGAGCCATGTAGTCTAGACACAGCCTGATTGTCCAGCATCACATTGTTATTCAGCACCTTTCAGCATTTCCCCCATTAACTTCAGTGGGGAGTTTTGCTTGACTCAGACCTAGAGCTGATTGGACACCAGTTAAGGCCAGGTCTACACTACTCTAGAAAGTTGACCTAAGTTATGAAGCTCCAGATATGAAAATATCATAGTTAGAATCAATGTATTTTAAATCAGATTTCTCTAGCCTCCCCACTACAGGAGGGAAAAACTCTTCTGTCGATTTCTCTTACTCCTTGCAACCTTGTGGAGTATTATGGTTGACAGGGGTGACATCAGCGGTTGATTAGTGGGTCCTTACTAGACCAGCTAAATCAAATCCTGGAAAATCAATTTCCAGAGCATCGATCTCTGGGTAAAGTAAACCTACCTGGCTTAAAGTAATATATTCAGTGAATGTTGCAGTTTTTTAATAACAAACAATTATATGAATGCTCATTTAAATAATACATCAAGTGGTGGTATTAAGAGCTGATAGACTGATCTACTGTCTCTACTCAGCAGGATCAATTGCTATATTCACTTTGAGTAGTATCGTACCCATGACCTGACTCTTAGCCAAGTAAGATACTAACCTTCCAATAATTTTTATGAGATTCAGTCTTTCCCCACCACACTCAGGAAATTCATGGGGGTTGGACTGCATAAAAAATTCAGAATTTACCTTTAAAGCTTATAATACACTTCTTGAAAACTAGTCTTCATATGTCACAGGAGTACATGCTACAGTAATAATTAAACATTAATGTGTGCTTTTTGTGGCAGCGAAGGTGGAGGAGATGCTTGTCTGGGACACTGCTGTGCCCTGGTGAGTTGTTAGCAGATGGCACAGTTTTGATTTGCAGGGACAGACCAGAGAAGGTGGCTCATTTTGTTTAACTTTCTGCTCTATATTTACATTTTGATTCTGTTTCCTTTGAAGTCAGTGGGACTTTTGCCATTGATGTAAATCAGAGGAGGCTTGATTCCTGTAATTATCTTAGTGATAACAGACTTTGCATATGCAGATGTGCTAATTTACATATATTTGTGTAATATGTGATCGACTACAGAACGAGACAAGATTTGGGTCAGGGAGATTCAGGGATGTGACAAGTAATGCGGCAAGAAAGATAAATGATGCAAGATAATGGCGACAATAGTAGATGACTAGACTAGAGCATGACGATGGTCAAAGGACTTGATCCAAAGCCTGTTGAAGTCAGTAGGTGGCTTTCTATGTATTTCAATGGGTTCTGGCCCTGGCCCTAAATCAGCAGTAGGCAATAACCGGCCCGCAGGCTGGACATGGTTCACCCCTGGTGAGCTGCCACCAATTTATTTACTTGTGCTTGCTCAGGTACAGGCGCATGTAGCTCCTGTTGGCCATGGATCTCTGTTCCCAGCCAGTGGGATCTGCAGGATGCAGTGTCCTGGTCTGTTTCTTGCAACTCCCATTGGCCAGGAACGGTGATCTGCAGCCAACAGGAGCTGCAAGTGCCCGTACCTGCGAAGGGGCAGGTAAATAAAGCAATGATGACCTACCAGATGCCATCTGGCTTATTGCCCACTCCTGCACTAAATGATATGCAGGATGATTGCATTAGTGCAGAGGATGGGGTGAAACATTTTGTATTTGGGTTAGAGGCACAATGTCCAGAGGTTATACCTAACCAGCATTTTGTGACTTACTGCCAACTTTTTTTTGAAGGCCACTTGGAGGGATCTCAGTAACTTATGCAAAAGCAGATATGTTCAGAAATCTGGGATGCATGGGAAAAAATAATTTCATTTTCCCATTCTCATGTATGACCACCATCATGCTTTTAGGTTCCTGTTTACATTTTTATTTCATCTATAAATCAGGTACCTTCCCCAATGCAGTAAAGCATTTAAATACATGCTGAAAGCTGTTTCTGTTGGGCAAAATATTTAAGAGCATGCTGAATAGGGGCGTCCTGTACAAACAGCCCGTGCAGTGTTCCCTTGTAAGCTGCGTGCTTGGGCAGCCACCTAGGCGAAATTCATATGCCCCGTGGCTGATTAGCAGAGTGCCCACAGTCACCCACAGGCGATAGCATGTGTTTCTGTTGATGGTGCACATCTGCATGTACCTTGGTGCACGTAAAAAAATATTCTGCATGTGGAGGGAAAAAATTAGAGGGAACACTGTCCCTATGTCCAAATTTTCATGTGAAGTCTCATCTAAGAGTATGTTGGGAAGAAAATACATTCTGTGCACTCTCTGATGGATAGATTTGACTTTTCTTCCTTCCCATATTTGTTTTCCTTAATATAAAACAAAAAAGTCTCTCTATTCTAAAAGCATGGGCTTTCTTTTTCTGTGTGAAAATAGGACACACATCATTATGAAGCCAGATATACCTTTACCACCAAGAATACTGGGGAATATTGTCCCCTCAACAAACATTTTAATTAAATTTTAAAAAATTACTTTGATCCATATTTTTTTTTAAAAATTGTCTTCATGTTAAAAAAAACTAAAACAAACAAAATAAGCCACCAGATCACCAAAATGATTAATTTGTGTTCTGAAAACAGAAACAAATTGACTGCTAAAACCCAAAATATTTTACTTTGATGAAAACCTAAATGTTTTTCAAATGACCATTTTTCCATTAAAAAAAATCTTTTATCAATATCAATTTCCTATAAGGAAACAGGTTTTGGAGGAAAAATTTCAATCAGCTGTAGCTACCTTCCTATGGTGGCTTAAATGACAAGAGTTTGATCTCACAGTTCTGTGAAGCACCAGAAAGTTTTACTTGACAGGTGTGGATTGCACTGGATTTGGACTCCCACATCATGGAGATTAGAAACCAGCTCAGAGGCTAATCCCTCCTTAACAAGATGAAATCTGAAACTCTATCCAGTGCAAATCAAAGTTCAGCTGCAGATAAAAACAACATACAGGTGTAAGAACCTAAACTAAAGGCTGGAATTAATTTGCTAAGATATTGTTCATATAATAGACTAGCAAAAGTACCTGGAGTTGCTTGGGTCTTTTTAAAAGAAAGGAAAATGAAGGCTGGAGTGAGGGTTCAGGGGTACGGAGAAGCTGGGGATGGGTGGCTTAGGGCAGAGGGTTAGGAGGTGTGGGAGGACTCAAGGCAGGGAGAAGGAGGTGAGGGTCAGAGGATGGGAGGTGGAGATGCAGGACTCAGGACACAGGGCTGGGAGGCGAGGGTGGGACTAACCAGCAGTGATTCCTTGTAGGGAGCTTTGACAGTGCTCCCTAACCAGCAGCTCCTCCCAAGGGGCTGCGACTGCCCTCCCCAGAGGGTGAGGATCGAAGTCTGTGCACTTGTTGGGTGGGACTTGGGGCTCTGCTCGCCAGCCTCCAGCTGCCCCACTCCAGCCCACAGCTGCTCCAAGGGGGCCTTGCATGGGGCAATGGCCAACCTTTCCTACAGCTTGCTGAGGGGGGTGGCACCTTGGGGGCTGACCCTGGCCTCCAGTTGTGCCCTGTTCTGCAGCTGGTCTAGAAGGGGCAGCATTTCGGGGGCTACACTTGGCCTCCAGCCACCTCCATCCAGTTTGGGGGGCACTCTAGAGGGCTGGGCAGGCTCTGAGGATGGCCCAGCCTTCAGTGCCTCCCCATGACCTGCAGGCTGTTGGGGCTGCCCCCACCTCCAGCGAGTCCCCTTCAACCTGCAGTCTGTCTATGCGGGGCTAGGCTCTGGCAGCTTCTTCCCCTCCAGAAAACCCCCTCCCCATGGCATGCAGGCTGGGGAGGTGAGCCTCTATGGGCTGCCACAGGCCTTCAGGGCTCCCTGTGACCTATAGGCTGGGAGGTGGGCTGAGGCTCTGGGTGCTGCCTCTTTCCAACTTGTCGAAATAGCGTAATTTGGCTTTTGGCGCTGTATATGCAGCAGGAAGTTGAAGGAAGAACACTCTTCCTTTGACTTCCCTCACACCTCGTGAAATGAGGGCACCATGAGTTGGAGTAAGACGTCCTCCAGCTCGACATTATTTTGGAATAAAGGCTTGTAGGGTAGATGCACATTTTGTTATTTCAGAATAATGTCAGTTATTCTGAAATAACGCTGCTGTGTAGATGTATCCCATGAAACTAATGGGAAAAAAACCCACAGTGCAAAAGTTCTATTTTGTGGGCTGTGTCAATAAAACAGGAGACATTTAATTGGAATTGCTATTCCACTGTGCACTCTTTATATTTATAGCACATTATTCAACTTTTCTATTGCAGTCTGGAGGCCTCAGAACAGGTGGGGCTTCACTGTGTTAGGCACTGTATAAACCGACAATGACAGGATCCAAACCAAAGAGCGCACAATTGTTGAACTAACTGCATATCAAGTATTCAGATCATAAACATAGACCCTGATTATGCAGTCTGATCTGTACAGGTGGATCCCTACTCCTGTGTATTCCAACAGCTCTGCAGCGCAGGTCCATATAGCCATAGGGTTCCAGCCTGTCCCTATGAGATTGCAGGATAAATATCTCACTTGGGTAAAACTATGTCTCTACTGGGATGAAAACTTCACAGCACCTACAAGAAGATAGAGACACGGTCCAGCAGGAGATGTCCTTGCCTGCAAGTCCGTACAGAAACAGCTCTCCCCTTTGGTCAAACCAGTATTTGGGCTGATAGAGGTATCTGAATGAAATTTCATGCTCCGTGATATGTAGGCTAGGCAGGATGATCTCATGATACTCAATCACCTTAAACTATATGAGGCTGCACTTCAGACACCTGAATTGGAGGATAATGTACCTGATGTGAGCAGTGCAAAGCAAAATAAGGGGGAATCACAGAAAACCACCAGTCCTGCAGACTTTGGAGAGACAACAGGAAACCCCCGCCTTTCAATGGCCCAAGTTGCAATCCTCCACACTTACATCCATTTTTGTAAGTATGGAAGGGGCTGAAACCTCCCAACTTACGTCCTTGACTTGCATTTACGATGGTGCACGGCGCCTGCCGTTAACGTGGGTTCGAATTACGATGCCCCTGACTTGAGATGCTTCCCCAGCAACCAATCGCGTCACAAGTCGGGGGCCACCTATATTCCTTGGCATTCTAGTCGGGCACTGTACTAGGATTGGCACTCACTTCCCTTGAGTGTCCCTGTTTGGCCTAGTGAGGGTTCCTGTACTGCCTCACTTTTTAAAAGCCTTGTGGCTACTTAGCCCTCTGACTGAGTCACACTCCTTGTGCAATCACAAACCCCTTCCAGGACACAGCTGTAACAGAAACCCATCCTGGTGCCCTCTGCAGAGTGCCTCCCCATTCAATGCCATTCCCTTAGTTTGTTGCCTCACTCTGAATGAGAGTGCTGTCTCTAGGGCAGAGATGGGGAACCTTTTTTGGGTCGGGGCTGCTGACCCACAGAAAAATCAGTCAGGGGCTGCACACAAGTGAGAAGCAAAAAAGAAAAAAAACCTAAATCCTCGCTAGCCAAGGCTAGTAGATTTTGTGTGCTCCAGCCCTACAGTGGGATGACCGGAGGGGTGGGGCGGGTTGGAGCACCAGCACAGTCCTGTGGGGGAGTCCCGAGCCTTGGGGGATGGGTTCAGGCAAGTTGGGGGCTGCATCCAGCCCCTGGGCCTAAGGTTTTCCACCCCTGAACTAGGGTTTTCCCGCCTGGAGATAAGTCCTTGCCCTTACTTCAGGGCTCTATCACAGATCATCAGTCTCTCAAGAGCTCTCCACTCTGAGCTGTCCCTGGTTCTGCTAACTAGTAACCCCACACACACATTCTGAGCTGTCCCTGTCCTTCTCCCTTCCAGGTTTGGGCCGCAATTAAGCTGCCTTAGTCCTGCAGCTTCTTATATAGTCCCTTCTGGCTCCTGATTGGCTAGCTTCCTCCTAGCCACCGAGGGTGTGTCTAGACTACATGCCTCCTTCGACGGAGGCATGTAGATTAGCGAGATCGGAAGAGGGAAATGAAGCCGCGATTAAAATAATCGCGGCTTCATTTAAATTTAAATGGCTGCCCCGATCTGCCGATCAGCTGTTTGTCGGCAGATTGGGGCAGTCTGGACGCGATGCGCCGACAAAGAAGGCTTACCTGTGCCGATGAAGAAAGGCTTCTTTGTCGGCGCATCGCGTCCAGACTGCCCCGATCTGCCGACAAACAGCTGATCGGCAGATCGGGGCAGCCATTTAAATTTAAATGAAGCCGCGATTATTTTAATCGCGGCTTCATTTCCCTCTTCCGATCTCGCTAATCTACATGCCTCCGTCGAAGGAGGCATGTAGTCTAGACACACCCCTAGAGGGCTTCTCTATGGCCCTTTTGTAGGGTTGCCAGATAGTTTCAACAAAAATACCAGACACGCTTGACATTACATCACAATCTACATGACATTTTATATTTATATTTTCTCAATTTGTTTCCCAGACAGAAAGCTCAAATATTGGACTGTCCTGTTCAAAACCAGACACCTGGCAACCCTGCCCTTTTGGCCTTAGTCCTAGCCCCATTATAGGCACCTTCCTCAGCAAGGATGGTGGGAGGACCAGGACAATGCAGAATCTTTCAATGCTGCTCAAACTCTGTTTGGTTGATTTTTTTCCTAAGAGAATAACAAAGAGAAATAATAGTGGTATCTGAATTAAATAGTTGTCCGAAAGTCTCCCGTCTAACTTTCCTTCAGTAAATGTAGCTTTGCTAACTACTCTTGTTTACCTAGACTCTGCAGGGTGTGCCCATTGAACCGTGCCAGCACTTTGACTGGCGGGAGCACGCAGCTCTCACAATGCTGTGTACAGTTAGCACACACCTCAGTTCATGGGTCCTTGCTTTACATACATGTCACCTTAGTAATGCTGGTAAGGGGAAAAAGCCTACACAGATGGAAGCCAGTGGAATCTGGCGGCCCTGCAGATGGGCAATGGGTAAAAAAATGTCTCACAGGTCTCACATAAAACCCTGATGGCCTACATGTGGCCCACCAGTTGCTCCCCTCCCCACCATTCTGAGGGCTTTCTCTCTTCAGATTCCCCTTTAGGTAGAGTTTACCAGTAAGTGCCTCATTGACTATGAAGTGGTAGTAAAGATAAAGGTATCTATAATATAGAATTTATTATATCTAATCATTTAATGTTGTGGTGGCTCTGAGAGGCCACTTCTGTGTCAGGATGATGTGATGATCGGCACTATAACAACCTGTAAAGCCTAGCTCCTTCGATCCCACCAATCCTTGCTGAACGTTTTTGAAAGTACCTTTTCAAACACGGTGCAAGTTGAGATTGTTTCAAAAATATGCTGCTGCTGTATATGAAAACAACTCCCTACCCTTCCTTTAAAATTAATTGTTGTCCTTTCTCTCTTTGATGAAACCTGAAGTTCCTACCCAAATGAAAGGAAATAAAAGCTTTAAGAGCTTGTAGCGAGGGGAAAAAAGTTCCCTATTAGACAATCCTATTGAGTTTTAGACTAGTTTGTGTTCTGCATGTAAGTGACCTGAAAAAAGAAAAAATAACCGAGCAAAAATTGCCTCAATAGGAGAGAAATGGGGAAAAAAGCTTGGTAAGTGTATATAGAATTTGAGGACTATAATAGGAGACCACACAATGTAAAAGAAAGCATGTGGGTATAGAACATACTGCACGGCATAGTGCATCTTTATTATGGACTTCTATTTTATAGGTTTGATTTTGTTCTGTATGAGAATTTTTTTTCCTATTAGTGCCCCTCAGATGTACTAAAATGCTGAATTTGGAGTGCTGCATTATTAACACACACAGTCATTCAGGGAAAGCATTCATTCAGGGTCACACGTTTGTTTTTCAAGTCTTTTGACACTTTTAAACATGGAGACATTTTATTTAAGAGCAAACTATAGAATTTTGATTATTCCATACTCAGTACTTTCTTTCTACCAAAAGAGTTGTTGTGTGCAGTCAAAGTCTGCTAAAAGGACACTTTGCAAAGTACACTGAGTCTTTTTTCTTTTTGGTAGGAATGGAAATCAAGGCAATTCTTCTTCTAGGTCACTAATCCCTTTTCAGAGCAGTGAAACTTCTAAGTCATGTTGACAATTGAAATTTTCAGCTAAAAGGGCAGAATCACACTAGAATGGTGCAAAGATGCATGTTCACTGCACAAATAACGAGACCTGTTTGTTTAATAAAACTACATTTTACATTTATTATCATTGTCACATAGCAAATGATGGAGCTTGTTCTAAGTACTGAGATTTGTAATGCATCCGTTAAAATGTTGTCCCACATTATGCACGATAGTACATTAAGCACAACCCTCAGACCAGGCACAGTGTTTGATAGTGTTTCCTAAATCTTACCCTTTATGGGAGCAATAGATGAAGGAACAATATGAAAGAAAAAAAATGAACACTTTCCATATTACAAAGGAAATGGACTACTCTCTTAGGGTCTGCTATTGATGTCAGAAAAGGAATAGGAAAAATAAGTTAAACTGCAACTTGTCTGAAATGATTTGTGCAAAGATCTTGTGTGTGTGAGCTTTCTCTTTGCTGTAATTTTCAGTGAATCTAATGTCAATAAAACGTATTGGATAGGCAGCCAAAAGGCTTGTACATCCTCCTGAAGCTAGTGAAGCTTCACTGATGTATACCACATGAAAATTTCAGGTATCTTTCAGAAAATACTATGTGAAAGGGGAGCCCTGCTAGCCTCAACAAAGCTCTAGTGAAGCAGCAGTGAAATACATTTTAAAGCTACCCCAGGTTTGTGTCAGTCCTAATTCTGTAATCACTCCTCATTCCTTAAACAGCTGTTGACCAAAAATAAGTAGGGAAAGATAGAATCAACCTCTTTTTTGTTACAGAATCACCAGGAAAGGGTGACCATTTCAACAAGGTTCAAATAAACACCTTCATTTCCCCTTCCCTCATACCCACTCACCCACCCACCAGCAACGGTACAATTGATGGAATAGACTGAGGGTAAAATGTGCAAAAGTGCCTATAGGCCAGATTGATAAAGGTACTTAGACATAAAAAAATGCAGATATAGGAAAGGTCAGATATAGACCAGAACTAGGGAAGGTTTGAGCAAGTGAGACGCTTGTGTCCTGTTGTTGTCCGCAGGAGTTAGGTGCTTAACCTGCTTAAGCAATTCTGTCAGTCACACTAGGCACACTGTTTACATCTTTAGGCATGTAATAGCCAGAGATGAAAGTAACTTAAATTTCTTACAAGTGCTGTTGTACCGCATCCTCGTGGTGGTGGTGGTTCAGAGCAGGAGGTGAGGGGGTTGCGAAATGTCACTTACATTTCTTGTGGGACTGTGGGATAGAGTGTGTGGGGCTTAGGGCAGGGAGCTGAGGTGGGTGGGGTGTGGGGGGGAGTGCTCAGGGCACTGGGTGGAAATAGGGGGGTGCAGGAGTCAGGATAGAAGCTTGAGGGTGTGGGCATAGGGATCATGGGGGGGGGGAGTCGTAGAGGGGCTGCAGCAGGATACTATTTCTAGCCTCTGGAAGCTGGAGTAGAGGCCAAAGCTGTGGAGGCAACTGGAGTTAAGGCCACATGGCTGGGGCCAGAGCTGAGGCTGCGTGGTGGCGGCAGGAGCTGGGGCTGGACCTGGGGCCATGTGGTGGCAGCCAGAGTTGGGGCCAGAGCTGGGGCTGCGTGGCAGAGGCGGGGCAGTGAGGTGGTGGCGGGAGCTGGGGCCACGTGGTGGGGGGCTGGGGCTGCATGGCGGGGCTGGAGCTGGAATGGAATCATGGTTTAAGGTGCCTCCCTCTACCAAAATCTGACAAAGCGTCCCTGGGTGTGGGAGGAGGCAGGAGTCAGGGTTGGGGAGTGTGAGGAGGGGCTCAAGGCAGAGGGATGCAGGTGTGAGGAGGGGCTCGAGACAGGAGGCTAGGGCGCAGGGCAGGGGACTGGATGCGTGAGGAGGGGGGCAGGGGAGTGTGTGGACACAGAGAGGGCACGGGTGCTATTTAGGGAGTGCAGGGGAGCTGAAGTCCCACCTCCAAGATTCGTATGAGGACGTCACTCGCTGTTCCCTTTCCTTACTTTCAGGGTGTGAGAGGGAAGCTCACAGTGTGGGTCAGTCATTCCTCTGCCCCCCGCCCTCCTCAGCCAGGAGAGAGGGGCATGCACTCAAGCTGTGTGCTGTCCTCTCACTCCCTGAACAGGAAGGGGAACAGCAAGCAGCATTCTGTATGAATCTCCAGGGTCAGGGGGCTTCACCTCCCCATACCCTGCTTAAATGATACCCTGGGGGAGCGCTAGTCTGAGGCAGTCCCAGTTTGGTGGAGGAGCATGCCCCCGCCCCAGCCCCTATGACTTGGTTGCCTTCTGCTTAGCATGAAGCTCCGGGAACCCGTCTGGGAACTGCACCATGCTTCCTCCTGCAGCCAAGCGCCCAACCAGCTGGATCTTTCTTGCCAGAGTGGTGCAGCAGAGTCTGCCGGCTCACTTTCACCTCTGCTAATAACATTGATAAGCTTGGCCCAAGTGATTTAGATACTTGCATCCCATTTTCAAAAATGACTTAGGAGTCTGTCTAATCAAAAGTGCATGGGACGGAGGCTCCTAAGTCATTTAGGTGATTCTGAAAATTTACCGCATAGCCTGAAAGCCTTCCACGCTGCAATGTGGGATTCTTCCTGCAATCGAAGGGCATGTTTACACTAGCCCCCTAGTTCAAACTAGGGAGACTAATGTAGGTATTCAAACTTGCAAATGAAGCTTGGGATTTAAATATCCCGGGCTTTATTTGCATCTTCCCATCCGGTCGCCATTTTTAAATGTCACAAGTCCGGACTAACTGCCCACGGCTACACGCGGCAGTTAAATGGTAATTCGAATTAAGTCCTTAGTTCAAATTACCTATTACTCCTCCTGGATTGAGGTGCAACAGGTAATTCAAACTAAGGACTTAGTTCAAATTACCGTTTAACTGCCATGTGTAGCCATGGGCAGTTAGTCTGGACTAGTGAAATTTAAAAATGGCGACCGGACGGGAGAGCCTACATTAGCCTCCCTAGTTCGAACTAAGGGACTAGTGTAGACATATCCAAAGAGAGTTCACTGGGACCATGAATCTGACCCTTTGTGAAAAATAAACATTAAACCCCTCAACCTGTGCTTTGCCTGACAGTTTGTCACATTCAGAAAACCAGACTCTCAGACGTAGTTTATATCCCAAATCCAGCTTTAACTTTCTATGATTGTTTCTTTCCATCGCAACAAAAAGCAGTTAGGCAAATTGTTACACTGACGTGTGGATTGTGGAGTTAACCATTTGCAATCGATACTCAGTTAGCATCGTTTGCAGGCAATATTATCCCTTCAATACATCTTCCCTTATTTTTTAAACTGTTTCGACTTTTTCAATCTTTCAATGTGTTAAGGAACTCCTGACTCTTCAGACCCCGTAGAGACTTGAAGACAAAGCAGAACATCTTCAACTAGCTGAACTCCTTGTTTTCTCTGTGCTAAGTTATTGCACTGGGTCATCTTATCAACCACCTGGAAGTTCATGCTTCTATCAGTTTCTGTAGCCTGTCAATGCTCAGGGCCAGATAAATAATCTATGGGAAACACCAGGCAACAGACAGATATTCTTATTCTTCCTTGTACATCCATAAATGTACCTTGCACTGTTAGCCTACAGTAGATGTCTTCCCACTCTGAAAACACATTGGGTTTCTATGTACAGGTTGGACCTCTCTGGTCCTGAACCATGGAGTTTGCCAGACCAGGGGAGGTCAGTGCTCCCCAGCTGGATGCCCTGCTCCTGGGTTCCTTTCCCTGGGGCTCCCTGCTCCTCTCCATGGGGCTCCTCTCCCTAAGGCTCCATGCCCTTCCTTGGGTCCCACTGATATTGGCTCGGGACAGGCTCCTTGCCGTACTGCCTTCCCACTGCCACTGCAGGTTCCCCTGCTGGGCCGCCCAGCCACTGCCAGCCCCATTGCTACTGGGGGTTCCCTGGCCTGGGACTCGCCAGCTGCTATCTGGTCCTGCTACCGCCAGCCAGGCCTATCCAGCTCCTGCTGGCCCCATTGCTGGGGCTGGCCCTGCTACTGCCAGGGATTCCCCAGGTTCCTGTTATATTGTTTGGAATTACAGAGTTTAGAAAGAAATCACTTGAAACACAGAGAGCTGGAACCAGCTGCAAGTGTCCATTTAATTTCAAACACAGAACTAACTAGAATCAGCCCAAACTGGCTGGGCTGACCCTTAGAGACCTAGAATCATAGAACACTAGAACTGGAACGGACCTTGAGAGGTCATCTAGTCTCCTGCCATCACAGCAGGACTGCGCACTGTCTAGACCATTCCTGACAGATGTCTATCCAGTCTGCTCTTAAATATCTCCAGAGATGGAGATTACACAACTTCCCTAGGCAAGTTATTCCACTGTTTAACTACCCTGACAGTTAGGAAGTATTTTCCTAATGTGCAACCTAAACCTCCCTTGCTGCAGTTTAAGCCAATGTTGTCTTGCCCTATCCTCAGAGGCCAAGGAGAATTTTTTTTCTCCATCCTCCATGTGACACTCTTTTAGATACTTGAAACTGCTATCATTTCTCCTCTCAGTCTTCTCCTTTCCAAACTAAATAAGCCCAATTCTTTCAGTCTTCTCATAGCTCATGTTCTCTAGACCTTTAATTATTCTTGTCCAGAGAAGAGCAACCTTCTCCAATTTCTCCACATTTTTCAGTTACTATAACAACAACAAGATCTATATCTACAACAACCCAACTCAGTTACTATAACAACAAGAAGATCAAGATCTATATCTATACAACCCAAAACACATCAGTCCACTGGCTGGGGCCACCCGCTGGTGCCAGTCTCACTGAGGCTGAGGGTTCCCCGGCCAAGGCCCAGGCTTCCTGGCCACCACCTGGTCCAGCCACTGCTGGCCCAGACAGGGCTCCCCATGTCCCATGTTCTCCTGACTGGCGGGGCTCTTTTGTCCAGCAACATCTGTGGCCCTGCCAGACAGACCATGGATGTTGCTGGACCAGAGAGTCCCAGATTTGGGAGGTTCAATCTGTAGTCTTTTTTCTTTCAGTGTCTTTGACCAATCAGAAGCAGAAATTGGCTTGAACATACTGGACCTCTATTGTCTTGTAAGCATTTATGCTTGTGCAAAGCAGGTGGAACACACTGCTACTCCTGTAAGTGGAAAATTCTCATTTGGTAGCATTTGGAAATGGTTATAGAAGCTACAGTGCAGAGGAAAATTGGGCCATCAGCCTTTGCCAGGATCTCATGAGATTTTAAATGATGAGGTTCATGTATTTTCTTTCTTACAGGAGGTGCATGATGAATGTCAAATCCAAGCCACCTAATTTGTAGGTTTAAAAAATAGTCAAATACAGGCAGTACATGCTCCAGGCACCCGTATAATGAAGCATATAGCATTTCACCCTTGTAATAAATCTTTCTTTAAATAGTTTAAGCAAAGGATTTTTTGTTTGTTGGTTTGTTTTTGCCATCTAGGAAGCTCTTACTGCTTTATATATGATATTAAACTTAGTAATAGTAGTCTGGTATGTAAGACATTTTGGTAATTGTCTTGCTCCGGTTGGCTGTGTGGTGGCCTCCCCTGGAGTACACTGTGTCCAGTTCTGGGTGCTAGGGTTTGGGAAAGATGTGGACACATTACTGATACTGAGTGAAAAAAAGTGCTTCCCTGACTGAAAGGTGTGCTTTGTATAAAACCAACCAGTTCCTTTCTATTGTCCCCAAAACATAAATAATGCATTATCAAGCAATTCTAGCATAGGGTAGCACAGTATTTTTTTTTTTTGTTATAAGAAAAAGGGTGCCGGTACTCCAGGCTCAAAGTTGTTGAGGGAAGAAAAAAAAAAGTCGTGCTGGGGGATGAAATGTGGTCATGGCCCCTTTAAGAGCCGTGTATCCTGGGCGCACTTCTGTCTGGAGCCAACCCGCCCCAGGTAACAGGAAATAGGTGCTAGTATGCCTGAGGGGAATCCCATTCAATTCAATTAAGATGGGAAAATAGGTGCCGGTATGCCGTTCCGGGGCGTACCATCACAAAAAAAGCACTGGGGTAGCATTCAGTATGTGAGAGGCTATCAATAGGGTCTCTAACTCCTTTATCTTCTAGTGCTTCTACCCACTGTATCTTGAATTCAGTTAGGGCCAGAGCTAAAACCCGAGATGCAAACTGAGGAAATTCAGATCCAGATTCCAAGTCAAATTTTGTGAGTGGCTCCTATTTACGTAGAGTTCAATCATAGGTTTGCTACAAACCTTGAAGTAACCTTGGTCTGCTCCAGAGACACACTGGATTTTCCTGTACTGTGAGAGGAACTATCCTGCCTAAGGCTAGGTCTAGACTACAGGGCTTTATTGGAAAAAAATTCCAATCGCTTTTCCGCCATTTGGCCCTGTCTAGACGGAAAAGCCTCCTCTTTCTGCTGAGCCCTTATCCCTCATGGAATGAGGTATACAGGGCTCCCTGAAAGAGCGCGTTTGCTCTTCCGTGGAAAAAAAATGTGGTCTAGACATAGTTTGCGCTCTTCCTGGTGCAGCATGTGTCCCCCATGAGTGTGGGCACAGCTATGTTATCTAATGCTTTGATGGGGGAAATAGGACCTTGCCTCCATCCATTTTCCTACGTGTTCCACCCATTACCTCTCAGATGCCTGAGGCATGTGTGGACATGGAAGCCCTGTGGAGGCTATGTTGTTAATCAAGATATGAGTTTTCTTCATGCTTCATATGCCCCAGCACTGTGATGGTAGGATGCTCCAGCCAAGATTAGGCACAACAAAGAGATGACCCAAATCACAGTTCTCAAGCATCTAAAATGTTGGGAAAGTTTGGTTCCAATGTTTCCTCGGAATTTGACAGTCCAGCTATCAACAATTTTATATGTTCAGCCACTGCCAGCTAAAAACCAAATATCAGTTAGCTAGGAAATTCTTAGGCCTTTGAAGCAAAGTCAGTCATCTGTCTATTTACAGTTTGCTAATCAAAATTTTGGAAAAAAAACTAATTATATAAAAAAGTAAATAAATAGCAAACTTGGTTTTAGATTCCCCTATAAAATATTGCTTTTATAACAAAAGATATTAAATGTATTTCACATAATTATTAAAATTATATTAATAACCCAATACAATTATTGTTATCCTTCTAAAACAACTATAGGTTATGCATTTTATTAAGTGTCCATACAAATAAATACCTTGAAGCCATCCAAAAACCTTTCTTCGAGCAAAAAGGCAACATCTAAATTCCCCATCAGCTCAGCGAAAAGAAAAGAAAAAGTCCCTAAAGCTGCTTATAATTACTTAAGAATCTCAAAGTGTAAGTAACTATACCTAAAATGTCATACTTTTTATTGCATACTTATGTGCTTAAACTCTAATAAATAATCATTTTAAATAAAAGCACACTTGCTTCTATCGATCATTTATCAAACAAATAAGCTGTGCCACATATTTATTCTTAACGCTGCTTAAAAGGAAATTAAATTACCACTGCTCTTTGTTCTAAAAAAAATCCATGTGACACCAGGCTCAGACTGTATGTCTGAGGCCCAAGTCTAGTTGAAAAATATTGTATTTTTTGTTTAACGGAAGCCTTATCAGATTTTGATGAAGGTGTTAGAAATGAATGAAGTGAATTGTGGCTTTTTTCACTTTGATTATGTCTAAACATTTTTTCATAAACCGATTCTGGCTGCCATTGAATGGATTTGGAATGATTGAAAAGAGAGTTCTAAGTAGGATCAGTGAATACAAACCTGTCCTTCAATTTCATGATGAATACAATAGGAAAAAGATGTTTTTGTTCCTCTTCTTTCCTGAACAGCAATTCTTTGACTTAGAAAGTGAAGCTCACACTTATATTATGCATTTCTTTGAATGCCTGTATAACACGTCATTTTTAAATGCTGTAGATTTACATCTCATGTAAATATATACAAATAGGCGATGAAATCCAAAGCTTAAGATAAAATTCCACTTCAAAAAAGCCAAACTATGTAATTTTTCAGAACGTTTTGACTCAAAGTGATAGTGACAATTTTAACTCAGTAATTTGACAAATTATTCCTTTCCCCGCTCGGTTCTCTCTGGCAGTTACAATTTTCACTGACAGTTATGATGTAATGTATACATCTTAAATTTTATAGGCATGCTTTACTAATAGTGGGACTGTGGACATCTGACTTCCCCTCTGATCTAGGTCAACGTAAAGAAATGTCACAGAAAAAATTCATACCTTACAAATTGCTATGAATTGGGTGGGGAGAAAAAATGTTTAATCAAACTGTATGATTAACTTTAAGTGCATGCATAAGTCCTGAAATCAGTGGGATATTTTTGGCATATCTACATATCAGGCCTAAAGCCGAAATAAGCTATGCATTTTGAGCTACATCAATTGCATAGTTTAAGTCAAAATAGCTTATTTCAGCTTTTGGCGCTGTCTATACAACAGGAAGTCCAAGAAAGAGAACTCTTCCTCCAACTTTCCTTACTCCTCATAAAATGTGGGTTACAGGAGTCTTCCAGCTCGACATTATTTTTCAATTATATTGAAATAACTGCTTGTAGTATAGACTCAGACTATGTTATTTTCTGTTGACGTTAGTGGATTTGGATTAGGTCCTAAGTCCCAAAGTAAGAGGAAAAAACAATCCAAGTATTCACAAGAGAAGGATAACTCCATCTGGTTAACAATATTTTGCTAGGCCAGATTCACACGTGTACACCATTTGCTTTTGCCACTCCACTAATGCAAAGCAGACGTAAACCTGGGTAAGCCAGGAATTGTATTTGTGAAATACTGTATGGCAGAGAGCTGGAAATCAAGATGGATTAGACAATACAAGAGCATGGCTTGAGGTGAGGGACATTGATGGCAGACAAATGAGGAGCAGGGGTGGTTCTGTATTAAGACCTAGCTTAGGGTCAACTACTGAAGTCCTTACACTAAGCTCCCAGCACGGTGAATGCTGAGGCAATTCTGATTAAGGCAAACTACCCCTGAAACCTATGGCCAATTCTGCAAACCTTTACTCATGTGACTAAAGACTTCCTCACACAACTAAATACTTATCTATATGCACAATAAACCAAGGTGTAATCTACAACGCATTAGCTTGCCGTACACTTAAGCCAGGTCTACACTAGACCTGGCAGCTCAACTTAAGGTACACAGCTTCAGCTATGTATTCTAGCTTAAGATGAGCGAAGTAGTGTCCCCACATCAAATGCTGCTGTCAGCTTCCCTTACTCCTTGCAAAAGGAGTAGTACTGGGGTGCCCTCTGAGTTCAATGTGGCAAGTTTCAACTAGAATCGTTAAATGGAATTCCATAAGATCAATCACGGCATGAATGATCTTCTGTGTAGTGAAAACAATCCCTAAAGGGCTGTGTTGATCTTGCTTTTGCATACCAAGGGTTCTATATCTTCCTTTTAGTACATCAAAGTATTGGCCTGCTGTACACAACACCTTGCATAGACAAGCCCTAGAGCAGTGGTTTCCAACCTTTTTAACCACAAGACCACTTTTTCAATTTAAGTGCAATGTAAGAGCTACCTGAAATCAAATACCCTTGTCCCGACTCCTTCAAGGCCCGCTCCAACCCTGCTCACTCCATCCTCTCTCCCTTCTTCCCCCATTCTTCCTCCCTTTCTCTGGGCAGGGGCAGAGGGTTGGGGTACAGGCACTGGTCTTGTGCTAAGGGACTTGGAGTATGAGGGGGGCTCTGAGGGCAGGGAGTTCGGGTGCAGGAGGGAGTTCATGACTAGGGCATAGGTTTGGAGCTGGCTCCAGGTGGGCTACTTACCTCAAGTGGCTCCTGAGTTGTGGTGCAGTGGGGCTAAGGCAGGCTCACCCCTGCCCTGGCCCTGCACCACTCTCCAAAGCAGCCAGCAAACTCCTTCCATCCTAACTTCTGTTGTGTCCTCCCGCATTCTGTGGAGATAGAATACAGGGTGGGAGAGGGGGCACCCTGACATCAACACTCCCTCCTCTCCCTTTTCTGCTCTGTACCACAAACAGGAGGCTCCTGGGAGGTGGGGGGTGGGGCAGCTGCAAGGCAAAAGAGAGGAGATGTGCAGCAGTGGAGAGAGGGGCAGCTGTAGTGCTGTGCTTGATAATAGCCTCTTGCCCAACCCAGTCAGGCTCACCTGTCAGAGGATCCAAGATCTCCATTTGACGTAAGTAAGAGGGCTTAATCCAGCTGTAGCTGTAGCTGGCAAGAGTAAGTCTCAGGTTTGACACTGGGTTCCCAAAGTACAAAGGATGCCACACAGGTATCTGTCAAGCACAAGTAGTTTATTTCTTGACAGCTAACAGCTGTGCCCCATAAATGGAAGAACAATATAACAAAGAAGCAGCATATCTTACGTCCCTTACTGCAAGCCTGGGACCCCAAGTAGGCTGCGGACGAAGTGGGAAGTTGTCTGAGTTTCCGAGGCGCTGGTACCCAAAGCCCATCAGCGAAGTTCGATTTGCTAGTCTCTGAGGCAGCCTTAAATACAGTTTTCCTGCCCTGTTTGGCATTTTGGAAATTTCCAGGGTACGTCATTAGTGCTGACGTAGAGCGTAGCTGTTAGTTATCGTTCTGGTTCTGATCTGGATCTTCTTGTCCTTTGGCCTTGTTTACGTGATCAGTACTTTAGGGTAAACAGAGTTGTTTATGCGTTCTTGTCCTTTAACTTTAGCTTATACTTGCTTTACTGGCAACAATGCTTATCTTAAGTGGCATATGTTCCCAAAGACTTGCTTCTGGCTCATCAGATATAGGGAAAGGGGGGAAGAATGCAGGCCTCACCACCCCTAAACTATCATGTACAAAGTTCTTCCGCAATTGACCACTACAGTAGCAAATATCTTCTTCGAAAACCTCTACAGCTAGACAAAGCTCTTTTCAGCTTATAAACAGGATGTTCAATGCAAACGGTTCAGCTGACTCACCTACCATTCTGAAGTATGGCCAAGTTCCTGAAGGTCTGCAATTGCTTTTCAGAAAAAAACTGAGAAAGATAGAGATTATCTACAGCTTTTCAGTATAAAAGATCCATGAAAATGAAGGTAAGAGACAGCAGCACAGTTTTCCAGTGATTCATGGGATGGTGGTGCCAGAGACACAAAATAATGACAGAAGTGTAAAACAGATGCACCTAAATTAGTGGCATCACTGTGTGTTTCTCTAAGGATGTTACAAGAATCCCCATAATATCCCAATCCAACTTCCATTCAAGTCAATGGATCAGAGCAGGGTTGAACAATAAAATGGTGGGGATTCGCCAAGGGTAGCCCTTTGCAGGCCACCACCGCTATATTTATCTGTGCTTCCACAAGTACAGGCAATTGCAATTCCCATTGGCCACGGATCATTGTTCCTAGCCAGTGGGAGCTGCAGGAAGCAGCAGAGACAGGAATGGCAATCTACAGCCAACTGGAGCTACAATTGCCCATACCTGCAGCACCACAGGTAAATATAGAAGTAGTGGCCTAACAGAGTCTAACCCTGGCAGACTGGTTCCAGCCCATGGGCTGGTATTTGTCCATCCCTGGACTAGAGTATCATCTGCTTCAGTGTAAATTAGAACGGCTAAAGATTAATTTACACCAGGCTACTGAACTTTGGAAGCTCCCAGGGGCACATGCTGAGGGCTGCAACTTAAGTGTGGTTGCATATAAATGCAAGTATTTATGCAAATATATGCAAATAGCTTCTTTCACACTGATGGGAATGAATACAAAGATTAAACCTTAAGGTGCAGCACCGGACCCAAATATGGTTAGTGTGAGCCAGTCAGCATCTTCTAAGCTCTGTCCACAAGGCTAAGAAGCCAGAACTTCCCACAATGCCCCAGTGCTTCTGATACCACCTCCGTGGGGACTAGAAACACTGACACCCTGTACTCGTCTGTTCCAGCTAGCTTACGTCTTTCAATACTCACCCTGCCGGGGGAGACGCCTCGCCATTGTGGAGCCTGTTCCCAGTGAAGCCATGTTTAAAGGATCCCACCTGTGGGCTGCGTGTGGAGCCCCATGTAAACCCAAACTGCACCGCGGGCTGCATGTGGCCCATGGAGCACATGTTGAGTAGCTCTGATTTACACCATGGACATAATATCCCTTGGGGAGTCAGGACCATACTTTCCACCCCAAATTATTTTTACTATATTGATTTAAAATGGGGAAGTATTGGGCCTCTGTAAAGCAAAGGTGACCTGTCTTGGGTGTTTTGACAGTGGTTTACTTGTAGCTGAAAGAAATGTTTTCCTGTACATTTAATTACAATAATCTCTTGGGAAAAGTCTCTGACCTTGAAGAATGCTGCTTCCAACTGAAGCATCCATGCCCTACATTTATCTTCTTCTTTTGGCTGCATCATTTTTAATACTTCTGATCAAAGGCAGCACTAATTGATGAAAGGTACCTTGGGAAATTGGTTTTTTCTTAGATCAAATTACTGCATTTGACTGTGGTTTGCTGAAGCAGAAGGAGTAGCACTGCATCTTTTCTTCGCTGCCAATAATACATGAACATCTTGAATTCAGATGGCCCTTAATCAAGTCATGAAGATTCTGGAATCCTGGTGAGGAATTTGACTCCCTAGAAACTGAAATACAAGTTTCCCTGAAGGAAAAAATCTTGTTCTTGCTGAGAGATGAATCAGTGCTGGTTTGTTGCTTAATACACTAGACTTTAGTGTAGGTGAGAGGCACAACAGCACCAAGCAGTGAAACAACATTATACAGAAATATAATGTATTGCTGACACTTGTACTTTGGCTGACTTTCCCCTCCCTGTTCTCCTCACTTATAAAGCTAGCATTTGATATTTCTGGCCCATTTTGAAGGTAGCAAGAGATTAACAAAGCTATCATAGAATCATAGACTACTAGGGCTGGAAGAGACCACAGAAGGTCATTGAGTCCAACCCCCTTCCCAAAGCAGGACCAGCCCTAACTAAAACATCCCAGCCGGGGCTTTATCAAGCCGGGGCACAAAAACCTCTAAGGATGGAGATTCTACCACCTTCCTCCAGCACCACCCATTCTAGTGCTTCCCCACCCTGCTAGTGATATACTATTTCCTAATATCTAACATAGACCTTCCCCCTGCAACTTGAGACCATTGCTCCTTGTTCTGCCATTTGTCACTACTGAGAAGAGTGTCTCTCCTTCATCTTTGGAACCTCCCTTCAGGAAGTTGAAGGCTGCTATCAAATCCCCCCTCACTCTTCTCTTCTGCAGACTAAATAAGCACGAATCCCTCAGCCTCTCCTCGAAGGTTATGTGCTCAAGCCCCCAAATCATTTTGGTTGCCCTTCGCTGGACCCTCTCCAATGTGTCCACATCTTTTCTATAGCGGGGGGCCCAGAACTGGGCTCAGTACTCGAGGTATCTGACATAGGCATGGAGAAGACAGACTGCTTTTGTTATCTGAAGTCCACAGTTAAATAGTAAATGCCTATTTTGAAACACAACTACTTGGTGTCTTTCCATGTGACATGTAAAGAACATAAGAGCATCAGGTGATTGTGCAACTCATTTTCTCAGACTAGCAAGTCATAGCAGATGAAGGTCTGTAGTGCACATACCCCAGGGATAAAAATAAAAATGTTATAGTGGACAGAAAACATAGCGAAGAGAGGCAACAAAAGAAGAAAGTCACAAACAAATCAGGAGATAAAACTAAAGATTAGAAGAATCATGGAGCACTTTTATGTCTAGCTGCCATTCTTAAGATAATAACAATACCAAAAAATTGCTCACTTTCCTTTATATGTTATAATAATAATGATATTAGGTGTTTATATTTAGACAGGTCCTCTGATCCAGGAGAGATTTGAAAACTGTTTACCAGCTATGGGCCTCATTTTGCTCACATCTCTCAGGCAACCCCCGCTGCCCCATTAACTTCATTGTAGGAATGCAAAATGCAACCTTGTATGTCGTGGGTAGGAATCACTTCCCTTCTGACTCAAATGCACCCACATGTCTGGTGCTCACCTCTCAATCTGCCCTGACGCAAGTGTAGAGGGCAATGTGTGACAAAGACCCCAAATAGGAACATGAACATGGTATGTTCATATAGGAAATGTAAAGTGCTGTGCATTTTATTCATTCAATGTAAATGTCTCTGTCCATAACTTCAATTTCTGCTCCTGTATTTCTGACACAGCTAATTTTTTGACAAAAATGAACAGGCACCAACTTTTTGTGGAATGTATGCAAGTACGGGACTAAAATGAGTGACGTTCCTTGCAATGAGGAATATCTGAATGGTATCTTGTGATGAAATAAGGCTGGTATATGAATCTTGAGACAAAATATGGCAACTGTTTTAACAGTTTGCATCAACACTTCACAACAATTTGGGGAAAGTAGTGAATAATTTCTTAGTCAGTTGAAACTACTGGGGGACTTCCTATGAGCTGAATACTCAAGAACAATACCCTGAGGCTATGTCTACACTGCCAAGTCTTGCACAAGAACCTATGCAAATGAGGTGAAGAGGTGAATATTGCTGCACCTCATTTGCATACTTAACGAGCCATCATTTTTGCTCAAGGGGCTTTTGTGCAAGAAGGAACAGTCTACACTGCTCCTTCTTGTGTAAAAGCCCCTTCTTGCGCAAGAGCCGTTCTGCTTCTTATTTTCAGGAAGAACAGCTCTTGCACAAGAGAGGGTTTTTACACAAGAAGGAGCAGTGTAGACTGCTCCTTCTTGCACAAAAATGGCAGCTCATTAAGTATGCAAATGAGGTGCAGCGTTATTCATCGCTGCACCTCATTTCCATATGTTCTTGCGCAGGACTCTGCAGTGTAGATGTAGCCTAGCTAATGTTCCCTCTAATCTTTACCATCCATGTGCAGACTTTTTTCTATTCATGTGTGGAATACATTTTTATGGGCAGAAAGCATATGCATGTGAACCCCCAGTAGAAACAAAAACTGAGCTGTGAGCACTCTGTGAGCATTGGAATCTCTCCTGAGTAGCTTCCCAAGTACCCAGCATACAGGGAACACTGACCCCAACTCCTGTAAAAAGTCCTATGGAAACTTTTATAACCACAGATGCTCAGGAGCTGAGTTTTATGTCTCCTATGAAAAATGACAGCATTACCATCAGTACAATGCTATTGAGTCATTAATGCATAAATGTCAGAGGATAGCTGGCTAACTCTCTTGAGGAATGTCTACACTTGCTCCCTAGTTCGAACTAGGGATACAAAAGTACGCTACCAAAATTGCTAATGAAGCAGGGATTTAAATATCCCACCTGTCAATAGCATGATCTCACCGATGCGTTACACTGCTCAACAGCTGTTTTGAAAGTGAAAGTGCGTGCCGGAACGCGTTAGTTCGAATCAAACCTGTTGGTTTGAACTAGCGTTTCTCCTCATTTTTTGAACTAATGTACTAACTTTACTCACCTCCTCGAAGTAATGCGCCGGCGAGATCATGCTAATGAAGCGCAGGATATTTAAATCCCCACTTCATTAGCAATTTTGGTCGTCTACATTTACATCCCTCGTTCGAACTGGGGAGCAAGTGTAGATGTACGCTTGGAGAATATTTCTACTGCCTGGGGAGACATAGAAGGACAATTGCTTCTAAATGCAGCCTAGTCTTTTCTGCCACATAAGTTTCACTCATATAGTATGATGTCTATTGGGAGGAGCTTTGTTTATTTTATTAAATAAATGCCACTGCACTAGGCCTACGATTCAGAACATTTTTGACTGCATCTGGAATTTCTGTACTTGGGGGTTATTCATTTTTTGGGATGCAGCAAATATCTCCCTTACGTACAAAAACATCCTTTGGTATGATTTTTTTAAATTACTATCTTGAAAGATTTTAGATCTGTGTCACAGTAGAAAAGAAAATGTTAGAAGTTCTAGATGCCATCCGAAAGAAAGACAGCTTGGTTTGAGAAAAAAATGTGTAGCGCTAAAAGTAGCCCTATCACAGAGCCTCAGATCTGTCTTACTTGTAAGTCTCATTTCTTTATTATTTAAATCTTACCGTGTAGGTTCATACAGTATGTGTTTTTTTGGCCAGATTATCTGTAAAACAGATGGTACAGGCAGTCCCCGGGTTATGTACAAGATAGGGACTGTAGGTTTGTTCTTAAGTTGAATTGGTATGTAAGTCAGAACTGGTACATATTGTAGGGGAAACTCTAGCCAAACATTTCTCCAGAGCTCAGTTTTATTCTCCCACACCTCACTTCCCTCAGTCCTTTATTCTCAAGCTGAGGTGTCTGCTGAGAAAAGCCGCTCCGCGTCTCCCTGGTCTGCTGGGGGGCGGGCGCTAGCTTCGCGTCTCCTTGGTCTGCTGGGGGGAAGCAGCTAGTGCAGGGTTGCCTCACCCTGTTTGTAAGTAGGGATCCGATGTAAGTCGGATCCATGTAACCTGGGGATTGCCTGTATATGTCTTGACAATTGTTCTGTCCTGAAGTGGCAGTGCGAAACACTTTAATGGTAATAAAAAATGTTTAGAAAAGTCCTGAACTTAGCCTTTTGTGTACAAAATTGACTTTTTGTGCAGTTAGTTTTATCTTCGCTTAAACTAGTATTGATCAAACTATCAGAGATTGCATTATGTTTTGAACAGCTGGTCTGGAAGCACGAAGAATGATGTTGTGCATTTCAATGGCAAATATCAAATCTGATCCTGTTGAATATCACTGTTTAAACTACTTTTAAACTTGGTTATTTTTCTGACCTTGTTCAAAACAAAAGGACAGGATCAAAATGTTCAAAAACTTTCTTTTCACTATTAGCTATTTTAGTAGCATGAACCTTTCACTATTTCTTTCTACTCTCAATGAGTAAAAGCGTCTTGTTTTTTCCTCCAAAAGACCTATAATATTTCCTCGTTGATTTTTAATGTTTTTACTTCAGCAGATAATTTACTTAAAACAAGACACTTGACATTATTCCCATTTTCTATATTTTTCTGTTTTTTTAACATTTTGTTTAATCCGGGAATAGATAAACTTCAGGCTAGTGTAACTCCTAGCCCAGAAAGATTTTGATTATGGGAATAAAATATCAAAGGAAAACACAAAGGATACAAATACACTGGGCTTCCCCTCTGGGCAGTGCTGTTTGTAAGCTGGGCACTGGTGCAGGCACTCAGGAGAGATTCTAGTGCTGCCCAGCTGATTAGCAAAGAGCCCACCGCTAGATTGTTGTTTCTACTAGTGGTGCACATTCACACATGCCTCAGTGGATATAAAATTGATTCTGCATATGAATGGAAAATATTTGAGGGAACGTTACCTCTGGAATTTGTATGAAGTTGATTATGTGAGTTGATGTGATATTTGAGGAGCTTCCTTTAAAAATTTACGCTGTATTGTTGTTTTCTTTTTCAAGAACCTCCTTGGAACTTTTTTTATTTGCGATGCCTACAATGCATTTGATAATGCGCAGGCAGCCATGATAACTGCTTAATATGCTAATGATACCATTGCTGTCATCTGACTGTTATGTCTTCTCCTCTCTCATCCTGTAATTAAAGTGTAACCTCTTTGGGGCAGGGACCATCCTTTGGTATGTTTTTTACAGTATGTGGCAGATGACTGGGCCTCTTAAGTGCTGTTGAAATTCAAAGCATAATAATAATGATGAATGATGTCTTCCATCCAAGATTCCTTCACAAAGGTGGAAAGTCAATGTTCTCTGCTTGTTCTGTGGCTGCTCGAACATTCACAAGCCCTAGAGTGACTCTGGAAACAGCTGCTAATCAATTACTATTAGACAGTCTATGTCTTGTCACCGTTCTTGTCTGTCATGTGATTTTCAACTTTCACATATACTCCTGCGTACGCGCCTAAGTGGCCTGGCTCAGTGCAGCGCCGCACAGCTCCACTCATGGGTAGGTGCTGCCGTAGTGGCCAACGTGGCAGGCATGCTCTGCCATCGCCTCTTGCCTCCTTTCCCCGCATCCCCCTGCGCATGCACAAACTCGGCCTGCCTCAGTGCCATGCCACGCTGCGCTGTGGCCAGCGTGGCAGGCATGCGCTACCGCCGTCTCCCCTCCATGATCCTGGCCCCTTCAAAGGGATGGAAACTGAGCCCAGTGCTGCTATATGGGACAACCACAGTCCCTGCATGTCACAAGCGGGCTGCCAATGGCAGCTGCACCGGTGCAGATCACAGGGGAATGGGAGACCGTAGAGAAGCAGGAGCATCTAGCCTCCCCCCAGGTCCCCATGTGCCTTTCTGCCCTCATCCAGCTCGTGCCCCTGCAGCCCGGTTCCCAGCATGCGAGCACCACTGTGGCCAAGCCAGGAAGTTCCCCCCGTCCCCCTTTGGTGCAAGTGGAACCCCAAGCAAGCCCTGCGTGCCTGCAAGCCAGAGAGGAGGGTCCACTCATGCGGGCAGGCTGAGGGGTGCAGGGACTGGCATGAGGCGGCCCACAAGCCACAACAAAAGGCTTCTGCACTAGTCGACCGCTCGCACGCATTGGGTAGCTGCACACGTTTTTTGTAAAACCTTGCCAAAGTTTAGTAATTTCCTGTGGCTTGGAATGAATCAGTGGTCTTAGTTCACTTCCTTTCTGACAAGTGTCCATGACCAAGGCACCATGCAGAGAAAAAGAGGCATAGGACTTAATTTGCATGGAGAGTGAACTGCCCTTTCATATTGCTGTGATCCTTCCATAATAGAGCTTTAGCTGAAGATTTGAACTGCATCTGGAGCCAGCCAGATTCTGAGTGGTCTCTGCGTTTTAGCAGAACCTTTCCCAGGATTCTGCAGAAAGCAGACAATATGTTCATTGTCTTATTTCTAATAATGGCTATTTCCAGAAGCTTCAGAAGAAGCACCAAGAAACCTTGTGAGGGACAGTTAGGAAATCAGGTGCTCTTAGTGGAAGTTGTTTGCTGATCTCAGGCAGTTAATGAGTGGTATATGCTTTCATTCATCCCATCCGTCTGGTTGATTCTCTCCAGTATATCTCTGGATGCTCTTATTGGCCATATAAATGTCTCTTTCAAGAATCCTTTTTAGGATTGAACGCGGTGGCATCTTGTGGCAGTAAGTTCCACATGCTAACTGTAAAATATATTAATACGTTTTAAATGCATTGCTTTTTGGTGTGGTGATCCATTCTGATTTGTGTAATATAAGAGAGGACAACAAGGCTTCTCAAATTTATCTTTACTATATAATTCACTGTTTCCAAACTCTGGTCATCTGAAGAAGTGGGCTGTGCCCACGAAAGCTCATGATACCATTTACATGTTTGTTAGTCTTTAAAATGCTACCAGACTATTTGTTGTTTTTTAAGTTTATCCTGTAGAGACTAACTCAGCTACCCTCTGAGGCTCCTATACCTCTGTCACTTCCCCTCTTATTTTGTCTCTTATCTCAACTAAACAGCATAAATATTTCCAATTTCTCTTTATTTGCAAGGGTTTTTGTTTGGAGGCCTTTCATTTCTGTTGTATATGTCTTATTCTGGAATCTATTGCTATGATTTTGTGTAAGAGAATTTAAACTAAGATTAGAGCCGAAGTGGATGACGTGTCTTCAGTTTATATAGTAGCATTACCACCATTTCAGTGTCATGGTATTTTTCATGCCATTCCTTCCACATTGTCATGTTCTGTTTGTTTTGTTTGACCTCAGTTGCATATTGATGTTTTCACTGGGCTGTCCATGGTGATGCACAGGAAAAGATTTTCAGAAATGCCTAATTCCCATTTTCCTAATGAATTTAAACATTTTGGTGTAACCCCCAAGGAGATTGCTTGGATTCCTGTGGGTTGCCGGGCAGACTCTGGCCCTGGTAGGGAGGGGGAGCCAAGGCAAACTCAGAGTGCCTCTCCCTGAGCTGCCAGCAGACAAAGCCCCGGGAATCCAAGCAATCTCCTTGGGGGTTACATTGGAAACTTTGCCCTTTGACTTTCAATTAGACTTAGGCTCCTAACTATGTACATAATTTTTTATTTTGGCATTTGGATAAGTTTACCCTGGGTTTTTATACACTTAGAAGCCAGAAATGTGTCCATGTAGTCTGAATTATTTCCTCAGATGTGAGTTAAATATGTTGCATTTACCATCAAAAAATTCATCTACTGTTGTCATGCCTGGTTACCTATCTTGATCAGGTCCCTGTGGAATTCTTCACATTCTGTTCTAGTTCTGATTTCTCCTAAATAATCTGCTGATGTTTTAAAATCTGTCATATGCAACTGTTGATAAATTTTAATTAAAAAAAAGTTACCATATTGTAAGCACCCAGGGTTGAATTGGTTTGTTTTTTGCTCCAGATTAGATCTAGAGTCACTGTCATCAGATTACTAGAATTAGTTTGGTTGGATTGACAGAATGATTTGTTCCAAATTTCTCAGCTTCTTAAGGCCAGATTTTAGACCCCTTTCTCATACTAATAAGCACTTGCGCAAGCAGACCCATTGATTTTAGTGGAACATCTTCTGTGAATAAATGATCTCCAGTGTGAGTCAGGGCACACAATTTAGCATGTAATAAATGAATGTATAGAAGAAATTAATAATGCATTGCTATATACCTTCAGAAAACTGGTGAAAACCTTGAAGTGGCTTAAATGTTTTTTAGTATAATGGAAATGATTAAATCATGACATGAGAAACTATAGCTTTGGCTCTTCGGAGTGAGAAAAAACTTAAAGCTCACAGCTGAGAAATGTGCAAAGTCTTAGAAGAGATTTGGGAAGATTTTAGGCTTGAATCTCCCATGTAAGCTCAGGCAAGGCTGACTTTCAGCTGAAAACTGGGTCAGGGCAAAAAGAGTGGTACTAATTACAGTTAAAATCTCCGGAGAACCCATCTGCAAAGCTACAGATACAAAGGTAAGAAATCCAACGGAACTGAAAGCCTTGATTTATATGTCTGCAAATTGTAAATCAGTTTTGTTTTAATATTTAAATATACCCATGAAACTTGCAAAACCAATGGATTAAAATGCATTCAGAGCACTTAGGCCAACTCCTGGGGTGACTCACGTGAATGTTGATTTACTTCTGATTGTTGTTTTCAATTGGTGGTTTATGTTATGTTGCTACTGATATTATAAAAGGAGGAAAGGTACAAACCTAATCCACTAAAATTGTAATCGTTACTAACACAGTAAAATGTCTAACTAGAAAACCTGGGGAAGACCCTGACTTATTGCATAATATGCTTATTTGGTATACTTTGTGGCAATCTGTGTTCATGTCCTATATCTCTGTATTACAGTGATTATTCATTGTTAGAAAGGATCTTAGCTGGTATAAATGGGTGCAGCTCCATTGATTACTATGGAGTTATGTCTGTTTATTTACATCAGCTGAAGTCTGGCCTTATATTTCAAACTAAAAATGCTTAGCTCGTAAACTTGCTCAATAGGTACCAGGCAGCAGATTTATCAGTGCAAAATCGAAAGCCATTCTGTAAATTGAAACCCAATGGATTAAGATATCTGATATTAGGCTTCTGTCTGTTAACTTATGGGTTTTCCAGTAACACTTGATTCATTGCCTCATTCTATTGCTCTTTATTAGATAGGTAAAGCTACATCAGATATGTATGTGGAAAGATAAGAGGACACAAGAATCAGCAGAATAAATTTGTCACCCAAATCATGGAGTTCAGATTTAGATCTGCATTTCCCCAAAAGCTTTGGGAGAAACAAAGGAACATGGTTGTTCACAACTGGTCCTGGCCAGCCACACATCATTTCACAGATATCTCTGCAAAAATGAACCCATCATGCTGCATACTTCCTGACAGGCAGGGTGAATTGATTTGCACTGACTTGTTGTTGGTTTATGTATCTCTTTATCTGATGGGTAAATACACTTTCTTGGAGATCAGTGGAATGTAAAGGCTCCAGGACTGTGGCAAATCAAAAGTCCAAATGAGTAATTTAGTGAGTGACAATACTAAAGAGAGTAAAAGATACAGATGTGTGTAAGTGTTCCCATGTTGTAGGGCCTAAACCTGCAATGAAAGATACCTTATTTAACTGAGATTTACAGGGAACACTTACGTATCAGGATTCTGTCCGAAAGTAATGGGGAACTCATATGCCCAATGGCAGACTAGGTGGGGAAAGGAGAGGGAGAGATGATGATTTTTTTAGAGCTGTGATTTTATAATCTGTAGCAACACACTAATGAAATAGCTTTAAAATAAATTTTAAACTAAGGTCCTGTTGACTGACAGTAAATTCAGAAACTGGCAGCATATACCTATGGTAGGCAAATGCCTGTTAAATGGCTTCATTACCACTTGAATGGCTCTTTCACAGGTTCCATGTCTGCTAGTAGGTCTGGTGGGCTTTTTCACTTTTATGTTAAGTAGATCCTCTTTGAAGGAAGAACATGAATAGGAAGAGGTGGGTGCATGGACATGAAGATCCAGAGGTGCCCCAAATTTTCAGGTGTCCTATGCAGCTGCATATTCTGCATATGGGTAAGGACTGCTCTGCTCATATGGCAAAAGCAGGAATTTCCTTGTTTTGTTCACAGTATATATTAGACCAATCCTACAGCTACTGTAAATCAGTGTGTCTCCGTTGACATTAATAGAGCTCCACTGATTTGCCCCACCTAGGAAACTGCCCCAAAATTTTAGTTCAAGGAACACCTAATAGGAAAAAATTACATGCTTAATATTAAGGGACAAGCCTGTTAATGTAAAAATTGACTGTAGAGTAGTGGCAAAAGAACACACAGCAAAATTTCCTACTCTTAAGTCACTATACATGGGATTTGTTCAACTATATATACCTCAAAATGCTCCAAGAATCAAAAACTTTATATCCATATTTAATGGTCTTTTCCCAAAATAGGTTTATAATCCCTAACTTTAGTAAGGAAAACATACAAATGTTTGACAAGGGGACCACTTTAGTAAACTGAATTTACTAAAGATTTAACAGAGCAGAACAGCACCTGCTGATCTAATATTTAATTAATATTAATCATGCAGCATGGGGGATCTATTTAGTGATTTGCTAGGTTTCTACACTTGATAAACTAAATACAACTTTTATTTTTCTTTGGTTCCAGAACACCATATTTGGGTGAACATTGTTTGATTATGTTGAGATTGATATTCAATATCCTGTATGATATAAGATGCAATTGCTAGATGAAAGAGGAAGGTTAGATTCAACATGCATTTGCTAACTTCTAACTTTTGGAAAATTGAGATAAACAAGAGTATTTAACACTTTTATACTGGGTGAAAGAATGTATAACTTTTGCTGTGATTTAAATTCATCTTTCAAGACACCAGTGTAAGAGGATGGGGTACTCAGTTAATATTTTGACATATCATTGCCAGAGGTCAGTTTTAAGACTGTCAGTTAAACTTTAAAGTTATGTGAGAATGTTTTCTTTAAATAAAGTGGGGCAAATGTATATGCAAAATCCCTGGCTAATGCAATGTCTTATGTTTTAAGACATTGGACAAAATAACAAGAGATCTAGGTTTTGTTTGTGGGTTTACTCCACAGTTCCTCTGTGACCTCAATCAAATCATTTAATTTCTCTATTCTATAGTTTCCCATCTGTGAAATAGATATTTCCTTTCTACCCTGCTGTGGCTGTCTTGTCTTTTTAGAACATAAGCCCTTTGGAGCAGGGACTCTTTTACTATGTTATTTGTACAATGTTTGGTTCAATGAGTCCCTAATCTTGGCTGGAGCTTCCAACTGCTATTGTAGGACTAATGAATTATAGGACAAAGGCTAACAAGTCAAGCACTCAGATGTCAAGATGTTAAAAATGCCATTTGAACTGTTTCAACAAGGGTGACTTGGAATAACTCAGAAGAAAATAGGGTTTAATTTTGTAAATCTAGTAAAATGGAAAATTCTATATTCTGTTTCTTGACTGTTGCTTTGAAATCAACCATCAGGTTATTATTATTATTTTTTTGTTCTTCAGTGTTTTTACTGATTAACATTCCTTCTCCAGTATCCCCAAATTGGTAAGCTTGTGGACTAATTTTCTTTATTTCATTTTAAAGTCAACATTTTCTATGTTTTTTAGAAAAATGGTCATAGTCTGTCTTGTGAATTTTCTCATTGATTTTTGTCAATTGCTCTCCATGTTGCTGCAACCTCAAGATGGATTATGCGTGTGTCCTTGAAACTGCTGATGTTGGTAGGCGATGAGCTGTCGGTTATAAAAAAAAGTACTGTAATGTTTGCTCCCTATAGAGGAACGCTTTATACTGATAATGACAGTGCAGAAAACAAAGGATTTATCAGATTGAAAACCTTTTCATAAACAAATCAGTGTTCACAAATCTGTGTTTCTCCAGACTTCCTTTTCTCTTCATGCTCCTTTCTTAACTAAATTTCACTTTTTTACTGTCCTTCCTTTTAGTTTTTTTATTATTCTAATTTTCTTATTCTATTTCAATTTCTGTTCTGTTTCAGCAACATCTCTTCCCATTTTTCTTCCTTTTTTCTTATAACATTATATCTCCTCCCTTTGAGTTCTAACTTTACTTCCATTTTCCTCCTCTTGTTTTGATCACTTTCACTTTGATTTCCTGTTGGTCAGGAGAATCTTTGCACCTGGCAAGTAAAAGTTTTAGATTCCCCTGTAATTGCATAACATTTTTAATATTTTCATATTTTTATCTATATACAGTAGTTTCATTTTATTTATTTCTTCCCGTTTGAGAGATGACCCATTCTACATGAGGCCCCCATTTTAAGTATAAGAAATATTTCCAAAAATCAGTGCAAGCTTTGAAATCAGTAGCAATGGTTTGGTAGAGTCGTGTATATAAAGAGCTACTTCCTATCCAGCCAAATGTGATTGTCTGAGTGAGCAGTAAGAGGCTCAAAGCGATGAAATAGTAATTCATTTTATTATTAAATACTGAAGTTCTGTTGTATAGGCGCTTCTTCATTCATCAAAAGGATTGAGATCTATCTATCTAATCTGATGATTTCCCAGTAAATATAGTTATTTATATTCTAGCCCTCTGTTCTCCAAAACACTTAAGCTCTGCACCATGACTACAAAGGCAGTCCAAATCCATCTGTGACTGACACCATAGGCAACATTTCTCAGAAAGCTTAAAACGTATTGGGCAGGAGTCTCACTGCTCTCAAGCAGCAAACTCAAGGTGGTACCAAGGATTGATTGGGGGTTCCTGTGACAATGTGCAAAGCCTTTCTCACAGCCACCAGAACTCACAGGTGATGGAACTGTAGTGTTAGATGGGTAATACTTTTTTTTCTCTTGAACTCTCAAATAGGACGTCTCTGCATTTTGTTCTGGGGGCTTTTCTTCCATCACAAAGGTCACAGTGACCTCCTTTCCTTTGTATACTGTCCAGAGCCCTGCAGCATTTCTCCTTGTGCTGTGTGGGGGTTGGTAGAAGATTATTAGAGTGCATCAGTGGCAGAGCATGCTGAACTAAAGAGCTACTTCCTTAGGATGAGAATTAATTGCATGGCTAATATAATCCCAAAGCAGCATCATTATTTGGGCTGCATTGCAAGTTATCCCTTTTTGTTCTGAGCAGATGGGCTGAAATAAATGGCATCTGATTTGGCTTGGGATTTTATTACTCCCAACTAGATGCCCAAAGTTTGTGTTTGGAGAGCATAAACTTGGCCTGAATTATTTGTTCCATTAGAATTTTGTAGAGGCCAGCTAGAATTTTTCAGATGCCAGCCCTATTAATTGCTGTAACATATGACAGGATAAGTATCAGATCTGATTATAAGCAGCCTATGGCATGTAATAGATTTGCAGTTAATTTTGCACCCTGTTGTGCTCTACTAATAAAGTCCCCTCCGATTAAACCAAATGTGATTGTCTGAGCGAACAGTAGGAGTCGCAGAGTGATGAAATAAGTAATTCATCTTATTTTTAAGTACTGAAGTTCTATTGTGTGGGAGCTTCTTCATTCATCAAAAGGTTGAAACACCTAGTGAGAACTATAAAATTTCTTCGTCTGGTACATCAAGGCGAAATTTATTCCTCTGAACTCATTGTTGCTCTCTGCTAGAATTAGAAATGAGCAAGAATTAAAATCTCCCACTATACATAAATTAATCTCATAGCTGACCTCTCATGTTAACTATCTATGAAGCAAAATTAATGTTTTTGTTGAGCTAATCTAATCTTTATAGTATACAAACCCTGCTCCCTTCTACACACAAAACAAATGGTAACTGTCAGAGATTTGATGTCATTCTAGTTAACAATTCTATCAAGCATTCTTTGCCAACACAGTATAGTTATTTTGTAGTCTTGCCTTTGAGCGCAGTGTGTGTAATAAATTTGTTTTGTGCACTGAGACATTCAGATGTGCACCACAAATAGAAACACATGCTGCTGTGGGCTCTCTGCCAATCAGCTAGGCGGCACTTGACTCTCTCCTGGGCGTCCGCCCAAGTGCTCAGCTTGCAGGGAACACCGATTTTGATGTACATACGGAATCTTTGCAGGATCAAGCCCTTTATACTGAAGTTAAAATGTGTATCCACCAGCATCAGATGGATTATCTGGAAAAAAATTATACAATTTTCCAGTTGAAGATTTTATGGTCAGCAGTGTAGCAAGCTTTTTTAAAATAAGCAAGCCAACAACCTCCTGCCACAAAAACCAAGAAAAAATATCAAAGATTTCTGCTCTTTTGAACTGTTCTTTCTCTTTCTATCTATCTCCCTCTGTTCCAATTTACTAGAAAGCAGGCATACAAAATTATTTCTTCCCCATGGAGAAAGTCTTGCTAAATCAATGAGACAAAAACAAATAAAGAAAAGCTACCTTTGTCTTGGAATCCAGCCCTTTAATAGCATTCCCTACCAATTGAGTGGGTCCTGATTCAGATCTGGATGTCTGTCCACCTTTGGACGAATTACATATGAAATTCAAAGCAAGTTTGCTGATTCCATTTTTTAAAACAGGAGCCTTTGGGAGGAATTAAAGTAAACATGCGTTTTTAATTACTAACATGGTACTGAGGATAGTGAATCAAATAAAGAGCTTGTTTGCAAAGAGTTAGTAGGGAAAATTCAATCAGCATGGCTGTTTCTGACATGACATAGTTGACATCAAGAAAATTTGAATGTCCTGTAGTCACTGAAAGCACAAACACAACAGTGCTTTATCCCTGTATCCTTGGCTATACAGCCCCGTCTAATCTCTGTAGAAATGAAATTCCCATCTAAGAATCAGAGATGGAGTGTTTCATAATCCAGATCTGAGAGAGAGGTTCCTGGCACATACAAAATGCGAAGTGCAACTGCTCCCTTGAGAAAGATTTGACTGCAGTGTTGGTAGCAGCATGCTAGGTAATTGTAGAAGACCAGAAAAAGCCTTATGCTTGAAGGTAGTAATGATGGATTTTGAAAGAGTATTGAATTCAGGCAAAAAAGGTAATTTCTAAACAACTGCTTATGATTATAATTTTGATGCTATTTTGGAAGCTCAGAATACTAAGACCAGGTCTACACCAGACCTAGAAAGTTGACTTCAGCTATGCAGCTCCAGCCACCTAAATAATGTAGCTTCAGTCGACATAACTTAAGCAGAGCTTGGTGCCATTTTCAAAGTGGGAGGTCGACAGGAACAAATACTCCTGTAAACTTTCCTTATTCCTTGCAACTGTGAGGAGTAACTGTGGTGACTGGGAGGCACCTTCAGCATTCAGTTTAGCTGGTCTTTACTAGACCTGCTAAATCCAATGCCAGAAGATTGATTTCTGGCATGACAAATGGAGACATGGCCCTAAGACAAGTAGCATAAGTACAATCAAAGGGAGAGAAGAAAAAAGGAAGAACAATCCCATAATATTTATTTACCGATAATGGGAATAATTTATTTTCTTTAGAGATCATTTAAGTTTTCATTAATCTTGAATCTTCTCTCTCGGGTCTGGATCTCTATATATTTATAGGCATCTCTGCCACCTGGAATGCACTCCTATTTCCATGAAAATTAAAACCAGATCTCACACCCAGGATTAAAGCAGACATTCATCTTTGTTCCAAAAGCTGCTGCAAGAAATTAGCCTCATTCAAAGGTGTATTTCAGAACTTTTATATTAATTGCATGTTCAGTCGATGACTGAGAGAATAAACTGTATTTTGGAAAAATATTTCTGTATAATGCATTTGATTCACTGTCAGAATTTACTCTTCAGTAATTACAATTGGTTCCCCCTCCAGGTTCTGACTAAATATATTTGAGAGCTCTTTTCTATCTTTCCTTGTTCAAAATTACTTGCGATTAGTGCCAGTATGATAGTTTTGCCTTTTAATGCTCAGATTAAGTCATTTCATTAATGGCTAAATTTCAGCATGGCGTGAGGGGTAAACTGAGGTTCTGGTGTAAGCCTAGTATTGTATATTCATGATCTGGAAAATATGTTTAACAGTGTGACATGGCCAAAAGAGAAAATGAAACAAATGTATTTAGAAACAATGAGTAGCCCTGTGGTACCTTGGAGGCTAACAAATATATTATCATGAGATTTCATGGGCAACACCTACTTCCTCAAATGAGCTTAACTCTCAAAACCTCATGATACTATATATATTTTTGTTAGTCTCCTAGGTACCATAGGACTACTAATTGTTTTTAATGTTACAGACCAGCACAGCTACCATTCTGGGACATTTATTTAGGACAGTCAAGACTAGAGAGGAATGTGAGACATTTCAAAAGGAGTGAAAAAAAAACTGGATGAATGGGATACATGACAGCAAGTGAAATTGGGAGTTGAAATAGACAAGATAATGCAAATTGGAGGGTGTCATTTTGAAATAGTCAGACATAGTGATGGGTTCTAATGTAACAGTAATCACTTAAAAAAAAATACATAGATGCCAATACGGACACCACAGTAATGACTTCTGGTCCATGTGCAATGGTGGTTAAAGAAACAGATAAAGTACATGGATGAATAAGGAATGGCATAGAAAATAATACTGAAACTATGTCACAGAATGGATGTATGGCTTTGAAAGAATGACAAGTCTCAGAACGGTAACTGTTTGTCTCTGTCTGAAAAAATAATGAGTCTTATGGCATCTTTTAGGGTACATCTACTTTGCAACACTATTTTGAAATAAGTAGCGCTATTCCAAAATACCTTAGTTCATGTCTACACAGCAGGCAGTTATTTGGAAATAGCGTCAAAATACTGTCAAGCTGTAGGACTCCTTACTCTGACTCCTGGCACCCTCATTATATGAGGAATAAGGGGATTTGGAGGAAGAGTGCTCTATTTTGAAATAAGCTACGTAATTGATGTAGTTCAATTTACGTAGCTTATTTCGAGTTAAGCCCTGATGTGTAGATGCACCCTTAAAGACTAACAGGTGTATTTGGCCATAAGCTTTCATGCATCTGACAAAATGGTTTTTACCTTTGAACAGTTCCTCCATGCACAAATATGCATTTAAGGAACTTAAATATCTGTGTGAACTCTGGATTTTATTGCTGGAAGTAAAAGAAGAATTTGGCCCTGAATAACTTGTTACTTAAACTGAAATCAGTGGAGTCACTCTGGATTTATACTGAGGGAAATGACAGAGGTGAAAGTAAACAGATTGCACCCTGGTGTGAAGCTCCATCAAGAGCACACTTAACTGTGGCAAAAGCCAGTTGGGAGCTATTGAAAGAGCTGGCAGGGACCCAGGTTGCAATTGGACAGTACCTATAAGACATTTTAAGTTACTTTCACTGCTGAAAATTAGAGCCAAATTTGGCTCTTTTTAGATGACACATTTTTAAAAGAGTGTTGTAGACATTGCTTGAAAGAGTTATTGCACACAAACCTCTCCGCTGCATGTACAAATTGTCCTTCTGAGGCAGATACAGAAGCACATGGGGAGGTCTTTCAGGCTGAGTTCTGAGAAGGAGTTGTCATGTAGGCCTGAGGAAGAGGCTGCTGTATTCTAAACAGATTGCACATGGGATGATAAAAATAAAGTTCAGGTTACCTAGCCATACAGGGGTAGTAAGTAATTCAGTAGGGCTTTGCCAAGGTAGTGGTAAAGACATGGAAAATATTACCTAGGCCCATCACTCCTCATTCTAAATATGGGTAATAAAAAGCACTGGATAATTTTTCTATTTCACCTAATTGCTACAGGGCTTGCTGCTTCTGTGTTATACACACACACACACACACACACACCCACCCTCCTTCCCTCCCTCCCTAGATTACAGGAGAATGCAGAAAAATAAATTCTCCCTTCCCCAATGTGATATCTGATTATGAATCTGACTGGACCAGTTCCACAAAGTGCTTGACTTTAATGGGAGTTGAGGGAGATCTGTATTTCCCAGGAGGCACTCACTACTTTGCAAGAGCAAACCCATTATCAGCAAACTCCAAACTAACCACAAGGGAAAGGAGATATCCTATTTCATTACCAGCTTAAAAAATTACAGTGCTCTGGCTTGGTGGGGAGGGAGGGAACTAGGCTGAAGTCATGACAACATACTTAACCCTTTAAGCAGAGATGTATTTTAGATGAGAACAAAGGTTTAACAATACCAGGCTAACTAACTCAAATCTTCTTTTGTCTTTATAGGTCAATCTTTTACTACAGAAGTACTAAATGAGTGATAGAATGTCAATCACATTTTTATTTATTCCAATGAGTTGCCTCAAGAGCACCTTTAAAGGGAAAGCAAACATCTGATACAGTGAGAGAAAGAAGTGTGGGAAATAGCAAGAATGCATTCATCCCTTATCTGTAGTTAGGAGCACTTCAAAAGAAATGGAAATTCCAGGATTTTCTGGAAGGGTAGCTGTGTTAGTCTGTAACTGAAAAAATAAAATAAAAAAACAATGACTAGTCCACAGGACTATTAGCTGTTTTTCAATTTTTTTCTCCAGATTTTTGGGTGGCCACAAGTGTCATACAGTGTATCAAATAAGCAAATCTAATTTTTATAAACATGGATCTATTTTTCAGCGCAGGAAAAGCTGGAGAGGAAATACCTTGAGAGCAAGGCACAAGACTGAGAATAAATCTGTATTCAGGTCATAACAAATGTGCCTTTTTCCTCCCTGATAAATGCATTTATAATGGGAGAAAGGAGTCAGAACAGACAGAAATCTTCCCACATGTTATTTATTCTCTGGGCATTATCATGATCTTAGATTAGGAATTAGATCAGGCTCCAATGCTTTCTTTTTCAGCATTCCAGGAAAAGTCTTTTCCTTTTGGATTCTTGGCTATGCCTAGGGTTGCCAGATGTCCGGTTTTGAACTGGACAGTCCAGTATTTGAGCTTTCTGTTTGGGAAGCAAATTAATGAAATATAAATGTCCGTTATTTTCTAAATAAGATGTAATGTAGATTGTGATGTAATGTCAAGTGTGTCCGGTATTTTTGTTGAAACCATCTGGCAACCCTAGGTCTGCCATGAACTCTTGCCTCTAACTGAAGTTTTTCTTATATTCTGTACATGTTTTGTTAGTTTTGAGTTCTCTATTCTTCTCAGGATCTTATCAGACAGAATCTAGATATTATTTCATGTATGACTTACAAAGGGAATCCACTAGTACTCCTTAAGAGAGGAATGTGTTTTACACATGCCCACAAGTGCCATGGAATGAGGCCTGGAGCCAAGTTAGAAATGGTGAGTAATTGTTATGGAGGACAAAGCTGCGGCCAGATACATCCTCGGTTCTGGCCCTAAGGCCAGGCCTGGGACTTGTTGTTCCCCGAAGGATCATGGGATTGTAAGTTACAGCAAAGTCTACCGGGAAAGAAGGGCCAACCCATAAAAGATTTCACTGTTGATGTGTGATTTGTTGAAGCAGCTGTGTAATACAAGGGGTTTGTGTATGCAGAGTGGCAGGCCTTGGAAAATAGTGGGAAAAGGGCCCTTTCGTGCCCGGGATGAAAGGTGGCGTAGATATTTGCTTATTTGCTTCTCCCGTAATGAGATGAAAGACCTGCAGTAGGATAGGAAGCTGACGAGGCATATATAAGAGCCTTCAAGGTCTGATGATGTGGCTTGGAGGCATGCCTTAGAAAGATCCAGTTGGTTGAGCACTGGTTGGTTGAACTCAGAGAGTTTTGAAACAAGGATTGAAAGTTGATTGGAAAGGGAAGGCTCTCTTTGGCTTGTCTAGAGGGCTCAATTATATTAAGCCAGCAATGAACTGGCTGAAGGAACTGTTGATTTGGCTGTGTGTAATACTGGAGAGGGTAAGTGATGCTGTTTCATTCTGTAAATCCCCCTCCCCCCCCCCCGCTTTTTTAGAAGAGGTTAAACAGCTTGAGCACCATCTTAACAAAGTATTTTGTCAGTGAATTTTCACAGCTGTATGATATCTACAACTCATTTATTTATCCAGCTGGGCATCCAAAGTCATAGGTTATTCATGAAAATGTTGGCAAAAATATGCAAAGGATTAACATGACTAGTCAATACCATTATGTTTTGTTTTTATTTTTCAAGGACTCCTGGCATGACATGGCATGAGAATTAATTTTTCCATGTTAAGAGTTTTCATGAAGAGAAACCACTTCTTATAATTCATTGATACTGTAGCAGTATTTCAAAGACATAATCAGGATTGGACATCTCATAGCACTAGCTGCCAACACTAGACTTAGTATAAAACGTTTGGACAAATATCTTAGACTAGCCTTTTTTCTGAAAAATATGTACAAAAATATCTTTTTTTTTTTAATGACAAACTCTTGGGTCCCCCCCTCCCCGCTTCCTCCTCACACCTTTTCACTGGGAAAATTAGGAAAAAGGAGGGAGGAAAACTTGAACTAATTTTTATTCCATGGGTTTCATTTTTTGTGTGAAAAATCTTAATGTTTGACCAGCTTTGCCAAACCTTTTCTCCCCCCATGAATCTCAGTAGAAGTTATAAATCTGTGTCCTGGCCTTCATGGCAGTCAGCCAATGCTTCTAAAAAGTCCAGAAGTCATAGCAGAATGCTGTGAAGGACAGATGACAGATTTATTAACAGCTTCAAGACTTTCTGTTAGGCACAACTTCTCAATCTGAAAGGGAACACGTGGATTAATATAAAAAGCTTTTATGTTGAAAAAATGAAAAATGTTAGCTGTTATTTTGGAAGAATTTGGGGATAATCAGCAGGTGGGAGGAGTAAGACATCAATTAAAATTACATTGTAAAATTGATTTTTTTTGCTTCTCTCAGATGAAGAAAATTACATGAATATTCTCAATAAAGCCTTGAAAGTTAAAAATTTGCCAATCATTCAAGTAGAACTCTTTCTTTATGAACTTCTTATTGTTCATGCCTTTGTGTCTACTGGTAAATTCTTCAGTGTCTAAAAGGGAAATGAAGTAGCAGAGCCTGCCCTTTGGCTTTGTACAAAAAGAATGTTATAAAGAGCTCCAATGTCTAATCCCCCGTTAGTCTCATCTTTTCCAAGATGAAAAGTCCCAGTCTCTTTAATCTCTCCTCATATGTGACCCATTCCAAATCCCTAATCATTTTAGTTGCCTGCCTTTACATAGAAAAATGGACAGAAACAAGGTTTGACCATGTTTGCTTCATAGCCATGACTGGAGCCATCAAATGTATAATAACGTGGTCCTACAATGCCTGAGAAGTGTGGAGAATATACTAATTCTCATTCAATCTGAACCTATGGTGCGCTATATGTGGTCATATATAGTAAACACAAAAAATTCATCGATTAACAACAACAACCAGCAAAAACATAATATTTTTTCAGACTTGAAAAACAAAATCCCCTCAGAGCGCCAGTCTGGGGGCATGTCTACACTGGGGAGTTATTTTGAAATAAGAAGCGGAGCGTCCACATTACTAAACCTGTTATTTTGAAATAATAACTCCTGCTTGTGAAAAGGAATAAGCTTATTTTGGAATAGTTATTCTGGGAGTTATTATTTAAAATTCAGTATTTCAAAATAATTTCCTGGTGTAGACATGCCCTAGATTTTTTACGTGAGGTTATGTCTACACTGCAGAGATTTTCCAGAAAAATGGCCGTTTTTCCAGAAAAACTACACTTACATCCACACTGCTATTGAGTTCTTTCAAAAGAAAGTCGAAAGAGTGGAGGGTTTTTCTGACAGCAGTAAACCTCTTTCTATGAGTAAGAAGCCTTTTTCCGAAAGAGCTCTTTCAGAAATAGGCATGTGGATGCAGAAGAGAGTATTTTTTCAAAAGAAGAAGCCTCCAAGAAAAGCACAGGTACCCTGCTGGCCACTCCATCCACAGTAATCACAACTGAAATGCAAGATAGCATCCAATGAATGTGGACACTATCTTTCAAAAAAGCGCATTGCTTTTTGTTGTACTTTTCCAGATCTCTTCTGGAAAAGCTTCTTCTGAAAGAAGCCTCAAGTCATAGACTGAGTCACAAAGGAAGTTTCTAAAGATACTGAATTTCCTAAAAAAATCCAATTTGAGTAATAGAAATAAGTAGGCTCCTTGCAACATAAAAATTCTGGGAAAGATGTTCATTTTCATTCTCACAAACTGAGGGTTACAAAACTCCATCTGCTCCAATGGTTAAGCACTTGGACCATAGTTATTTAATATTTATTTTAGGAATGTCAAGAGTTTTATAAGAAATATAATTTAAAATATTTCATGTGAAAGGTTTACCATTGAATGTCCCAATTTGAGAAAAGGCATTTGAGTCTATTTGTTAATGCCTAGGATTTCTGATTTACCCTGATAAATTTTATAACTGAAGAGGTGTCTAAAATCATTTGTAGTATCAGGTAAGGAATGATAATACAATACAGCATCTGCTATATATTTGAGAGAGTTTGTCTGTCTCTGTGTCTGTTTGTTTTAGAATTCCTCCTAAATAGAAAGTGCCAGGACCACCAAATTTGGAATACAGATTCTTCTTATCATAACTTAAAGTAGAGTCAGGGTTTGGTTGTGCCAGGAAAATTGGATGTGCCTGGAATGGGATTGCTTCTCAGAAAACCATACAGAAAAGAGAATAATCACCAGGCAGGTCAAAGGAAATGCATCTCCCCCATCCAGGACTGCCCAAGCCTCCCATTCCCCAAGCACCCTTTGGGGGGGATGAAGTTGCCCCCTCCCCTGATTTGTATGGGAATATTCCTAGCTGTTCACCTTCATCAGGGAGTGAGGGGAAAGTGCACAGTTGTCGCATTCCTCACTCTGGCTGGGGAGTGCAAGGGGCACACAAACCTGGATCTACCCCAGCTGGGGGACATACACCCCACTCCTTAGCAGTGCCTGCTGGAGCTGCAGCAGCCATGGGGTATGTCTACACTACAAAGTTAATTCGAACTAACAGCCGTAATTAAGTTAGTTCGAATTAGTGCTGTAGTGTAGACATACCCATGGAGAGGTGCTTCTCACCTGGACCCAAGCTGCTCTGGTAAAAGAGTTCTGGGATAGTCTTCTCTCTCCAGGGCAGCCTACATACTGATTTCCTTTAGCCCCAAGCTCACCCCAGACCAATGAGTTAAATGAAGCAAGCACATTTTCATTTTATTTTCCAAAAAACAAACATTAATTGAGTTAAGGACCTGAGCAATGCTGGGTAAATCTTCTAGTAAATAAAAGAGAGGAATAAGCCAGTCAAAGCCATGTATATTACAGATATCATTACGCACTCTTTTTCTAGCATTGTTGATTCTTCTTTGAGGCGTTCTCTAGTTTGTTCAAATATTTGCTTGCACTTACTTGGTGCTTTAGAGATATTGCACATCACTCCTAGAAATCTTGAGGCAGCTGGCACTCACCAACAGTTAATATACATTATACTGGAGAGGCAGAATCAGTTCATTCCAACTCTTGAAAGCTGAAGATGTCATTTCTCTACCCAAAAAAAAGCAATGTTTTAGGCCTGGAATGAGCACCTTAAACAATAATGTGGACATGTAGTATCTTGGCCCAAAGATGCTTAAACTATCATTAAATTTCTGCAGTTGCTGATGTCTCGACCAATGCTGAGTTAGATCAGCACAGACAGATATACGCCACTGTGCACCCACATTGGAAATATGCCACCTCGTGCATCGCTAAGGAGACTTCTTTGTTGTCTGCTTGCAACTTTCTTTTTTGGACTCAAGTTATATCAAGATTTACAGGAACAAGGTCATACACGTAAGAAGCTGTTCTGCTATATCAGAGGATTGGTATCTTTAGGGTGCTGCTGATGGGTCAGTAGGAGTGTATAATGGAGCATGTGTATGCACAAAGTATTTGAGCATGTATTTCTGATTTTTTTCCCAACCTCAAATGACTTTTTTGTTAAAATGGGTATTTCTTTAGTAAATATTGAAAACTGATCACTCTGGGGGCACAGTACTGCAGTAATCAGCTGAAATCTTTGCAGTTTTTTATTAACCGTCCCCCAGAAATGCTAAGAAACTTTACCTTGTTCTTTTCCTTTTTGTAAAGGGCAAAAGGAAGGAAAACTATTGTTTGATCAGTAATCTTTTGTCTTTGACAAATATTTTTGTTTCAACAGAAAAAATAAATTAAACTAATTTAATAAAGACCACTGATATCAAAAGGGATGTTCATGTAAAGCAGAATTTGGGTTGGTGTTTTGTTGGGTATCACTGTTAACTATACAAATTGACATGCACCTATAAAATAAATCATGTTACCTTCAGAAATATAGGAAAGCATCAAGCTATAATCATTCTTGTCATTTTCTCCCCATTTCCCTCCAATGGTTGGACTTGTTTGCTGGGCCTGATCCAGTGCCTGGAAGTGAATTCTATGGCTTCGGGGAGCACTGGACCAATCTCAGCATGAACATATATATACATAAAATCAGCTGGTTGCAGCCAGACCTACAAAGGAGAGAGAAATCCGCTCTCCCCAAAGACAGTCATTTTGTATATAATCTATGCTGTTTTTTTCTCCAGCATAAGTACAGCACCTAAATCCAATATTTACACAGGGTGAATGTCTTCAACATGCTGTCTGTGGCCACAGTCATTTCTTTCTTAGGCGCCATGTTAGCATCTGAAATAGTGTTTATAGCAAGAAAGAGAAATTGCTTGTGTACTCTTCTAGTACAGAGAAAACACACAACAGGAAGAATGACATTGATTAGTACATGACTGGTGCTTTGGAATTGAAACAGTGTTTTGAGTGGTGTGAACATGGCAAATTTGACTTTATTAAAGTAGTAAATATTATGGAACAACTTCATGATGAAACATGATGCTGCCCTTAAACAGCTGTGTTTTGGAGCTAATAGATCAGCTTCAAAGGAGCAATATTTCTCTTAGGCCAGGTCTACACTGGACCAGGAAGATCAATTTAAGGTTCGCAACTCTAGCTGTAGAATACATAGCTGGAGTTGGTTTACCATAATCTGAGCGTGGCAGTGTCCACACAGCAGGAGGCTGACAGGAGCAAACACTCGCATCGGCTTCCCTTACTCCTCCGGTCTGTGAGGAGTACAGGCAGCAGCTGGAGCTTCCTTCAGCCTTTGTTTTATGGATCTAAATTGAACCCACTAAGTCTAACACCAGAATGTTGATCTCCGGTGCGATGAGTATAGATGTGCCCGTGCTGTAAATGAGAGGTTGTATTGAGTCAGATAACCTTACCTCTGTTCTAATTTTCTGATCTGTTTTTTCAGGAATCTTTAATTTAACTTTCTCTTTCTCTTTTCATTTCCTCTCTTTATTATCCCAATCCCACCATCTTGATCATGACATACTTACATCAGCTAAACTCAGTGGCATTATACAGGAAAGTTTAATACTGAGCAGAATTCAGCCTGCACAAAGATTGAAGGATGCTGATCAGTCCTGTGGATAATAAGACAATGCTACAGACTAAGCATCTAAAAGGCCCCCCAAAGAAAAACTGCAGCTATTTTAAAATATCCACTAGACAAATGTATGCAGTGGAGCTCAGGTGTGTGTGTGTTAGTGGTTTTTCTGAATCACTCTGATTCTTCTGGAAGCTTTTGTCAGCTTTACTTCACTGACAGTGAAGTAGCAGTGAGGTCAGCTTCTACAAGGGAATGAAGCCTCTGATATTCTTTTTTCTCTTTGAATTTGAGTTAAATATACTTAGGTGGCTTAGCTTTATTCTCCAACTGGTGACCTGAAACACAAGAATGATGTCTTTTATTCTGTTCTTTTAAATCTTTACAGTCCTGTTCAGATCAGATTTCTCTTAAGGCATCTTATCAATAATCTCTGTACAAACAAGTTTTGCAAGGAGCCTTCTTGGGTTTTTTCCATACAGGAGGTTCTTTACCATCTCCACCACTTTACAACTGCAGAAATCATTTCCATATTGAAATGTGCTAGAGAACATTCACAGATTGCGGAGGGAAGGGTGGGTCTTTTCATATAGCAAGGAGATGCAAAAGCTATTTATACAAAGTATGAGAGAAAAGGTGTGAAAAACAAATGGAAACTGAAGAACAATAGAACCATAAGATTGTTCCACACAAGATCCTTGCATGTCTTTTATTTTCCTTAGGATTCTATGGTAATCACAGCTAGGAAGGTGGCATGCTGCAGGCACTGTCAGCTATGCAAAACAAGCTTCCATTATTGTTATTCTCTTCCTCCACTCTCCAATCCCATTTCTCTGTTTTGTTCCAAGTCCAAATTTTGAACTGTCTAATGCAGGGACCACTTTCTTATTACCTGTTTGTACAATGCCCAATGCTGTGGGAAAGGGATTCTTGACTGGGGCCCTTGAGATCTACACTACAAATAATGTTGAATGTAGAAGCCCCATGCTAAAGCCTTCAAATCCAGTGAAACACTGTAGTTAAGGATGTGGGGCTGTATTCTTCTGGCATGGGAAACCATTTTCAAACTGGCATCAATTTCCTTTGGAACAAGACTAGGCCTATAGGATAAACAAGTTTGTCAGTGCACTTTGCCTTATCTCCCCAGCTAATCAAGGAGTCCTTAGTTATGCCTTATGCATATGTGGTTAATCTGGTCTTCAGAAACCTATCAGTGGCCTCTGCAAAGACGAAGGTTTGATACACACCTTTAAACTTTTTTTCATTTAGAAGTCCAGTGTGACTTTAGTCATCTGTAAATAAGGAGACACCAGAAGGCTGATCTCCCCCTACTGCTTCTCCCTTTCATTTTTAAATGACCAATTCCATCAGGCATACATACAATGCAAATTTGGTGAGTATATTAGAAAGGCAAGCCCAAATGTTTTGCCTTCTGTTAGTTAATAACAGCAGTAATGACCTCAGCAGCATAGGGCACCTTCTGCAAAATTAATAACCACATAAGGGTTAGTGGCCCAAAGCGACAAACTCTCCCAGACAATCATTAATCTGCCTTGATTATTATTACTGCACTACTGAACACACAAACCTCCTTGCTGTAGAAATAAAAACCTTCCTTCTTTCAACTCCTCCTCCCCCCCCCCCCCCCCCGATATGACCTCTTCTCGTACTCCTCGTTGGGTAAAAAAAAAATGGGAGTAGAACTCTGAAATAAAGACTAAGGTAACTGTTGTGCAGACTCTCACTTAAGTGTATGATAGGAAGCCTCTTGCCTACAAATGAGAGCCTGTTTCCCACTTAAGGAATTTTAAGCCATTTCTAATCTTTTGTAAATAGTCATTTTCGAGGGGAGTCATACTATGACTTGTGAGGCAAGGCCTTTCTGAGATGGTTCTGAATGAATTTTTTCAGTTAGTTTGCTTGCAACATCTCTCTACCAGCAAGTACGTATACCATGTTCTTTAATGTAGAGTTGAAATCTTATATTCAGATTGGAAGTGGGAGTTTAATCTACTGCTTTTAGCTGCAAACATTTCATCCTCGTCAGTGTATCTGGGTCTGTTTTTAGGTACATAACTTAGCATGAAATACTGAAGATGGTACACCCATGACAAAATATTGCATTAATACCAAACTGGCCACGAACAGAAGTCTTTGAGGTAATGTAGACTTTAGTCACATAAGGTTGCCAACTCTCCTGGACCAGATGCCCAGATACCATTGCAGCAAATGATGTCCAGCTCATCCGGTTGGGAGAGTTGGCAATCTTACCATCACAAAATATGGCCTCTCTTGAAGAAATGGTAGCTGGCCTAGAATGATAGAAATCTGAAAGTGCATCTATTTTCTGGCTGTGGTATATAGAAACTTCTCTGATCCTCACATGTCTCCTTTTTCATTGTTTCTTTCCATGACAGTTGTGCACATTAACCTTCAGATCTCATTTCCCTCCATTTCCGCATCTTTGCTACCAGGATTAATTTTAGTTGGACAATGATTAACATACCATGATGAACACTGCAGAAACAGCTCAAATTTGGGTAGGTAATTAGAACCTCTCAATCTTAGCACCTAGTTACCAGCTTGAACTTCTAAACAGCTGCAGTTAATTTGTATTTCCTGGCAGCACAGACCTTGTTGCCAAATGGATAAACCTCTCATATTTTTCTGAAGAGACTGTGCCTTTGTGGAATAGAAAATATCACCTGCTGACATGTCTGTTCTCGTTTGTTTGTTTGTGTTCCCTTTGAGAAATATGTGATGCCTGGCTAAGCTTTATTGATTTAAAAAGGCATGTAATTAGCAACCATTATGAGAGAAGGTGTTTCCTTACAGATCTCCATCTTTTGGAAAATTTCACAGGAGAAGCTTTAACTTACATACCAGGGGAGGTTAACAAAAGATATTTCAGGAAATATCACAGTCCCTCAGGCAGTTGAAAGGTGGGTATGAGTGTGTATGGATGGAAAGAACTGAAACTGTAAAAAAAAAAAAAAAAAACCACAACCTTTATTCCCCAATGTATCTTTTCACTGCTTAATATGTGAACTGAAAGGAAAAGAAACCTACTCAAAAAGCTACATCCACACAATCTCCCTTGTGCAAGCTAAAAAATGAGTTTCCACTAAAAATCAGCAATAGCAATAACAATTTCATAAGAGATCTCATTCTGCCAGTTACTTTGGTAGGGGTAAATCCTGTGGCTCTCACGCTTGGGGTAGTTTGACATAATCATGAACTTCCATTGGTGCAATTTCCTTTTCCTCGTGATCATAAAGAAATCACCTAGTTGGTGATCAATAGTGAACTTGCATGCCTGAGGAGAGAAAAGACTGGGGCAAAGAGACAGACTCTCTCCTGAATGGTCCACTAGGTGTATAGTGATTATGAAATCTCATTTCATTACACTACTAATTTCCAAGGGATGAAATTATCAACAAGGTGATTACTGGATGTAATTTATGGCCCATGTAATTATACAGCTGTCAAAGCAATGACTGCAGCAGAATTGGCTTTTGCTTTTTCTCAACTTTTTTTTTTTTAAACAGACGAGGCTTGCACTTTTGTCCTGGTCTACTAAGTTTGTTAATTGTCCATAGCTGAAAAAAAATATTTTTTTGTATTGCAAGATCAGCAATCTATAGTTTGAGAATATAGTTGTAGCCAGTTATAATTACCTGCAGAACTGATTGGAAATTTTGCCTGATGGGCTTGAAATGCTTTCAGGTGATGAAAGATTACTTCTCTCTCTAGCTTGCTGGTCGATAAAGAAGAGAACTTCAATTCTCTGAAAATGCTGTCATGCTACAGCAGTAAATAATAAAAATAGTTGTTAGAACTGTTTTTTTTATTTAAAAAAAAAAGCTTTTGTCTACAGTTGGTAAGAATTAAGGTTATCCAGAATGCATGAAATCAGTACCCCAAAGTCTCTTTTGTTAGTCTTCTTTCAGAATGAAGATGCTGAACACTTGCTTTTGCTAGGATTATCAACAGTCTGTAAATAACTTTATGATTAAACAATGAATTTCAGAGACCTGCATTCAATTATTTTTCAACAAAATTCAACAGATGCAGATAAGTAACACTATGGGATCGGTGCTGTTTGGAAAGCTCTCAGCATATTGCGGGGAGATATTGCAAATAAATTAACTGATAAAACTTACTGATAAAGAATGGCAGAGCAGTAGTACAAAATCAGCCATTTAATAACAACACATATATTAAATTTTAAGGGGCACTATCAGTAGCTAAAACCTATATTTAGGCTTTTGTAAATATAGGAGGGTTTTACACAATCTGATATCTGGCTAGCTTCACAAATCCATCCTCTCTGCACAGTGGTGGCATATGGGAATATTCAGGCTGCAGGAGCCAGCTGACAATTTATTTGGCAGTGAGGATAGTTCTGATGAGAGAAGGGCAGAGACTTCATTCAAGAGGCAATGGGCGTACATTACAGCAAGGGAGGTTTGGGTTGAATATTAGGAAAAACTTCCTGTCAGGGTGGTTAAGCCAATGGAATAAATTGTCTAGGGAGGTTGTGGAATCTCCACCATTGGAGATTTTTAAGAGGGGGTTAGAAAAACACCTGTCAGGGATTATCTAGATGGTGCTTGGTCCTGCCTTGAGTGCACAGGACTGGACTTGATGACCTTTTACGGTCCCTTTTAGTACTAGTATTATAACACTCTATGTTCAGCTGCTGTATGGAACATAACAGCTTCTCAAATTGAACGGTCTCCTGGAATGCTGTAACTCATATTGGGACTGGTGCAGATTACTTCAGAAAATGGGTCAGCCATACCTGATTTCTGGATGACCCTTTTCCACACACGCAGAAGAAAATATAGCCAACTATCAGGTGAGGCCTGTCATTGACCAGGCAAAGTCATTTTACATAGATTACACTTAGAGGAAATTTCAAGAAATTAAATAGATGTAATAGAATTTGTTATTAATGTGCTTGCAAAAGGGAAGTAAAAGAACAGTTTTAAATTCGTAGGATTTCAACTTCAAACATTATTCACTTTATTGAATGATTATTACAAATAGTAAATTTGAATCAGAAACTTGTAAAGCTCTCATTTCTCTTTCTGTAACTAATTTGAATGTTGTGATTTGTAACAATAAACATTTTCTTTCCATTAAAGTGACAGTTGAATAGGCAATCGAATTTTTATTTTGTTAGCAGATATTTTTTATGAACTCCAATCCTAATAGTTAGGACTCTTTTTCTGATAAACAACAAAAATAATTATTTAAACCAGTGTTTCTCCAAGTGGTCTGCAGTTTGTTTACTTACTGGGCTGTGATCACCATTTGAGAGAAACAGATTTTAAACCTTTCACCCAGCATATTCTTGAGTAAAAAATAGTGCATTCCGCTAATTTAAGTGGCAGAATTTGTTATGCAAAATTTGGTATCTGTAGGTAATCGCAATGTATGACACTATTTTGCACAAACAAATCCACAAACAAACTCTTCACAACATGTCATAGATAGACTAGCAATTTTTTTACACGGTGACTGGATAACTTTAATATTCTTCTGCAGTACTGACAACACAAACATTGTGTGAGAACTGAAAAAAGACCCTGTTTCATAGATACAAAAGAAGACATTCCCACGGGTGTAAAGTCCACTCCAAGGCACAGCTTCAGGTAAAGAGATGGATCATGTAGTGGATATTTTCATTGGTAAGTGCATTTCACCCCAAGGCTGTGTCTAGACTGGCCAGTTTTCCCGGAAAATCAGCCGCTTTTCTGGAAAACTTGCCAGCTGTCTACACTGGCCGCTTGAATTTCCGCAAAAGCACTGACTTCCTACTGTAAGAAATTAGTTCTTTTTGCAGAAATACTATGCTGCTCCCATTCGGGCAAAAGTTCCTTTTGCGCAAAAGGACCAGTGTAGACAGCAGAGATTTGTTTTCCGCAAAAAAGCCCCGATCGCGAAAATGGTGATCGGGGCTTTTTTATGCAAAAGCGCGTTTAGATTGGCCATGGACGCTTTTCCGCCAAAAGTGCTTTTGCGGAAAAGCGTCCTGCCAATCTAGACGCTCTTTTCTGAAAATGCTTTTAACGGAAAACTTTTCCGTTAAAAGCATTTCCGGAAAATCATGCCAGTCTAGACGTAGCCCAAGTGTTTAAGGCTACAGGCTGAGCCTACTTCACTGAAAATAATAAAAACCATAATAAATTATGCAGTGGGGGTTCTTCCAAAGCTGTGGTATTTGGCAAAAGGCAATATATACTTACTAGCAGATTTACCAGGCCTTGAAATGAGGGAGAAGGTACAGGAGACTGGAGGGGAAGCCAAGAGTGAGGAGGGGCTCAGTGCGGGGGAGTCCTGCTGCCTGCCAGGAGTGCATTCTTTCCCCCAGACACTCCTGCCCACCCCTCCCCCGGATCCCTTGCCTGTCGGAGATGTGTAATCTACCCCCAGAGACCTTTCTGCCTGCCAGGAGCCTGATCTCTCCATCCTGCAGGTCTTCCTGCCCACCAGGGGTCTGCTATCTTCCCCTCTACACCATCCGCCCCACACCAGGGGCCTGTTTTCTCTCCCTCCAGGTCCCCCAGCCTGCCAGGAGCCTATTCTTTCCTTGGCAGGTCCCCCCCAGCCCACCAGGGCCCTTTTATCTCCCCCCCCCCTCAGGTTTGGGATGGGGGGGAGGGAAAGGCTACTTACTTGTTCTGCTGACAGGTGAGATGGTAGAGCCCCAGCCCTGCTGGCCACTCCCTTGCTCATACAGATGCTCCCAGTGGGCACTATGCAGGATAGCTCTCCCCTGCAGGCTTGCTTCCTCTAGTGGCCACTCACATATCACGTGCCTCTGAACAGCAGTCCCTCCCTTTGCATATTATAGAAAACAGCTCCTTTCTCGGGGCTTCTAGTTCTTCTGGTACAACCAAACCCTGACTTTGCTTTAAGTTAGGAAAAGAGGAAGCTGCCTACCAAGTTTGGAGCCCCTACAGTTTAGGAGGAGTTCTTGAACAAACAGACTCGACACACAGACACACTAAAATAGATATGGATATAAAATCAAGAGAGAGAAATGTTTGGTTTTCAAACTGATAAAGTCATGTCCCTTCAGTTATGCCAAGGAACTTTTAATTGTAGTTACTTGAGGTGGGGCGGAGGGAATTTGACATTATTAATATCAGCTGAGTCCATACTTCTCTATTAGAGTTCCTTGTGCTTAGAAATTTTAATATAGACAAGTAACTGGACTATACAGGTTTCAAAGAAGTTGCCATGTTAGTTTTTTTTTCAGCAAAACAACAAAGAGTCTGGTAGAACCTTACAGACTAACAAATTCATTAGGGCATAATAACATCCAATCCCTACATTAACAGGAGTGTTGCAAGCAAGACACGAGAAGTAATTCTTCCACTTTACTCTGTGTTAATTAGGCTTCAATTGGAGTATTGTGTCCAGTTCTGGGCACCACACTTCAAGAAAGATGGAGAAATTGAAGAAGGTCCAGAGAAGAGCAACAAAAATGATTCAAGTTTTAGAAAACATGACCTATGTGGGGAGAGTGAAAAAATTGGGCTTGTTTAGTTTAGGAAAGAGAAGACTGAGAGGGGACATGATAAATGTTTCCAAGTATCTAAAATGGTGTTACAAGGAGGAGGGAGAAAAATGTTCTCCTCGGCAAGATAGGATACTATCTTGGATGATAGTACAAGAAGCAATGGGCTTAAATTGAAGCAAGGGAGGTTTAGGTTGGACATTAGGAAAAACTTCCTAACTGTCAGAGTGGTTAAATTGTCTAGGGAGGCTTGTTCATATGCACATCTGTTAATGTGATATATATATGCCATAATGAGCCAGCAATGCCCCATTGCCATGTGAATTAGACATATTGGACTGTCTCTACAAATAAAAATAAAAGGACACAAATCAGACATCAAGAACAGTAACATACAAAAAACGGAAGAAGCACTTTAACCTCTCTGGACACACAGTTACTAACTTTCAAGTTGCCATTTTTAGGCACCAATCCTTCAAGAACTGACTGGAATTCGAAACTGCTGAGCTGAAATTCATATAGAAATTTGACACCATTAGAAGAGGTCTAAATAGACACATGGAATGACTCTCATTACAAGAAGTCCCTTACAGGTACTCTTACCTCATCACTGCTGGAGGTGAGTCACGTCCACTCACCAATATACTACACCCATCTCTGTATCCCTTCCTTTCTTTCTCTTCAAGCATCTGAAGAAAAAGGTTGGATCACACAAAAACTTATGACCTAATAAATGTGTTAGCCTTTAAGGTGTCACCGGACTCAGTGTTGTTTTAGTCCTCTACAGTGAAGTTTATTAAATGTCCCTAGTACCTTTGCTGTGTCCCTCTACTGCTGAGAAAAATCAAATAATAATAATGTGCCTTTCTTTAATGTAGTTTGCACATTTGCCTTACATTTGCCTTCCTCCCACAAGAAAAGAGTTCCCATTTGTGCTCAGTATGAGCTATGATGTCAATACTAAAGTCAATGAAATTTTAGCAGCTCCAGTCTGTTATAAAACTGTACATTTCTCTGCAGCTCAGTGAAGTTTTAATGTTTTCAAGAAACTGGATTTTCATAACAATCCTATTGGATATATTCACCTACAGTCAGCAGCCCAGGCAAACACTTGCTTTGTAGCACTCCAATCAGCATCACAGCCCTCAATTTTTCTTTTGACTATGTCAATACAACAAGTCTCCTGTAACTTCAGGCTAATCATCGGTGCTTGTACCATATGTCAGATGTCGTGTGAAGAAATAAGAACATTTGTTACCAATTCAAAGGAGCCTTGTGGCAGTGCCTCATACCTTTACATGTTCACCTGGTGCTTAACTCATTAACACAATGTTGAATCAACTCCATCTGCCAAGTCTGACAAAGTGGCAACTTCTTGAAAATCAAGAGTGACTGAAATTATTGATGAGCCTCCAAAAATGATTTGCTTTTCAGCCCTGAACTTCCTAAAAATGAAATTCCAGAAACTCACATTTGCAGAACAAATGGTGTCTTTGTGGGTTGCCATCCTCGTGAGCCATGCTTCCAAGGTATGATCATCTATTTCTTCTTGCTGACTGGTGTCTGAAATATTTACATTGGAATATTTAGAAAATGTTGGTTGAGCTTGACCCTTTATCATTATTTTTCAGCTTGTTCTTTAGCTACCTTACATGAAGGTTTCTTTTGTCCTTCTAGAGTTAAAGTCACGGTTGTGCAGAGTACCAGCACAAGTACTAAGGGTAAGTCCCACTTAAACCCTCAGAATTATAGACTCACAGATGTGCAGGGCTGGAAGGCACCTCAGAAGGTCATCTAGTCTTGGCCCATATGCTGATATAGGCTGACCATTCCTGACAGGTGTTTGGAAAATCTGCTCATAAATCTCCAAATGATAGTTTAATGGGGCTAGGCCCTAAGGCAAGGGTGGGGAATCTAAGGCCTGGGGGCTAGATGTGGTCCCTGGCTTGCCTGGATCTGGCCCCCTGGGGCTCAGGGCTCCTTTCCCCTGGCAATGAGGAGCCTATTCTGGTACTCCAGTCCCTACTGCCCCCCCCCCCCACCTGACTGATTTTTCTGTGGGGAAGCAGCCCCCAACCTAAAAAAGGTTCCTCATCCCTGCCCTAAGGCCAGAGAAAGGCTCTGGCAAGAACTTGAGGGGATGAAATGGTTATGGGATCTAAAAGAAAGGAAGAGAAGAGCCTAAAGAAACAGCAACAAGACCAGAGCTTAAGCCAACCAGATCATGGTTGCTAGTTACAATGTCTGTGAGAGGGAACTTAATGATGTAGGTGGGCCTGGGCTCCCCTACCAGCCGCTGGGAAAGTGCTACTTGGGTGGAAGACTGCTTGACATACTATATGGACAGTGCTAGGTGTCCAGTTTTCAACTAAACACCAATTTGAAAAGGGATCCTCCCCAGCCCAGTGGAAATGAGCGAGCGACTGTAGGTGGAGGGGAGTGAGCAATAGATGGAGTGAGCAGAACGGCGCCTTAGTGAAGGAGTGGGGTAAAGGTGTTTGGTTTTGTTCTGTCAGAAAGTTGGCAACCCTACATCTCTCTTCCCCTTTTTAAAGATAGATGCTATGTTTGCCCTTCTCCAATTCAACAACTTCTCTTTACCATGTTCTTTAATGCACAGTTGAAGTCTTATATTCAGATTGGAAGTGGGAGTTTAATCTACTGCTTTTAGCTGCAAACATTTCATCCTCGTCAGTGTATCTGGGTCTGTTTTTAGGCACATAACTTAGCATGAAATACTGAAGATGGTACACCCATGACAAAATATTGCATTAATACCAAACTGGCCACGAACAGAAGTCTTTGAGGTAATGTAGACTTTAGTCACATAAGGTTGCCAACTCTCCTGGACCAGATGCCCAGATACCATTGCAGCAAATGATGTCCAGTTCATCCGGTTGGGAGAGTTGGCAATCTTACCATCACAAAATATGGCCTCTCTTCGAGAAATGGTAACTGGTCTAGAATGATAGAAATCTGAAAGTGCATCTATTTTCTGGCTGTGGTATATAGAAACTTCTCTGATGCTCACATGTCTCCTTTTTTGTTGTTTCTTTCCATGACAGTTGTGCACATTAACCTTCAGATCTCATTTCCCTCCATTTCCGCATCTTTGCTACCAGGATTAATTTTAGTTGGACAATGATTAACATACCATGATGAACACTGCAGAAACAGCTCAAATTTGGGTAGGTAATTAGAACCTCTCAATCTTAGCACCTAGTTACCAGCTTCCTAGGCCTTCCCAGAAGAAAACTTGCTGTTTTCACCTGTTTTTAGATTTCTTGATAATTTTAGCTGATTGGAGAAAAAGCAGTTCCATAAATGATGACACACCTACTTGCCATTCTTATAGTCACCCAGTTAATAAAAGTTACTTAGCTATCCAAAACAGGGTTTCTACATACCAGGGCCTCTATTGGGATGTGTCTAGACTACAGTTTTTTTTTTTTTTAAAGTGGCCTTTTTTCAAAAAAACTTCCCCTGCATCTAGACTGCTGCCATGTTCTTTCAAAAGTAAATCAAACAAACGTGGCAGTTTTTTCAATTGTGGAAAACCCTGCTTTACGAGGAAGAACACCTTTTTTTGAAAGTGCTCTTTTGAAAAAAGGTGCTATGTAGTGCAAACTGTGCTTTTTCGAAAGAGAGCATCCAGACTGCCTGGGTGTTCTCTTTTGAAAAAGCCAGGGTTTTGGAGTGGAGCCCGGGTTTTCGAAGAGCTGCAGGTTTTTTCCCCAGAGCTGGAGCGGAGCCGGAGCACAGAAAATCTTGACTGCTCCACTGCTCCAGGTTTTTTTCATTTTCAATCCAAAATGAATGATATTTTAGCAAGAAAGTCCTAATGGTGCCAAAAAGTTTCAGATTGTATAACAATTGATTTTTACACCTACTTTACCACTTTACATAATATATCAGTTATTCTCACTTCGGCCAAAATCAAGATTTAATGTACAGATACAAAATTACGAAGTTTTTTGGAGATATGTTTTATTAAAGAATCAGATAATTATCAGACATCCAGCAACACTGCAGACTGCTCCCACCGTTGTGCCAAGGTTAGGTGAGTACGTACTCGCATAGATTAGTTAGATTAGTATGTGTTTATTTTCAAACTTGTAACGTGTAGCCTTGTTACTTCCCAACAATGAATTCTGTAGAACAGCGATAGCACATACTAACGCTACAGCAAATACCAAATTTAATTGATATATCTATATTAAAGCGTTTGAGATATTAATTAAAAACTTGGAAAATATTTTCAATATTTTAATGCAAAATTTCATAAGAAAAACTAATTTGCAATTTGTAACTAAAAATGTATATTAATTATGTATATTAAAAATACTTCTTACTTCGTTAAAACAGCAAGAAACATGTTAAAATATTAAAATATACTTTAATAATAATTTTGTGTAAAAAGAAAATGTGATCATTTTTGTCTAGAAAATCCAAAATAAATTCGAAGTATCTTAAGTGGTTAAGATATTACAAGCAGGTACATTATAAAAAAATGTAATGCTTTTGTTCATTGCTTTTTGAAGATCATAACAAGAAACATTTGGATGCGGTAGCAGCACAAGAAGATTTGGCCATGGGTTCAACAAAAAAAAAATCAAATCTGCCCCCCATGATCGATAGCCGATTTACAGAAAAGGATTTCAACGACATCTATACTTTTGAATTTGAAAAGCCCAAATTTGGGCTTTTGGGAAAAGCAAAGAAGAAATCAGCAACGTGCAAGGTGGAAAAAGAAGTGAATGGCGAGCTCAAACCATGTAGTTTCAAGACAAGTGAAGCAAGTGCCGTGAAAAGTTTCAACCTTTGGCGGCATGTAAAATGTAACCATCCTGAAAACTATGCGGCTCTGGTTACAAAAAAGGACCAGGAAGATGAGGCAAAACAGAAAGCTGACGTGGCTAAACAACGTTTATCTGGCTCTTTGAAAATTCCTGGAGAAAAGATTTTTTGTGGAGCTTCATCTGAAAAGAAACCCAAATTGAGCAAACAAAACTTGACTCATATTTGAAGTCCTCAAAGGTTACAGTCACCATGGATGCCAATACTTTCCATGAAGGGCTGATGGAAATGGTTTGCTTGAGTTTGACACTGCTCACTACCTTCAGGCAAAAGAACAAAGGATTCCAAAAAATTGCAGGAGAAATGGGTTGTTAGCTTAGCATTTCGATGGGGCACAATGCGACTCGTCATTTAGTTGTCAGCACAGCTGAGTCTGGTTGTGAAGAGCTCAGGAAAGCTTTGGAGCAAAAATTGTGCTACCTGAAAATGGATGTGGCAACCTGTGGAAACAGAAATTTCCTTGAAATCAATGCTCAGTACTACGAAGAAGGAAAAGATAAAGCTGTGGTAAAAACCTTGGACATAATCGACACTGAAGGGTATCACAATTCTTCCTATGTTAAAAGTCAAGTAAAAGCTATTTTAGAAAAATTTGGGATCAGTGAAATGCACGTGCTGAGCATCTGCGTTGACAATGCAACAAACATGACATGTGCTGTCAAAAATGTCAGCAAGGACAACTAAACTATTTCTACCTCTGAGAACAGGGATGTGGACAGAACTGAAGCTATTTTTCCTGATGAATAAACTAAAGGAATGGATGAAATCAAACTCAACATGGATGCTGCTGCACAATGGGTTAATGACCCTAGCCTCATACTTCCAACATGGCTTCGTGAGGACAACTCAAAAGTCCAACTGATGAGGTGTATTCACACTCTTCAGTTGGCAATCTGGGATGGACTGAACAAAGAACATGAAAGATGCCGGCGAGTTTCTGCAATTCATAATTGTAATGAAGCATTATTCGAGAGAAACTTTTGGGAAGATTGTGAAGCGATAGAGTCTATTGGTAGGCTAAAAGTTAAGTCTGTTTTTGAGGCCATTCACAGCTACCCACACTGCATTCAGGCTGCCTGTAGAATTGCTTCGAGCATGCCAACAACTCAAGCTAGTGTGGAGCGACTGTTTTCGGCTTTAAAGTTAATTTTAAATGATCTGCAGCAGGCTATGAAAGACAACTTGATTGCTGCAATAATATTTTACAGATTGAATTATGAATGATTCTAGTTTGTATCACTGTTGATGACATTTAAATTGTTTTAAAACTGAATAAAAATAATGTATTTTCAAAATTATTGTATGCACTTTTTTATTTTGTTAAAAATTAATTTGAGTCGGAGCGCGGAGTGGAGTCGGAGCAGAGCTAGAGCAGTCACTATTGGTGCTGGAGCGGTGCGGGAGCGGAGCAGTTCAAAAATTTGATAGTTCCAAATCCCAAAAAGCAGCTTGCTTTTTCAAAAAATACTGGTTGTAGCCTATGCACTCTTTTTCGAAAGAGGCTTTTTCGAAAGTATCCTTCAAAAAAGCTCCTTTTGAAAGAGGCTTGCAGTCTAGACGTAGCCTAGCAGTATATAGAGTCCAGTTTCAAAGGAATGACATCTGCGACTTTGACTTAAGTCAGTGAAAATCAAGTATACCCAGGTACTCTCAGAATGGTGCCCTTTCCGAGGATGGGAGATGATCTTTTCTGTGTCTGCATAAACCAAAAAGAATCAGACTAGTGTCTGTGACATTAGTATTCTTAATACTGCTGCTTTCACTTCTGCATTTCATCTGCCTAGACACTTCCCAACAGCTTACTTCATTTTCATGCCTGTAAACATCTTCAATGTTTAATATGTCTTTTCATGGCACTGCCCCAGTGCAATAGATTAGTCTCTCAGCATTGAAATGTTGCCCTCATAGACCATCAGCCAGAAGCACATATGAAACAACATGGGATGGGTGGAATCTGTGAAGGCTCCTACACCTTGTTAGTTCCATAAGTACTTCCACAGAACACTCACCTTATGCTGTATCTAACAGCCTACGTTTTTTCCTCTAGGCATATGCACTGCTGCCTCATTGTATGGTGGATTCTGGATGCTACTTTTAGCCCAGAATTTGGCACACTCACCTTCACTGGGAGAGGGGGAGAGGAGGGTCCCTGTTCAAATCTTACCCCTCGGGAGAGTGTTTCAACACCTGCACTATAGACTATTGAGACTGGTAAGGTCTGATCTAGAGTACTGCATCCAATTCTGGTTCCCCCATTACAGAAGGGATGTGGATGCACTTGAGAAAGTCCAGTGGAGGGCAAGAAAAATGAGTAAGTGGCTGGAGCACATGAATTATGAGGAGAGGCTGAGGGATTTAGTCTACAGAAGAGAAGAGTGAGGGGGGATTTGATAGCAGCCTTCAGCTACCAGAGAGGATAGAAAGAGACTGTTCTTGTCATGACAGAAGACAGAACGAGGAGCAATGGTCTCAAGTTACAGTGGGGGAGGTCCAAGTGGGATATTAGGAAAATCTATTTCACTAGGAGGGTGGTGAAGCTCTGGAATGACTTACCTAGGGAGATGGTGGAATCTGCATCCTTAGAGGTTTTTAAGTCCTGGCTTGACAAAGCCCTGGCTGGGATGAATTAGTTGGGATTGTTCCTGATTTTATCAGAGGTTGGACTCAGTGACTCCTGAGGTATCTTCCAACCCTGTGAGTCTATTCTGAAGTCCCTCGCGATCTCCCCTTGAAGCTATTCCACAGAGGATAAATGAGAGAATGAATCAGGAGGACGTTACACACCAACACCTGCCCTGAAGTGTTTAGAGGAGGGATATGAACAGGGATCTCCTTTCTCCCCCTCTGCCAACGACATGAACTTGGGTCTTCCGCATCTCAGGTGTGTGAGGGGCTATGAGTTAAAAGGCAGGCAATAGCATCGCAATCATGCATGTAATGAGGCAGGCATCTAACTCATCCTTGTATGAAAAGGTGGCTAAGCCATGATATGCGTTCCCATGGGTTGATTAGTAGTGAAGCCAGTCACCTCCCTATAGCCTGGATTTAGGTGCCTATCTCTGATAAAGAGGTTGGGCTTAAAACATTGGCAACTCCCATTGGCTAGCTTAAACAGGAAGACATCTGGCACACTGGCTTTCATGGACTGCATTTTAAGGTTTCTTCCCTTTCATTGTGTAAGTAATAATTTTTAATGGTGGGGGGGCACTCCAAGATTTTTGGTAAGTGATCAAGGGCTGCACTTCTGCGGAGATGGCGCAGGATCTGGGGCAGCAGATGGGATGTAGAAGAGAGCTTGGGATAGAGGACTGGGGTGCCGGAGGGAATGTAGGGTCTGAGGGAGTTTGAATGAAGGAGGGGCTTACAATCTGGGGCAGGAGCTTGGGGTGCAGGGTCCAGGAGGGGTTATGGGTGCAGGAGAGGATTCTTGCCTGGAAGAAGGGTGTCTGGGGGGGTGGTGCAGGGTCTGCAAGGGAGTTTTGATCTGGAGGAGTTAGGGACAGAATACAGAGGGTTTAGGTGGTGGCCTGGGGCAGGTAGTTAGGGAGAGAGAAGGGGTAGGGTGCCAAAGGCCGGCTCTGGCTGAAAGGTGCTTACTTAGGTGTTTCCAAGTCAGCAGCTCTGCAGACTCCTTGCCTGTGTGCTGTGTGGGCCGCTCCATGTGGCTCGGTTCCAGCACAGGTGGGAGGGAGGGAGGGTTCATTCACTGCCCTTTCCTTCAGCAAACTTTCTCAACTCCTATTAGCTGGAAACTAGCCAATGGGAACTTGGGGATTTTGCCAGGAGGCGGAGATAGTGTGCAAAGCTTTCTTCTCCCTTCCCCGCTTGCAGAGCAATTAGCAGCCTGCTGCTTAAAGTGGCTGCCCCTGCTCTGGAAGGGTGTTGGTGAGGTGGCCGCAGGCCAGATCCAGCGGTTTGGTGGGCCGGATCCTCTTTGCAAGCCGCCTCTTGCCCACCCCTAGTATAGGGGATTTAGGTGCCCATTTCTGCTCTGTAAATTGCAGTGTTCCTGTGACTTTTCTAGGTGCAGAGATGCTCACATTTGTATTAGTGGCTCTCATTCACTAACAAGAATCATCCAATTGTAGTTGTACCAGTAGCAACATTAATAATTAAGGTTGCTAACACTCCTGGACCAGATAGGCATCCAATCTGGGAGAGTTAGCATCCCTGTTAACAACAGGGATTTCTTTATTATCAACTGGACAGTATGGGAAAGGGTATTATGAATCAGCATTTGAGTTCTATTTTTCTAATTCGTTTCCTTTCTCATTTGGATCTGGAGCGTTTTGGAATGTGCTTAATCATTTGTTCTGCCGTATAGCATGCCTCTCTTTATTTCAGTAAAGCCCTATAGTCTCCAACATCAGTTTCACTTCTGTTCATTTAAGCTTTGTAAAGGTTTATTAGTGGAGTGGCTTGGTTTTTGTTTTGGAGATTTTAATATTTTCTGTTTAATAGTATGTAAAGAATTTGGTCATACATACCTTTAGCAATTTTGTGTGCCTTCCTTTTTAATGTTAACTCCCAAACAAAAAGAAGCCTCTCAAGTTAAAATAGTCAGCACTTCTGTTAAACACTATGCAGTGTGGTGAGAATTACCCCCTCTGTTCTTTGGTCAATTTAAATTAAAACCATTTTAATCTCATATTTAGCAAAGGTGATGCCATTAAATGAAGTCAAAACTATTACTCTTCAGAATCTTTTTTAGGTTGCATCATGCACGTAAACCCAATCTTTCAAATCCTTAGTAATGTGAGTAGTCCCATAAATTGATTAAGTGCAAGGACAACTGGTTTTGTGCATCTAAAAATCTTGACCTACTAAGGACCCTCTGTCCACAAGCTATAGGAACATTTCTGATTACTCAAGGCATTGTGTAAATTTGGCCTTTTATCACTTTCTCCCCGTAATGAGATAGGAGTTGTTTTTCTTCCATATTGAGGTTGCTCGGTATCATTACATCTGAGCTCAAGCTGACCTTGTGGGGGTGGAGTGGGAAAAAATGTAACATGGAAAGCTCTGTTGCTATGGAACCCATTCATGAAAATCTCATGAACTATAAATGGAGTTAAAAGCTAGAGTTTATTTAAATGTGGTGCTTGAATTAGCACCAAAGTTCTGTGGTAATTAACAACATAAGGTATATATTCATAAATACTCATCTGGGAAAATATTATATAAATTGCCATGAGGAAATCAAAATTCAGTCGTCTCTTTCAGTGTGCATTCTAGTACATTGTAAGTGATGTGTGTGTAGCTAAGGAGATTGTACTTGGAGTTCTGGATATACGATATAGTGTCTGCCATTTAAAAAGCCACCATCTACTGATGGTTCCCACACATGGTTGAAGTCTGAAAAATTCAAATTAGAAACAAGGAGAAATTTGTGCCCTGGGATAATCACTCTGTCTGTTACAAACTAACAAGTGAATTATAGGTTGAACCACTCTAGTCTGGCACCCTCAGCACCTGATGGGTGCTGAACCAGAGAAATTGCTAGACCATGGGATGTCAGCATTGTCTAGTAGCATTTTCAACACTCCCATTGCTTCCTGGGCTTTTAGAAGACATATAGGGGTAAATTGGAGCTAAATAACAGCACAGAACACCGAGAGCCAGGACTGGGGGCTGTGAACAACCATTATGGGACTGCTTCATGGTAAGTGGACATCCAGTTAACTCAAATCATGCCAGACCATGGATGTTGCTGGACTAAAGAGGTTCAACCTGTACTAGATGTGCTGTCTCTGGATCCCATTCAAGAAGATAAGAATCAGGGGGGTATCCATGTTAGTCTGTATCCACAGAAATAATGAGTCCTGTGGTATCTTTAAGGTGCCACGGGATTCCTTGTTGTTTGTTCAAGAAGGTGTACGTTAGTCAAACCGAAGTTATTAGGCTCCACACAGGAGTAATCAAACTAAATGATATGGCCATGGGATGGGGTGTATCAAATGTCAGATCAGGCCTTTAGGGGTTAATGAAAGATTGTGGGCAGAATCAGTCTTATCCTCCTCTATCTGCAGAAGGGTGTCTCAACTGGGGGGCTGAGGGCAGATTGCTGGCTCTCCCTCAGCAGGAGAAGGCTAGCCTGCAGAGTCCTCTGAGCTCTGGAATGCCTTCAGGGAAAGGAGTGAGCTGAGGGAGATGAGCCAGGGGCCTCACATAAGGGAGGGAAACTAGAGGCTGTTTGTCTATAGCTAGCTTGAGAGAAGGTACTAACCAATGGGGAAAGGCAGAAGTAGCCTTGGGAAGTGGTAAAGGATTGGAGGAAGAGGCTTTAATCTGCCTAAACAGGTCCCCTGGGCTGGGCTCTGGAGGAGAGAATGGGCCTAGGTTCTGCGGCCATTTCCCCAGATCAAGAGGCAACATAAGGCTTGAAGATTGAAAGAGTCCAGGAATGAGTCCTAGAGGGGTTTTGTGAAACTGTTGATTTACTCTGGAAGGGAGAGAACTCCAGTTGATATGTCCAGAGACTTGAGCTGCAAGAAGCAGAGCATTGTATGGCTGAGCACTTGTAAGCAGGGTGTGCTAGAGGAGGAGAGCCTGCTATGCTATACCTAGACATTGGGGATGTGCGTTGTCAGTCACATGCTGTCAAGGCTGTTCCCCTCCCCCATCACTTCAAGTGCAGAAGGTGCAGGCCAGCAAGAGACCTTAAAAATACCTTGCCTCTAAAGGCTCTGTTTTAAAAACTCCCCAAGGTCACCGATCCCCTGGCCTTGGGAGATATGCTGCCAACACCCACGTGAAAAAAACCCCATTTCTTCTTGAAACCAGGAAGAAATCATTTAGGTATTGCTTCCAGAGGGGTAGCCTAAGCTCTTTTACCAGAAGAAAGCTTTGTAAAAACAACTACCCTAAACTCTGATAGTTAACCTCTCCGCCTTAGGCATGCATACACACACAGACATCCTGTTACCTTCCAGGACAGAAGAGTCAGATCATAGTAATAAAAAAGGTGATTTTTATTAACAAAACAAAAAGATATACTTGGCTGCTAGGTGTTATAGAGCAACTGAGAAAAACAGATGAAAGGACAGAGAATTGCTTCCCTGGGATTCAGTTTTAAGTACATTGTAGGGCAGTGGTCCCCAACCTTCAGAGGCTCCCGGGCGCCTGGGAGGTGGGGCTACTCATGCGCCAGGCGCCCGGGAGGTGGGGGCCACTCATGCGCCGGGTGCCCGGGGGCGGGGCCGCTCATCCGGGGGCACGCCAGGGGACTGGGATGCCCTTGCACCTGGCGCCGGCATGTGCCCTAGGGCCGGGGCTGGGGCCGCCCGAGCGCCTTGTGCTGTGGGCCCGGGGCCGGCGCTGCTGCCCGAGCCACACACCTGGGGCCGGCACCGGCGCCGCTCGAGCACCGCGCGCCCGAGCGCCAGCATGTGCCCCGGGGCTGGGGCCGCCCGAGCGCCGCGCACCTAGCGCCGGTGCGTGTCGCGCACCTGGGGCCGGCACCTCCCGTGTGCCGGGGGCGGGGCTGGCCCAGGTTGTCGGCGGGCGCCCACGAATGCCCCGGCGGGCGCCATGGCGCCCACGGGCACCGCGTTGGGGACCACGGTTGTAGGGGGAGCACGTGGACTCAGCACAGAGGAGTTTAACTAAACAAGAAAACAAAATAACCTAAACATTCCCTATCACTTACATATCCATATCTTCAAGATCTAGTCATTGCTGGGCACTGATATTCCTTTTCTGGGCATGGTTATCCCTGTGGTTCAGTTCATCTATGCTATAGCATCTGCACTACAGCAGTTAACACAGTTGATAAACAGGCAAATGTTGAATAGATTTGGGAAAAAATGGATACTTCCAACATAGATTCAGAAGCTCCTGCTTTAAAACTCCCACAAAGAAAAGCAGCAAGTAGCTTTCCTTTCAATTCAAATTTCAACACTTTCTTCCCATTGGTTTCTCTTGGCTCCCTGCCAACATTTCCTAGCTACCTAGGTGTAACCCTTTAGTTACTGAATTCTGGGATGTTTAGAAAAGGACAGCACCTCTCGCATCCATCACACTTGCCTACAGGCCTGTGTTGTACTTGAGATCAGATTAGAGCTAACAATCCTTTCTGGCCCTTAAAATCTATGAATCTATTGTTATCTGAAGACAGTTCTTTTCTGTCCTAAGCATTTGAAACCACAGTGCTTTCACTACTGTACAATTTCTTGCTGTTGATAAATACTAACTCTTGACTGCATCTGCACTACAGCAGTTAACATAGTTGATAAACAGGCAAATGTTGAATAGATTCAGAAAAAATTGGATACTTCCAACATAGATTCAAAAGAGGAATTGTATCCATAATGCTGTATTATGTAGAGATCACTATGTAGCTAGGTTTGCCATAGTCTCTTATGTATGTATTTATTTATCTAACTTGCTCTGCTTCTTTTTTCTGTGGTATGTTTTTTTTATATAGTTCATTCCATGGTGGGGTTTAATTTTGTTTCTTTTTGGAAAGAATAATGGGTTTGCAGAACAATGTCAGAAATGGTCTGGCGTAACAAAAGATTTGTGTGTCCTGTTCTCCAGGGAATTAAAGTATCTTCCTTCCAAGTGACAAAGTAAATCATGTGCTTTAGTCGAACTCCATTTTATTGGAGGTAAAATGGCAAAATTCAATCACTGGGATTGTGCGGGTTATTCAACCAAATCTAATTGGACCACCTGGCTTTAAAATCTGTGATTTATTTTAGGGAAACATGTAATCACGTAAAGGTGCAATTGTGCCAAACAGCTGTTTGCTGACTGGGAATGCAAGTCGCTGGATGGCTCTGTCACATTGACCTAAGCTCGAAAAGGAAGAGACTATTCATAGAATCATAGAATACTAGGACTGGAAGGAACCTCGAGAGGTCATCAAGTCCAGTCCCCTGTCCTCATGGCAGGACCAAATACTGTCTAGACCATCCCTGATAGACATTTATCTAACCTACTCTTAAATATCTCCAGAGATGGAGATTCCACAACCTCCCTGGGCAATTTATTCCAGTGTTTGACCACCCTGACAGTTAGGAACTTTTTCCTAATGTCCAACCATTATATTGTTTAATTGTTTCAAGGTTGCCATTGTGAAAGGTGACATGTACTCTTGCTGTTTGGATACTAGAGATCTGGTTTATAATGCTTTGAGAAAATTACCGGGATATAATATGAAGTTCTATAATCACTCTTAAATGGTGGTCATTGCTTTTAGTTTAGGTTTGCAATTCGAAATTCTGTAAAACTGTACTGGGGTGTACTTTCTATATCGGTATAGACAATTAATGTGTTCATTTTAGCTATCAATAGCAATTCTTGAAAACTAAACATATAGGAACTGCTGAGCTGAAAGCTTAAAAAATAAATGCATCCGTTATTCACCAGTAGTCACAACTTAACATTCGCTAATCAAGAACTGCTTCTCCATCCATCAACAGTCTAGATACAAGCTAGTCTCACTTGCAGCCCCTGTGCTTTGGATGTGCCACTGTTGTGTTTTCTAGCATGGTCATACAGCCAAAAATATGCTATAGCCTCTACCTCAGGGGCCACAATGAGACCAAGGATGTAAAGTTTCAATCAGAAATCTATTTATTAGTTACAGGATGATAAAATTGCTCCTACAGACTCCTTGAACATGCAGATTGATTGTGCCTGCATCATGATAGAGACCTCTCACAATGGAAGGCCAACTGGTGATTATACATGACTAATTTGCAAGACAACATTGCAGTACCGTACAGCCATGAGATCATACATAGTGGAGAATTGATAGCCATACCTTCTCTCCATAGCATGAGACAAGGCAACTGCTTCTCTCCTTACAGAGCAGGAAGATCAGAGGCAATTTTATCCTTGAGAGGCACAGATACTCCTTTGGAGGGTGTGTTAGGGCAGAAGGCACCAAACGAACCACTATGAGCAAGTGGCTGAGACAGAATTTGGTTCTGAATCTCCAATATTTACATAAAGAGACCAGCTTTCCTGGAATATGCTGCAGTGCTTACATAGTAAAGATTTAAGCCTCAAATAGAAATTCCCTGGGTTTTGTAAGTTTTTTAATCAGTTCTATTACTGCAGCGCCTTTTTTACATAAATATTCTGCAGCTGCATAGAAGAATTCAATATATTAGGAAGTTGGTTTCATTCAGTAGGGTAGGACAAGCATTTCAGTGGATGTAGCTTGTTCTGGATCTCCTTACACAGTTGCTCTTGGTGCATTTAGCACTATTGCTTTCATCTTTATTTGCTGTTGGTAGCATTGTATGTTTTTTGGGCAACATAATTAAAGTACGCTTTCTAGTTAGACATAATCCAAGATGAGACTCAGAGATGCTTCTGATAACAGATATGGGACATGGTGAGACTGACTATTGTGAGGCATACTTATAGGGAAGTGGTGTGATTTTTTTCATTGAATGTTACAGAACTAAAACATCTCAGGGGCTAGCTGTTTTAGTTTGTATCTTTAAAAATGACATGAGTTTTCGTGGGTGAAACCCACTTCACCAGATGAATCGGAGTGGAAATAACAGAAACAAAGTTTTCCCTCTCTCTCTCCATGTATGTGTATTTGTATATGTATGTATGTTTGTTTATTTATTTATTTATTCTTTGTTTCTGTTATTTCCACTCCAGTTCATCTGATGAAGTGGGTTTTGCCCACGGAAGCTCATGATACTATGTAGTTTGGTTAGAACTAGAACAGTATATGCACTCGACTTTCAGGATCTTTCAAGAGAGGTTCACTATTGTTCCTTATTAATTACCATTGAAGATGAGAACCCTGTGGTACTACAGTTCCTAATCGGTTAATGCCCACAGACATCACTTTGGCAGTGCCATCTCTGTGCTGGTGCTTCTACCAAAAGACAAAATGTCCAAGGCAGAGTAAGTTGAGATAGGCACTGACTGACAGAACCCTAATGGAGTATGACAGTAGTAGACATCTGCAAAGCTACCACATGATCCTTCTTAACTCCCTCCTTTGGCCTCATTCCTACAAAAGCTTATCAACTATGATCATATATTAAGACCATGGCTCCTCTTGCTGACCAGCTTTCACACTATTCATTTTCACTTACCCTTCTTTTGTGGCTAGCCATTTGTTGTCTCATCTCAAATTATAAGCTCTTGGAGGCAGAGACTATATTTTGTATTATGACAAGGGCTCCTATAGATTACATTACTCCAAATGATATTTCTAAACTTGTTTATGGATTTAATGAAGAGCCTGATCCAAAGCCTGTTAAAGTTAATGGAAAGATTCCAACTGTTTTTACATGGGATTTGAATCTGTCTCTAAAGTGACAATGTTGATTTAAGACCTGTAACTTGACCAAAGAAGCAAATATGTCTTTTGTTTAACACCTCAGTAATGATAGTATTAGGATCTCATGAAGCATAATTAGAAGTGACTGTCTCCTTCCACAAAATAATTAGTATGCACAGAGCAACACATTCTTTTTTCTAGCTCATTAGATAAAGCTGTAGAACAGTGTTTCTCATCCTTATTCATTTGCAGACCATTTCAGAAATGTTGAAAGGAGATATGGACCCCTTTGGAAATCTGTTGTCATACCTTTTATATATTTGGGAGCATTTGTTTATTGGAGAGTGTCTGTCTGTCTGACTCTCCATCTGTCTGTCTAAGAACTCCTCCTGAACAGTAAGAGCTAGGACTGCCAAATTCGGTATGCATCTTCCTCTTATCATAATGTAAAATCAAGGAAGGTGTTTGATTGTGCCAGGAAAAAGGGATGTGCCTGGAATGTGATTGCTTCTCAAAATATACAGAAAAGAGACAGAATCAGTATGCAGGTTAAAGGAGCTGGCTGGGGACACACAGCCCCATCTGGGACTGCCCCAGACCCAAGTCCCCAACCCTGCTGGTGCGTGAAGGAGGCTGAAGCTCCTCTCCGTTCATACAGGAACATTATTGGCTGTTCCATTTTGTCAGGGAGTGAGCAGAATGTGCATAGTTTCCTGTATTCCTTACTCAGGATGGAGAGTGCAGGGGGCAGATGAACCTGGACCTGTGCCAGCCTGGGTTTTCCCCCAGCACCAGCTTCCTGGTGCCGCCTCCCACCCCTGGGGAGGAGGGGCAGGGAAAGGCAGGGGAGGCTGCTATGAAGCAGCCTCTGTGTGCAGCAGGCCTAAGATCCTCGCGGACAGATGCTGCTGCCATGGTCTTGTATGGGAGCTCGGACCCCTGCAACAGAATCTGCTGCACCCCATGCTGCTGCCTTTGTATCAGGGGCATCAGCACAGGGTGGCAGGCAGCCAATCAACACAGGGAACTGGTTTTTAAACTGGTTCCCCTGGCAGACCAGATCCCACCTGCCACCGTCTGCTGTTCCCTCTGGGTATGTCTACACTACCCTCCTAATTCGAACTAGGAGGGTAATGTAGGCATACCGCACTTGCAAATGAAGCCCGGGATTTGAATTTCCCGGGCTTCATTTGCATAAGCCGGGCGCCGCCATTTTTAAATCCCGGCTAGTTCGAACCCCGTGCCACGCGGCTACACGCGGCATGGAGTAGCTAGTTCGGATTAGGAAGCCTAATCCGAACTAGCTGTACTCCTCATTCCCCGCGCGGCACGGGGTTCGAACTAGCCGGGATTTAAAAATGGCGGTGCCCGGCTTATGCAAATGAAGCCCGGGAAATTCAAATCCCGGGCTTCATTTGCAAGTGCGGTATGCCTACATTACCCTCCTAGTTCGAATTAGGAGGGTAGTGTAGACATACCCTCTGATACAGAGGCAGCAGCGTGGGATGTCAGGGAGCTCCCCAGGAGAGGGGCAGGGAGTGCAGTAGCTGCTGGCCCCACCTCCAGAGCCTATCGAATACTCGTGTAACTACTAAGAAAGATGTCATGTGGTTACACAACTATTCAATTACATGATATCTAACATCCCTAGTATAAAATACAGAGAGAAAGTGTATTGAATTCTATTCCGTTCTCAGTCTTTTATGGACCCCTTAGACTTAGTCCGGATCCTCCACAGACCACAGGTTGAAAACCACTATTGTAGAGGACCTTAAAAAACATTTCATAGATTGTCTCCCTGTGCGTGCTCCCCTTTTCTTTGTAGCTAGCTACGAGTGTGTTGCCATCTCATGGGAGGCTATAATTTAATTAGAAATGACATACTATACAGGACAAATTAGTATAATGTAAATTTGACCTGCTCAAAGATAAAGAAATAAAAAGTCATCAACCTGTGTTTAAGACTAAGGACTTTCTTTGTATTTTAATGTAACAGGTAATGAGACAGTAAGTGGCAGAACAGTTGTAGCAAATGTATTGTACATCCCTCTATGTGAACTCTCATTGTGTGGCTTCAGTAAAATAAGGCTGGAATGTAGATGTCACCCACACAACTACTGGTTGTGGTGAAGTGGCAGTAAGACCACTAAGGCTATGTCTAGACTGCAAGCTTCTTTTGAAATAAGCTTTTCCAGAAGAGATCTTCCAGAAAAGCTTATTTCAAAATAGCGCATCCACATGCAAAAGCACAACAAAATTGCGATGTGCTATTTTGAAAGATAGCTAACACACTGACTGGATGCTATCTCACATTTAAGGCCACCCAGAATCAATTCAGGCAGGGCATTTGGTCAGCAGTTGCTTCCGGGTGCTGTTGCCTAAGGCTATCTGAGACGTGTACTTAAAGGGACACCCCTGGACAGCCATTTCTCAGCTTCTTCTACTTACTTGCCTACCTCTCTGAGGGTATGTCTACACTACCCCGCTAGTTCGAACTAGCGGGGTAATGTAGGCATACCGCAATTGCAAATGAAGCCCAGGATTTGAATTTCCCGGGCTTCATTTGCATAAGCGGGGCGCCGCCATTTTTAAATCCCTGTTCGTTCGAACCCCGTGCCGCGCGGCTACACGCAGCATGAACTAGGTAGTTCGAACTAGGCTTCCTAGTTCGAACTACCATTACTCCTTGTGGAATGAGGAGCCACCACATTGCAATCCTCTCCCTAGCCTGCAAGCCGCAGCAGCCCCGTTGGAGCTACAGGTGGCCCCACTGGCCTCACGACAGCCTCACTGCCTCGTGGCAGTCCTACCACCCCACTGGAACTCCCAGTGGCTCCACTGGCTGCAGACTTCATGCCCTTTCCCCTCCACCTCCTGCTTCCCTGCCCTGCTCGCTACAAGTTCTAGTGCCCCATGGGCTCCACTGCCCTGCTGGCCACACTGGCCAGCTCTGCTCAAAGTTGCAGGCAACCTCTGCCACTTGGACTCTCTAATCCTGCAATGTTGCAGAGGGCCAATCTGCATAAACACAATTTTTTTCCTTCACAATTTTTTTTTTTAACATTTCAGCAGCAGACATTGGGGTAAAGGGTAGAGAAACTTAATGAAATCAAAGGTGACTTGTTAACCCAAGTGTGTGGGAACGCTAGAGGAGAAGGGGGAAGCTCATGTTTTATTTTACAGGAGGCTGTTGGCATTCCTCTGGTTTCATTTCAGAATTCTCAGCATAGACGTAAACTGAAAGTTTAATTCTGAGTTATTGGTCTCTTCTTGGGTTCTTACAGTGAGTGAGCCAGTATCTATAGTATTTGATGGCTGTTAATGACTAATTATTGTTACCACAGAGGCTCTGACTAGGATCAAGGATACATACTGCGATCTCTTAAGAAAAGTGTCATTCTTGTACAGCTATCACTGAGCTCCTTTCATGCCGCAACTATGATGAACACCCTCATTTCCTGTTTTAGCCAGTGGTTTGGTGATCGGCAGAATTAAGCTCCTGTTAGACAAACATGAAAAACACGGGGCTACTTGCCTCTATGGTGGTTTGGAGGATTCTGACCATAAAATGTACCTGTCTATGGCAGATATATGGTTATTAATGGTCTACTTTAGTGGAGAATGATGCATACTTGCTAATGCACCTATTGAAAAGGCACAATGTATGTATCTAATCTTTTAAAACAAAATAAGCAATTAACCTTTGTTGTATCTATAGCTCAATAAAATAGACAGAAAAGATTTTTCCTAGATGTCTTGTGAGTCAAAGGAATAAGTGTACTGCTACTCAAATACTTATGTGAAAGAATTATTGTGTAGAACACAAACTTCTATTGGACACAGATACTCCTTTACTCGTATTTCTAGACGATCGTTTGATGAGAGAGAACAGTACTTTTTCAGGATAGTTGCCTTTCAGGTTGAATGCAATTTGCACCTGCATTTTTACAATTATGACTTCATTTAGATTTGAAAAACTCAGATTTGCATTTGCAACTCCTGTGAGCACAATTGATTTTGCATTTACATAACACGTTTTCATGCGAGGATTCAGAAATGTCTGAATAGTGCCATTTTGATTTTTCTGTGGGTTAATATGGATAATGGAAAAACTGTGCTACAAACTTATCCTGTAACCTTAGACCATAATCTGGGTTTTCTTTAATTCATCTAAAAATAGGCAAATACAGTATTTTCCTCCTATGCTTAGGAATGGGAGGATTGATTATGCATAGGCTGTGAAGTCCACAGCCTTACATCTGACCAATGAAAGAGTTTGGACAAGAACTCCAAGTTCATAACTCAGGCTACATCTATACTATGAGCCTCTTCTGCAAGAGGAAATGCAAATGGAGTGGTCATTTGCATATGTCTCGCTTTCATTTGCATTGCCTCCTCGGATCCCTTTTGCGCAAGAGGTTTTGTGCAAAAAAGCGCTGTGGAGACGGCTCCTTTCTGCACCAAAAAACCCCTTTTGTGCAAGAGCCATTCTTCCCCATGCTCTTGCGCAAAAGGGGGGTTTTGAGCAAAAAGGAACCATCTACACAGTGCTTTTTTGTGCAAAAACCTCTTGCACAAAAGGGATCCAAGGAGGAAATGCAAATGAGAGCGTGACATATGCAAATGAGCACTCCATTTGCATTTCCTCTTGCGAAAGAGGATCATAGTATAGACATAGCCACAGTGTTCTGGATGGTTGAAGCAGAAGAAAATGACATGATCTTTTTCGTATCGTCTCCTGTGATTCTCCAGCTGCTGAGAAATTCCAGAAGCCAAGTCAGTCTCTTTCACAGAGTAAATAGGGGGGGGAAAGTGACACTTCCTAAGTAATTTTTTAAGCTGATGCCTGTATCCAGATCTCAAAGAATGCTCGCAGTCTAAGACTGTGCTGTGAAATACATTTTAAAAACTCCTTTAAACTTCAACAATCACAAACAGTTTTTACTGATTTTGCAAAAAGTTCATTTTCTACCCTTCCTACTTTTATTCTCCAAAATGGCTGCACAACACTACTCCAGTCTTTCCAGAAAAATCACTTCTGCGTTTAGACCAAATTTGCCACATTTTAGTCCAAACAGTACAAAGAATGGTGAAGTGATAAGCAGCTGCAAGAACCTCATTCGAATGGAAATGCTTTCACAGCTTTACCTGCCATTACCCTATGCATTCTGCCTACAGTAAAAGGTGTGAGGGACCATTGACGGTGAATGAGGAGAGAAGACCTTGATTCCCTCCATCCGGATAAATGAGTTAAGTTTCAGTATTGCTCTTTGCCAGACTCGCCAATGGGGGAAGCAAAGGTGGCATTTGCCTCCGCACCAGCAAAGTCTGAAGGGCCTGGAGCCCTGGACCCTTTAAATTGCCACCAGAGCAGCAGGAAGTTCTAAGGGCTGGTGGGGGCAGCAAGACATGCTCTGGGCAGCACAGAGGGCTGGCTGCCCCAGCCTTGCCCCCTTTTCCCAAGGCCCCACCCCTTCCCGGAGTGTGGAGCCAGCCTCCTCCCCACCTTGCCTAGGGGCTGAGCATGGCTGTCCTCTCCCCTGCCCTTTGCTTTTACTTCCGTACTTAAGGGAAATCTATTCTGATGCAATATACTGACTTCAGTGTTTCATGTATCTTCTATGTTAGCATTGGCATTGAGATACTATGGGAGTCTCCTTTCATGTTACTGGATTGTTGTCAGTGCTGGTTGGGCCCATTGTGGTCATTGTGCCTCAGTCATGGGGCATGCAATTGATAACTGTGAATCAGGTACTATTTAATGAGATTCCAACAGATTTTCAGACTTTATTGACATGCCAAGAGTAATATATTCATGGGGCATGTGTACTTCATTACTCTGTGTAATTACCCATGATGGCTGTGCTGCTCCAGATATTACTACTTAAAGGGAACAAATCCTCTGCTGAGGAAAGGAGGGGTAAAGATCATGCTAGATGACCTTTACTCTCCTTCTAATCCGCAAGGACGCTGAGGTCTAGTTGGGCCCAGACATGATTCAGAGCATCCTCAGGACAACTCGAAGGTTAGCTGCGGTGACCTTCAAGGGGTTGTTCCAAGAGAAAGAAAGCAGAGTGTGCACCAGCTCTACACCATTCCCATTTCTGTGTGGGAAAAATCCACGGATGGATGGTTATTCTGACTACCGTCTTCCACTGTTGTATTGGTACAAAAGAGAGCAAGGATCTGGCTCATACGTGTATTTAATCTAGTGTAATAATTTATGGCTTGACTTCACATCTTCTGAGTACCCACCGATCCTACTGAATGCAAGGAGAAATGTGTTCAGCACCTCTGCAAATCAGATCATGGCAATATGGACTCTGAGTTGTCTAACAACTATGGGTACATCTGCACTGTACCGTTATTTCAAGATAACTAGTGTTATTTCAAAATAACAATGCGAGCATCTACACAGCCATTCTGTTTTTTCAAAATAATTTTGAAATAACACTGCTTATTCCAAAATCTGTAAACCTCATTCTACAAGGAATAATGCCTATTCCAAAATAGCTATTTTGAAATAAGGCATGTGTAGATGCTCCACTGCTGCTATTTCGAAATAACCCCTCACCAGGGCCAATCTAAGGGTATGTCTAGACTACATGGCTCCATCGACAGAGCCATGTAGATGAGGTTACTAGACATAGGAAAATGAAGCGGCAATTTGAATAATGGCCGCTTCATTTACATCAAAATGGCCACCGTACTGTGCCGATCCGCTGTGCCGCCAAACAGCTGGGCAGTTTGGATGCTCTGTGGTCAACAACCTCGTGAAATGAGGTTTACCGGAGCAGTCGATAAAGGCTTCCGTTGTCGACCGCAGAGCATCCAGACTGCCCTCTGTGCCGCCAAACACCTGATCGGCACAGCGCGGTAGCCATTTTGATGTAAATGAAGTGGCCATTATTTAAATCACTGCTTCATTTTCCTATGTCTAGTAAACTCATCTAGTCATGTAGTCTAGACATACCCTTAGTTATTCCTCCCCACTTCTTCCTGGGGCTCTAAATTGAGATAGCATGTTTATATTAGGGAAGCCTGCCTCAGACTGATTTTGAAGCTTCCCTGCAGTGTAGACGTGCTATTTTGGAATAAGATATTTCGGAATAACTAGTCTGGAACAGCTTGTTTTGAAATAAGCATACTGTTTGGATGTACCCTAAAAGGGAAGGTAATATAACATTGGTGTGACAGTGTTACAAGAAACACACTTCACCCTCTCAGAACATGAGGCTGTTAGGACATAATTTTGAAGACTTGGCTAAATGGTATCATTATCCCTCACATGTTCAGATGCTTTGTAGGAAAGATTCCATACTAGAATAAATGGAATACAATTCATCTAATTCTTGTCTGCTTTGTCTCATTAGAAAATATGGTGTTAAATTGCATTAATGATCATAAGTCAAGTTGGCAAGGGAGCAGCAGGGGATATATTTCATTTTACAACCCTGAAAAAATGAAAACTATTTAATCATTGTTTTTGTCCACACATCCGTTTCCAGAGATGAACTCTGGAACTATTGTGATCTTTGTCTGAGATATTGAGGCTGGAAGAGATTGTTACAGCTGACAAAGATCCTGCTGTGGAGAAAGCTGTTGGTCAAAAGTATCATTTTGGTTTTAATGAGACAAAAATACATCACCTGGGGTCAACATTTATTTGGGACGATCATGATGCACATACCTCAGAAAAAGCACAGCTGCATGGTTAAGCTTAGAGGTGAAATTCTGGCCTGGTTTGAAGTCAGCAACAAAATTCCTATTGACTTCAATAGGGTCATGATGCATCCTTGTATACTAATCCAAACCCTGTATATTCTACATATCCCTGCTCTTTCTCACAGCTTTTCTCCTACTTCAAACAGACCCTTTTCATTTTCTTCAACAGTGGTTTGTGCTTTTTCTTTAATACCATAGCATCATACCATGTAGAAGGATTTTTAGAGGTCTTCAGAGTAATTAGTCTGTTCTGAGAGGGGAGGAGGAGGAGAAAGAAACTGCAGATGTTAATATTTAGAGAAATGTATGTGATAAACATGGATAATTATTTTAAAAAAATTCTGAACTTTAATAACATGCATGTAAGTGAGGAGACACTTGTGTAGCTATAGATAATTTTAAATTTAAAATGGTACCAAATTTTCTGTGATTGAAGACAAGGGGGCTCAGTCCCTTTTAGATCTAGTTCAAATTCATTTGAAGACAGACTACCACTAACTTTATAGACTTTGGATCAGGCCCTTGGTGCATGTGAGGGAGAAAGGAAGCAGACAAGAGTAGAGAACTTTTGCACCAATGCTTCCTTATTTCTCAAGATTCTTATGTTATAACACTTTTTCTGTGCTAATAAACTGAGCCTTTAGATTATCAGACTGATGGCATAAAGGATGACCTTAAAACAAACCTTGCTTGTGTAAATCCACATAACTTCACTGAAATCTAAACTATGCACCAGTTTATATTTGAGGTTCAAACTGCCCCTACATAACGCAGTGGTACACCCACGTATTGAATATTGCATGAGGTTCTGGTCTCACCAACTCAAAAAAGAGATGAAAATTGTAAAAGGTACAAATAAGGGCAACAGAAGAGATTAGGGGTGTAGAACAGTTTCCTTATGAGAGATCAGAAAGACTGTTAAAAAAATCTCAGGGGTATTAGTCTGTAACTTTAAAAATGAGTGGTCCTGTGGCACCTAGGGCATGTCTACACAGCAGAACTACATCCAAAATAAGCTACACAACTTGAGCTATGTCAATTGCATAGCTAAAGTCAAAGTAGCTTATTCCAGCTTTTGGCATTGTCTATGCAGCACTAAGAACAAGAAACAGCACTCTTCCTCCGACTTCCCTTACTCCTCATACAATGAGGGTTACAGGAGTTGGAGTAAGAAGTCCTCCAGCTCGACATAATTTTGACATTGTCGAAATATCTGCTTGTAGTGTAGACACAAACTATGTTATTTTGGAATAACGTTAGTTATTCTGAAATAACACTGCTGTGTAGACACAGCCTAAGAGACTAACCAAATACTATATGGACTGTTCAGTTAGAAAAGAGCTGATTAAGGGTGAGTTATGATTGAGGTCTATAAAATCAAGAATAGTGTGGAATAAGTGAATGGTTAGTTACCTCTTCACATAATGCACAAACCAGGGATCACACAATGAAATTATTAGGAAACAGGTTTGAAACTATTGGTCAAGATGGTCAGAGACACAATCCCATGCTCTGGATGTCCCTAAACCTCTGACTACCAGAAGCTGAGTCTGGATAACAGGACAAGTTTCATTTGCTAATTATCCTGTTTGGTTCACTCCCTCTGAAGCATTTGTCAGTGGCCACTGTCAGAACACAGGATACTGGGATAGATGGGGCATTGGTTTGACCTAGTATGGTCATTCTTATTTTCCTATGTGGATCTGGCTCTGACACTTTCAATATGTTCACCTTTGAAACACTCCTCAACTCAGCAGTGCATTAAGGTACAGAATTATGCCTAGAAAACGAGGAGTAACGTTAGTTCTAACCAAGGGGTTTGGTTCAAACTAACGCGTCCCGGCGTGCACTTCCTGGTTCGAATCAGCTGTGATTCGAACTAGCGTGCTGGCGAGATCATGCTAATGAAGTGCGGGATATTTAAATCATTGACGAGGGTGCAAGCGTAGATATAGCCTTAGGGAAATTAAGGACTTGATTTTTCCCGCTGCCTTAAACCTTATATAGAGGGACATTGTGGGAGAGGTAATATTTTCTATTAGGCCAACTTCTGTTGGTGAGAAACAAACTTTCAGGCTACACAGAACTTCATCTCTCATCAGCAGAAGTTGATCTAATAGAGGCTGTACCTCATGAACCTTGCCTCTCATGTCCTGGGACCAACATAGATACCTTGATCCTTATTTAGTCATTTGTGCTTTTGCATTATGGATATACAGCAGTGGTAGTACCTGTTACGGATTACTGGGATATATTCAGGTCTCAGCCAAAATCAGCCCCAATATGCTGGGCACCATGGAAATACTTCACCGGGAAACAGACTCTATCTCAAAGCCTAAACAGACAAGATAAAGGTTCAGAGTAAAAACAGAGGCCGAGAAAAGTCAAGTGTTTTGATTCAATTGATGCAGCAGAAGCTGGGAATGGTAGACAGATTTCCTGAGTCCATTTTAGTGCCCTATACATACCGGTTAAAACAGGCCTTCTATTTTGGCATAGTCAGGTTGTACGCTATTGCATTTTATAGGAAGCATATATCTTCCTATATGCTATCAGACTATGACAATCAGATTAAGAAGTACAATTTTATGTCAATATGCATCTTTTGATACAGTGAAGAAAGTCTAGACCATGGGTTCCCAAATGACCCGGCCCCCCCACTCCTCCTTCTGTATATATTCAGTTCCCCCCTCTAAGTTTTGCTGCTATTTTTGTTTTTTTGTCCCGGTCAGTTCCTTTTCTTTTTTTCTTTTTTTTTGCTCAACAAGTTTTGATGCTATATTGGGGGGGGGGGGGGGGGGGCATGATGGTTTCTCAAAAATCAAAAAGGGGACGTGATGCTGAAAAGTTTGGGAACCACTAGTCTAGACACTCTTCAAAAGGCCCCAGAAACATGAGTCTGAAAGATGAATTTTTTAGCTTTGCAGAAAATCTTTATTGCTGTTTAGTGCCCTAATTCAATGCAGAAACTTCAAAAAGAGAGTTGAAAAAGACAGCTATTCATTTTTAAAATCTGTCTTGAAACCAGCCTCTTTTCCTAAAATAAGCTTTTTAAATGAATGCTGTGCTAATAATTTTTCTATTAGATTCAATGGACAAAACTTATGAGTTGCTATTGATGAGGTTAATCCTGCACTTCTCCATTAATACAAAACAAAGTGTTTTGAAGAAAAAGATTTAAGACATGCTCCTCTTTGAATCAAAGGCTTTGGGGAATAATTTTCCATTCTAAATAGCTTGTGTGGCACAGTGTAGTAAAATGAGGTATGAAAAAATAAATTGGTTACACATTTTAATTTTCCCTGTTTTCTTAGCCTGCCACAAAGTTTTAAAAATACCATGGCTTATTCTTAACAGGTGTAAATCGATATTTTTTCAGTGGAGTATGTTATGCCTGCTGAAGATCTGACCTAACATTTCACATATTTGAACTTATTGGATCCTTTCAATTCTGGTTATGTAGCTATGGTCTCATTCTGCAGGCTTTTTTCAGTCAAAATTGCCTTTCATTCAAACTAAACACCACTTGGTCAACTCAGGCTGTGTCTAGACTGCGGAGTTCTTCTGGGACACCAGAAGTATCCCGGAAAAGTTCTGCCACATCCAAGGAATGCATCCACTTTTTCAGAACAGTTTCAGAAAAAGTGGACGTGTTCTTTTGGCATCCCTGTATTCCTCTCAGTGAGATGAATAAGGGATGTTCCAAAAGAGTTTTTTCTGAAATTTGGCCCCGTGTAGACGGGCCAAATTTCAGAAAAGACTTTTCGGAAAAAAGCAGAAAAAGATACGCAAATTGAGGTTTTCAATTTGTGTATCTTTTTCCGACTTTTCTCTGCAGTGTAGACATAGCCTCAGTCTTGCAATATTATGCTGTCTATTTCTGGGTGTGCTGCAGCATCAGCCTAGAAACGCACTTGTCTCCTACATTATTTATTAACCCCAGTAATTCATTTCTGTAAATTCATAATTGACAGGATATATTCTCCATGGCTTGATAATCTTAGGGTGAATTTGGCCATTTCTGACCACGTTGTCCTAATTGCTGTATGGCACTCTGTATATATGAAGGTGAACACGAGTTGAGCCTCTCATAGCAAACTGTGGGCCAGCTCAGTCTTGTAATCCTTGCTCCATCAAAACACTTCAGCCCCCATAGGTCAGATTTTCAAAAGTGATCAGCATTGGCCTAACTCTGCTCCCATGGAAGAAAGTGGGAATTTTAGCAACAGACACAAGAATGCTTGTGAAAATCCCATGGTGCACCTTTTTGGTGGCTTTTTCTTTCTATCTAAGATTGCACACCTCCTCCCTGGTACTAAAGTAATGTGCATCGGAAGTGCCTCACAGTCTTAAATGTATTTATTTTTGCAACATTCCTGTGAGAGGCAGTGACACCTAATGAGAGAGCACTACCCTGAGACATAGAACACTGGGGTTCTATTCCAGCTCTGCCATTGGCATGCTGGGTCAACTTGACCAAGTTACTTCATTTTTCCGTGCCTCGGTTTCCCTATGTGTATTAGTGGGATTATTGCCTCCTTTGTAAAGAGCTCTGAGATCTAGTGATGAGAAGCACTGGAGAATATGCTGCTCTTTCTGCTACCTTTTATTACAGATGTTCAAGTGAGGTGCAGAGAAACTGACTTGCCCAACATCAGACATGAAGTCTGTGGGAGAGTAGAGAATTGAACAAAGGTCACCTGAATCAAAGGCTATATCAGTAGCCCTGGGACCATCAGTATTTCCAGAGGGTAAGTGGGGCTTAAATGTGTGACCATTTACATACAAAGCAAGACATGTTTCTCCTCCTTTTTTTCCTATTTGGTCCTTACATTGCTACTTTCTCTTGAGTTGAGGTTAGTGAAATGGTTTAGAAAGGTGGTGATGCCTTTGAAGACAGGTGTAATCAGAAACTGCAATGCTTAGGTGTTTCTCTAATCACTCTAATTCAGATCCACTCCAAATTTAGACTATTGTACCAGCTAATCTTGTTGCATCACTGTTTTAAATACAGCATTTGTGGATGAGACCCTAGTGTCTGCCATTGGTGTAAGTACAGTTTGAGTAGAGTAGTTTAATGTAATACTCATTAAATATGGCCATAATTTCTCATCAAGTATAATGACATGTATTAGGAATAATGATACTTTCATGTTTATAGCATCTTTTTAAAAGGCCTCTTTTTCCTGTAGTTAAACTCTCAGCAGTAGATCAAGAAAATCTGCTCAGATAATTATCTCTGCTCAATTTAAATTAAGTATGAAATGAGTCACCAATATTGGATCCTTTTGGCTTCTGGAAGTACTGATCACTGCAAAGACGACAAAGACATAATAGGTCAAATGAGGACTTAACCAGCACATGCCAAGTTCCATGAATTATGTATCTTTTCCCCTATCTTTAGTAAACTCATGAGTTATTTTGGAGTAGCTTTTCTGCTTTAAAGTCATACCTTAGCTTATTCCAGAATTGCTTTCATCTGAAGACAAGTCCTATGTTGTTTGTCCATGCTTCCCAATATGCCTACAAGAATCTGCCTGTTTATGAACTTCATCCTGTAGGCTCTCTCTATGTGGCATTCCCTTGCATGGATGGCTTGCAAGATTGGGACCAATATATGCCAGGCTTCCTGCTCTTGCCTTTCAAAACAATTTTACAACCTCACTCCACCATGCATGCTGACTGGAGAGGTTATGCCACGCTGTGTGCTTTCTCTCTCTAATCTGTTCCAAAGTATTGTAACAGTCCTCTAGGGTAGGGACTTTTGTTACTGAGTAGGCCCACCTCACCTACCTCAGAGTGGATTGTACTTCTTGGATCAGTATATTCCGCATGCAAAATGGTATATTAAAAGAACTCTAGGTCTGAACCAGTAAACAGCTCAAAAGTAAAGGAAAACTAAGGTTACCTGCATGACCTTAACTCTGCCCCTCTTGCATACTACTGTGGCTTTGCCATGAGCTCAGGATTAGGGGCAGCACAGTCACTGCCCTTGAATCTGACATTAAGGTTCCACCCACTTTCCACCCATCATGCCCATCAACGTGGTTAGTGAATGTAGCTGCTCTGAGTCTGCATACCTTCCTGCACTGTTACCTGTGATTATGGGGAGGCAGCATAAGAATTTAGGGGGGAGTGTTTTCTGTTATTTTACATCTTTGCACCACCATGTAGCCCTGCCATAATCTGGCCCTAATTGGTTATGTATGTGGCTCACAAACTATAACAAAGTAGTTGTAAGCAATTTAATTCTGTAAACCGTTTTTGTCTTCAAAACAGAGATGTGCATTGGGGCTTATATCAATAGTGTGTGATCTTAACAGTAATAAAAAAAAGCCATGTTGAATACACCAGTATACGCTTGCTCTGGTTCCCACTGCATAAGGCTCCCGCTATGGACTTCAGTAGGAGACTTTGCCACTTTGTAAGCCTAATCAGGCTCATAAAAGTCAATGGAAAAGACTTTCTCAGAAGTTGGGTAATGCCCAGTATCCACGCATGTGCATATAGACCAAACACTTATAATTATATTTTAAATAATCCTTTCAAATATTAAAATCTGAATCTTTCCTAAATGTTAACATTTTCATAAGATCATCCAAAGTGACTGAATTAATCTTCCAGTGGAAAAGACAACTAGATATAACTAAGAGATGCTTAGCTTTTTCCTCTATAACACGTTCAGCAACAAGTATGAATTGCTTTTCTTTATGTTATCCCTTTTTCCTTTTATTTCTTGAATAGACCATGTTCTTTATCTTCTTTTCTTTTTATCTAATCCTACTTGTAGCTTCTACTGTGCCAGCACCTGGTTTTCTGTTTTGTTTTCCCCTCTTACAGAAACCTTTTCTTTTACATTGCACAGGGATAGTGTTTAATTATATTGTGCTGCCTCTGACTATCTCCTCTTTTCTCACACACACTAAAACAAGTACTGGAACTTCATTTTGTTTGTGAACTTTAGTTTTCATGAAAGGGAGAGATACGGGATTTGACAACCATAAAATACAGAATCAAAACTCTCCGCAAACTCAAATTGGACGGTGGTATTTAATAAAATCCCCTGGATTTAATATTTTTACATTTATTAAAATGTTTGTGTCATGTTTTGAAACTCTAAAGCAGCAAACAAATTATATAGGGCCAAATCTTGCACCCTTTTGCAGCCTAAATTCTCTTTTGGCCAAGTACTGATCCCACTAAAATCTGTGGGAGCTTTGTGATTAATTTAGAGTTTCAGCCCCTTGACATGAATAAGAATTGAGTATATAAATAGTATTGTTTTAATACATGAAAAAAAATAAGATCGCTACCAAGCCTAGCAATCTATTAAGAATATAAAATATTCACTGATTTTTATGTGCGCCTTTGTGTCTTGTATGGGTGGATGTCAGTATGTCTAGGGAACTTTTAGAACAGGCTCTAGTTTAACAAAAGTTTGTGCTTAAATCCCATTGATTTCATTAACAAAGTTGTAAAAATGTTTCCTGTAAACATGTGTGCCACATTAACTAAACGCCTCCTCATTGCTCCATGAGAGATTCGTTCCAGCATTAGGTCTGAGCACTCTGGTCCTAATTCAGTGAAACACTTATACTTAATGAGAAGCACATGCCTATCATTACTTCCATTTAACTTTGGGGTTTCAGCATGAAGCAGGTTTCAGGCGTATATTTCCACACTGCCAGTGTCACTGACAAGTGACACTTTTCAGCAAGACGGATGCCATCAGTACCACACCAACAGATGACAACTGTAAATTATATACTGGACTTCAGTGGATATTTTGGGTTAATGGAAATGCAGTACTGGGCCAGCTATATCAAAATATATATCCTTTTATTACTGAAAAGTGTTTCTTATGTTGCTCTCTTTCAGACACCTGGAGTGAGCCAAATAGGTTTTCTTTCAAAGGCCAGTTCTAAGGTGGGGGTGTTTTTTATGGCAATTGGCAAAACTTACCACAAAGTTATGTCGAAACATCTCATTCCTTCTAGACTGCATTACTCACATTTGTTCCCCCTTTTCAACCTGAGCTTTCCTTCAGTAATAATGTATAGTTCCCAACTTTGCTGGTCTTGTTTATACTTCCTTTTGTTCACTGTTAATTACAACAGTACACATAGGCAATGCACATGGAACATGAGGGGATCACGTGCCCCAGATTTTAATTGCTGAAGCTGAGTGTCCTCAGTCTGCCCCTGCTGGGCACAGGTCACCTTTGACAATCTGTTCCCTTCATTTTTACCATTTGGAAAAACTACACACTTTTTGCAATGCTTATTTTAGCTCATGTCTGTTGTCTTGCATTTCCACCTTTTGCTAATGCCTAGCAATTGCTTCTTTTATATCAGATCACCTCATTATTCCAGGGTCAGAAATTTCAGCTATCACGCACTTTTCAACAGGGTAATTCCACGGGTTTTGCAGAGTACTTGGAGACTGCTCTTACCTGTTGTGGGTACCATTAAAAGCAACTAAACATCAAGGTCCTGAAATTAAGAAACCCCTCAAAACACATTCACAGGAAAATGTCTAATGAAATTTTTGCATGTAATGATTCACTAAAAAAAACCCCAAACCCTTAACTTTTAATTGAAACCCATTTTTAACTAAGATTTGATTCGTTGATATTAAAGAATCATCATGTTTTTCTTAATTACCCCACCTCTGTCCCCCTGCAGTAGGCTAAAGGGGTATGATATACACATACTGAATATGATACTGAAATGGTAAGATTAAGAGCTTTCTTATATTTTAAGACTTGTCATTATGAATAGTGAATGAATTTAGATGATGTGATGCTTTGAACAAGAAATGGCTTCCTGACATGAGTATGGTTTTTACCAATTCTTCTTGTACATAGAAATTCCTGATCTGCTTGAAATGATGTTGCTGGCAACACAAAGGTAACCTGTTGTGCTGCAAATTTTGAGGTGAGAATACACAAACTTGGAACAATAAAAAACATCTGACTGGGCTGGGGGTAGGGATAGCTCAGTGGTTTGAGCATTGCCTTGGTAAACCCAGGCTTGTGAGTTAAATCCTTGAGGGGGCTATCTGGGGCAAACCTGCCAGGGCTGGTACTTGGTCCTACTGCAAGGGCAGGGGACTGGACTTGATGACTTCTCAAGGTCCCTTCCAGTTCTAGGAGATAGATGTATCTTCATATATTATAAAACACAGCATCAGGATTACCCAAATTATGACAAACTGAATAAACAGCAAAAAAGAGACAAGGGCTGGGTAAATTGAAGCTTGCACATGTGGAATATCAATGTTTTAAATAAAAAATGTAACCTGTGTGTATTGAAAATGAACTAGAGGCAAGTTAACATGGAATGTGGAAATAGGGTTGCCAGGTGTCCGGTACTCTACCGGACAGTCCGGTATGTGCACTCTTTGTCCAGTAAAAAAAAATCAGAGAATACCAGACATGTGCAATGGACAGGGGGAGCGGCTGGAAGGCGGGGCCTCAATCGGCATAGGAGCCTGTCATTGCGCAGAAGCCTGGCTGGGGTAGGGGTAGTGGCTGGGACTCCCCCACCCCCATCAGGCTTCTGCACAATCACAGGCTCCCAGTGCCAATCACGGCCCAGCCGCACAGCTGGGACTCTCAGGCTGGGAGGCGGAGCCACGATTGCTGGTCTGGGCCCATTTGGTTTTTTGTTTTTTTTCTTGCTTGACAAAAATGTTTAGCCTGCATTGGGTTTGTTTGTTTGTTTGTTTGTTTGTTTGTTTGTTTTTCTTGACCAAAATTCCGTGTGTCCGGTATTTTTGGGAGGACCATCGAATCATAGAATACTAGAACTAGAAGGGACCTTGAGAGGTCATCGAGTCCAGCCCCCTGCCCTCATGGCAGGACCAAATACTGTCTAGACCATCCCTGATAGACATTTATCTAACCTACTCTTAAATATCTCCGGAGATGGGGATTCCACAACCTCCCAAGGCAATTTATTCCAGTGTTTGACTACCCTGACAATTAGGAACTTTTTCCTAATGTCCAACCTAAACCTCCCTTGCTGCAGTTTAAGCCCATTGCTTCTTGTTCTATCCTCAGAGGCCAAGATGAACAAGTTTTCTCCCTCCTCCTTGCAACACCCTTTTAGATACCTGAAAACTGCTATCATGTCCCCCCTCAATCTTCTCTTTTCTAAACTAAACACACCTAATTACTTCAGCCTTCCTTCATTGGTCATGTTCTTTAGACATTTAATCATTCATGTTGCTCTTCTCTGGACCTTCTCCAATTTCTCCACATCTTCCTTGAGATGTGGTGCCCAGAACTTGGACACAATACTCCAACTGAGGCCTAATCAGCGCAGAATAGAGCGGATGAATGACTTCTCGTGTCTTGCTCACAACACACCTGTTAATGCATCCCAGAATCATGTTTGCTTTTTTTGCAACAGCATCATACTGCTGACTCATATTCAGCTTGTGGTCCACTATAAGCCCTACATCCCTTTCTGCCTTACTCCTTCCTAGACAGTCGCTTCCCATTCTGTATGTGTGAAATTGATTGTTCCTTCCTAAGTGGAGCACTTTGCATTTGTCTTTATTAAAATTCATCCTGTTTACCTCAGACTATTTCTCCAATTTGTCCAGATCATTTTGAATTATGACCCTATCCTCCACATTAGTCACAACCCCTCCCAGCTTGGTATCATCTGCAAACTTAATAAGCGTACGTTCTATGCCGATATCTAAATTGTTGATGTAGATATTGGACATCTGGCAACCCTTGTGGAAATGGTCAAAAGACTCAGGTAAGCAAGGCCCCAATCAGAGAAACAGCGGACCGGCAACAGAAGGAATGGGACTGAAACCCCAGACCAGGAGCTCAGAGGAGGCAACAATAGAATGTGAAAGAATTTTCCAGAGGACTGAAATGTGGTGACTTGGTCCCCTACCTATTACATCTTGTTTGGTGGCAGTGTCTGTATAATTCTTGTTAAGATACTATGTGATTCTTTCTGAAATCATATAAACTAGACAGAAATTGGGGGGCCTTATGAGTCTTTTTCCTCCCTCTGCTCCACCCTGGGCCTGCTGACAGTGGGTCAATAGTGCTCTGGGGCCTGGCAATTGGAAAGGTCCCGGAACCAGTGACCGCTGAAGCCGCTTCTGCATCAGGAGCAGCAGCTGGAGCCCCGGGTCTTTTATATCACTGCTGCAGCCCCATCCGATATGCTGTGGGTGGCTCTGAGGCAGGGAGGGAGGAGGTGCTGTGCTTTCCAAGTGGTGCTGAGGACAGGCTGCCCCATCCCCGCCCCTTCCACCTAAGGCCCCACCCCTTCTGGGAGCACGGAGCCACCCCTCCCCCGCTTTTCCCAGGAGTCCAGCAAGTCTGTTGGCCTCCCTATGATCTTTTAGCATTATTTTTTTTAGCTTCCCTTTGTATGTATAATGTGAATTAGTTGCTGGTGAGACTAGGAGCGTGCAGAAAGTTCTTCCTCCTGAAAAGCAATTAGTATGAAAGTGTAGGTGATAAACTACTTTGAGATTAGATCGATAGTAATGATTTCAGCTGGTGGATTATTGCTCAAGAGTCCTTGCCAATGGCTTGAATAAAAAGTGTGACTTTGCCTAAAAAAGCACCACGGATACTATTAGTCTCCTTCCCACAAATACTGGTGTAATGTTTTTGCTATTGTCAGAAAGGGAGTCTTAGAAATATTTCTACAAACTTGATTTGACTCACAGGACACTCTTAAAGTCTTTTTGATTTTGTTGCTTGTTTCTCAAGTTTTGATTTATGAAAGCATTTCAACATGTGGTGAAATCCATCTGTGTTCAGGAAAACACTTAAGCCTGGGCTTAGTTGTAAATATTTGCTTACATGCTTTCCTGAATCCAGACTTGGAGCCTTAAGCTGAACATGCATAAGACTGCAGGATTGCATCATGGTAGGTTGTACCCCCGCATCAGAATGGAATGCTCCATCAAAATGTGTAATAACACAACTGTGATTGAAGGAAAGGGAGATGTCATTTGTTTTCATAGCAGAAAACTCTCTTTGGGAAGATTACGTAGCCAGGTGGTCAGATGGCAGTTGGAAGACCTGACGTCAGGGTGGTGTTCCTACTCTCTGTGACTTAGGGCAAGATACCTAGCATTTCTGTGCCAAATTTACTGCTAGAACTAGTAGACACCATTCCAGCCAACTCTTATTGTCCTGATTCATCCAAGCAGTGAATCTAACTCATTTCACCCATTTGTAAAATGAGTAGAAGACTCATGAGAATTAATTCATATTTGGAACACACTGAGATGTTTGGAATAAGGGGAATATGCCATTAGAGTATTAGCAGTTTGCAATGTTATTTTTAAATCTTCCAAGTGAAATGAGTGAGAGAAATGCCTTTTCTCTTTAGTACTTTAAAAAGTAAATGAATGGAATTGGACCGACATATATCATTAATACATGTATCTTGCTTATAATTTTCCTTGCTATATGTGGATGCTACAAAGCAACTATAATGCATGACCTCTCATGATGTTAGGATATCACGAGTACCTCTTTCTCCTAGACATGCAGTTCTAACATAATCCACTGTCCTAAACACCCATGTACACTTACAAGAGAGAGCATCATTTTATATCCTAGGCTTCAACATGAGATACACAACTACAGCTCTTTCTTGATCTGCAAAGTCTCAAAGAAAATTGAAAAACAACAGTCAACAGCTTGTACCAATACTTGGGAATTATTTTGAAAGGAAGTTATTATAGAACTATGTGTTCCTTGCTTTGACTGAACTTTCCAAAGCAGTATTACAAAATACAAATCATTATTTCCATGATGAGAAAATGCTCCTTGCTCCAAAATTGCCTTTGTAGAATTTGAGTTTAGGGGTGAATGTTTAGATGGAGTGGTTTAAAGGTACAAATGACAGATGGAAGCTGAAATCCCAGTGGTTTTCCATGGGAGAGGCACCGAACTGCCTTTTGTATCTTTTGAAAATGTTTTTCCACCAGTCCAAACTCTGCTACTGTCCCTAACACAAGAATAGATATTAACATAAGAACTAAGGATCACCAAATTAAATTAATAGGTAACAGGTCTAAAACAAAGAAAAGGAACTTCTTCACACAATGCACAGTCAACCTGTGGAACTCCTTGCAAGAGGCAAGACAATACCAAGGTTCAAAAAACAGGTAAATAAATTCATGGAGAATAGGTCCATCAATGGCTATTAACCAGGATGGGCAGGAATGGTGTCCCTAGCCTCTGTCAGAAGCTGGGAATGAGTGACAGTAGATGGATCACTTGATGATTACCTGTTCTGTTCATTCCCTCTGGGACATCCTTTTGGAAGATAGGATACTGGGCTAGATGGACCTTTGGTCTGACCCAGTTTGGCTGTTATGTTTCTGGAGGCTGCTGATGACTTCCTGAGAATCTCTGGTGTTCTTCAGCATTGAAAACTGTTAGCAGGGAAAACTTTTATTTTGGTGGAGCTAGCCACTTTATGGTCCACAAACATAATTTGATTTTTACTTAGACACCAGTGATCTTCAGTCAAGTGGTTTTGGGATCATCTGCTTGTTCTACAGTGCACAGACACAAAACATGGCTATGATTGCATTTGAAATTTCACATCTATATTGGCGTTTGGAACTATAGAGATCAGTTAGGTGTATAAATGGCAAAGACTTTAAAAATGTTGACCAAAATAAATTAAATTGAAAAATTTCAATTTATTTTGAAGTCTTTGGCTTTCACCCGCACTCTAATAACAACGTTGGTATGAGCCTAACTGTGCTGTGCAGTGTAGGGGGTGCTGCTTCACTCTCTGAAAAGTTGGGAGGGCAAGCAAAATTGTGATGGCACTAACTTTAATAGCTTCTGTATCCCATCGTCTTATTCATAAGGAGGACTGACGGTGGCCATTTTCCCTTTTCTGTATGTTTTGGAAGACTATACTCTCTCAAAACTCCTCCTAGTTGTGTGCCTTCTTTTCCCTGTCTTCCACGAAAATGAAGTGTGCAATTTTTAAACCTTGCCTAGTTTAAAACATTTTTTTCAAACATTCCCTGTGAAGCAGCAGGGGCAGTTCTTGCTAGATAATACATTTAATGTACTTCTCAAAATGTTGCAACTTTGCTGCATCCTCATGGCGCCCCTGCTTTATGAAGATGGTCTTGTTAGCAGTGTGAGTACCACTGGGGCTGACAGCCACTGCAGGTCCCAGGGCAAGTGTGAGGGGGGTCAGCTCCACACCGGAAGGAGCAAGAGAAGTCACACTATAATGCCACCCAGACCATGGCATGCACCTCTCCCTATCCTCAGAGCCAGAAGAGTGGTGCTCCCGCGTCAGTTCAAAGAGGCCAGAGCTCTGCTGTTGCTGCAATAGCAGTGGTGACCGAGAACTCAGGGCCCCTTTGAAGCTCCTGGCCACGGGGCAATTGCCCCATTTGCACTCCCCCCTCCTAGTCGGCGGACCTAGTGAGTATCATGGGCTGTAAAGACTGGATTTTATGATTTTGGGCAAAATGTATCCTTTGACCTTCAGCTACTTTTTCCCCAGAAAGAATGGTCCTCGTGTTCTCAGTGCTGCAAATGAGAAGGCCTTGTGGTTTATTGGCAAAACATGTCTCTTGCTTTGTGGTAACAAACAGTGAAATTCCCATTCACGAAATGCCATCGAGCTGGTCCTCTGTTGCCTTGCCCCTAGTGTGGTCATAATATAGGTGTAAAATTCTATCATTCCAGTTCAAAAGCATTTTGTACCTTTTGTAAGTTTATTCTGCTCTCTAGACTAGACTAGCTGCACTGCAAAAGAAGACTAGATGCAAGAGTTTGTTTTATTTTCTAGAGACTAGCAACATTTTTTTATTTCTCTGGCCTGTTGGGACCTCCACATCAGTTTGTATCTTATATTTCTTTCTCAGAACCTTCCCAGAGCTGATTCATGGAGAGCAGCTGCATGCACATAACTAATTGACCCTGTATCTCAAGTGGTAGAAGTCTGTGCGGAAGGTTGTGCTTCCAACCCCATGGAGGGAGTTCTGATGCTTTCATACCACTTGGTAGTTGGAGCATCATTGAGCAGTGTGATAGGATGACAGTATAATCCCAAATGAAATGGCACAAACTGCTATTAAAAATAAGCCATCTACTGCCAGTCAGGAGTGGGATACTGTATTCAGTGACTAAAGAGTACTCGTGAAGGAGGATTTGCAACACTGAACTGTAAGCTTTTATTTTTGTATGTTGTCTGGTGTCATAAAGACAGCCATACTGGGTCAGGCCAAAGATCAGTCTAGCCCAGTATCCTGTCTTCTGGCAGTGGCCAAGGTGAGATGCCCCAGAGGGAATGAACAGAACAGGTGATCAAGTGATCTATCCCCTGTTGCCCATTCCCAGCTTCTGACAAACAAAGTCTAGGGACACCGTTCCTGCACATCCTGTCTAATAGCCAGTGATGGCTCTATCGTCCATTTATGTAGCTCTTTTTTGAACCCCTGTTAAGGTCCTGGCCTTCGCAGCATCCTCTGGCAAGGAGTTCCATAGGTTGACTATGCATTATGTCAAGAGGAGATTATCTTATTGTTCATTCTGAATCTATGTTGATTGTATTTGTATATCGTAAAATCTTACAAAGAAAAGGATCATCCCCCTTCTTCCCATACTCCAAAAACTGTATAGAATTTTACAGGGATTAAGATAATGGGATTTTGTAGAAGGGCTCTTAAAAACTATAGGGTTTATTTGAGAATAAGATCACTGCTGCAGAAGTGTATGGGATGGTTCAAAGAAACCAATAGAAAGGTTGTCATTTTTTATTTAAATTCTACAGGACTTTTCTCTGTGGGCTAAAAGTAGCATATAAAATATTGTAAGAAAACATAAAAAGAAGCAAGTTAAACAATATAAGTAATTATCTCAAGTAATTCCTAGGACCAAAGCAAAATAGGAACTTGAAGCTACCATATTAGTTGTAGTTAAAGTCATTTCTGAAGTGATGGCTTATTCACAGAAGACTGATATGTTTTTAATGTTTCCTTGTAAAACATATTTTACCGTGACATCTTATAAATATTAGAACAAAGGCTTTGCAGAACAAACAGATTTGAAACTGTTGAAATATACAACAATTCATTTCATGTATCAGTCATTCAATACATTATTAACGTCCTCATGACCAGTAGGTGCATTGCAATCTTACAGCACTAGGAATAAAACTCAAACTATTCCCATGCTGGAAAACTATATCTGCAACATGTATATTTTACATTATTTTAATGCACCAGAAATCAACATGTCTATATCCCAAAGCACTGTGGTAAAATTTTCCTGCATGGTTGCGGAATGTTCTCAGCTCTTTTCTATTTTGCCATCTTTATTTGGTTTGGGGTATTTTTAGGGGTCCAGAAAATGCTTGGCATCATAAAGCATCAGGCCAATAATTTTTCTCTTGAAAAGCAGAAATCTACCAACAAATGAAAACTAGCAATATGTACCATAGTCTTGTTTAATATTCCTTTACACAGGGCATGGAGCAAAGGGAATGACCATGTTGCACTTTAATAACTCACATTTTTATAGGATTAAATTGGCATCCAAACCAAAGTTTTACAGCCCACAAGCCCAGCATGTACAGAACCTCTGATTCCTTTGATGAATTGCACTCTGTACGAAGGCCAGACTCATAGCGATGGCTCTTATGAAGGCCAGCAAGGATTACAGGTTGATTTAAAGGACTTTTCCTACTAGTTGCACTCTGATGTTGAGTGGCTACATTATATTGGCCCTGCCGAATGTGGGATCCTTCCAGATTGATTAAATCTGCCCAGCAGGCATGTAGCATAAGCTATTTTACAGGTGGTGGGAGTGATTCTCCATTGCCTTGTGTAATTATTGCCTCTTTGCAAAGGGGGTGTAAAGTGGATTACAATATTCTCATTTGGCATCTCTTTTTATGTGCACTTGGCATTTTTCTTGCAGGGGCATATATGACCACATAAGGTGCAAGTCAATCAAGAATCAGGCTCAATATCCATAAAAATCTTTATTCACAAAAGACCGTGATCTGTAACAACCAGTTCCACAAGGCGTGGTCATTTTCCTGTGTGGTATTGCTTACCTTCAACTTCCTTTGTAATCAATGGACATTGGCAGATCACAACCTCTCCTTTGGGGCCTCTGATTGGTAAATGGTGCCCCCTGGACTAGCTATAAACTAATCATTGGGAACATCAGCTATTCAAACTTCCTGATGGGTCATTTCAGTCACATGGTGTTGTGTCAGTTCCTTCATGAAATAAAAATTGGACCAGTGACCAAGCAAATCAGAGGCTATGTGAGTATGTGCAAAGAGGCATTCTTTAGGGAGACAGAGCAGGAGATAAATATGCTTTAATTTAGGACATTCTAAAGCTTGTGGGATTGTGGCAAATTTCCACTTAGTCATAACTAATGAAGTACAAAACTGAACACTTCTCTCAGCACAAAAATAGCATTTTGAGACAAAACCACAATTTTCTATTAATTGTTTCTATCAATGGGAAACAAATGCTTTACCTTGGTAACTGTACCATCTTAGTGACTTCTCTAAAGAAGCACAGTATGGCTTGTAATAAGCAACTATAATTGGTTGTCTCCATGCTGTGTCTCTGCTGCTCATAAGAAATTAGTATTGGGTAGCTGGGTAGCAGTGCTTGGGAACTCCGGAGTTGAGTGTGAGGTCAATTCATTGCAGTTATGAAAGGCATATGAGTTGTTCTGGGAAGCTGACAAATGTGTTAATTTTAGCAGCAAAGGTTCTTAGAGCTTTGGATGGGTTAATCTTTTATTACACTCCATATATATTTAAATAATTACATCTCATTTTAAGACATCAGTAACTCTTGATCCTAAATCTCATTACTTTGTGGGGTTTTTTTTTTTACCACAGCTCTTCATTTGTAAGACATGATGTTTCTTGCCAGATACTTTGATTAATTACCAACAAGTTAATTACTGTCCCATCATGATTTACTATGGCATCTAGTTCTTATTTCTAGTTGAGCTAGTCCCAGAATGACAATTAAAAAAAAAGTTCCAAACTGGATATGAGAGAGAAGAAATCCAGTGGAAATTGCAGCAAACCTTAGTAAATTTACTTCCAAATGGAAAGCCTTCATATACAATTATCCAACAAAATCGTTTCATTTCTTCTATATTACAGTGTGGATAATTGAGACTACTCTGACCAGACTACCAATTGATACAAATGCACTGATACTATGTCCCCCCATCTCACCACTTATACGTCTGGTATCTAGCTGTTGCATCTTGTCATAATCTCATTGTGATCTGCCTGATACAGGGACTGTCTTTCTGTTACTTGTTTTAACAGTGCACAAAGGGGCCTTGATATCTAAGTGGGGTCCTCTAAGCATAACACCAATCTAATATATAAAGGAGAATGTTTGTGCTCTAATAACTTGGACGCTATAAGACCTACTGCAACCAGACTTTCCATGGGATAACCTTTCCTCCAGGAGAAGGTTTTAAGGTACTGTGGGAGGGAAGAGATGACAGACCAACGCCTTTCCCCAGGGCTGCATGGAGCTTGGCAGTGCGGGGAGAAGTGGCTTCCCTGCCATTGCTGGAAGCATATGGGAGGCCCCTCTTCAATAGTGCGATTGGCTCGGGGCCCAGTGGCCGACCAATGGGCAGGTTGCTGCGGGGGCTTACTCTAGGCAGTGGGGGCGGGGCTGGTGTTACTGCTCAGCTGCCACTTTAAAAAAATAGTCCGGAGGGAAGCGCATCGGGGACTCAGAGGTGGGGGGGGGAGGGAATGAATGGGGGGGCTGGTCCAGGGAGGCTGGACCATTGAGGACAAGTGGGGGGTAGGGTAGAATTGGGGGGGCTGGATCATTGGGGGGGTGGGCTGGTCCAGAGGGGCTGGACCATTGGAAGCGAGTGGAGGGAGGGTAGGATTGGAGAGGGTGGGGCTGGACCATTGGGGAGGAGTGTGGTGGGGAAGGCAGGCTTGGGGGGGTGGGGCTGGGCCATTGGGGAGGCGAGTGGGAGGGAGGGCAGGATTGAGGGGGCTGGACCATTGGGAGCAAGTGGGGAGAGGGCAGGATTGGGGGTGGGGCTGGACTGTTGTGGGTGAGTGGGGGGAGGGCAGGATTATAGGGGGGTGGGGCTGGACCGTTGGGGGCAAATGGCGGGGAGAAGGATTGTAGGAGGATGAAGGAAGTGTGGCTGGACAATCCTGCAGGGAGTGAGTGAGAAATGAAGCCCATGGCGGGGTGGGGGGTGTCTCCTTTGAGGGGCACTGGCCGAAGGGGCAGCACTGAATGATGCTGGGTGGGCGAGAAATTAATCCAAGGCAGGCGGGGGGAACCCTCAAGTCTGGGCACTGGTCCTGGGTTTGATACTGGATAATCCTGGGGGAAGGGGGCGAGAGATGCAGTCCATGGGAGGGGCAGCTGCTCATACTGGCATCTGCGGTGTGCCTGGAGGCTGTCAGGACCAGCTTCTGTTTTTCTAAATGTTGTTCCTCTGGTTTCCCAGGCAACGCCGGATAAGTCTAGCTAGTGTATAATATAAGAAATACCAGATTGTTGGTGGCTAAATTTCAAGCAATGCATTATTTTTCATATCACAAGTATTTCCTGAAATTCTGACTATATTACATTTTACCTGTTACTTCCATTTTTGTGTGTGCAATAGGGCCGTATCTTTCTGTAGGTCTACTTCTAATCTCATGCCGACATTAGGCAGGTGCAACTGCTGTCTTCGGGGCAGTTATTCCTCATTTATACCAGTGAAAGTGAAATCAAAATTAGACTTTGTCATCAATAGAGTGACAGCGTAACAAATCTAGAAAATGTGCAGGCAGGGAAGTCTTTCCTCTTTCAGCATCAAAATTTTGAAATTTAGACAATGTTGACTATGAAAACTCTTTGGAGATGAGAAGGGATGGCTTATTCACTCAAAGTTTCTTGAATTTTTAAGGTGTAATATTAAGCATAGGCTGGAGTTGATATTCTTAATATTGACCTTGAAATACTGGGTCAAAAAAAAGAGGTGGGAACTTACTTGACTTCAGATGAGACATGAGGACACATATGCACACATCCGTCTTTTAAGTGCCGAATGTCTCTGATCCTTTTTTTTTTCCCGTTGATTTGCTATACATGCTAACATTTGCAGAGAAAACATTTGCACAGAGCTTGGAACAACATATACACATTTTCAATCTAAAGAAGGAAACTTGGATCTCATTAATTACTCTAATAATAAAGTCAATTGGAGAAGTGTGTCTTGTTAGCTATCTTCTAGGGTTTGACTTAATAGCTCATTACTTGTAAGCAAACAGTCTGCTGTCACTTATAGTGCCCTGTAAAACACTTGAGTGTGATGGCATAGCACAAGCAAGAACAAATTATCGTAGTGTGCATTCGTACTTTTCCTTTTCAGTTTACCTACCGTTGTAGAAATCATGGTTTCTCTTTAAGAGGGAATTATATTTTGCCTTGGCCCAGTGGCAGTGCTTGGATGCCCCATGCTCTTCTTTGCCTGTCCTCTTCTCATGCTCTCTTTGTGGGATAATCACTGGCTAAAAGTGCTGGTGGGTGGATAGCTTCTAAACAGCCATCTCTGACTGGCTGACCGTCCCTATTCTCCAGATTTGCTCCATGCCTCTCCAAGCACTGTATAATCATGGTGCAGGAAGAGGGGATTTTAGCAGAGTGAAGTGCAGCAGACTCACCCGACCGGCCTCTGTGAAGTAGAAGGAAGTGTATATGGAGGAGAAACGTTTCCTTTCCAGGCACCCAGGTGGAGATATTTGGCTTTTTGAGTGGTTGTTGAGGAATGTTTAGTGAGCAAAAGGCATGTTGGGACGCCCTGATGATACTTGGGCTACATCTAGACTGCAAGCCTCTTTTGAAAAAGAGCATCTAGACTACAATCAGCACTTTTGAAAAAGCAAGCCGCATTACATAGCGCCTTTTTTCGAAGAGCACTTTCGAAAAAAGGCCTTTTTTTGAAAAAAAAAAAAAAATCAAACCCTGTAGTCTAGACACACCCTTGGTCAACTACATAATTGCTTGATGAAGCACCTGGATGTTGTTCAATCTCCTTTGACAACTGCCTTGGTCCAAGTGGCTTGTCTGAATGTTTTTCAGTACATCCAAGTCAGGTTCTTTCCTCTTTTCTGGTATGTCTGGTGCCCACTGTGGGAGATGTCATTAGGTTTGTGTTAGGATAGTTTACAGGTAGCAGATTGCTGGTATGTCTTCCGTGTTTGTTGTTCATTCTCTAAAGTTGATGAGACATGATTTTCACCACTCTCCACAAGGCAGACTCATGATGGCTAGCTGGATGGGCTAAGGGAATGTAGAGAAAAGCCCTGCTGGGAATTAGGCCTCAATACTGTGAGTGCTGAACAAAGTATTCCCTTGTATAAGGCCCAGTGCCTTCCACAAGTATAGAAATGATGGAGATGAGGGAGAAGAATGGTATTATCTCCCTGTAATGTGGCCTGCAGCCTTGGTAAATGGCTTTCATCCATCAGTTAATGGTATGGTGACCTGCAGGTACGCAGCAGTAGGAATCCCGTTAACAGCCTGAATTGTTCATTTCATGTTATAATTAAGTTGAAATGCATTGGATAACTTGGCTTATTAATCTGCTCTTTGATTTCAGAGCAATGGGGAGGGAAAAAGGCCCATGGAAGTACTCCAGTATTCAACAGCAGTCATCCTAAAGAAATACTAAGGTAGGGTTCCCCGAGAATGCTGGAGAACTCTTCTTACATGGATAATTATTCTTTAAACTGAAAGGCTGATACCATAATAAAGATAATAGTTTATATGCTAGCCTAGTTTCATGCATTGCCTTTATGCTAAATGAGGCCTATTGTGTTAACACTGAACAAGTACTACAATTTTCCAGGTGGGCAAGTTTGATTAGCCTTATTACCATCTGCTTCTTTCTGCAGATATTTTACCGCTAAACAACATATTGTTAAAAGATAATAAAATATTGGTGTCTGACTTTGCATGCTGTTGGAAATAGGATTATTTGTCTTTATAAATTGTCTCTATGGTATGCATACAGTAATAAAGGTTTTGGTTTTGTTCAGCAGTCTAGCATATGCTGCTGTCCCAGATCCCAGAGAGCATCCCCTTCCAGCTACACACTAAAACTACTGTGAGTGGAATCCACACCCTTGTCACTTTGCATTTTGTGGGGTGTTCAGGGTCCTAGAGCCTGCATGGAGACCAGCCATTATTCCAAATCTTGAGGGCCGTAGGCACACTTCCAGGACACAGACCTTTCATCTGTAACTCCTCTTCCCCTTCCCTTCCTCCTTCGCCTAGAGTTGGAACCTGCTGTCCCACCCCCTATACCTTTTGGACGCAGCACTGACCTTTCAGACTTACCAGAACTTAGCGTCTCAGAGCACTTCTCCTCAAAAATGTGAAGCTTCTGGCTTGCAGTTTAACTCTTGTAGAGGCACTGAGTCGGGGGGCGGGTGTGTTGTTCCCCATTGACTTTTTCAAACCTTTTTTCACCTTATGCTCGAAAGCACAGGAGAGCATGGATCATGCAAAACAGTGACCACCAGATAGGTCCGGCCCCAGGTCAAGGCATCAGCTAACCTTTGTTGTTTTGCCACCAGCCATTGGAAACCCAACACAACCTGGAGGCAAACAGGCCATAGAGACGATAAAAGGCAACACATTCCAAGTCTTCAAACTGACACAGACACATGGTGTAAAATACGCTCACTCAGAATTACAGACACATTCCCAGGTCATTACAACCGCCTACCTAGATTGATCTGTTTAGACCCATTTATAGTTTTACTATAAAATGAAAACACCTCATGTTTTTACAGACATTTTGTTCGAGGTACTTTGTTATATCTTCCTTCCTCCCAAACATCTGTTTTGTCTGATTGCTTAATTGGTTTATTGTGAGTATGAGTTTGCTTTTTGCTCCAAAGGCAATGAGACTTGCGATTTTATGGGAGTATGTTCTACAGCTGCCAAGAAAACTGTGTTCCTTGGGTTAATCAGTTTGTCCTTTTCTGGAGGACTCTTCCATTGCTCTGGTAGAATGTAGCTGGTCTTGCATGAAGAGGGAGGTGGCAGGGGAGTATCCGTGTGTTTGTGTTCCTGAAATAAACTTGGAATTTGATTGTGTTTATAGGGAATTGCTACAGTGAAATGAATACAGAGGCTAGGTAGATCCTGGGACCAGCTCTAATCAGAAGAATCAATCTTTGGTGGTAATGGCGTGGAATAATGAGGCTAAGAGATTATGAATGATTGGATCATTTTGTCCAAAGCAGAGTGAGTCTGAGAATGGTGGAGGTGAAAGAGGGCATTCTGAGACCCTCTTATCATAGGAAAGAATTCCTAAGATCTGAAGGATGGATACAACCTTACTTTTTGCACAGAAAATGTCATTATGGGAGTGATGTTACGGGTAAGAAGAGTTTTTCAAAGTACATCCCTCTCCCAACCAGCAGCAGATTCCATTTGAACCAATGGTGAAGCTTCCCAGGCATTGATATAGCCAGGAGGTATTGGCATTTGTATGTAATGTTTAGAGAAACATTGAGTGGAGCACCATGATCTAGAGCAGGGGTGGGAAGAAGGGCCTTTGCAGGCTGGATCTGGCCCCCCAAGCAGATTGATCCAGCCCACAGAGGCCCTGCCGCTCCCCTGCCCCCAGGCCAATTAGGGCCTGGGAGTGGGGGAAGCGCACGACGTTTCCTTCATCCTGCCAGGAGCACATAGCACTTTCAAGTGCTGTGTGCTCCTGGCAGGGCGGGAGGAGACTTCATGTGCTCCCCTGCCCCCAAGCCCTGATTGGCCTGGGGGCGGGAGGAGTATGCGAAGCTTCCTCCACCCTGTCCCCACCTGTGAGGAGCATACGGCACTTAGTGGGCATGGGTGCTTAGTGGGAAGGGGAGGCAAAGGGGCTCCCTGACTCCAGACCAATGATGGTCTGTGGGTGGGGAAGCCTGGAAGCATCCTGACCCCATCTCTTCTGGTTTAGTTCCCGCCCTTTCCAGGGCAGCCTGGGGTCCCAGCCAAAAAATACCGCCCACAACTGATCTGGAGCTCAGTCTGCTGCACTATATCCTATGATGCTGTCATGTATGTATTTAACAGCATGTGATAGAGAGAATTATGCCTATGGGACTATTCAAGTGGAGACCTAACTGCACATCATGACCTATGCCTCTGGATTTGAGGCTAGAACTCCATGTCATTGCTGGATGCCTGATTGGTAGAGATTAGGCATATTAATAAGAGAGAGGTGGTATTGTAGGGTGACCTTTGTGAGCTTCTTCATGTGTTTTCTTAGGGTACATCTAACAGCATTGTCTACACAGCTATGATGTGCCGAGTGTGGGCACTCAGAGCACTCCAAGACAGGACTGCTTTGCTGTCCCTCATCGAGATAGACAAGCAAGCGGGGAACCCTGAGAACTGTCTGTCCTGGGTGGAGGATTGGGTCCCTTTAAGCACAGCCCTCAGCTAGCCTGAGGCAGCAACTCCACACTCTAAGTCCTAATCTGATGCCCTGCCGGCACTGCTTCCAGCCATCCTTAACCTCGGTTCAGGATCCACTCAATGTGGACATGCTCATTTGAATTAGCAAAACGCTAATTCAAATTAGTTTTTAGGTCTAGATGCACTAATTCGAATGAGTTTAGTTCAAATTAACTAATTCAAATTAAGTTAGTTCTAATTAGTGCTGTAGTGTAGACATACCCTTAGATGTTGTGGAGCTACTAACTATTTTACAGAATTCATGGGTTGAACCAAAGCTCTTGGGGTATGTTTACACTACCCTCCTAGTTCGAACTAGGAGGGTAATGTAGGCATACCGCACTTGCAAATGAAGCCCGGGATTTGAATTTCCCGGGCTTCATTTGCATAAGCGGGGAGCCGCCATTTTTAAATCCCCGCTGGTTCGAACCCCGTGTAGCGCGGCTACACGGGGCTCAAACTAGGTAGTTCGGACTAGGTTCCTATTCCGAACTACCAGTACACCTCCTATTCCGAACTACCGGTAGTTCGGAATAGGAATCCTAGTCCAAACTACCTAGTTCGAGCCCCGTGTAGCTGCGCTACACGGGGTTCGAACCAGCGGGGATTTAAAAATGGCGGCTCCCCGCTTATGCAAATGAAACCCGGGAAATTCAAATCCCGGGCTTCATTTGCAAGTGCGGTATGCCTACATTACCCCGCTAGTTCGAACTAGCGGGGTAGTGTAGACATACCCTTGGAAATTATGAAAGGTCTCTGTTGACTGCCATGGATGCTGGATCAGACTCTGAATGTTTTCCTGATTGTTACTTTTATTGCTAATACTGCCAATAAAGACAATGTATCAGGGTAATGCTGAATTTGAGGGGCCTTGGCATACAACTGGGGAGAGAAAGTTCAAACATTCTGATTCTTCGGCAAGATAAAAGGCACAAAGCGGGCTAGGTAAAAGAGCTCCCAAGAGGATATCTAATTATAATATCAATCTAATGGAAATGATCACATCGCCTTATGATTAGTAGAGAGGAAACAAGCTCTAAAAATGCCCTCTTTCTCAACATAAAACTTACACGGGCTAATAGTCATTCAACATGGGGTATGCAAATCTCATACTAGTTTGAAGGGGTTAAAAGACAATATTGAGGACAAGAAGCCCCTCTCCTCAGGGTTTGCCCAGCATGCTTCAGATTTAAAAGAAACTCCAAAGGGGCTGTGAACAGGAGGAGTCCTCTGGGAAATCAGATGGCGTGCGGACGCTGAGAGGGGACCACAGAGCATGTAAGGCCCCAGAGAGCACCTTCTCCAATTACCACCCACTTTGAGAACCAGTGGTCCTGCAGGGCCTGCTCCTTCAGACTGGCATCCTAGTGACTGTGTAGACTACAGGGAGCATTGCCCCACACTGAAGGAGCAAATAGATAGGAAGTAGCCCATGATGGCAAGTTCTCAATGGGGCAGTATCAGCAAATGTTACTTCTCACAGGGACCAGGTCTGGGTGAGGGAGGGCCTGGGTTCCTTTACCAACTCCCACTTCAGGACAAAGGCCCAAATGTAGAGGCAGGGGAGAAACAGGCCTGGCTTGTGGTCAGGCTTCACTACCACCTGTCCATGAGAGACAAAGAGGGTGCAGGTCTGGTGTGCCAACCACTTGGCCTTCTGAGCACCCTACCACATCGTCCTTTTACCTTCCTTGAAAATGTGTTGTTTCCTTTCTTGTGCTTTATGAATATCATTGCTATGATTATGTCTATGATTTTGCTCCCTGAATTAGCATCCAAATCTGATTTATTCTTGATAATAAATAGTTAGAGCCATGATGAAGGTATCCAGTAGGGCTTCATTACATTCACTGACAATTTGTTTGAAAGCCTCATGAAATGTGTCCTTCTTTCCAGGCAGAGCTGATGTGGTTCCCTGCAACATATCTCTGTGCTTTTAAATCCACGGGGGAAATTATATTTTAAATTACTTAAGGGAAAAAAATGGCATGGCTTGACACCGAGGATTAACTGTTCCTACATAAGTTAATTTGTTTTAAAGATGTGATACGTTCTGGGTATTGATGTGGATAGTTTAGTTATTTAGCTTATACCTCATAGGCAAATTCACTCAACAGTATGCAGATATTTGGCTGGATGTTAATATTTAAGAAGTACTCATGATGAAACAAATGCTAAATTCATAATTGCTCTGATAATCTGGCATCTTTGAGGTGTGTGTGTTTCGGAGGGAAGGAACCACAGAAGCATAAAACGTCAGTGCCTGGAAAAGCAATCTTCATTTACAAAAGCAAACAAGTAAATAACCACATAAGGGGGACACAGTCTGTGACTTTATCCATCTGCTTTATACAAGTTAGTGAGACTTTTACATGTGATTCCAAAGAGACATGGGGCAATTTGGCATGTACTCATATTTGGCTTTTACTCATATAGTGTATTTACTCATATAGTTTATTCAATCACGTGTGAACCAAAACAAATATCTGTCTCCAATAGAACCATTTTATTAACCAGTACTCCATGGGATTTTGTTTCCAATTAGAGAAAACAAATGCATAATTTTACATGACGATTGACTTGCTCTTTAGTATAAAATAAGTATTTTTGTATTGATAACAAATGGTGTCATATCAAGGTGGTTGACACTCCCCTGGATTGCTATAAATGGCTTTTCACAGAGTTAGGCAGCTGCTGAGATAGACTCACACCACAGACTGTATTCATGATTGACCAATTTTGCCCAATTGGGAAGAACATCCTTTCAAAAAAAAACCTGCTGCTCAATGTAAATGTGTATAATATTTTAGTGAGTGAGAGACTTTTGCCACTTCTACTTGTTGGGGGGGCATAGTTTACATTGGAAAGGATAAGAGTAAGAGCCTCCTGCAAAATCAATATCACATTTCAGATCATCTTCTAATTTGAAGGGGGAGAGGTGGTATTTGGAGTTCTGGCTGAGTCGTTTCTCAAACAAGCACGTGCCTCAACAGCAGAATGAAAAGTGCCGTGGATTCTTCAGTTCTACTGCCACAGTAAGAGCTGTAGAATTTACCTGCCACAGGGAAGAGCCCCAGCAAAATAATTCTGTGGCTGTCATCTCTGCATGCCAGGGAGGCATGCTGGTCAGCCCTCCCATCGTTTTGTGTGAAATGAAGGAGGGTTTGGAGTAGTAATGACTGCGTGGCACTCGCTGCAAAAGGGCTGCCAGTTTCACCCGTCTCTTCAGAGGACTGAAGAAGGATATGGGATTGGTCCTGCCTTGGGCAGGGGGCTGGACTTGATGACCTCCTGAGGTCTCGTCCAGCTCTATGGTTCTATGATTATATACATGATTGGGCAACCCCCTTACCAAAGTCCAGAATGGAAGGGTGGGCTTGGAGGAGTGGCTTATAACTGGGGGCATGGGAATAGGAAATCTTATCATCTGAAGAGAGGTTGGGTGGCGGATACACATGCATTTGGGAACTTATACATCCTCCCAAGAGAAGAAAACTGGGGAGGGGGGGAAGTATTTTGAAAATATAACAATCTGTGAACTTTCTAAGCCCTATTTTTTGTGTCACCTAAACCCTTTCCCTTCCATCATACACAGTCACATCCTCTCCTAGCTCCTCTAGCTTCTCCCCTGTGGTCATCTGCAGCAGCAGCCCTTCATGAGAGTCTTAATGAGAGAGGATTCCTGTGTCCCTGACAAAGACCACTACATGGAATTAGGCTCCAGATAGTTTTGGGAGATGACTCGGTTCTCTTTTGGAACTGTTTGCAACAACACCTTAGTCATGGTTATTTTTTTTAACCTGAAATCTAAATAGAAAAACAGAAAATAGAAAATATTTTGCATAGTTAGCGTGTCCTTTGACTGAATACTATGCAAAGCCCAGTGCATAGGCTCCCCTTTGCTAGTTTTAGGAAGAACAAAAAGGAAATTGTTCAATCTTAAGAAAGAAATTCTTTCTCTGACTTCTTCCTAGTCAGAAGGTGTGTCTAAACTACATGGCTCCGTCAATGGAGCCATGTAGATTAGGCTGATCGGCAGAGGGAAATGAAGCCGCGATTTAAATAATCGCAGCTTCATTTAAATTTAAATGGCTGCCACGTTCTGCCGACCAGCTGATGATCAGCTGTTTGTCAGCAGATCAGGGCAGTCTGGATGCGCCATGGTCGACAAGGAAGCCTTTGTCGACCAGCGCAGGTATGCCTCGTGAAACCAGGTTTACCTGCGCCAGTCGACAAAGGCTTCTTTGTCGACCATGGCGCATCCAGACTGCCCCGATCTGCTGACAAACAGCTGATCATCAGCTGGTCGGCAGAGCATGGCAGCCATTTAAATTTAAATGAAGCCGCGATTATTTAAATCGCGGCTTCATTTCCCTCTGCCAATCAGCCTAATCTACATGGCTCCATCGACGGAGCCATGTAGTTTACACACCCAGATTGACAGTCTCTTTTCCTGTGTATAGAGAGCTCTCTCTTTTTCACTCACCTGACCTGATAATCAAGTTATATCGGGATGAGGTTACTCTGACACTTTCACAAGGAGTGTATTAACAAGGATTATCATCTGGAGGTAAAGCAATTTTTTTGTCTCCCACACAAGAACTGTAATCTTTTGTAAGAGCAGAGCAAGATTATGTCTTGAGGACCTAAACTATGTGTATCCAGTGTCCCATATTGTAAAAAAACCCAAAAGATTTGATTTTCATACAAAGGACATTAAGCGCATACACCCAAAAGCTTTATATCACATGAAACCAAGAGATTTAATATATATTTTACACCGTGAATAAAGAAAATATCATTTTCGTATGAATAAATGAAAAAAAGTTTTATTAACATTGTTAGGGAGACACTGTTTATGCAGACTATATGTAAAATAGATTTACTATATGTAAAATAGATTTACAAATCTTCTCTTTCCTATGTCCTTTATTTATCAACCAATTTACATAAAATTTGAAACGGAGTAAGTTTTTTTTCTTTTTTAGAAGCCCCTAATATTGTGAGGCCCTAGACCTTAGCTTAGTTATCTTATGCCTTTATCTGCCACTGTGTGGGATTTTCTCCCATCTTCCTGTCTTGAAGTTAAGCATTTCACAGGCTACTTTGATTTCCATCTTCCCAGATGCTCCTCAGAATGCATGGGTCTTGACTTGTAGACTTGCATGTCCATTGTTCTCAACTGTAGGAGTTCGAATACACCCTCTTTTTTAAATTCCTTGTCAGTTTGTTCTTACATTACATATGAACTGACAAATCCCTAATCCTGTGTGACAGTCTGCCTTGTCTATTTTTTAGTATTTTTCTTTGTACAGGTTGAACCTCTCTAGTCTGGCAACCTCAGAACTTGACCAGTGCTGAACCAAAGAATTTGCTGAACCACAGTTGGTCAATACTGTAATGAGTGGGTCTCTTCATTTTTATTGCACTGAGGCAAATAAATGGAAGGCTTGCCATGCTGCTTCATAATGTAAGAATATACTGATATATCCTATATAAGGTTACACTTAGCCAAAGCTTATCAGTTCTTTGCATAACAAAGTGTTAGTGTTGTTGTTACTGTATTGGCACAAGGAAATCAGTAAATTATATTAAAAAAAAGCTTATATTTAGCAGCATGACCAGCACTTCCACTGCTTGCTGTCTCTTAGAAGACATTTAGGAGTAATTTAGAGCTAAATAACAGCTTAGGACACTGAGAGCCAGGACTGGTGGCTGTAAACAAACTTTATGGGACCACGGGAAACTTGGGCCACACCTATGATAAGCAGCCAACCAACTAAATAAAATCACGTCAGACCACAGATGTTGCCAGACCAGAGAGTGCCTGATGAGAGAGGTTCAACCTGTATGTCAAAATTTTAATACATGAACTTACCTATCCTTGTCTAGCATAACATGCTTTAAGATCCTGTCTTCTATAGACAGAAGGAATGTCGCGTGACTTATTTTGTCATGTATAATTAGTTATGTATGTTCATTATCTCTGGCCATGCAGCAAACACAGATTATCTTTTCCAATCTCTCCTCACCCTATGTCCCTCACTTCTGTAGGGGCCCAGAAGTTTTCGTGCTACATTTGCTCTGGTGAGCTTCCACATGGCTGTGGTTTGGGAAAACTAACAGCATGTCTGTTCAATTCCTTCTATCTATTGGGTTTGAAGCACAGTGGGAGGCAACACGTCAGCTACAGCATGGTAGCTGTTTTAATAAAAAGATCACAGAAGGTGTGCTCTGGAAATGACAGAAATTATTAACAATGTTGTTACTTGCAGAGAACCACCTAGGAGAAGTTTCTTTAAGAACCTGCTTTTTAGAAGACTTATCCACCCATAGTCACATTTAATTTTTTCATTGTTTTCCCCTCTCTGTAGCAGACAATATTAATGGCTCTGATATTGCAATGATGAGACAGGGTTACAATTTAGAGGGTTTTTTGAGTGTTCGTTTCCTCATGGCTAGGTTTTATTGTTTTAAAACTTATTCTGAAGACTGATGTAACCATAGATTATCTTTCAAAGATTGTTTGATCCCATAAACAGAAAGCTCTAGCTTAAAACTGCAAATCAATTATTTAAATACTTGAAAGTTAAGTGGCAAGCTTATTTCTTATTGGTTTTGAATATAATAGCATTTGAATACTGTCAAGGAACCTAGAGATGAAGGGGAATGGATGGAGTAATTAACTGAAGAAAGGGGTATGGCAGTGGATTGAATCAACTTGTAGTGAATGTTGAAGGGAAATAGATCCAAAGGCCATTCACAAAAGCAATGTAAAGAAGTTTCAGTTACACTAGATGGATTTTAGGCTGCTGACACTACTTTTCCAGTCTTGGTGGGAATCTTCTTTGACTAATTAACTGTTACTGACACCTCTCCCACCCCAGTATGAAATCGAGTGAAGATTTGCAGGCTCATCTGAAGAAGTGGGGGTATGTCTACACTACCCTCCTAGTTCGAACTAGGAGGGTAATGTAGGCATACCGCACTTGCAAATGAAGCCCGGGATTTGAATTTCCCGGGCTTCATTTGCATAAGCGGGGAGCCGCCATTTTTAAAACCCCGCTGGTTCGAACCCCGTGCAGCGCAGCTACACGGGGCTCGAACTAGGTAGTTCGGAATAGGAATCCTAGTCCGAACTTACTAGTTCGAGCCCCGTGTAGCCGCGCTGCACGGGGTTCGAACCAGCGGGGTTTTAAAAATGGTGGCTCCCCGCTTATGCAAATGAAGCCCGGGAAATTCAAATCCCGGGCTTCATTTGCAAGTGCGGTATGCCTACATTACCCCGCTAGTTCGAACTAGCGGGGTAGTGTAGACATACCCTGGGTTTTGCCCACAAACAGTAATGATACCATCTACATTTTTGTTAGTCTCTGAAGGCACGTCTACACAGCACGGCAAAACTCAAATTAGGCTACGCAACTTCAGCCATGTCAATTGCATGGCAGAAGTCAAAATAGCTTAATTCGGCTTTTGGCACTCTCTACGCAGCAGGAAGCCAAAGAAAGAACACTCTTCCTTCAACTTCCCTTACGCCTTGTGAAATGAGGGCTGCAGGAATTGGTGTAATAAATTTTCTAGCTTGCTATTATTTTGAAATAATTATTTGCTTTGTAGATGCACTCTTTGTTATTTCGGAATAATTAACGTTATTAACCATTAGCTGCTGTGTAGACATGCCCTAAGATGTCACAGGACTATTCATTTTGAAGATAAATAGTCGCTTTGTAACACCTACAGGAATTGAAATTGTAAACTAGAATTTAAACAGGAATGTGATTGCTAGTTTGCTTCTAGTTGGTCGCACTTTCCTGTTATATAACCTCTTAACTAGTAAGATTTTTTTTCTCTGTAGTTAATAATAGAAATTAGTTTTTATTTAGTATGGTTCATTTCCTGTTCTGTTTTCCTTCCAGTCTGTTTCAAGAGCATAGAGGTTTTGATATTTTTTTAAGGTTTCATTTTATTAAAAGTGTGGCCTTGGTTGTATTTTTATTTGCAAAGTAAAAGTTTTGCTTTCCTCTATCTTATTTATTCACTTGACAATTTAAAAAATTACAGTTCTTATTCTTGTAGATTATTACCCTAGAGTTATGTAGTTTCCTATTGACATTTTGTGTTGCTTGGTTTCAAAACACCTGTCACTTTCCCAGCATTTGTTTCAGCGTGACAGGGTGGTGTGAGGTGTTTTTTGTTTGTTAGTTCTTTTTTGTTTTGCTTTGCTTTCCTTGTGGAATCATTTCAACTTTCTTGTTTTGATCAGAATAATTATTTTGTCTCTCTCTAAGCTGTTATGCATCTTTTGCTGAAATGAGTGTCATTAATAAACCCTACAAATAAATCTTAAGGGCTTACAAGGTATTATGGGTGATGTGGAAAAATTGTACCTTTTTTTTAGTCCAGGATCTTTTCTAGTTGTAGCAATTTAATTTCTGTCTTTAAAATATGCTACTTTTTGATGAGCATGAGTTTAATAAATTGGATAATATATTCTGGAATTGTTGGATTGTAAAATGAAATCTGAAGTATCGGTGTACACACCATGTCTAAGGGAATTGTGGGAATAATTAATAATTGTTGAGGAAATAGTTTTTTATTAAGTCAACTTCCACGGCAAATGGCTTATATACAAATCTGAACAAATAACTGACTTTTTGGTTTGATGGCCAAACTGAAAAATCAGAGGGAAGGAGGAAGAAGAATTAGTTTCAAAAACTGATATTTCCAGTCCCTGCCCCCCCCCCCCCCCAGCAAAAAACTGAAAAAACCTTATTGTTAAAGTCCAATGAATAGATATGTTCACAACAAAACTGTATGAATTTGACCTAAATTCATGAACAGTTTCAATCAACCTGAGAATGATATTTTGCTACATATAATATTAGCCAAAAAAATGTCAGTTCAGGTCTATATAACACTTTTTAAATACACAATAAAAGTACAAAGGACAAATAAATTAAATCCCCATGCAAAAAAATTCATCGCTGTGTGGATCTGCTATTTCTAGAATGGCACATCCCAAACCACCACACTGTCAAAAATGCTCCAGAATTCAAACATGTAGGAGACAGCTTTCTTGAGGGCTAGCCAAAGACCATGGAATGAACTCCCACAGAAATTAAGGACCATCATAAACTTCCTTGCCTTCTGCTCTGAGTGCAGGGTGCATTTCTTAAACCTGCCTGTTCTCAGGATATAGCAGTGTCTGTCTATAAATATTAAAGTCGAAAGCAAAACACTCCACTGCACATACTTCTCTCCCGGGAACAAAATGAGAGAACAAACATGTGACAGATGTTAGTCATGTTGTTTTATGCACTACTGGAGAATGCTTGAATACGATCAGTACTGCCAACTTTAAGAGACCAAAAATCATGAGCAGGACCCCACAAAATCAGAACATTTAAAATGATTATATTGTGGGTTTTTAGGTCAGTTTCTTGATTTCACCCCCCCCCCCTTTTTTTTGTTTCTATACTTCCCTTACCTGTCTCTTGGATGTGAGTATGTGACAATTAGTGTTGCCTGGTACTCCCCCACATCTGCTCAGAACCCACCATCAATAGAGTCCCCATCCGCTACCACTGCTTCTTAAGGTGCAGCTATACTGCACCGCTATTTCGAGATAACGAGTGTTATTTCGAAATAACAATGTGAACATCTACACAGCAATTCCTTAATTTCTAAATACATTCGAAATAACGGACAGCTTATACCGACTTCTGTAAACATCATTCCACAAAAATAACGCCTATTCCAAAATAGCTATTTCGAAATAAGGTGTGTGTAGATGCCCCACTGCTGCTATTTTGAAATAGCCCCTCACCAGGGCCATTCTAAGTTATTCCTCCCCTGTGCCTCCTGGGGTCTAAATCGAGATAGCACATTTACATTAGGGAAGCCTGCCTGGGACTAATTTTGAGGCTTCCCTGCAGTGTAGATGTGCTGTAATCCATTTAGCTTATTTTGAAATATCTGTGCAGTGTAGACGTGCCCTTGCTGTTCTTCTCTCTCCCTGAGCCAGGGAGGATAAGGGATGAAGTGGGGTCCCCCCTCCCACTTCTCAGACTGTCAGGGGAGCAGCTGCCTGGGGCTGACCGTCAGGCAGGATTTCTTAGTAAAATTAAGACTCACTGTTAGAACTCTCTAATGTCAGCGTGTTTTCCCCTCCTCCCCCCCCCCAGTTGATTCAGTTGCTGGGGTGTAGCCTCACCACAATGCCTCTAGTTAGTTGGGTGGCTTTGTTTTTCTATATATGTAAATTAACACTCATTATTTTTCAATGTAGTTTGGAATTAGCTGCCTGATGGCCACATCAGGATCCTTTTGTTTAGGGTGGGATAACTCCTGTTTTGCTAGCAACACCAGAAATAAAAATCTTGACATTTGAGCCTGTTCTGCTGAGATCATGAATGAGCCTTAATTTTATTCAGCAATTCTGACTCTCGCCATCAACCTGTGAAAGTCGGCATGTCTGTCCTATGGCGAGAGTGCAGCATAAGACTCTAGAAAGAATGCAGTAGATTAGGGAGAACGTCAGAATTCTAAGATTAAATCACATTGTCACCACGCTCAAAGGGTTATGGGATAAGTTGTGGGCAGGGATGGTATTGCTAGCCTCCATTTGCCTGGGAATGAAGGACAGGGAAAGGATCACTTGATTACGTGTTCTGACCATTCCCTCTGGGACACTCTCCAGAGTTGCTGATGAGAGAGGCAAAGGGGGCATTTGTCCTAGGGCCCAGCAATTTTAAAGGGCCAGGGTTCCAGGCCACCTCCACCGCAGCAGCTGCTGGAGTCCTGAGCCATTAAAATAGTCACTGGAGCCCCAGGAGGTGCTGAGGGCTAGCTGGGGGAAGCTAGGGTTCAGGGCCTAGTAAAGTCTGTTGCCAGCTCTGCCACTATCAGAAGACAAGATACTGGGCTAGATGGACATTTGGTCTGACTCACTATGGCCATTCTTAAGTTCTCACAGTTCTTATGTTCTAATCTGTTTCATTGGTCGGATGGAGTAACATCAGGTAGCACTGGTGTTAAATCAGCATTTGCATCTTTTACCTCTTATCTTCCTGCTAATATCTCAAATGCACTCAATCCCCAGTAGTCATTCATTGTTTTCACTGAACAATTGGTTAAGACTTTATTTTGAAAAGACTAATACATGGAATTTTTTCCTTGTGGCTTTTTTCCTTCAGGATAGATGCTTTAAGATTGTATTTTCAAAAATAACTAGATGCCTAAGAAGCAGCTAAGCAGTTTCTCTGGAGATATTTAAGAGCAGGTTAGACATCTATCAGGGATGGTCTAGCTCCAGTACTGGGTCCTGCCATGAGGGCAGGGGATTGGACTCGATGACCTCTCAAGGTACTTTCCAGTTCTAGTGCTCCATGATTCTATGATGTTAAGTACCTAAACTGCCTAGTGACTCTTGCAGGTAAATGCCTAGCTGATTTACATTAATGGCTAAGCAGTCTTGATGCTTAGCTGCCATTTGCATGTTCAGGCATTGTAGATTTGGCCCTTATCTGTTTATGTTTATTTTGGTAATTGCTCTAGACTTTAGGTGAAATCCTGGCCCTGCTAAAGCCAATGAGATTTTTGCCACGGACCTGAATAGGTCTGGATTTCACCCAATTGTTTTTGCCAGGGTTGCTAGTTTTATAAGCTGTTCTCTGAAATTCATTCAACTCCCATCTTGTATCTGAATGTGAGAATTCTAGTATCATTAAGGAACATTCTGAAGCATTTTTTTTAATCTATCGACAAGGCCATTGGTACTCTATGAACACGTACAGTACAGTCAGAGGGATTAAGTCAAACTTGGGTGGAATGTTCTGCTGTAATCCATTTTTTTCATGCAGAGGGATGGATTTGAGCAGAACACTCTAGCCAGACTGGATGTGGAGGAATTAGATGGAAATAAGAATTATAACTGTATTGCAGCTAATTGACAATGATACATTTAAACTATTTGTATATCTTCAACAATTTGGCTTGCCTTGCTCCAGAGCATGGAAATACCTCCAATGAGAGCATCTTCTTACACATGTAGACCATGAAGAACTTGGATTATTTTGGAGGAACCTTCCCAGATTTCCTTGGCCTTTAAAAAAAAATTTTGGGGGGGGGGGGGGGGAGATTTTGCTGAAGATTGATCGTTTGAGAGTTGCTTGGAATATAGATTTGCATACTCAACTATTTCTGACTCAGCTGAACACAATCGTATCTAATATCAAAAAGAGAGCTATAGACCAAAGACTGTGGCTTATTCACCAAAGAATAAATTTTTTGAATGTTCTGGTCTGGATGCAGGCTAACAGTAATGGGCTTCAGAAATGCTGTCCATTGCTGAAAAGGTGACTCCATTGGGGTTACCTTAGCTCCTGTGTTTTGGGGAGTGTATCAAGGGTTTCTAGTATGAGATGCTAAATGGGAGCCCTGGTCTCCTATTTAAGATTAATTCTTGGGAATTACCTGGTAACAAGGCAGCATGCTTCCAATATCAAGCTGTGGTAGCTAAAAAAATTAATCCCACAAAAATGGGAAAATTGATCCCCACCAAATAATGATGTGGCGGAGATCGCAAATAGCAAATGACTGGCATTCCACAGAAAGGGAATGCCTGAATTATTTAAAGCAATACAGGCTGCCTTTATTTAGAGGACTATGATTAATGTAGATCCTGAAAATAAATATGTCACTTTCCCTCCCTTCCTTTGTCCCAACCCTCTATTTGCTCAGCATGTCATGATGAATCTGGTATTTTGGTATAGTTATATTTGGAAAAATTACAGAAATTAATTGAGAAACTAAATAAAAAGGGGATCTGTTTTTCATCTTGAAAATTTAGAAAATCTCATGATACATTTAAATTTTATCATTGAAATGGCTATACATTTTTAATACCTGTAGAATTTTCAGTCTAAATGTAGATTTGAAAAAAAAATACAAAAAATATTTTTTTAAAGTCCTTCCTTTTAAAAGAAATGCCATTTTCCAGTGACCTTACTTAATTCTTCCCATGTATCCCAGCCCTAGTGGGGACTGAGTTTGAAAGGAACAAGAATGTAAAGTTCTGTTCAGAAAGAAATAATCGATCACTGGAAAAGTTTGATAGGAATCAATTAAATAGGAAGAAATTTTAGTTCATAAGAGTCTGTCACAGTCCTCTGAGTGTTCAGACACCTCTGCAGTGGTTAAAAACCCTTCCTGCTGTGGACCACAAACATTTTTAGACAGATCTTCCATAGGCTTCCAACTATTCCATTTCATGATTGTTGTTGCAGAACACCATTCCTTTTCTTTCTTCAATTTGTATGGTGACTAATTTAAAAATATGGACCTCTTCATTTTCCTTAAGAACTGTTTCACATATCTATACCTTTATAATACTTTGTTGCAGCAAGGGAGGTTTAGGTTGGACAATAGGAAAAACTTCCTAACAGTCAGGTGGTTAAACACTGGAATACATTTCCTATGGGGGCTGTAGAATCTCCATCGCTGGAAGTATTTCAAAGCAGGTTAGACAGACACCTGTCAGGGATATTCAACACGCGGCCGTGGGCCACATGCAGCTTGTGGCCTGTTTGGTTGCAATTCATGGTGCAGTTTGGGTTTACTCAGGGCTCAACATGTGGCCCACAGGTGGGATCCTTTGAACGTGGGCTCCACTGGGAACACGCTCCACAACAGCGAAGCTTCTTCCAGGCAGGATGATCACTGAAAGTCGTAAGCAGATGGGCTGGCTGGAACAGACAGGTACAGAGTATTGGTGTTTCTAGCCCACAGGGAAGAGGTGCCGGGCGTGCAGGGGCATTGTGGGAAGTGCTTTATATTCATGCCCGTCATTGTGAAAGAAGCTATTTGCATATATTTGCATATATATTTGCATGTATATGCAGCCACACTTAAGTTGCAGCCTTTGGTATACGCTGTGAATATCATTGTGGTCCTCAGGGCTTCCAAAGTTGAGTAGCTCTGATGCAGACTGTGCTTGATCCTGCCATGAGGACAGGGGACTGATCTGTTGAGGTGCCTTCCAGTTCTAGTATTCTATGATTCTGTGATGATCATTGGCCTTTTCCCATTATAGGCCTAACTTGATACACTGTTTTTGCTGGATAACATGACTCTTTTCCTGGCTTAAAGTAAGTGGAAGTGCTCTTTGAAGCAGCTCAATTACATTTTCAGTCTCTGATATTCCTCCTGCCCCACACTGAAGCCCCATCCAGTATTTTTTTCCAAGTTGCTGCTGCTTCTTTTTTCCAGGTCAACATCTCCCTTTTGTCAATGTTTTTCTTCTGCTACCATTTTCAATGTGATGTAATTTTTCAGCCATATGATCAACTGTGTGGCCATGTTTTTGAGTCTGTTCATGCTCTCAGCTGTTCTATATCACTCTGCACACAGGGCTGTCCTTAAGATTTATGGGGCCCTATGCAGTACTATTAAACTGGTGTCCCTATGCCCAATGGAAGCCGGGGAGGGAGGGATGGATGATTTTTTTTAGAGCTGTGATTTTATAATCTTCAGAAACAAACTAATGAAATATTTTTAAAACAAATTTTAAACTCAGGTTCTGTCGACTAACACAGTAAATTCAGAAATGGACAGAATATACCTGCAGTTGCAAATGCCTGTTAAATGGCTTCATTACCGCTTAAATGGCTGTTTCCTAGGTTTGATGTTCTGCTGATAGGTCTGGCAGGCTTTTTCACTTTTAAGTCAACGAGATCCTCTCAGGAGGAAATAGAGCCACAGGACAGGGATAGGAAGAGGCAGGTGGGTGGCTATTAAGACTCAATCATGCCCCACATTTTCGGGTGCCTTACGCAACTGACTCTTCTGCATTTGGGTAAAGACAGCTCTGAGTCTGAATTCCTATGATGGGTAATATAATACAGCTGCCAGAAGTGCTTAGCATCCACCAGTTGTCAGAGAGAGCAATGAAGTGCCTAAATGGAGGCTTAGCTTTTTTGAACATGTGCCCCTCCCCCCACGTATGCCACCTCATCACCTAAGCTAAAACTCTAATGACGTCTTATAATTCCCTTCAATGATACTACTTTGCACACACTCCACTTGAAGGGCTTTTGTTTTGGTTAGGATATGATAGAAATAATGGCATTGTTCATTGTAAGGAGAAGCTGATTGTTCCTGACCATTTCTTTGTATGCATTGAGGATATAGGACAACGACATATCTTTATCTAGCTCCTCAGACAAGCCTGAGTCCCCTCAAGGGATTTACCTTCTTTAAGCTCTTGTTTCTTCTCTATTTTCTCCCTGCTAATGTCATGCGCTAAGCCATTCCAGTCAAAGGCAATTTATATGGAGAAAGAAATTCTCTGAAAAATGTCCTCCAAAATAGTTAGGGCATATGGAAATAAGGATCATTCCTTACAGTTCGAGTCACCTTGGAAGTGGGAAATAAGTAAGTACAAATTTCTGCCTCACCAGCTTCTTTCTTGGGCCAATGCTCAGCAAAAGGACTGGGCACCTTGTAAGTCCTACCTCAGCTATCAAGAGGGATACGCCTGCTTACACTAGAGTTGAATTTAGCTAAGAATATCTTTCAGCAATGCTCTGATCCTGCAAGCAATTGAAATCAAGAGGTGGTTTGATGCTTTCCTCAACAGGAACGACATCAGCCCTCCAACAAGGAATAGCATGTGCTGTGTTGTCATGAATGACATGGGAAGATGCAAACCCCAAGCCCTCATTCCCTCAGAATGTATTTGGAGACCCTACCATAGACTGCCACTTAATTGAAGATGCAGACAGTGAAAGGTAGAACAATTAGAACACAACAATGGAAGTCAGTACTACTGAAATTTTGTAGAGTAGGCCTTGGGGGAATAACAAGAAGAACTCTTGATCTGTTAACTAAGAAATAAAGATAGCTATTGAGGAGAAGTCTGTAGAGCAGATTGACCCTTCTGCTCCCGTGGCTGGAGAGGTGAGTTTTCTGGAAGAGACAGGCAGTAATTGGGTCACATAAGGGGCAGTGTTCGTGAGGTAAAGCAGGATGTTGCAAATCAGAAAAGGATTTGGTCTGAAGAAGACATTCCAGTTTTTCTACAGTCCATATGCATATTTAGGGCCGGCTCGAGCCATTTTGGCCCCCCGGGCGCACAGTGCATGCGCAGGCCCACCCATGGGGCACGGGCCCACCCCCCCAGGGTGCGCGGGCCCATCCCCGGGGTGCATGGTGTATGCACTGCCCAGCCCGGCCTGGCTATCACTGCTGGTGCATGCACCAGGCCGTGCAGGGCCCCGCTGCCATGGGGGGAAGGGCGCTGCTGGCTGGTGCCATGGGGCCGGCGCTGCGGGAGCTGGGCGTGTGGTGCCTGATGGCAGCTAGAAGGCACGCCGTGCACCCCTTACAGCTGCCATCAGGTGCCCCCCATCAGTTGGCGCCCCGGGCAGCTGCCCAGCTCACCCACCCCTCATACTAGAAGGGAAATGAGATCCCTGTGCAAAGCCAAAATGAGGTTTTTCCCATTTTATAATGAAAAAATACAGTGTCATAAGGAATTACCTAACTTCTACTATTCATATCAGGTGGGGGGCAATTCCCATGTCATGTGAAAATTCTGAAATGAAAGGAAGTTCAGGACACATCCAGTGGTCCAAAGGACTATATGATGCCATTTTAGTTTCTACACTCAACATGCATCAGAAGGTAGAAAAGTGGTTATTCATAGATTAGCCAATTAGCCCGTCATAAGACGGGATTTTCAGGTCTCTCCTCCATGTCTGTCTTCTCTCCTGAACCTCCAGTCTCTCGTTCCGTGTCTCTTTCTCTCTCTCTCCTTCTTCTGCTGCCTCCACTCCCCCCCCCCCCCCCCAGCTCTCCTTTGCCTTCTGCCTCTCTCTCCGGCTCTCTATTTGTCTTCTCCCCCTCCTGCCTCTCGCTCTTACTCCGCTCTCTTCTGTCTCCATTGGGGATGCACACTCATCCAGGCCCCACCACCTTTCGCCTCCCGCTGTGGCGCTCGGCTGACTTTTGCGCCACTCAGCCACACCGCCGTGCGGGAGCAAATGGCGCAAATGGTCTCTCTCTCTCTTCTCCTCCTACTGCCTCGCCTTCTCTCTTTCTCAGCTCTTGTCTGCCTCCCGCCTCTCTCTCCATCTCTCTCTCTTTCTCGTCTCCCTCTCCCGCCTCTCACTCTGTGTTTCTCTTCTCCTCCTCCTGCTGCGTCTCTCTCACACTCTCTGTCGCTGTCCTCTGTCTCCTCCATTCTCCTTTCTGTCTCCTCCGCATCCTCTGTGTCTGCTTCGCTTTCCTCCTTTTGAATCCGGTGCCCTTTTCTGACATCAGAGACGCATGCTCGTCCATGCCCCATCCCCTGGCTGTTCTCTCTGGGTGGTGCTGTTGCGTCCTGCCGTGGCACTCGGCTGACTTCTACACCGCTCAACTGGGCCGCTACAGAGTCGCAGACATTGGGCTACTATATATATGATACCAATGTTAAGGTTATTTACAGATATCGACAAAGAAATGACCAGGGAGCAAGTTACAGTAATACAAATATTTGCCCCTTTTGAGACAATAATTCAGGACTGGGTAGGTTGGAACAGTTAGGAGAAGAAATTGGTGATGCTCAAGTATTTCTCTGAGGCTAATTTGTTTTTTTACAAGGAATGTACAAAGTCCTGTGTCTCTGAATGCATAGGAGCCAAACAGCAGAAAACTGCTTCTTCCTGACTCTGCCCCTTCCAGGAGTGTGGAGCCAATCCCCCATTTGCCCAGGGGCCTGATGTGGCTGTTGGCTGCCCTGATTGCAACATATAATGTGTTGCTTACATAAATACTGGGCTACATCTGTCGGGCATTTACAAAAGCGCTTAAGGGAATTAGGCACCAATTCCTAATTCCCTTCCCCTTTAAGGTCTCCTTGAAATCCCATCCTAGAACATTCTGTTCCTTTAGATACAAAAATAGGGGCAAAGGTGCTAACTCAGTTACTCTCCAGCATTAAACAAGGATTGCAGTTTGGTATACAAAGACCTTGGTTTAGTATTTTCCTGGCACAAACCCAAACCCAAAAGTTAGGAATGAAAAGAAGCTTATAGTATTGTTGAAAAGTGAAATTAAATTAGAATGCCAAACAAACTTAATCAACATTCATCAGTCCCTTGTTAAGAGACCATATAAGTTTATGTCCCTTATTTGGTTGGACAACCCTTCTGAGTGAGGAGGAAAGGTTTAGTTCCAAGATGTAAAAGAGGGTTATTTTTTCCTCTCCGCGGTGGAGAAAATGCAGCTTTTGTGGCTGTTCTTTGGATTCTGGCTGGCAGGTTGGTCATGACAGCAATGCAGTGCTCTCTAGCTCACATTACAGTGTGGGTTCTGGGACATCATTTGGCTGATCTGAGCTGTCTCTTTTACTGATCTCTCCAGCCAAATACAGCTGGACAGACTGCCACTTCTCATTGTGCTGTGAGGTAGAGCTGACCTCAGGGTCCAACAGTATGAAAAGTCAGAAGAGAGCAAGAACAAGAGGAAACATTGTCATTCAAAAAGGGGCATGAAAGGGAAAGGGAGACAAAACAAGATCTTAAATGTTCCTGGCTGGAGTCTCTGCTCATGTGGTGGTAACGAGCAGCTGACCCCAGAAGTCTGGACTCAGCAATGATGCTGTGACTTCAGAATTCCTGAGGGAAGGCTCAAGTCCCTGGAGTCGTGCAGGCCATAGGCTATTTCACCATTCACCACACTTTCAGGACCTAGATAGAGACATTTGAGAGATAATTCCTGGAGCAGGGGAAAGGAATCCCCCACCTCCATCAGTTCATCTTTTTGTCCATTCACTTTTGATCCCAAACTTTCTTTCTTAGGTAGATATGGTCTCAGAGTCCTTGAATAAGATCCATAGGCCTTTCGGTGTGGACTAATTCCAGTTTTCTGATGGCACTTTTTTCCATCAACATTTGTTGTTATAAATTATTGTGATATCTAGTGAGCTTAAGCTCACCTTTTTACAGTTTATCTCCACATTAAGGTAAATGCATAGGTCCAATGAGCACAACATAACCTAGTATATTTTACACTAAAAACAACACCAATGCCTTGTCCGAACGGAGAATTAATTCTCTTGTTTTAAGATCTACAGAAACAAGTAATAACCAGGATACCTACTGCCCTTTTTTATGGTCTTCACCAAAGTGGAGAAGCATTAAAACAATGGGAGTATTTGTACTCAGCTATAGTCAAATTCTATTAGAGATTTGAGACTCGTTACTGATAAATGGTCATGGGCAGATTGCTTAAAGTTAGGCAAAGGAGCACTAGAGTCTTCCATAGCCACATAATACAAAACAGGCTGGAGTTCCTGATGGTGGCTCCAGGCAGGGTGGGTACCTGATGGAGAAAAGAATTAATTTGTTTTGCATGCGGCTGGGTGAGGTGGAGGCACAGTGAATCAGTCATCAGAAGAAGCTTTTAAAATAGACTTCCCCTGGCAGGTGGTCATTGGATAAATTAAGGGAAATGGGTGATGATGTCTGAACCGTGCAAAGATGATGAATATCCAGCCCTTCAAATACATCAGCAGACGCTGCTATGCCGTAATAAATAGCAGCAGAAGCATCAACAGAACAAAACTGAAATGGCTGCCATTTCCCTCTCTGCTCCCCATTTTGGGTGAGTTCTGGTGTTTCACCTCAGTTTTAGTGTAATTAGTTGCATATAAAAATTCTAATTAACAACATGGGCATCACACTACAACATGAAGCTAAACTGGCACAAGGCCTTTTGTTGATCTAGTGGTCTGACCATGGCTCTTAGAGTACGTTTAGACTACGAAGATCTTTCAAAAGATATCTACTGCCAATCACATTTTTGAAAGAGGATCTTTGTAAACCAATCCTACTCTCACTTAAGTCAGTTTTCCAGGATTTGTTTGCTCTCCACCTGGTAAACTAACAGAAATCTCGAGATATCTTTATTTCCTCAATATGGGCTCTGTATTTTACATTACATTCTTTTAAAATAAAGCCAGCCCCTTCCCATGGTTACGATTAATAACCTTTCAAAAATGAAAGTAGCCAAGATACTTTTTTTTGAAAAAAAACCCCTTTTTTGAAAAAACTGCTCTTCCTATAAAAAGGTTTACGCAGTTCTTTAAAAAAAATGGTTTTTTTTCTGAAAAAACTGCATCTAGACTACTTTCATTTTCAAAAGATCCTCTTTTGAAAATGTGATCGGAAGAAGATATGCAAATTCATGAAGAATTTGCATAGCCTCTTTCAAAAGATCTTTGTAGTTTAGACGTACCCTCACTGTTTCTGTTCCTGGCTCAATTGCGTCAATATGCCATGGATGGGGAACTGTGCTCGAGTTTTGGCATTGGGGAAACATGCATTACAACTTATTTTCTAGGAGAGTTCTCAGTGTTTCAGAAATATTAATTGTAACCATGGTAAGGGGCTGGCTTTATTTTAAAAGGAAGTAATGTAAAATACAGAGCCCATATTGGGGAAATAAAGATATCTCGAGACTTCTGTTAGTTTACCAGGTGGAGAGCAAACAAATCCTGGAAAACTGACTTAAGTGAGAGTAGGATTGGTTTACAAAGAGCCTAAGAAATATTTGAAGGAAATACATTCATGCACTGTGGGTGTGACTAGACTAAAGATTTTGAAAAAACTTCACCTACGTCTAGACTGCAGCTTCGGTCTTTCAATCACTGTAAACCTCATTTTACGAGGTATAACACCTTTTTTCGAAAGTACTCTTTTGGAAAAAGGCATTATTGAACGCATAAAGTGCATTTTCAAAAGAGAGCGTCTTGACTCTCTTTCGAAAAAGCGGCTCGCTTTTTTGAAAAATCTGTTTGTAGTCTAGACACTGTCTTTCGAAAGAGGCTTTTTCGAAAGATTTGAAAAAGCCTCTTTCAAAAGAGGCTTATAGTCTAGACTTAGCCTGTCTGACATGTCCCATTATCTAGCACTGAGTGCTAGAGCGTAATATATTTACATAGACCCTTCTTTGCATGAGAATGGGAAATTCCAAAGCCATATAAATGTGCTATGAACATGGTAATAACAGTGTCTGTAAAAACTAAAACATACTTTGAGTGGCTTTATGTTAACAACTCTTGCAAATGCACCTTATAAAGCTTGCTCATATGTGACTTAGTTCTATTTCATTTCTGTACTATAAACAGTATGTTTGCTTCATGAATTTAAACATGTGAAGTGTATTTTCAAGGGGGAAACAATGAGCCAATAGGTTTGTTTCACAGCTGAGAGGCAGCGGTTAAATGAGACTGAAGATTGTTATGTTGTTTATTTTTTGAATGAAATGTTGCTACGACTTTGACTTTCTGTTGACGTCTGTTTCAGCCTAGATATCTGGAACATGGGGCAGAGCTGGAGTTCGGTAGGGAGAAAGGAAGGGAACATGCTGCACTATTGCTGGTTACCATTATTACAAAAATATACCTAGATTAAGGTGTTCCACAGCTCCAAGGAAATGTTCATATAGCTGTTTTGTTTGGAGTTACAGCCTTTGACAAATTAGTTAACCCAGTGATGAGTGAATAATTTTTTTAGCAAGGACAAAAATATTTCCTATGAGTCTGTGTTATCCAGAGGCAATCCTTTCAACTTACTTAGTTAGTAAACAGATGAATGCCTAATCCCCAAAATGCTTGGCTACCTGCTTCCCAGACCAGAGGCTCCGATCCAAACCATGAGTCACAAAATACTGCAGTCATCTGGAGAGCTAGGCTAGGTCTACACAGCAATGTTAAATCGGAAAAAAGATACATAATTCCAGTACACAAATTGCGTATCTTTTTCCAATTTACTTTCAAAAGAGGCTCTTTCAAAATTTGGCGTGTCTACGTGGTGCTAAATTTCGAAAGAAAGTGCTCTTTCAACACATCCCCGATTCCTCATAAAATGAGGTTTACGGGGATGGCGAAAGAGCACACGTGCTTTTTTGAATTTTTTGTTTTGAAAAAGCGGACGTGTTCCTTGGATACCTCTGGTATCCTGAAAAAGCAATGTAGTCTGGACATAGCCCTAGACTCACTCCTGGCGATCTCCGAGGATGGGTTTCTTAGTGTTGTGTGACTTAAACAATCATCATTCCTAGTTCTCTCCACCTAAAGACTATCCAAGCTTGCCCAAGAATATTGTGTGGATTGTTGCATCAACATCAATAGAATCGGAATAATTACCTGCACATGTGACATTAATCATGGTCCCTGGTACAGAGGGCATGTCTATACAGCTGGGCAAAAGTCAAATTAAGCTATGTCAATTGCGTAACTGAAATCGAAATAGCTTAATTCGGCTGTTGGCGCTGTCTACACAATAGCAAGTTGAAGGAAGAACACTCTTCCTTCGAGTTCCCTTACTCCTTGTAAAATGAGGGTTACAGGAGGTGGAGTAAGAAGACTTGCAGCTCGCCATTATTTCAAAGTGATGGCTTTCTATATAGACGTTCTCTTTTTTATTTTGGAATAATGTCAGTCATTCTGAAATAACGCTGCTGTGAACCCATACCCAGAGTTACCACCTCAGCACACTGGCATACGGTGCACATAGCAACATCAAATACACATTCGCCATCTATTGCATGGTGTTTAACATGTTCTGCACATATAGGAAAGGCAGAACACTGAAAATGAGTACTATCATGCTAATAGGAACCATGGCAGTTGGGGAGCTACTCCAGCCCCCACTGGTTAACTGGAACCAGTAAGCATCACCAGTTAAGGGTGATGCTTACCAGTTAACCAGTTAGTAGGTTACCTTTCACATCCCTAATAGAAACAATTTAGATAGTTGTTCTAATTATTTAAGGTGCTGACAATTGAAGCATTCGCTAGTATGACAGGAATGGCTATAACGCAGGATGAATTAAGTGACAAATTTTCACTTGGTTTACAATTTCTTTTGCAGGGGATACCTGTGAAACTGCATTTGATTTTCCTCCCATGCGCATCTTAAAAATCTGGGGCTTGATTCCTTTCTCATCTCTACCAAATTTGTATCACTGTTGCCTCCACTGGATTCTCTCGACTTCATTGGTGTAAGGAAAGGACAAATAAATCCCCCAATTTCCAAAATATCCAGAAGAGAAACTGATCTACTTTGGAAGAGTTGAATGCCATTTCCTGAACATCTAAAGAAATTTTGAACTTCTGAGAGAGGGTTATGCAGGAAAGAAAATGGTCTTACAGCCCACAATTAGGAAGCTCATCTATCTTTTAGTGTAATACATTGACTCATTTCCGATGATGTAGACATTGACATAATCTTTGCTGCCTTCTTCCCTTTAAATTGTTTCCAGGCAGTCTGCATTGTATTCTATCATATTACATTTAAAAGCATTAAGTATGGGCTGAGTCATAGTACTAAAACCCTTTGGAACTATGGGTTGTGAAATTGTGTACCCTTCTGGGGAAAGGAATGGGAAATTTTTCAGATTTTAAAAATAAGCATTTTCCTGGAAAATTATGGCCACTACAAAGTAAAGGAAGCATATATTTTATAAGACATATTTGCATATAAATGTTTATGCATTTTTGTAATATATCTGGGTGTATTTTGTTCTGTTTTAAGAACCTAGGATGTTGTGAGGCTTAGAGTCTATCTTCTGTCCTGTCGAAATAGCAAAATGGGTGACTGAAAAGCAGCAGAGTCAACAGCCTCTGCGGGCCTCCCGGCAAGGGGAGAGTACTGGCTTTGCACTCTTGGAAGAGGTGGAGTTGAGTGTGGAAGGGGCAGGACTGAGGGCAGCTGGCTTTCAGTGCTGCCTAGAGTGTAGTGCGCCCTTTCCTCCCCAGGCCTTTGCACCACCTGGAGTGCACAGCATCCTCATGCTCCTTATCCCAGAGCACTCATCGGAATAGGACAGCGGTGGCTGGTTCTCTATAGCTTTTATGCTGGTGCCAAAAATGGTGTAAAATGGTATCAAATCGAAGGATGAACTTTACATCACCTTTACTGTCACTCTTTGCCCAGGTGTAAATCACTGCATGGAGGGCCAGGCAGGGGAGAATCAGGCTTCATGGGAATGCCACTCTCTCCCTGTAGCCACGCTGACTGACCTATAGTAGTGGGAAGGTAGTACAAAAGCATCTGGAGAGCTAGATCATGCACTCAGAAGAGCTATGATCCTGTATGGAAAGAGGAGGATACAGGGGGTTAGGTGCTGAATTCATGCTACTTCTTTAGAAGGATGAAAAATAGACAGACTCCTTCTTGGTGGGAATTTCAGACTCTCAACATTTCCTGCCCACTACTCTGGAGTAATCCCCATATGGACTGATTTGGCCCTTACTCATTTGGCCCTGAGGCAAAGCCCATTGAAAGATTTCCATTCATTTCAATGATCTTTGCATGTCCTGCATTGTGCATATTTCTAGAAAATCCAAGAGAGGCCACATACCTCCGTTGATTCCTCCCGAGGTTTGTGGGAAACATTTTCTCCCTTCTTTTTGCTCATGGTAGAGTTTGCAGTATAATAGCTATAATCTTTATTGCTTTGTGGTCTATAGTATTTGCAATAAAAGGCTAGCAGGATTGATTAAAAGCCTCAGCTTCAACATTTAATCAAACTCTGCAGCCATTTATTGTGGTGTATGACAAAACAGTGAGATTATCCCTTAAATAAAGTGCAATAAACCAGATTACTCATAAATCAGGTGCAGTACAGTATATCCCTATATTGTCTTTCCTTTTTATTAAAGGAGATGAGCATGCACAATCTGAAATTCCCATGATAATTCAGTGCTGTGATCTTAAATATCCATAGTACAGAAAAAAAAGGATTATTTTCTTATGAGAGAATTATTGTCATGTCTCTGGGTGGTAAAATCAAAGCTGCTGTAGATTAAATCCACTAAAGATCTCATGTTCACCAAGGATTTTTGCAGGATGTTTTTGTTGTTTTTGCTATAAAACTGCCAGGAGAAGACTAAAAGAATCATGGAGAATCTGACATTTATCATAATGTAGTATTCTGTAGAGCCAACACTGCAGAGTGCTTTTGGACTAGGTTCTAAGAGCCAAAGCCTAATCCTGTTTAGACTGGGGAAAAGAGGTGAGTTGAGTAACCATATTGCCTGAACACAATTAACATATTTTTTAAACATCAGGTGGTAGCTATTGTCAATAATGATATTGGAAAAAAAGTTGAGCACGACTGGCTAATATGTTTTTATAAACACAACTATTTGTCTACACTAAGTGCTATTTGATGCATTAATTTATTTAAGTATTTCCTTAGAATACCATATTTCCCTAGTCTAAACAGGGTTTATATCAGCAATATGCAATCATGTTTGTGAGTAGGCCACATGAGTGGGCCTCCATCAGCTCAGTGGGCTGCAAGACTGTTGTAATCAAGATGGCCTCTCGGGATAGGGTAGTTTTTGCTAACTGCACTTGTGTACCTCGAATTTGTAGGGCCTGCGGGTTGAACTGTAGCAGGGCTTTGACTGGATATAGAGGGAGCACACAGCTCTCACAGTGAATGTTGTGTGCAATCGGCATGCACCTCTCTTCATGTGCCCTTGTTTTATGAGTGTGTCACTTTAGTTATACCAGTCTGGAAAAAACCAACGTGGAAAGAAACTACCAGAATCTGGAAACCTCATTTATGGGCAATGGTAAACAAAATGTCTCATAGGCTGCACACAGAATCCTGATAAGCTGCATATGGCCTTCGGGCCGTAGGTTGCCCACCGCTGGTCTATATCATACGCAATGAGAGCAGTACGTAAAACACATGCAGTCCCATTTATTTCACTGGAGTTGTGCATAGTAAGATACTGCTCAATATGAGTAAGTCCTTCAATTTGCACCTGCAGTTGCTCATGTGAATCCTTTTTTCTGGACATGTAAGTTTTCATAGCAACAAAACAAAAAGTTATTCCTGTTGCATCTCATTTTTCTAAGGTGTTCAATGCACAGAGTGAAAAGATGGAACAGTATCTACCTATGTGGAATTCCATACCATGGGTTCTCGAGGAACATCAAAAGGATAGGTTTTGTGAATTCAGAATAATGAAAATGACAGGTACCCAACAGGATAAGTAGAGCTGGGTGGAAAAAACAAAATTTTTCATAGGAGAAACTTTGACTTCCAATTTTCCAGTTGTGGAGAAAAAAACCTTTTCCCTAAAATTCTGAGAGATGTGTTCATTTTAAATTAGCACTTCATTTTCAACCTTACTTTGTTTTGTTTTTAAATAAAAATTATATTTTTAATTGATAGAAAAGAATATTCTCCCAACGGTCTAGCTGAAATAAAATAATAATAATTTCAAAGCTTCTTGTGAAGAAAATAAAAATACTTTCTTCAGAATTGAGACTCCCACAAAATAAAATTGGGTTGAAGAAGAAGACATATTTTTGGATTGGGAAAATGTGTCTGAACAATTTCATCCACATCTATTTTTGGACTAGATTTTGATATGTTTGTTTGTACTGACTATACCTTTCTCCACAAGTAACCTCACTGACTTGTGTAGGATTGTTCAGTGTATAAGGTACTTTTAATATGAGGAAGGGTCTAATCCTTTATAGGTTCATTGTTTGCTGCCTCTGCAAAGTAGTATACCAGTAGAAGTACAGGCAGTCCCCGACTTACGCGGATCCGACTTATGTCGGATCCGCACTTATGAACAGGGCTTTTCTCGCCCCGGAGCTCGCGGGCGGCGGGACCGCCCAGAGTGCAGCAGTCCCGCCACCGCGTCCTCCGGGGCGAGAAAAGCTGCTCCGGGTCTCCCTGGTGTGCTGAGGGGGACTCCCCAGCACAGCAGGGAGACCCGAGCAAAGCCGCACAGGCAGCGGGACCCCACTGCCCGTGCGGCTTTGCTCCTTTGCCCCAGAGCAAAGCCGCACAGGCGGCGGGGTCCCCTGCCTCTGCGCTTTACTCCTGTCTCCCTGCTGTGCTGCGGGGGAGTCCCCCCCAGCACAGCAGGGAGACCCGAGCAAAGCCGCACAGGCGGCGGGACCCCGCTGCCCGTGCGACTTTGCTCCTTTGCCCCGGAGCAAAGCCGCAGAGGCGGGGGACCCCGCCGCCTCTGCGGCTTTGCTCGGGTCTCCCTGCTGTGCTGGGGGGGGACTCCCCCAGCACAGCAGGGAGACAGGAGCAAAGCCGCACAGGCGGCGGGATCTCTGCGCCTCCGCGGCTTTGCTCGGGTCTCCCTGGTCTTCTGGGGGAGGAGGGGGCGCAGCTAGTGCGCCCCCCCCCAGCAGACCAGGCCTTTGTTGCGGGACGCCTGGGGTAGAGTAGCTGGAGTGCTGCCGGGTTGGTCCTGCGGGGACCTACCCGGCAGTGCCCCAGCTGTTCTGTCCCAGGAGTCCAGATTCAGCCGCTGTTGAAACTGATCAGCGGCTGATTCCAGGAAGCCGGGGGCAGAGCAACTCTGTCTAGGGCTTCCTGTAGTCAGCCACTGATCAGTTTCAGCAGCGGCTGAATCTGGAGCCAGTTCCGACTTATATACAAATTCAACTTAAGAACAAACCTATAGTCCCTATCTTGTACGTAACCCGGGGACTGCCTGTACTCTAGGATCAGTCAGGGCTTATCTAGACTATGGGGAACAGTTGAAAGAGGATATGCAAATTCTGTTTGAATTTGCATATCTTCTTCCGATCGCACTTTTGAAAGCAGAGCTTTTGAAAGTGAAAGTAGTTTAGATGTGGCTTTTTTGGCAAACCTCCCCCTTTGTTGAAAAGCTGCGTAAATTTCATTTTCCCGTGGAATTTGCATAACCTCTTTTGACTGTTGCCCATAGTCTAGATAAGCCCTAAGATCTGGAATTAGAAACAGACCCAGCTATTTGTTCAAGATGACATGTTTTGAGAAAAACAAAAAAAATGTGGTAGGTTGCTTTAAGTAGATTTATTTAATTTATTTAAAATATTTTAACCCCACCTCTCTAATTAAAATATTCAAGGTGGCTTACAAAATTTTTACAACACAAATATATATACACGTATAAAAGAATGAAATACAAGATCGAGCACTTTTAAGCACATGCCAGTGTCAGGCAACAATGCTGCAATTATTTTTGACAGGAATTACTTTGTGAATTTCATGTTAGCATGTGCAGAAATTTGGAGCGGTCATTTTTTATTTAGATTTGAAGGGTTGCAAATGAATTTATGGCACATAATTTGTGTTTTCTGCTCGTATCTGCTGATTAAGCATTGAGATGTGTTTGGCAAATCCTCCAGGCTAATCAGTAAACAGGAAAATCTAGTTGTAGTTTCTGTGTCCAGAGTTGAGCTAAATGCAGATCTGATTAGAACTCAGGGAAAGAGGAATATAGTAGTTCTACAGTATCTTTTTTTTTTTAATGTCACTTCCCAGGCCTTAGATAGAAAACATGGTTGTAGGTCACATTCTGTCTTTGGATAAACACATGGCTTCTATTTACTTCAGTGGGAAAACCTAACCATCCCTCCAAGAATAAAATTTGGGCTTTTCTGCCTTACCAATTTAAGAACAAGAAAGAGGTTCTAGTGGAGGGAGAAAAGTACCATGAAGAGGCAAGGGAAAAGATACTTTCAGCAGGGCTTTCCAAGGAAAAGAATTGGCGGCAAGACTGAAAGGAGAGAGGGGGCCTGAAACCCTTTAAATCACTGCCAGAGGCCCCATGTGGTGCAGTCTATGTGGTGCTGAGAGTTGGTTGGGGGAGGGGCAGCACTGAGCACTGGATGCCCCAGCTCCGCCTCTTTTGCTTGAGGCCCCGCCCCTTCCAGTGACCCAGAGCTGAGCCCTCCCCCAAATTGCCCAGCCCTGTTGGTTGGACATACAGATAAGCAAAGATTGGATTAGGTTGCAGGAAGGTACAGCGGGAAATAAAGTCTTGCACCAGCTTGCCAATGGGAGAGGCAACTTTCCATAGCTGGAGTCTGTCCCTGCTCCCCCTCCATCCTCCCTGCCTCTCCCCCATGGAATCTTTTGCTGTGGCAGTGAAAGGCTCTGGTGGCCAGACAATACACTGCTAAAAATAGCAGTGTGGATGTGGGAGGCAATGTTTGAGTATGTAGGATGTGTTCTAGGGTGTAGGGTGCTCTGCTTTACTTGCCCCTAAGCCATGCTCATGTCCACACTAGGGATGGTAATATCGGTTAAGTGAATAGTCGAGTAACCTCATGAATTCTTATTGGTTACTCGACTAGTCTATACTCCCTGTGGGTGGGCCCAGCAGCCAGTGAGGAGCCAGCCTGCCACTAAGGAGCCCCTTGCTACTCCACGCTGCTGCCTCTGTATTAGAGGCAGCAGCGCGGGGTGCCAGGTGGGAGCTGATCCATGAGGGGAGCCAGTTTAAAAACCAGCTCCCCTCACGGACTAGCTGCCTGTCGCCCCACACTGCTGCCTCTGATGCCAGAACTGAGCTGGGTTGCCTGCCTCCTAATGCACTTTAAATGCAGAGCCAGGACTGAGCTGGGCTGCTAGCCAGCCTGCTAAAAAAATTTACTAGCAAGGGGGTGGGGGCATAATGCATGTAGTCTATAGCAGTGTTTCCCAACCAGGGTTCCACGGAACCCTGGGGTTCTGCAGACCATCGTCAGGGGTTCCGTGAGAAATCGTGGAATAAATAAATATTTTTTTCTTACAATGTAAGCTGACATATATATAACAGTTCTTTACAAATACATTTTCTTGACAATAATTTAGCAGTAATTGAATTGCTCTCCCTGCTGCCAACTTTTTCTGGCCAAGCAAACGTTTTCATAGGTAGGGGTTCCTTGGGATATGACAAATTATTTTAGGGGTTCCTCCATGGGGAAAAAAGTTGGGAATCACTGGTCTACAGCATTAACCTATAAGCTGTCACTTATCGGTTAATCGACTACACAGTTACATTCCTAGTCCACACTGGTATTTATACGCATGCTAGCTGAGTGTGCAGAGTCTGTATTCTACACACTGCTGTAATATTGGTATTTCTATGGCCTCCACTATATCTGGAGGCCATAGAAATATGGTATCTGAATGTGGTAACTGAATGAAAAACCAGTATCTGAATGTCTCAGAGTCTTTAATGTATTTATCCTTTCAACATAGCCTTTGAGATAGGGAAGCACTATTATTCCTATTTTATGTTGGGAAAGTGAAGCACAGGGAGGCTAAGTGTCTGGACTTAGCTAGTCACAGGAAGACAGTGCCAGAGCATGGAACTGACCTCAGATCCCCTAAGACCCAGACTAATGCCCAAACCACTCCTTCCTCTGAAGTTAATTAATTTCTCTCTTGAAAATGGCAGTAAGTAATATGAATAATTAATCATATTGGGGAAACAATCAGGGGTTAAATCCTAAAATACTTGTAGGGATCAGGAGGATGCGTACAAAGAATAGGACTGGGGTTTAGATTGACTTCTACCTTCAAACAGGAATTTGAAAATCCTAGGGAGCCCCTGGGGATTGGAGACATAAATGACAGAGCTATGCAAATACCATGGTATTTGTGGAGATCTAATCTTCACTAATAACCATCCCCCACTTAGGGATTGCTCAGCTCAGACAAAAATGCCAGCTAGTTAATTGACATTTTGCTGTGCTGAAGACAAGAAAGGAACTTGAAGGGGAAAAAAATCTGATTTCAAAGTTCTAAAAAAGGCAGATACTTAATAAAAGAAAATGTTTTTTTGCAGAGAAACATGGTCCATGTTAAATTTTCCATCCTGAATGAAGAGAGACATATAATACTTTGTATATGATGATATACTAAGCCCATGTCTTGACTGCTTGTGATCAGAATCCCAAAGAAAAGGAGAGACACAGAAGCAAAGTGATGCACCTAAGGTCATAAGCCAAGATAATGTCAGAGCCAGGATTAGAACACTTGCTGCTCATTCTGACTCATCACAATGTAGTTCATTTACCAGCTCCCATCCACAAGAGACTGGACTTGTTAGATTCCTGTCATGAGGTTTAGAGAAGCAAGAGGTGAATTGAAGGACACAATTTTTATTAGCCCCTAGAGTGATATGGAACTTTGTACTATACATACAGTACATATGTGTACTCGTAAAAATACTTATAACATGCACTGCCATTAATATCCTGTGTATTTACATTCTTCTTCAAGTTGTCTGAATTATACCTAACACTATATTTTATTTCGTTATCCTGTCTCTTCTATTTTCCTTAATGTATGGCAAGAAATCCTAATGCTGGAAATCAACAGATGCAGATGTGTGTACTTGGATCACATTAGATATAGAGATGAAAATAACACAGAGAACATTATTGTGGATGGAAAGGTGGAGGGTAATCATAGTAGGGGATGACCAGGGAAGAGAGAGACAGATGTTGTGTAGCAGATCACTGGAAGGTCAGTGACTGAGTGGTTGAAGTTGTGGCATTTAAAACTATTCAAACATGAATACATTTTTATGATACACAGCGTGTGCAGCATCTTCAAGAATAAGGTCTAATTTAGCATTGAGATATTTATTTACAAAATGTGATATGTTTTCCCCATCTCAAATATTGTCCTGCTATAACGTGACTATAGTCTGTTTCAGAACTATGCGGGGGGGATGAAAGAAGGTGGGCAAGGTAACATATTTTACTGGACCAACTTCTGCTGGTGGGAAAGTAAAGCTTTTGTGCTTCGTGGAGCTCCTCTTCAGGTCTGGACAAGGTAACCAGAGTTTCACAGCTAAACGTAAGGTGGGACAGATGTTGCACCAACCAATATAAAAAGAAGTGGGGAAATGACACCTCTGCAATCAGAGGACAATAGAGGGCTACGTGTCAGTTACAAATTGTTCTGATGAGCCAATAAAACAAGGTGTCCCTGAGACCAAGGTTTTCATAGCAGAACTTACTCAGAACTTCAACTCAATCTGGGGCATCCCCAAGCCACACAATCTGCTTCCTAGAGACCATGATCAGCAGCTTCAACCATGACACCTGAAAGACATCTATATACAATAAATCACCACACTTACCTTATGACTCCAGCCATCACCCCAGACACACCAATAAATCTGTTATGTACAGTCAGGCACTCAGATACAAAAGAACATATTGAAGAGAAAGTCTGAAATGCACAATCTATAAGGTATTATTAAACCATTACAACCATGCTCGATGAGGACTACATCCTAAAAGACATCTTTCATGAGTTCTATCTTCTGACTTTCAGACAAAGCATTCAGGTCTTAAGTGAAAAATCAATTTTTTTTTTATCTGTGGGTAATCCGATCCCATTCAACAAAAATATACCTTGTTTTGTTTCTGTGGGAAAAGAAGTCAGGATGGAAAATTTTCAACCAGCCTGTAATAAAAAGAGGAATTTAAGCATATGCTTAACTTGGGTTAGTAGGACTGCATGATTAAATAGGTGAACCACCTTTCACTTGTTGTAAACTGAAGCAGATATCCCAAGATAGACTCATGATTATGTAGTATCTGAAGTACTCAAATGGACATTCTATAATGTAACTAGCATTTTTCTATGCATGAGCAAACTATATGTTAGGTTTTATGATAAACCTGAATAGTCAAACTGGGGAAATTGGTGTCAACAATCTTGCTCCTCCTTTATTAATGCAAAATGTAAGTATTAGCCGCATTTGAGAGAACAATTCTAACATTAAAACTTGCAATTTGAGCAATGATCAGGGTCCGGCTATGATACACTAGCAAACAAACTGTATTCTATTGCACTGTTTTCCATGGTACTTATAAGCAGAACTGGATTAACTCTTCTGGGGACCCAGGGTTGCTAGATTTTTGTGAGGCCCCTTAGGCTCTGGGGTAGAGCTAAAAATGAGGGGTTCAGAGCAGGGGAGGGGGTTGTGGGGTGAGTCTGAAGGAGGTAAGAGCTCCAACTGTTGGTGCAAGCTCCGGTGTGGGGCTGAAGATGAAGTATTTGGGGTGCAGCAGGGAGCTCCAGGCTTGGGGCAAGAGATTTAGAGTACAGGAGGGGACTCAGGACAGGAAGTAGAAGTGCAGAGAGTGGGCAGGAGTTAGGGTGCAGTAGGAGGATCAGGGCTGCAAACAGGGATGGGGAAAGAATTGCGGTTCCCTGGGCCACGTGGAGAGACGCACCCTGGCTCCATGCTCCTGGAAGGTGTCTGGCAGAAGGGGTGGGGCTGGGCTACCTTCTCCCCGGCCAACCCTTCAGCACTGACCAGAGTGCGCCGCCTGGGGCTTTAGCAGTGATTTAAAGGGCCTGGGATTCCAACCACTGCTGCAGACCCAGCCCCTTTTGAATGGCCAGGCCCTGCGGCATTCACTCCTTTTGCCTCTCCCTGTTGGTGGACCTGGGGCTGGAGGGGGTTGGAATGTGGGGCACTTAGCTTGGAAACTCTCCTTTGCTGGCAGTGGCCTTTGGGGGAGAGAGGGGAAGGGGGGTCTGCATGCTGCCCTATGCTTGCCTGCAGGCACCACCCGCTGGAACTCCTATTGGCCATGATTCCTGGCCAATGGGAGCTGTAGGAGCAGAGCCTGCAGGCAGGGGCCACGCACAGATGGAGTATCCGGGCACTAGCAACTCCAGCTCAGTAGGGTAAAGGGGAATAGCAGCACGGGGAGCTGTGTGCCCCCTACTCTGTGCCAGTCAGGGCTGGAAAACAGGAGCTTTAGTGACTGCAGCCCATGGACATGAAGCTAAAAAAGATCTGTGCTGTTGGCGGCCTGAAAATCTTTTTGCAGGCCCCCCTTAGACCAGGGCCCTGGACTGCAGCCCTTTTCTTAATCCAACCATGTTTATGGGAGACTTTTAATTTATATTTTGAAAGTATCAGTAAAGGAAAAAACATGGTCTTTTCATTATAAAACTTTGACATGAGAAAACACTGCAAATAGTTAGTCAATTAAACTATTTACTTGGCTTATTAGTATCAGGGATTTTACTTGATGTTGTCAATTAATTCCTGTTGAAATCACAAAGCTAATTAAGTGTGTCTCATTTTTATTTCCATGCAGAGAGCAATTCTACCAATAAACTGAAATAGTATAAGAATTTGTTGATTACTGTCATTAACACATGGCAAATCTTTCAAAGTTTATATATATTCTGAAAAATAATAAATAAAACACTAATGAAAATATATTTGTTCCATGTACACAGACATTGAGTTCTCTTTAAAATTCCAGATGTAAAGCGTGTGATTAAACATGGCATGAAGCAAATATAAAATGGAGAAAACCTATTTCCACATTGTGATCATAGAGAGATAATTTACTTTACTACTACATTTCCCACTATAATTCTATTACATTTAGGCTCCATTTAATAACACTTATCTATCTAATGTTAAACTGGGCATGACATAGCTAGCCCTGCAAAACCTCAATGCTGGAGTGCAGTTTACCAACAGAACTTGGCAATACCTAAATAATATGAAACAAATCTTGCCTATTAATTAATCAGACATTTAAGCACCTTGTTTAGAACTATTAGGCCAAACAAGTGCAAAAAGAGATTTCTAAAGTTTAAAAAGTAAACAGCAAAGTAATGGATCTGTGGAACTTGGAGTCTGGTGCTGCCTTGAAGTATCATGTTAGCAGCTCCAAATGAAAAGAAAAAAGTAAGCTATTTATTTAAAGCTTTCTATATGTATTATAAAATTCAATAAATATATATTTGTCAATCTGGGTTATAGCTCAGCATCTTTCTAGTGTTAACTGCAAGAATATATGAATGTCTCTGTTGTGCATTAATGTATTTATCCCTACAAAACCCTGGTAACAGAAGCTACCATATCTTAGTGCAGTTTTTAAACATTGAAACTATAGGCAGGTGTATGCACCACTAAAAACCTGTCTATAAAAGATCCTAACCTGCTGTAAATCTTCATAGCTTCATTGGAACTACAACAGTTTGCACCAGCTGAAGATCTGCCCTAGAGCTACTTAATTTCAATTAAACTTATACATACTCGAGATCAATATGTTTTGAGGCTAAATTCTGTTTCTTTTACTGACCAAAGTAATCCCATTACTGTTTGTATGAGCAGGATTTGGTCTGTTTCATGCCTCCTTGTTTTGGCAGACTCTTCAATGTTCCAGTTTTTTATTCATTGTTTTTAACTGTTTTCTTGTTAATGCTATTTAGTGATTATAGAGCTCATTTGATTATATTCACACTATACTGTGACTAGCACTGAGTCGTTTGCAAATCTTAACACCATTGGTATAATAAGCATAACCCTGAGCCTGAAATCTAATCTGTGAAGAAATAGCCACATCTCCACATGGGCTCCACTGACATCAATAAGGGATTTTTCATGAGTTCAGAGGTCTAGCCATGTAGCTCTGATTGTACTTTGGGGGCTTGCAAAAACTGGAGTCTGTCTACCGTTTTGGAGGTTATATTTTGATGCCTTTAGGCCATGATTCTCCAGTAATATTCTTGTAAATGGAGTATGCATAGACTACAGACCCACTGCACATGTGCATGATGATGGAGCAGTTTCTTTTTTTTAAAGTTCAAGTTAAGTAAATAATATTTAGTTAGAAAAGGGTAGGTGCTTCCAGCACATTTCAATATGTATTTTAGTAAATGTTTATTACCTTTTGTTTTCCTTCAATACATGCATATATTACATTGCTAATTAGTGTACTGCTAGACTGATTATCCTTAATGAATTATTGATATACACCTGCAGTATTTTACATACTTAACCTCCAGAGGTGAACATTTTTGAAGCCTTTACTAGTAGTTGTTGAAGCTAGTACATTTAATAATATGAACAGAAATGTAAGTTGTGGGGGTTTTCCCTAAATTCTCAGAATGCAAAAAGAAAGGGGGAGGGAGCAAAAGAAGAAATCTTGAAATTAAACTCTGAGTTACGTATTAGAGTCAGGGCCGGCCCGCAACATTTTGGCACCTGAGGTGGGGAGCTCAAATGACGCCCCCATGCTTCTTTGCTTGAGCCAAAACTTTGAAAGATCTCAATTCCTCCTTCTTGTTCTACTCCTCTCATGACACTCCACCATCTAGAGCAGAGAGAATACATATGTACCAGCAGCAGACACAATTTTCTACACTCTGGGTCCTAGTGCCCCTCCCTCCCCGCCCCCCAGACTGGCACCTGAGGCAGCTGCTTCAGTTCGCCTCATGGTAAGGCCAGCCATGATTAGAGTGGGTGTTCTTAAACAGGCATCTTTAACTGTGTCTTGCTGCAATTTACATTTTAGATACAGAAACCATACAGCACAGTCACAGTTCAATATGATAGTGAAATAAACAATGATTTATCTGAATGTTAGACGATCAGCCGCTGGAGGTCTGGGAAATGAGGCTACACTTTCAGTAGTGTATATCTGCTCGAAGGCATTTCATCCCTGCCAACGTGGGTCAGTCAGAACAGATTTGTGGGTCTCGATGAGGTAAGAGATAGTCAATGTTGTTTTCCTTAATTCAGAGGGGTGTTTTTTGGAACAGTTGGTGTAGAGCTACTGCTTAGTATTACTATAGGGTCAAATTCTTTGATTAATTATGCATTTGTAATCCATGGGAACTGCAGTCATGTCTTGGATCAGAACTGTATACTTCCTGGAGCAAATCTGTCCAGAATGCACCTGCAATCCAATGGGATGTGCTGCAATGAAGCATCCTGCCCCTTACACTCAACTGACCAATGTTAATAGGTTTCTGCTTGTAGCCCCTTGCCTCATTCTTGCTTTCTCCCTCACTACGGCTAGGCTTCCTCCTTCCCCGTCCTTTCACTTTGGTGGGCGGTGCATGGTTCCTCCTTTGGAACAAGACTGTGAGGCCTATTGTCCTTCTTGGGTCTGCTCCCTGTCTTTGTGGGCTACCTCCTCTTCAGCTCTCCCTGTTTAGGAGAACAAGAAAAGGAGCCCCAATTTATGAGGTAAAAAAAAATCCTGAAGGGAAGAAGACAGACAAATCCAGACAGGCTGTGAAATTCCCTGAAGCCACAGTCATAAGGCAGACTGAGGGGCATGGGAACAGAGGGCTGCTCAGTGATCCTGCTCCATGGTCCCACAGTGGGAAGAGGCTAGCCAACCTCAACAACATCTATCCTGGGACACGTGGCCCTGAGAAAGAGGAAAAGGAATGGAGATGTTGGTGCATTCTGCTCTTAGCTGGTGAGTTTTGGTAGTAATTTTTTTTTCCATTTCCACTGTTGGATTTAAGGTTCCTATAACTTTACTTATAATTAGGAGCATGGAAGCCTTACACAAGCTCTCTAAAATCCTGCATGGACTTAGTGAGGAAGGCACAGTCTGATTGCCATTGCTGCAATTTCTTACAACTGTAGCTAGAGTATATGGACCAATACCAAGCCAGTCAATTATTTCTATCTTCACTAATGAGGAGAGTTTCAGAGAAGGGAAGAGTTCACTTGGCTAATTGATAATTTTCTAGCTGACAGTCACTCCAACATCCTAGTGGGAGATGCTGAAAAAAATTACTGAGTGAAGCATAATAAAAATAGTATCAGTGGAAACTAACTCTGTTTTGCCAGATACATTATCACTGTGCTTCAGGCACTGGGAGTGTTGCTTCCCCATGCAAATATCTAACAAGGAATTATATTGAATGTAGAGCAACAGCTTGAAAACATAAAATCAAGTTCTGTAAGACTGATTGTACTAGCCTGCTTCTCAGACAATAAGATAAGAAGATCCATCTGGACTCGGGTGGAATTGTGGGCTGGATTCTCAGCTGGTGACCATAGACCTATCTCCTTTGAGTTCAGTGGAACTAAACTGAGTCCCACCAGGAGAATGTTTGGCTTGTTTAGTCCAAAAGGAGTAGTTGGAATAGCATCTTGGTGTTGATGGATTCCATTTTGATTTATTCCCAGAAAAACCCTGGCTGAATGCTAAACTGATAATTGTCCACCCACCTGGAATGAAGATTTCCAAATGTCCACTTCATTCAGATTTTAGAACAGCAGATGTATTTTATCTTAAAATGATACCACTTGAATGCCACAAACGTCTTTAATAGAGGCTTATAGATCATGAAAACCATGTTGTTCATTAATACATAACCAAACTGTGCACCTGGATTTTATTCAGACATGTTCCTAGCTTGTGAGCATGTTAGTTAACCTCCAGTGTTCAGGTGCTTGCCACCAATACGCTGAAGTTTTCCTTAATCTGGAATGTGTACTGCAGATCGCTTCTGGATCCCTTTCTAACTTTAAGCTTTGGTTTTGCCTGTTGGTACCCTTCAAATACCTAGGACCATATATTATTCACCCACCATCTACTCCTTCTGCACCTCAGTGTGTACCATAGTATATAAATAATTCTCTTCAAATTCCTCCTTGTGAGAGTACAGTAAATATTGATATTCTGCTCTCCTTACAGGACAGGTCTCCTAATGGCGTCATGGTGTTCGGGGGAGATCTGCTTTCTCTACATGTCCTGAATATCAGCTGCATGTTGTCATGAAGGTCTGAGAGAGAGAGTCTGGGCAGCCATGCTATGTACCATGCATGTGAAGTATTCACTTCCCGTAGCTGATCACCCTTGAATAGCTATTTTTGTTGCACAGAGGGGTTTAATAGAACGATCGAGTGCATTGGTACTATCAGTGATATGACTGACTTTCCAAGTGGGTCAACTGGGAAGGTCTAAAGCAAAAATATTCATACTAAATCCAGATAATCCCATTGAAGACAATGACTACAAAATTTCACCTATTAGTGAGAAGAACTGGGCACAGAAAGTCAACATAGTGGAGCCTTGTTAGAGAGTTTGAAATCTCATTTAACCACAAAGGGACTTACTTCTCCATTTATATTCCTTTACCACAGCTTCAGTATGAATCAACAACTCTCAGGAATGGGCCCTTATGGATATGTCAGTCAGCCTTTTCTCGTTCTGGTACAGATGAAAAGGTTTTTCATAACTTTCATCCTGGCAAGTATTTATTTCAAACCTTATTTTAAGTTTTCCTTGGAAGCCCTGTAGGCCACAAATTGATCTAATCAAAGTGGCCCTTGTTGTTGGGTATGGCCAACTTGTCTGTAGTGTTCAGTGTGTGTAGAGGATGTGGAAAGGGGGCACACTAAGGTCGCTGTGCAGTGTTGGTGCTAGCTCACTCAGGGCCCCAAGCAAGAATATTTTGCCCCTCCAACACATACTAATTAATAGGGGGTCCCCTTGGACAAGGCCCTGAGCAACTGCCTACTCTACTTATGCCTAGCACTGACTCTAATTGTATGCCATCTTTATGCCACCAACAAGAACCAATTCCCAGCTGAAGTAAGAGCAGCCACAGGACTGCTCTAACTTGTGCCATTAAGCCATCCCTTCCAGGGTGTGTGTGTGTGTGTGTGTGTGTGTGTGTGTGTGTGTGTGTGTGTGTGTGTGTGTGTGTTTTAAAAAAAACCCTGATCCTGCTTGTAGGGTAGGATTTTGATGTTTTTTTCTTCCTTTGCTGCACGGATGCCATGAACTGAACACTCCTGACAGCTGTGTGACCAGCTTGCTAGTTACATGAGCTTTATGGCCCTTTATACCGCTGGAGTATCATAAAAGGACAAGACAGTGGCTGAGATTCTGACCAAGTCTTGTGAAAGAAATGCTACCAATGAGTAAGACACAAAATCCCCTTTCATTATTTAACTACAAATTGCCTGTATGCCCTCCCTGTGTGGCTTTGAGACTGTATAATGAGTTCTTTGTAGGGACCTCTTGCTACAAAAGCTTTGTTGGATTGACAGAAATAATTTTGATCTTCCTGTTATTAACACTGTGGGATTAAACATGCTGGAAAACCAATATGATTCCCTGATTATCATCACAGTTTGGTAACATAAACTTTTTCTTGCCCCAGTCTGTTTTTATGGAAGCCAATATTTTGATATTTTCCTATCTACCGTCATTTAATTTTATATTCTTCTTCCTCTTCTTTTTCATGTTCACCAGTTAAAGCTGGGGAAAATAAAGATCCAGCAGGTCTGATTGATCACTCATGCAATTTATCCGCCGGCGTAAATTCACTGCTGTCGAATTAGAATGGGAGAAATTCACGGATGGGAGAAAAGAATCAGGCCCGTTTTTTCTGCATCAGTTAGTTTACACCTCCTGGTGCTATGACTTTAAGCATTAAGGCAAAAGCAACCAGATTTAGAAAGGTGCGGATCACGCACAGCACTCTTGTTGCTCGGCATGTTTGAGAGTTTTTAAACCAACATGTCACAGTTACCCGGCTACTTGCACCTTTTGTGCCTTCCCCTCACCCCCATTTACTCCCTGGGTGCATTCTCCCGTCACTTGGGTCTCCTTGGGTGCATTCTCCCTTCGCTTCTCTTGGGATGGAATCACACAATTCTCCCACTGTCTCTGGGCTGGAGTCCTGTCTGATCAGCAATAACTAGCAGGCCTGACTTATCTTTAATACTGTCAGCTCATTTCCCTCCAGGGGTCAGTGCTAACTAGGAACCAAACAGCCTTCTTAAAGCAAAGTATCTATTTTAGAGCAATAGCACCATAGAGAAAACTGAGCTGAAAACAATACACCAGTGTGTACTCAGGGCTCTCAAGCTAGACTTCACTATACTGTACTTTCAGTGTTAGCCTGGCGGGCCCAATTGCTTCAGCTTCCCTCTACAGAACCTCCTTCTCTCTCTGGTCAGCTTATCCTCCTATACCGCCCCTGAAAATGGACTTGCACCATCTCTTCCTCTGCCGAGAAGGGTTTTTAACTGTCTAGTGCCTTTTGATTTCCAGACTCCCAGCTTGCAAAACAAGGTTTGCATCAAGGGTGAGGAACCTTTTTTCTGTCAGGGGCCACTGACCCACAGAAAAATCAGTCGAAGGCCACACACAAGTGAGAAGCAAAAACCAAAGCAACCCCTCTCGGAACTAGCAACCCCGCCAACCCCAATACTCACTGACCTTGCCCCCAACAAGCGAAAAATGAAAACAAACCCCCTAATTTGGATTTGGCCTGTGGTGAGGCTTGGGGCTGACACTCATGCTCCAGCCTTCCATATGAGTGCAGAGACTCTGAGACCTGTTGCAGGGCTGTAGCACAAGCACTGGCTCACCGAGCTGCTGGGGGAAGCCCTGAGCCTCACCACAGGCCAGATCCGAGTAAGCCACGGCCTGGATCTGGCCTGCAGGCTCTAAGTTCCCCGCCCCTGGTTTACATCTTTGTTGAAGACAGGATACTTGAAGCTAAAAGTTTTCCCTGTTGTCTTTCAACTGTGTACCTTGTTTGGAGAGTCTTTGTGTTGTGCTTCTTCTTTCCAGCAGCTCCCATTTAATTAAAGCAGTAGAGATGTATAATAAAAGTTCTGCTGACCTTTAAGTAATTGTGGAATCTATCTCGATAACTCTACCTCGGTGACCAAATCAGTATTCATAAAATTATTGCATCTCAGAGTTCTTAGTTTCTTACATAGCAGCTTCACATCCCTCACACAAGTTTCACTGGGTCATGTTAATTTAGGTGCTTATTCATAGAGGAATCAGAATAGGGAAAATTTTGTGTGCGTGTTTAATTAAGAAATAGTGCATTCACAGTGCAAATTTTAAAAGCAGAAATGCATAAACAAGTAAATCACTCCAATGCGAATTGTGTGGGTATTTCTTTTGCAGCCCAGTGGACCAGCTTACCTGTATTATATTCACTGTTTTGCAATATACTCTGCTTTCTTATACTCAGCAGTAACGAAAGGCACCTACAGGTTTGTATCCTGTAATATATAGGCCTTTGCAGGTAAGTGAGCAAGTCTACAAGGAAAAACATTTAAAGATAGTTGGCAGTTTTCCAAAGAGACATTATTAAGGACACAAGAACAAACTATGCCACTGTGTAGGATAGATAGGAAGTACGGCAAGAGACAACCCTGGCTTAACCTGGAGAGCTTGAAAGACCTACAAATCAAAAAAGAATCCTACAAAAAGTGGAAAGTAGATCAAATTACAGAGGATGAATATAAACAAACAACACAAATATGTAGGGGCAAAAATAGAAAGACTAAGGCACAAAATGAATTCAAACGAGCTGGAGAAATAAAAAGTAACAAGAAAACAGTCTATATATACATTAGAAGCAAGAGGAAGACCAAGGACAGGTCCATTATTCAACGAAGAATGAAAAATAATAAAATGTAGAAATGGCAGAGGTGCTTAATGACTTCTTTGTTTTGGTTTTCAGCAAGAAGTTTGGTGATAATTGGACCCCTACTATAGTGAATTCTGGTGAAAATGGGTAGGTTCAAAAGCTAAACTAGGGAAAGAACCAGTTACAAATTAGACAGGTTAGATGTCTTCAAGTCACTAGGGCCTGATGAAATCTATCCTAGAACACTCAAGAAGTTGATTTAGGAGATAGTTGAGCCATTAGCTATTACATTTGAAACATCCTAGAAAATAGGCAAGAGTCCAGAAGACTGGAAAAGAACAAATAAAGTGCCCATCTATAAAAAGGGAAATGACGACAACAACACAGGAAATTGCAGACAAGTCAGCTTAACTTCTGAACCAGAACAGATAATAATAATTAAGGAATTCATTTGCAAAGTCTAGAAGAAAATAAGGTGGTAAGTAACAGTCAGCATGGATTTGTCAAGAACAAATTGTGTCTAACCAACCTGATAGCTTTCTTTGACAGGGTATGGGCCTTGTGAATAAAGGGGAAGCAGTAGATGTGCTATAGCTAGACTTTAATGAGGCATATGATAATGTCTTGCATGGCAACTCATTAAAAAACTATGGAAATATACCTTAGAGGGAGTTAGTGGGTGAATAACTGGTTGGATAACCATTCCCGGAGAGTAGTTATCAATAGCTCACAGTCATTCTGAAGGGCATAATGAGTGGAGTTCTGCAGGGACCAGTTCTGGACCCGGTTCTGTTCTATATCTTTATCAACAATTTAGATAATGGCAGAGAGTACACTTTCAAAATTTTCAGATGATACCAAGCCAGGGGTTGCTAGTGATGTGGAGGATAGGGTTATCATTCAAAATGTTCTGGGTAAACTGGAGAAATAGTCTGAGTTAAATAAGATGAAATTCATTAAGGACAAATGCAAAGGACTCCACTTAGGAGGGCACAATCAGTTAGGGTGTGTCTAAACTACATGCCTCCGTCGACGGAGGCATGTAGATTAGACAGATCGGCAGAGGGAAATGAAGCCGCGATTAAAATAATCGCGGCTTCATTTAAATTTAAATGGCTGCCCCGCTCTGCCGATCAGCTGTTTGTCGGCAGATCGGGGCAGTCTGGACGCGACACGCCGACAAAGAAGCCTTTCTTGACCAGCACAGGTAAACCTGGTTTCACAAGGCATACCTGTGCCGATCAAGAAAGGCTTCTTTGTCGGCGCGGCGCGTCCAGACTGCCCCGATCTGCCGACAAACAGCTGATCGGCAGAGCGGGGCAGCCATTTAAATTTAAATGAAGCCACGATTATTTTAATCGCGGCTTCATTTCCCTCTGCCGATCTGTCTAATCTACATGCCTCCGTTGACGGAGGCATGTAGTTTAGACACACCCTTACACATATACAACATGGGAAATGGCTGCCTAGGAAGAAGAACCGCCGAAAGGAGTCTGGAGGGGTCAGAGTGGACCACAAGCTAAATATGAGTCAACAGTGTGACACTATTGCAAAAAAAAAAAAAAAAAAATCATCATCCTAAATTGTATTAGCAGGAGTGTTGTAAGAAGGAAATGACAGGTAATTCTTCTGCTCTACTCTGCGCTGATTAGGCCTCAACTGGAGTTCTGTGTCCTGTTTTTCAGAAAAGATGTGGTTAAATTAGACGTCCCGAGAAGAGCATTAAAAATTATTCAAGATCTTGAAAACATGGCAGATGAGGGACGACTGAAAGAATTGGGCTTGTTTAGTCTGGAAAAGAGAAGACTAAGTGGGGACATAACAGCTTTCAAGTACCTAAAAGGTTATTACAAGGAGGAGGGACAAAAATTATTCTCCTTAATCTCTGAGGATAGGACAAGAAACAGTGAGCTTAAATTGTGGCAAGAGTTTGGACATTTGGGAAAACTACCTAACTCTCAGGGTGGTTAAGTACTGGGATAAATTACTTACCAAGGATGTGGAATTTCCATTATTGGAAATTTTTAGAGTAGGTTAGTCAAACACCTATCAGAGATGGACAAGATAGTGCTTGGTCCTGCCATGAGAGCTGGGGACTGGATTTGATGACCTTTCAAATTTTCTTCCAGTTCTATGAGTCTATAATTTTGATACATGTTAAGTATTTGCTAAAGGGAAGAAACCTGTACAAACAGAACTGCATGTATAAATGATTCCAGCTGTACCCTAATAAAGTCAGGTCTTTACATTATGCTTTAATTTATTTAAAAAATAGATGATTAATTGTGATCCAACTAAAGAAATAAGCATTTGATGATAATGTTTCGGCTTTTTTTTTAATAGTAAAGTTGTATAAAAGGTTTCTGGGGTTTTAGCTTGACAAACTGTTTGTAAGTATGATTAAAAAGGATGTGCTAAATTTGCCTAATTAATGAGAGCCTATTTCCCTCCTGCAATTGCTAGCAAATCTGATTGGGTTGTGGGGAAACTGGGATTTTCTCAAGTGAGCTTGGTTTTGAAAGAATGGCTAAGTTCAAAGTAGGTGTTGATACCAAGCAGGTGTTTGGGCAAAATGAGACAGATAATAAGGGAATTTTCTCTCTTTAAATTATGATAAATAGAAGTAAGCATGAAAAACAGCCAGCAGCTAGTGAGCTAGCTAGAATATATAAGTAACACTGGTCCTAAACTAGTGCTGGTGCTCTAATGTTAGTCAGGGATTTTGCAATCTTGTTTGTTCAGAACAATAGGAAAGAGGGCTTACATTTTTAAAAATATATCTAAGGTATTGCAGGTTGAAAGGAAGGAAAAAGAGAAACTCACCAGGTGGCAGAGAGAGAGCTGGGAATAGGAGCAAAAGGGGAAGAGATACTTTGTAGAAAGCCTTGCAGAACACTTGGTCAAACACAGAAGAGAAAAACATTTTGTTTTAAATAATTTGTTATAAGCATTAAGAATGACATTTCCAAAAGTATTGATTCATTTAGGATGCTTCTTTTTAGGTGTCCAACTTGAGGCTCTTCTGTCTGACAAAGGGGCAATCAAAATGAGTGTCTGCACTTGAAAATGTTGGACTGATTTTTTTTTTCTGGTTTAAATTCTCTACAGATGAAACTTTCTTATTAGTTGTGTATGAAGTGAGAACTTGAGTGATGAGGCCCACCTGTCTTAAAATCATGGAGATGTGAACTACAAAAGCCATAGAATGTTTCTTTTGGAATTGCCAAAGCATGATCTTTCCCTGCCTGTCAAAACTGAAGAGGAGTCCTGTGGCATCTTATAGACTAAGGCTGTGTCTAGACTACATGCCTCTGTCAGCAGAGACATGTAGATTAGACAGATCAGCAAAGGCAAATGAAGCCGTGATTTAAATGATCGCGGCTTCATTTACATTTACATGGCTGCCGCGCTGAGCCGACAAACAGCTGATCAGCTGTTTGTCGGCTCTCCGCTAGTCTGGACGTTCCCCCTGTCGACATCAAAGCCCTTTGTCGGCAGCCCCGTTATTCCTCGTGGAATGAGGTTTACTGGGGCTGCCGACAAAGGGCTTTGATATCGACAGGGGGAACGTCCAGACTAGCGGCGAGCCGACAAACAGCTGATCAGCTGTTTGTCGGCTCAGCGCGGCAGCCATGTAAATGTAAATGAAGCCGCGATCATTTAAATCGTGGCTTCATTTACCTTTGCTGAACAAACAAATCTACATGCCTCTGCCGACAGAGGCATGTAGTGTAGACGTACCCTAACTGAAGTGTAGGAACATAAGCTTTCGTGGGCAAAGACCCACTTCGTCAGATGCATGTGATGAAGTGAGTTTTTGCCCACGAAAGCTTATGCTCCTACACTTCAGTTAGTCTATAAGGTGCCACAGGACTCCTCTTCGCTTTTACAGATTCAGACTAACACGGCTACCCCTCTGATACTTGTCAAAACTGAGTATGAGAGAGAGAGAGAGTGCGTGCGTGTGTGTGTGTGTGTGTGTGTGTGTGTGTGTGTGTGTGTGTGTGTGTGTGTGTGTGTGATTTACTGTATATTTGAGAGTGTTTGTGTGTCTGTGTGTTTGTCCGCATGTTCAAGAACTCCTAAACGGTAAGAGCTAGGATCACCAGCTTTGGTATGCAACTTCCTCTTACAATAAATTAAAGCAGTGGTCTCCAACCTTTTTAACCACAAGATCACTTTTTTCAATTTAAGTACGATATAAGAGCTACCTGAAACCCAAATGCCCGGGCCCCACTTCCTTCCCGACTCTTCTTTGAGGCCCTGCCCCTGCTCTACCCCTTCTCCAAGCCTCACCCTGCTCACTCCATCCCTCTTTATCCCCCTTCCTCTCTCACTTTCACCAGCCTGGATAGTGGTTTGGGATGCAGGTTCTGGTCTTGGGCCAGGGTGTTTCACGTGTGGGAGGGGCTCCAGGCTTAGCCCAGGGTGGGGGATTGGGGTCCAGGAGGTGTTTCAGGGTACAAGCTGTGGGATGGAGTTTGGGTGTAGAGGGTCTCATGTCTGGGGCAGAAGGAGGTTCAGGGCTGGGGCAGGGGTTCAGGAAGCAGGCTCTGGCTGGGCACCGTTTAACTGAGATGGCTTCCGGGGAGTGGAACAGTGGAGTTAAGGCAGGGTTACTCTTGCCCTGGCCCTGCACCACTCCTGAAAGCAATTGGCATTTACAGCAGTGGCTTCATGGCACCATGTGCTGTCCTCATCTACAGGCACTGAGCCCACAGCTTCTACTGGCCACGGTTCCCTGTTACTGATCAATGGGAGCTGCGGGAGTGGTGTCTGCAGGCAAGGACAATATGTGGAGGGGCTGCAGGGACATGGCAGCCACTTCCAGGATCAGCAGTTATCACAGGGATAATGACTCCAGCCACGACATTTTAGAACTCACTGCTCAAAGAATTAAATTTAGGCATAAGAGAAATGAAAATGATGAAATGCACAGACCAGTCAAAAACCAAAAATAACCCACTTTGCAAGCAGTAAAAGAAGTAACAACCACCCCCCACATATGTGTTGGGTCAGGAGAGGAGAGTGAAGGACAGCGTGGCTGTGTCTAGACTGGCCAGTTTTTCCGGAAAATCAGCTGCTTTTCCGGAAAAACTTGCCAGCTGTCTACACTGGCCGCTTGAATTTCCACAAAAGCACTGACTTCCTACTGTAAGAAATTAGTGCTTCTTGCGGAAATACTATGCTGCTCCCGTTCAGGCAAAAGTCCTTTTGCACAAAAGGGCCAGTGTAGACAGCTGAGATTTGTTTTCCGCAAAAAAGCCCCGGTCGCGAAAATGGCGATTGGGGCTTTTTTGCAGAAAAGCGCGTCTAGATTGGCACGGATGCTTTTCCACAAAAAGTGCTTTTGTGGAAAAGTGTCCGTGCCAATCTAGACGCTCTTTTCCGAAAATGCTTTTAACCGAAAACTTTTCCGTTAAAAGCATTTCCGGAAAATCATGCCAGTCTAGACGTAGCCTGTGTGTTTGTAAGAATGACAGACACACACAGCATATGAGAGTGATAGAGATTTGCTTTGTCAAGCTCCCTCCGTCCCCTTCTCTCTGTGTGGGGGACTAGGGACACCGTGACATTAGCGCTCCCCTCTTCTCCCTCCCACACTCTGCATAGCAAGCAGGACCTCAGCTGCACCTGCCAACCTATGTAATTTAAAACCCACTCAAGGGCCCCTCACTAGGCCTCCCAGGAATCCTCAAGGCCACATCCCTCAGGGAAGGGGGCTTGAGGGAAGGAATGTGATGGGGAGGGTGAGGGGGAGGGGCAGAGCAGGTGTGGGAAGAGGTGGGTAAGGGGGCAGGGAAGGGGCTGGACTTGGGGAAGAGTACAGGCACATACAACCCAGGGCCACAGGAATTTACAGGCCAATTGCCATATGTGGGCCAGATTGTGGAATTGCTTGTGCTTCAGGTGACCCCGGGGCTGTGAGTTTGAGTCCCTTGATTTACATTGTACTAACAAGAACGTTCAGGAAAAGAAGTTTTTAACCTGGAATATTTGCTGAGATCTTTAAATTGTCTATTTTACTGTGAAACATACCATTTGTGCTGGTTAGCTTTGTGTGTCATCCACTCAGGAAAGATAAATAATACAACTAAAGCAACACTGCGCAAATCCTTCCTGTGATCTTTTTTTTTTTTTTTTAGGCTAGTGCTAGGGATTTTCAAATGAGCCTAAGAAAGATGGGCACTCAAATCTTAGGCTCCTTTGAAAATCCCGGTCTGTATTTGTATAGTCCTGCCACACTTCTCAGAAGCACTGGAACAATTTTCGGGGGGGACGGGTGAGTTATGTCTCCCCCTACATCTGTTCATGCCTCTCTGACTGTTGCCAACTCTCCTGGACTGGGCCAACAAGACGACATTTGCGGCAATTGCGTCCAGTCTGTCTGGTCCAGGAGAGTTGGCAACCCTAGTCCCTTGATGCCCCAGGCTGAGACCAGGAGTAGAGCCCTGGGCTGTAGGTGGAACCCTGGGCAGTAGTGGAACATCCAGGGCCAGTGGGCTGCAGAACCCATGGGGGCAGGGCTGGTGGAGCCAGTGAAGCCAGCAGGCATCAGAACCGCATGGGATGGTGACGCCCCTAGGGCCAGTGGAACCCTGCAGGTGCCAGCTAGAACCCAGGGCTGGCAAAGCCGTTAGATGATTGACAATGGGGCTTGCCCTGAGTGCAACACCTATATGTGCTGCAGCAGCTTTACTTCCCATGCCTATGCTTCCTGTGAGCATTGTGAAAGAAACAGAGCCCTTCTCTAGGGGAGTTTTCAATGCAGAGTGGCTAGTGACATGGTGGACCAGCTATAAGGGGCCATTACATGCTTAAGGCAGTCTGGAAATTAGAAATTACATTATAAGTTTTTAGATGTGACTGGTGATTTGGGATGTCTCGGTTGGGTACCAATCTTGAGACACCTTAAAGGGGCCTGGAATTCCGATGGGAAAGATGCTCTGCACTTTTTGAAAACTAGGTTCCTTAAGGTGTTCAACTGGGGCACCCCAAATCAGTAGCTGCTTCTGAAAATGTAGGCCAATGCTTTTACGTATACTATTGCTAATCTAAGAAATGTTGAGGGAGGGATTGACGGTGTTTTCATTTAGAGTAAATAATTTGAGAGAAAATAATTTCACGTTTTGTGCTTTAGTCATTCTTTGTTTATTGTTTGTCTTTGGCAAAGCAGTGACCTGCAGTGTCTCTCGTACTCAGCGTAGTTTCTATAGAAACTAGCTGACTTGTAGCATGTTTATGTTCAGGCAGTAGCTAAAATGGTCGTTAACCACCTATCGTGCTAGGAGGAGCAATTGTCTTCATTAACCATCAGGAAAGCTGTTCGTAGGCTAATATTAAAAGGAAGCATCCCAGAGTCTCAAAACTCATGCACAAGCCTTGCTAGAATTGTAGTTAAAATAGTGCCTTAAGGCTGTGTATATAAGAAATATACAGACAACAGAGCTCAGGCGGATACAGCAAAAGTTACTGTTGCAAAGGTTATAAAAGGAGTCAACAATGGGAAATACAACATACCAGTGCTGCAGACTCCAGGAATTATTGCCAGCTAAAGGTCATGCTTTCAAACCATGGGACAATAAGTTTTTCATTAAAAGCTGAAATCTGTCTGCTCATTAAATGATTTTTGCTAAGGAAAATGACCTGTCTAGTCGGTAGAAAACCAATTTAGAGACTGTATTTTGAAGTGGTGACTCCTCCTTTCCATCTTTTTCTCTTAAGTAGTTTGTTCCACAAACTTAGAAGGATTTCTAGAAATTCCTAAACCGTAACACTTAACCCAGTTCAGCCACTGCCTTTATTTCAGCCCCGAAAATGTTCTAAAAGCTGGAGCTATGTCTAGACTACAAAGATCTATTGGAAAAAGGTACACAAAATGCGCTCCGAATTTCGGAAACCCCTCCCTTTTTGGAAGAGCCCTTCTGCCTTGTGGAAGGAGGAAGACAGGGCTTCTGAAAGAGCGTGTCTGCTCTTCTGCAAAAAAAAAAAAAAAAAAAAAAAAAAAAAAAAAAAGCACAGATGCGTTCTCTGGGTGCGGTGGAGTTCTTCCGGAAAAACACTGTGGTCTAGATGAAGCCTGAGTCTCCTCAAATTCCTCTTACAAAGTAAAGCACCAACCCTGCAAAGACTTACAGGGTATGTACTGATAGCATAACACAGACATAGTCTTTCCTGAGAGTAGCCTATTTCTTCAGTCCCATGAAGAACAATAGGAGATTGCAGCTTTGTGGAAAGAATTTTGTGAAATTTTCTTAAAAAGAAACTTTCAGTTATGAAGAACAATGCCAAACATGACTAATTTTAAATAAAATTCTGCAAATGCAACAATGCACTGGATTTCTGAGTTATTATTATGCAAGCAGTTAACCTGCATTATTAAGATGATCCAGGGCCAAAGCATGATCTGAAACAGGATACTATTTTTTTAAAGAAGCTAGTTTTAATTATTTGTAACTAATTAACTTACTTGTACATCAGAGAATTTATTTTGTATTCAGTGCTGTCATTTTAGCAGAGAATGCTCTGTTTGTGTTCTTCGTATATAACAAAAAGCAAGAGCAAAATTCACCTCAACCTGTACTATGGAACTACAACATATTTACTTTGTGTATTTTGCATTACCCTGTATTAGTGCTTCTAACCATATTTATTTCTCTGTAGATTGATCATGAACTGTTAAGATTTTTGAAATTTGAATGGTATTATTTAGTTTTCATTGGACATATAGGTCACATGATATTGATTCTGTTCCTTGAGTATAAGTCTTAATTTCAGGTGTATGGAAGTGTGGGCTTAATAGTTCAAACTCTACTTCCCATGAATCTTTTGATGCTGTTTGCTTAACACTGGCTGCTTTCGTGAACATTGTTATTTTGTTAAAATGTTTATGAAAGTGAATGAAATGATCAGAAAGAAAGCAAATTCAGTTTTTTTTTATTGAAATATTTGTTGGAAATGTTTTGAAAGTATTCACCTACTTCAAATGCTCCCTCGAAACTTAATCATACTTTCAATAGTTACTGGTCATTTACTTTTATTCTTTTATTGTTGCTGATGGAAAAATACTGTACCTTTTCTGTATAGATCTTGTGCAGAGCTTTCCATGAAACAGTAAAAAGAACTTTTAATGTATTAGTTAAGCACAAAGAGAAAATTATGCACTTGGCCACGTTAGAAGTAAGAATTGTCTACTCACCCTTTTGGATGCAGCAGGGGAAAATGAATTCTTCAAGATTGGTTTTAAAAACTAAACTTTGGATAAAAATTCAATAGAAATCAACTTATTTCTCTCCCTAAACATCCTCTAGAGACTTGTGGCAGAAATCCAGGTATAAGACGTGCTCAACTTGGCAGCTTATTTATTCTTTTATTGATTACCATTCAGAGAACAGGAGCAGTGGTGAAGCAGTCAGTATAGTTTTCCATCTCTTTTAGTCTTGTCTCTGTCCCTCTGTGGATTACTTCATATAATCAGTAGAAAATTTCAATTGTTCTGCTACCTTGTGATTCACATACCAGTACTATGATTTGAAGCTAGTCAGTCGTGCTCTTATTTAACACACCATGGCTAAAATAAAATGTTTTCAACACTATGTTTTTATCTGTCATTGAAAAAAGTAAATTTCAGTTTATGCAGCACACCATGCATAAGGTGATCGAGAGAACTAAGATGTCTGGATAAGATTGCTGTTCTGGTTCATATTTTGAGATTTTACAATAGCAGTAATGGTAATGATGAAACGGCCTGTTGGTAAGGATCTTTTCAGCACATAACGTGGGTAAGCAACGATCTTGCAGGAATGATTTGCAGGAACTGAGGAGAGGTGATTGGTGCAGGAATTGATGGGGGGCTCTTCCCAGAATATGTGGCAGAGAAAAAGATTGGGACACACCTCTCATTTAGTCATAAGGCAATTCTAGTGGAAAGGGCTAGAAAGAATAGCAACCCAATTAAACTACTTAATGTGACGTCGAGTTGTAACAGGGTACACGCACGTCTCATGAATGCCTCCAGGATGAGTATATGTAATTGCACACTTTTTCTCTGTGCTGTTCTTGGTGACTCAGCTCTCTAGCCAAGTCACACACAATCAGTCTCTGGTGAAAACTACAGCAAGCCCCTTCTGGGGTACAACAGGGGCCTCTCTCAGTGCTTTCTATTGTCTTCCAGTTTCTTCCCATTCCGAACTAGAGCAGTGCCACAAGGCTCCTTCCCTGGAGGCAATGTCTTCAATCTCTTAGGCTACGTCTACACTGGCACCCTTTTCCGGAAATGCTTAAAACGGAACAGTTTTCCGTTATAAGTATTTCCGGAAAAAGCGCATCTACATTGGCAGGATGCTTTTCCGGAAAAGCACTTTTTCTGGAAAAGCGTCCGTGCCAATGTAGACGCGCTTTTCCGGAAAAAAGCCCCGATCGTCATTTTCGCGATCGGGGCTTTTTTGCGGAAAAGACTACTGGGCTGTCTACACTGGCCCTTTTCCAGAACAGTTTTTCCGGAAAAGGACTTTTGCCCGAACGGGAGCAGCATAGTTTTTCCGGAAAAACAATGACAATTTTACATTAGATCGTCATTGCTTTTCCGGAAAAGCAAGCGGCCAGTGTAGACAGCTTTCAAGTTATTCCGGAAAATCGGCTGCTTTTCCAGAATAAGTGGCCCAGTGTATGTGTAGACTAGTTCGAACTAAGGAGGCTAATGTAGGCATTCGAAGTTGCAAATGAAGCCTGGGATTTAAATATCCCAGCCTTTATTTGCATCTTCCCGTCCCGGTGCCATTTTTAAATCCCCTTAGTTTGAACTAACTGCCCGCGGCTACACACGGCAGTCAAATGTTAACTCGAACTAAGTCCTTTTACACCTCAAGATCTGTCTTGAATAGTGTCAACATAACAAACCCTGTGTCTTAGCAGGGGTTTGGATTAGATACTCTCGCAGTCTCTTCTAACCTATGGTTCTATGATTCCAGTAGTGGAGATCTGCTATCTTTTTGCTGAACTGTTTTCAGGACAGCATGTCATCTTATGGTGCACCTTCATCCTAGTTCTACCAATGATTGATCAGCTTTTCAGCAGACTGTCATTAGACAGAAGTGTACAACGGTAGCTTCCCTGTGCTCTCTTTGCAAAGTCTTCAGTTCCTCAGATCACTTTGACAAGAAATTCACCCTCTTCTCCTTCAGTCTGAATGCCGTTGCAGTTTTTTAAACAGTGCAGCTACTGATGACCAGTCCAAAAAATAGCTACTGATGACCAGTCCAAAAAATGACTGAAGCAAAAAAAAAATGTTGCAGTTCATAGAGAAAGAACTTCCATGACACTTGAATCAGTTCAAAATATGCTCTGAATAATGTCTACTAGCATAAAAATACTGTCTATACAAATATAGAATGCTGAGTTGCAGCAAAGGAAGATGCAGGACTAAATAATCTCACCATTGTTGAAGCACTTCTTTGAAAGTGTAACCAGAACCACGTGGAGTAGAGGGTTAGTTTTAGGGTCCATGTTAAAATAATGTAAACACACACCCAATCATAACAGCTGAATATTGGAAGAGATGAGAGAAATCAATGGTCTTTCTGATTCTTTTAAAATATTTGTTAATTAAAGCTCTGCCAAATTAATGAATCAAAAATGAAGCCATAAAAAATGTTCTGACTTTGTGTTTTTCCACAAAAGTTGAATCTTCCAGTAGAACTGGAGGTGATTTTATTTTTTATTTTTTTGAGAATAGAAATTTCACCATAAAGTATTATTTTAAAGGGTCTCCAAAACTATTTGTGAATCAAAGTCAGGTTAAATCAATAGTTTTGCCTGAAAAAGATGAAAATATTTCATTCTGACCACTTCAGAAATGTTTATTTGAAACTGCATTTTATTTTCAAATTTGGTCAAATTTAAACACACACAGGCTATGTCTATACATGCGTCCATGACATTTTTTTTGGAAGAGCAGATGTGCTTTTTCGGCATCCCTGTAAACCTCATTTTATGAGGAAGAAGGGATGTTCCGAAAAAGAGTTTTTTTCTGACATTTGGCCCAGTGTAGACGGGCCAAATTTTGGAAAAGCCTCTTCTGAAAAAAGAAGCGGAAAAATCTATGTAAAATGCGGTTTGCAATGTGTGTAGCTTTTTCCGGAAGAACCGTGTAATGAAAACAGCTCCTCAAAAAGTTGATTAAAATTGGAAAAAAAGTAGTTTTGAGTTAATCTGAGATTTCAATTAATTAAAAATTGTTATTATTTTAATTAGTTTTAGTTTTTGTAGTTGATGAAAAAATTGGTTGAGGCTAAATTCAAACTGCATTCTTAGGGAAGATTTTTTATTTTGACCCTGACCCAAAATATTTATTATTTGTTCAGTTCAACTCTAGACTGTTGAAAAGATCACCAAGGTTAAAGGAACTCTCTGATCAGTCAGGACTGATTTATGCTTTGCATCATCATGCAAAATGATCAATGCATATGTCATGTCGTACCCGAGTTATTGTGATTTACACTACCTGAGGCTAACAGCAGCCTGACTTCTAAGCAGAGCAGACTGGGGCAAAAACCTCATCCAGGGCTCTTATTTTATTTATAAAAAAACACAACTGCAAGGGATGTTTTTTCTTCCTCTTGTTCTCTCCTGGGAAAGGTTACATTGATTATAGGTGCAGTATGAGCAACATTAAATCCTGGATCAGAGACAGGCTTCAGATCCAAAGAGTCTTATTCTGCTCTCATTTACATTAGCTAAATTCTGCACCACTATCAATCTAGAATAACTGTTAAAGCCAATGAAATACTCTCAGTTTAAACCAACATATCTGAGAACAGAATTTGGTCCATACTTCAAGTTAACCATTTCCTAAAGGCTTGTGAAAGTATAGAATATATTTTGCTTCAAAGCCCAGGATCGCTGCATGTTCTTTCCATTTGTTGTGAAAATACCAGTTCTGAAAAGGAATAGAAATGTAACCGTGTTAGTCTGGTTTAGCTGAAACAAAAAGCAGGACTATGTAGCACTTTAAAGACTAACAAGATGGTTTATTAGGTGATGAGCTTTTGTGGGCCAGACCCACTTCCTCAGATCAAATAGTGGAAGAAAATTGGCATGACCATATATACCAAAGGATACAATCAAAAAAATGAACACATATGAAAAGGACAAATCAAATTTCAAAACAGAAGGGGGATGAGGGAGGGAAGTAAATGTCTGTGAGCTAATGATGTTAGAGGTGATAATTGGGGGAAGTTAATAGGAGACAGACCCATAGTCTCCTATAGACAACCACCTAACCTCAAGATGATTCTTACCACACTAATATCAACCCTGGAACTTTCCCTTTCAACAAACCCCGTTGCCAGCTTTGTCCACATATTCACTCTGCTGATACCATTATTGGACCTAACCAATTGAGTTATAAGATCAAGAACACATATTCCTGCTCATCCAGAAATATAATTTATGCTATCATGTTCTGACAGTGTCCATCTGCTATGTACATTGGACAAACGTCTCAGACACTTCGCCAAAGGATCAATGCCCACAAAACAGATATTAGACAGGATCACAAAGAAAAAACAGTTTCTTGCCATTTCAACCAGAAAGGGCATTGTTTCAAGGACTTAACTACCTGCATCCTGCTTCAAAGACATTTTAATACTAGACTTGAAAGAGAATCCTCTGAACTGTCATTCATGCTTAAATTTGACACTTTACACGTAGGTCTTAACAAGGACGCTAATTATCTTACCCATTACAAAGATAGCTTCCCCGATTATCACCTCTAATATCATTTTTTTATTGTATCCTTTGGTATATATGGTCACGCCACTTTTCTTCCACTATTTGATCTGAGGAAGTGGGTCTGGCCCGTGAAAACTCATCACCTAATAAACCATCTTGTTAGTCTTTAAAGTGCTACATAGTCCAATTCTGAAAAGGGAACATTTGGAAGAAGGGAGATCTTGTGGTTAAGGCCCTGGACTGACACACTAGAGATTGGGGTCAGTTCCTTTCTCTGCTATCAACTTCCATAATATACATCTACACTACAGAGATCGATCGAAGCTGTTGCTGTCGATCTTCCAGGATTTGAATTAGCGGGTCTAGTTAAGACGGCTAATTCCAACTGAGAGGGGCACGCTGGTCGATGACGGAAGTCCTGCTTCCACAAGGAGTAAGGGAAGTTGAAGGGAGAGTGTTCTTAATTTGACTTCCTGCAGTGTTGACAGCACCAGAAGTCGAGGTAAGGTAGAATCATAGAATATTAGGACTGGAAGGGACCTCGAGAGGTTATACTTCAACTTCAGTTACACAATTAACATAGCTGAAGTTGCATAACTTGATTCAAGCTTTTCCTGTAGTGTGGACATACCATAATGTCTTTGGGCAAGTCACTATATCTCTCTAGACTTCAGTTCTCTATAACTGAAATGGTGACATGCTTTCATCCCATTCTTTACCTCTGAGGGCAGGGACTGTTTCACACTGTATGCCTATGCATTTCCTAAAATGGTAGGGATCTAATATTAAAGGAGGCCAGAAGGCACTATTATAATACATATTTTCAATAATAATAAAACCTTAAAAAACTTCAGAATCCATTCTTGTAAATACGTGGAAAATTACAAGACACTGTATATTGCATTGATTAATAAATATGTGCATATTACCCTAATTTCTGCAGGGTATCCTTGTTGAATCTCACAGGAGACTCTTTCTTTTCTGTTAGAAGCAGAATTTTAACTAGCACAGTTCTCTAAACTGGGTGTTTGTGATCTCATCTCACTTCTAGCATCTTATTTATAATTAAGTAAACCTAAGGGTAAGATTTATTCAAACGCTGCTGAAATTAAACTCATTTGATCAGAGCTATGTTCCCTATCTTGTGAAAGATTCCAAAGCTTGTTTAAGGTCAAATATTTCAAAGCATTGATAAGAAAATATGGTCCATCTAGCCCAGTATCCTGTCTGCTGATGGTGGCCAGTACCCGATGCTCCAGAGGGAGGGAACATAACAGGTAATCCTCATGTGATCCCTCTCCTGTCACTCATTTCCAGACAAACAGAGGCTAGGGACACCATTCCTACCCAACCTGGCTAATAGCCATTGATGGACCTAACCTCCGTGGATCTACCTAGCTCTCTTTTTAACCCTGTTAAAGTCCTAGCCTTCACCACATCTTCTGACAAGGAGATTGACTGTATGCTGAGTGAGGAAAAACTTCCTTCTGTTTGTTTTAAACCTGCTTCCTATTAATTTCATTTGGTAGGGTTACCATATTTGAACTTTCAAAAAAGAGGACACTCCTGAGAGTGAGTTTATCTGTATCAGCTTGTACCAACTCATGTTGTATTAATGTGTTATTAATCTAAAGAAGTGGGTCTAGCCCACGAAAGCTCATCACCTAATAAACTATCTTGTAAGTCTTTAAAGTGCAACATATTTTTTCCTTTTGTTTTACATTAATACAACGTGATTTGGTAGATGCTGATACAGATTCACTCCGTCTCAGGTGCATCCTTTTTTTTTTTTTTTTTTTAAAGTTCAAATATGGTAAACATACATTTGATGACCCCTAGTTGTTATATTGTGGAAATAAGTAAATAACTTTTCCTTATTCACTTTTTCCATATCAGTCATGATTTTATAGACCTCTATCATATCCCTCCTTAGTCTCCTCTTTTCTAAGATGAAAAGTCCAAGTCTTTTTAATCTCTCTTCATATGGGATCCGTTCCAAACCCCTAATCATTTTTGTTGCCCTTCTCTGAACCTTTTCCAATGCCAATATAACTTTTTTCAGATGAGGTGACCACATCTGTACGCAATATTCAAGATGTAGGCATACCATGGTTTTATATAGAGGCAATAAGATATTTTCTATCTTATTCTCCATCCTTTTTTTAATGATTCCTAACATTCTATTTGCAATTTTTTTTAGCGCCGCTGCACACTACTGCTATATTTCAGCATGGTTTACATTTTCCTTAAGATTTAAAGAAGCAACTGCAACTACCTTGGAGCTTCTGAAAGGTTCCAGATTGTCTTTAGTGATGTTATAATTCCTCCATTTATATACAATATGCATAGAGTCTTTGTGGACAGGAGAAGGTATCATATTTCATCATTCATTGCTAATCTCATTCGCATTTAACACTTATAAATAAGAAGTTTTACCAGCAAGGGAGATACATGCAACAAGGAATGGAAGACAACCTTCTGTCCATAGACTAGTCCCTAGCAGTGACACAGAGGTGTGCATGCTTCCTGCAAAATTTTGTGCCTTTCCTCCATCCCAAAGTGCACATTCTTGAACCCTCCTCACAGAGATCTGAGGGTAGGAGTAGTGTTTCCCACCCAGTCATGACAGAAGTCATCCAGACTGAACCTGTGTGGTCTTGTGACCCCCTGTGCCACATTGCAATATCTCTTGATTTTGGGGGTCCAAATGAAGGACTCAGGTCAAACTGCTGATTTGCCCTCCTCCCCATCTCAGGTGGTCATCTAAATGCTTATAGGAGTGATCCCCAGATACTGAGATGGCAACTGACCCAGAGAAAGTTGGATTAGTCTTCTGTGGAGCACTCTTGGACTGGCAGGGCCAAAAAGCCTGGGAAGAAAACACAAGAACTCTGGCCAGATAAAAGAGGAACTTTACCTCTCTACTGAATGGAGAAGGAATTCCCTCCCTTACTGCTGCAGTTTATTGTTGGGAAAGGGACTGACACAGTCAAACAATTGCCAAGATGTCAGAAGAAGCTAAGTCTTCCTATACTTTCTGCACTGGGGGGAGAGGTTAGGTATGATAGACATGCATAGAGATATTTTGTTGTGAAATCCTTTTTTCTCTTATGTTATGCTTTATTACATAAGAACATAAGGACATAAGACTGACCATACTGTGTCAAATCAAAGGTCTGTCTAGCCCAATATCCTGTCTTCTGACCATGGCCAATGCCAGGTGCTCCTGAGGGAATGAACAGAACAGATAACTATCAAGTGAACTGTCCCCTGTTGCCCATTCTCAGCTCCTGACAGAGGCTAGAGACACCATTCCTGCTCATCCTGGCTAATAGCCATTGATGGACCTAACCTCCTTGGAGTTATCTAGCTCTTTTTTGAACGCTGTTAAAATCCTGGCCTTCACAACATCCTCTGGCAAGGAGTTCCACAAGTTGGCTGTGTGTTGTGTGTTGCTACCATTAGTTTTCCTTCCAGTAATTATAATGATATATATTTCCCAGTTAGTGTATGTGGACCCAAAGCACTTGAGTTGGAGACCCTGGCCAGCAAGTTCCTGCATGTGGCACATGAGCCTCTGCTATTCTCATGAGTGGAGTCAAACACATAAAGGGATAGTTTCTGTTTCCTTCTATAGCTGGTTTTTTATGACCTGTAGCAGCTTCTTGTCACTCTTGAGCTACATGGAGATAGGACATCAATTAGATAAAGTTAGTGGCAAAGGTAAGATTGTGGTCGAGTATTTCAGAGCCACCATTGATGCAAAATTCCCACCGTAATTACTGGGAGTTATTTCCCAGGTGGTTTTGGAAAAAAAATCAGTTTATATATATATATATATATATATTGGATTAATTCTTTATCTGTACTGCTTTTACTGCTTTCTTTTTCATTCTGTTTCTGGCAGTGATCCTGAATGGCTATAAAATATTATTAGTGCCAATTAATTTTAGGATATCCTATTTTGTGTTTGACTGTGAGCCCTGACGTTTGCAAGTAATTCACTAGCAGAAGACATTTTTGATGTTCTCACTTAGACAACAAACATTAAAATAAACAGAAGAGTAAACTGCTGATTAGTAAAACTGATAAGTAAACTGCTAATTAACATTGTTATCTAGTGCCTGCCTAATGCCTTATCCTCAAGGCAGTGACTCTTAATGGAATAGAGAATTGCATGAAATGACAGCCATTTTATGAATGGCCTTATAGAGCAGATTCCAAAGCCCACTGAAATGTTTAGGTTCGTTTCAAGAGGTTTGGGTCAGATGCATGGAAAGTCCCACACAAGACACACAGAAGTCTCATTAACTGAATATAGACCATGTATGTAACTTCAAGTAGATGTCATATGGAAATACAAAAGGAGTTTTCAAGATTCCCTGGATACATGTAACACATAGTGTACGTAGAATATCATTTTTGATGGAAATGTGTATTTGCAGTAAAAATGAGAGTCTTGTGGTATCTTTGGAGGTGAACAGATTCTGTTTGCCTCTAAGCTGTCATTGAACTCCTTTTTGCAGCTACAGCCTAACCCAGCTATCCTTCTGATAATTTGCAGGAGAATAAGAGTGCATTTTGTTGTTTAGTTGGGGGGTAGAGGGTGCACCTGAAGAGAATTGCTTTCCTGAAGAGTGGTTCCTTCTGCCCTCTGTTGTTCATGTTGGAAAACTTCAGCGATATGTTATCCTGATAGTCATTTTCTGCATTTGCCTGTAACCTGTATCGGTTTCTTTTCAAACAATCATTTCTCTAAATGTTTGGTGCTATACTGTGCATAGATTCATTTCTAACTGGTTATTTTGCACTAGGCAGATTGGCATACATTATGTTCCCCTTCACTTACACCAGTGTAAATCTGGAGGAATCCCGTTGAAATGAATGGAGTTGCACCTGTGCAACAATACTGTTGAATTCCAATGAGTTATTCCCTTGTTTATAGATGTATAATTGAGAGGGGAATCAGACCCAACAGTGAGCGGGGCTGGCATTTTTATTCATTAAAGTGACAGCTGTAGAGTCTGTCTGCAGACCTTGAGCATGTGAGACTTGTATTATTATTATTATTATTATTATTATTTGCTGCAATGTGTTTTTGAAAGGCACCTTTAATACCTTTTCTTTAAGGCACCTTTAATGCTGTTTCTGGTGGAAAAGTAAATGTTATAAGAACAAATCAAAACACTTGTTTACTTCACTTCAAAGTGAATTTCCAGTAGTCTGACTTCTTGGGCAGACTCTTGAGCAGCTACTTATTTTATTTTTACAGTCTATTCGCCCAGATCCTGGCTCAGAAAACAGTCCATGAATGCTGGCTTGCTCTTCCTCTCTGCAACGCTGGATTCAACAGGAGAGCAGTGGCATTGGAGAATGTCCATGCTGAGCAGCATGTGCTTGTATTAAAAGCAAGCTGTTTTATATATAATGCATATAGTAAATACGTGCCTTAGTGGCTGCTGCTTTTTGGTTTACTATGATGAAAAATTCCTGCACGGTACACTGCAATTGATGGAATTCCCAGAGGGCCAATTCAGAGAACCCCTGAGAAATCTGTATAGTTTCTAAACAAGAACATATTTATTACCATGGTCGTTTCTTTTCATTTTGTTCCACATTGCTCAATCTTATATCCTGATTCTATCTCTTAAAACACCTTACCCCAAGCCCAATTCAAACTGGTCTTATCTCAAGCTCTTACAAAAATAAACATGCCTTATTCTTTTTACCTTTATTTTACCAGCGTAACACTGTTCCAAGAAGAATATATAGCTTAATTTAGAGAGAAATTAGCAAATTTGGGGACAAATACTGTATTAAATTAGTCTAAAATATAAGTGTTCAGAATGAGCTTTTTTGGTCCATACTTAATGGGGGAAAGGAAGAGAAAAGTCAGCTGTATAAGCAGCCTGAAAATGCTTTAGCAAGTCTGTACAGCACCTAAAACTATGAAGTCCCTGTCTCCATGGGACCTGTAGGTCATACATGTAGGTCATAGAATATATGGAAATAATGGAAAATAGTAAAAAAAAAAAAGGCAAGGGTATAATTTATTAATAACAACATTTTCATCTGGGGATCTCACTTAAGAAAAAGGGTGGTAGGCTTTAGACTATCTATGGCAGGAAACCTTTTCCCTCTAAAGCAGGGCTGGGCAAAATACAGCCCCGGGGGCCAGATCCAACCCGCCAAGCCACGGGATCCCGCCCTTGGACCACCCTGCCAGGACCCTCAGGCACATGCAGCTGCCACGTTTAACATAGTCCCTGCGTTTCTCTGCTCTGCAGGGAGGGGGAATCTTCGTGCGATCTCCCCGCTGCAGCCCAATCCTCAGCTCCTATTGGCCAGAAACAACCAGCCAATAAGAACTGACCTCAGCCAACCTCCCAGGTCCGATTGGCTGGCTGTTTCTAGCCTGAAAGACTGGGCAGACGGAGTTAAGAGCCATGTGGAGGATGCAGTCTGTATTTTCAAGCGGGCTGGGGCTGCTGGCCAGGAGACAATTAAGTAAACTCCTCCCAGCCAGCGCCCGCCGCTGGTACCCCAGTCCCTCTTGCACCCTACCTCTCTCCCCCAGATCACCATCCAAACTCTCTGCACCCCCCCAGCCTCAGGTGACAACTCCCTCCCAGACCCTGTACCTTCTCCTACACCCCTTCCCCAGGCCAGAATCCTCTCCTGCACCCCCAGACCCTCCCTCACCCTACACCCCAATCCCCTAGCCCAGGTGTCAACTCCCTCCTCCACCCAAACACCCTCTGAGACCTCACGCCATCTCCTGCACCCCAGTTCCTTACTTCCGTGCGCCTTTCTGTGCCCAACCTCCTCCACCCTAGACCCTCCACCCCCCTCCACAGAAAAGTGTGGCCCTTGACCACTTACCAAAATCTTGGAGTAGCCCCCCCACCAACAATTATTGCCCATCCCTGCTCCAAAGCTTATGTGGAATATGGACTTGCTACGAAAAGAAGTGGTTTCATTACATCATTATAGAACTGTAATGGATGAATTCCTGAAAATTCATAGCCCTTCTAGGCTGACCAGCTAAATGTGTGTTGGATGAACAAGGGTGATGCTGCTTAGGGATTTAAGAGGCCCATGGTAGCGAAGTGATGAGTATATCCCCTTGATCAGTATTTTGTGACACTGCCCTGCATTGCACATGTTTAAGCAGTTAAAGGGGAGGGAATTCTGGCAGACCTTGTAACGTCAATTTTGACCTGGAATGTCTTGGGGCCCCATCGTCAGTTGGTGCATATAGGCACAAATCTACTCAGTGTAACATTTAGCCCAAAGGATAAAACAGGAAAATCTTTCCAAACACAACAGTAAACTCAAAGGAGATTTAAAAAATATAAACAGGATACAGTGAGAATTAAGAAAAAAAGGGTCGTTTCCAGTCTCTGCACAAGTTCTCAGTTCATTACTGTGAAAATAGTTTCATGACTCGGCACTATTTCAGAATCTGCATATCCTGAGGCAACAATTCCTCTGAGGAGTTGGTTGGAGGGAGCAGCTCCCGGATTCAGCAGGGAAGCAGACAACAGGGCAATTAGAATGACAGGAGCTGTAGTTAGCTTACACTGCTCTGACTAGCCTGCCCGCCTGAGGGGATAGGCAAAAGTTTGCACCTATATTGACCTGATGCAGTTATCTGAAAACAGAGACAAACTATAATGGCCGTCCTAATCACATGGCTGGGAACAACAATTTCTCATGGAAGGGACGCACCATAAATGATTAATCGTGCCCATATTTTCTCATACTTAATTCCTGCGGGTGGAGAGAAGCAGGGGAAAGAAATGAATGGCGATGCTTCCCCGTCGCACAGAGCTCGCCTGCAGCGGAATTTACTGCTTCAATCTTTCAAATTAACTCTCCGGGTGCCAAGCTCAAGTGCTGAAGTTTGAGATCTTTGAACGAGTTTCAGTTACACGAGGGAGGCAGAGAGAGCAGCCGCCTGGAGCAGTAATTAGAGAGGGCTCCCAGGTGAGAACATCTTAGAAAGAGTGGAAAGCTCAAAAAAAAAGTATCATAGTGCTCTGCTGGCAAAAAGCTCAGGGAGTGGGCAGTACAGATGAGGACTAGAAATAGCTAAGACACTGGAGAGGATTACTACAGCCAAGGGAGCTAAAGTTTTTGAGACAATATTTGAGTTCCAGAAGTGAATTCTGGTGGATGATACTTTGTCCACATGGACCACTGATGTCCAGAAGATCGATGGCTGACTCACGGGTGTGAGGCAGGGAATGTTTCCACGTAGTCTTATGGGTTAGTCATTGCTGTTTGGGCAATATTGTTTTCTGTGTTGTGACAGGGCTATGGAGTGAGCTGGGAGGGCTGCTACAGCTTCCAGGGGAAGTGTGTATGTCTTACCACCCTGCCTGGGCACTGCCATGAGGTTTTAGCCCATAGTAAGCTCAATGATGGTGAAACCCAGTTTATACAGGAGTGTTTCTTCACTGTAAGACCTTTCCCTGCTGATTTGCCTTAGGGAATCTCCCGTCCTCTGATCCCTCTGAAGAAAGGAAAAAAAAGTTGCCTCTAGCCTATGATGGGGCAAGATAAGAAGCCTATGGTGGGGCAAGATAAGGCAAAATTCCTGAATTGGAGTAATTCAACCTCTCCCACTGCCTGGGAGTGAAAATACGTGGCCTGATTCTTCATTACTTTGCATCTTATGTAGTCCTTTTATATCTATACAAAGTAGGAGCATTACACCAATACATTTAAAAGATTGCATTTATACACTCACTTTGTACTTATTTTACTCACTTGTAAAATAGATACCCAAGGTACAAGGCAAGAATCAGGTGCCGTTGTCTCAAAAGATACCATAAGCACGGGGGGTGGGGAGGGGAGTGGCCGGGGATGGGGGGAGGGGAGAGGCCCTGCCACCATTCCTGGGGAAATGGATAGGAGATTTTTGTCAATAGGTTCTCTCTTGGTACAGTAGAACTCTGCTGATAACATGATGTGGTGGTGGGATGGACACCAACCATACTTTGCTATAAGAGGGCTCCACCATACAGGTCAGACCTGAGCTGATGCAACTGTAATATTCATCAGCTCAGGTCTGACCTGTATTGTGGAGCCCTCTTATAGCAAAGTATGGCTGGTGTCCATCCCACCACCACATCATGTTATCAGCAGAGTTCTACTGTACCAAGAGAGAACCTATTGATGAAAATAGGTGGAGGTGAGGATCTGGCAATGCATGGTGTCCAAACCTTATGGCACATCTCTACTCTATGTGTGACCTACATTATTGCACATGAGTCAACAGGAATTCTGTAGGGATAGAATAGCAAATAGCCCATTGATATATAGGCAAGACTTTGAACCACGGTCTCCAGCTAAGCTGAGGCAGAGGCAGAGGCATAAGGCCTAATCAACAGGCAATGGGCCCTAGTAAAAATACAGAAAAACTGCCTCACTTGTGTATCACAAATGGAAGTAGCCGAAGGAGCATAACATCAGGCGGGTAACCATAACTAAGCACCCTTGTCGTGAGTTTCACGCACAAACAAGGCCAAGGCCCTCATAGTCTGCCTCATAGTCTGCCATCCGGCATGGGCAGAAACAACAGCTGCCTTCCCAAGTCCAACCGCAGATTCAGGGAAAGGCCTAACATGTCACTATAAGATGACACCATCCTTCCCTAACAATCCAAGCTCGCAGATACACCAGAATGATGTTATAACAATTGCTTTGCTGTGTATACCTGATATTGTCTTTTTGCCTTCTACTCCTAGACAAGCATCTATGAACCACACCCCATACCTGTCGGGAAAGCACCGTCATCACACCTATGAATCCCAGTTAGAATGTAGCATATGCATTGCAGGGTGGTTCCTGGAGCGGGGAGGGATCGTGGGATACTTGTGTTTTAGCATATATGTTAACCTGAGCTATGGGCAGAGCTACTATGTAATCTCTTAGGGAGTGTCTAAACTACATGGCTCCATCGATGGAGCCATGTAGATTAGGCTGATCAGCAAACGGAAGTGAAGCCGCGACTTAAATAATCGCGGCTTCATTTAAATTTAGATGGCTGCCGTGCTGAGCCGACAAACAGCTGATCAGCTGTTTGTCAGCTCAGCGCACTAGTGTGGACACTCCCGCGCCAACCTAAAAGCCCTTTATCGACCTCCCAGTTATGCCTCGTAGGATGAGGTTTACCGGGGAGGTCGATAAAGGGCTTTCATGTCGACTGGGGAGCGTCCAGACTAGTACGCTGAGCCGAGAAACAGCTGATCAGCTGTTTGTCGGCTCAGTGCGGCAGCCATTTAAATTTAAATGAAGCCGCGATTATTTAAATCGCGGCTTCATTTCCCTTTGCCAAACAAACAAATCTACATGGCTCCGTTGACGGAGCCATGTAGTCTAGACGTACCCTGCGACTATTGGCTTATTGTGCTCATTATGTTCTGCTGCCGGGACCTATCCAGGGGCTCGGGAACTTCCACCCTGTCACTTCTCTCCGCCCATTGGCTCCCCATATAATCTATTGTAATCAATTGCTTAGCAGTGCTCACTAAGCCTAAGTGGCAAGGTGGCATTCGGCCAGCTCTGTGTGTAATAAACCCTCCTGCTTGAATCTACACAGTGTCTACATTATTGGTTTCCAACAAATTCTAATATTAACCTGTAACTTAAATTTTCTGTTGTGCTATTTGCTGAATCTTGATATAGCAATGTTGTCATTGCCGTGTGGCTCAAATGAAAACCACTTCTTGCTACAGTTGCTACTTCAGAAGTTGTTACTCCTTGTGGCATAGAAAAAAGTTGTGCACTTTTTGTCATCTTATGAAGCTTTCATCTAAAGTAGGGTATTGTTGAGATTCAGTGGCAGATGATTTAATTTTTGAACACCGAGCTAGATTAAAAAATGCTGTAATCTCCCTGAAGATTCACAAAAATGTGAGGAAAAATTATTTTGAAATGAAACTCCAAACCAAAAAAAAAAAAAAGCAGAAGTTTAAAAAGGAATTTCCAGTGAGGCAAACACTTGGGGGGAAAACTGGCTGATCATGAATGAGAATTAGGGAGAAAATGTTCAATGGAGTAATTGATTTTGATTTTGTCATTTTTGGTTTCCCATCTTTCGACACTGGAGGCAGAATCCTGGCCCCTTTGAAATTAATGGGATGTTTGCCATGATAGTAATGGAGCCAGAATTTTACTGCAAAACCTCAATTATTGAGAAGTACCAATCACCTCCCCCAGTTTATTAGCTGTGTGCTGAGTACCTTTTCAAATTCTGCCTCTAATTAGAAGTGTCTGTTGATAAATTAGGCCTAAATCACTTAATTCAATAGTCACTTTCTTTAATCAGTGACATGCTGAGGGGAGTATACCTGCTATTAAAAATAAAACCATTGTTGACATCTGGTTTCAGAAAGCATGTATGTTGTAGGGTAAGTGGATGCCATGCTAAGCCAATAAAATTATCTCCTTTGGGCTTTTAGGTTTCTGTGCCATGTGGGGCTCACTTCACCAGTGTCTGGCTCAACAAACATTTCACAGATTGCAAGCAATATCAGCCACCTGAAGCCACAAGGTAGCAAGTGCTGATAAATTTCAATGCTGTCAAACAGTAGCCCCATTTGGTCCTGTACTGTGGCTAATCAGCTCCCAGAAAATAAGACATGAAGAAAAACACACTGTTTATGAATCCTTTGTTCATCTCCAACTAACAATTTCTAAAAATAAACAAAGAATAAGATAATATTCTGAATATTTAGAGAATGAATAATTCATCTAGTGTGGTAGGGCAGAAGACTACAAATTAACATTTCTGAGCCTGCAACTGGTAGTACCATCCAGAGCCATATTAAGTAAAGGCCTTTACTTGTGCACGTGACATAACTGATGCTCTTAAATTCTATTTTTGTCTTTGCAGCTGATTGACTGTTCCACTATGGACATCATTTCTTTGGTGTTTATTATTACTTCTTTAAGCCAGGGGATACAGCTGCCCCCTTTCAGTTGCCAGATGGTTTAACTAAAAATACCAAACACCCCCTCCCCAAAAAAATCAGGAAAATAATTCTGTTGAAGGGGGAAAAAAAGGGGGAGACCAAAGTTGTTGAGCAAAAAAAAAGGACCTTGACAGCAGTTATTAAGAAAAAAAAATCAGCATGTCCCCTTTAAGAAGAGGCTGGCAGCCATTTTATTTTTCTTTTCAGCCACAAGACAAGCCCCTGCGGAACCAGGTAAGTGGGGGGAGCCTGGCAGGGGGTCCAGGAGGGCCTGGCAGAAGGTCTGGGCGGCCCGGTGGTGGGGTCAGGAAGGACTGGGGGCTGAGCCCAGTTGCTGAGTGTGTCATAGGGTTGCCAGGTGTCCCGTATTTTCGCCTCCTGGCAGGGAAAAAAATCAGAAAATACCAGACAATACCGGACACCTGGCAACCCTAACCCCCCCTAGTTCCAGCACCACTGCCCTGAACACGTGCATCTAGCCTCCCTGTGTCTCAGTTTGGGAACAGTAATCCTTACCCACTGTACAGAGATGCTGTGAGCTTAAGTGTTTGAGATCCTAGGATGAAAATGTTCATAGAAATCCAAAGTCCTCTTTTAGGAGAAGGAACAGATTGCATGATGTTTATCAAATGATGTTAGAAATGTACACTGAACAAAACAGTCTGTTAATATTTTATCATTTGTAACCCAGCTCCCTTATAGAAACTTTTAAATTAAAGAACAATTTTAAATGATAAAAGGAGATATGATCCTGTTGCACCCATAAATTCTGCATGTAAGGTAAATCCAAACTCAATTGGTTTCAGATAGAAAGGAGCAAATAAATAGCAGTCTAACTTATTTAGTGTGCGTCTACACTGCACTGTAGCTCAAAATAAGATACACAATTTGCATAGCTCAAATTGCATATCTTATTTTGATTTTATTTTGAAATAGCTTATTTTGTACTTCAGTGCTGTCTGCACAGTGCCAAATTTCAAAATAATCTGCTATTCCAAAATGTCCCTTACTCCTTGTGGAATGATGTTTACAGGGACGTTGGAATAACAAGCCTGTTCTATTTCGAAATAATGGGCTTGTTGAGAAGATGCGGCCAAGCTATTTCGGGATACTCCAATATCCTGAAATGGCGTTGCAGTATAGACTTAACCTTACTGAATGTAGCTAATTATAGTTCTGCTCAAAGACTATACTCAAGCAGGTCACAAATTTTTCACATGAACTGCAGTGATTTAGTCAATGGTTATTTTACTCCATGGGTGCCCACATCCAGATCACTGAGGGCTCTTCTACCCAGCAGGGCAAAAGTCGAATTAAGCAACACAACTTGAACTGTGTCAATTGCATAGCTTAAGTCAAAATAGCTTAATTTGGCTTTTGGCATTGTCTACACAGCAGGAAGTCGAAGGAAGAACACTCTTCCTCTGACTTCCCTTACTCCTCATAAAATGAGGGTTATAGGATTCAGAGTAAGAATTCCTCTAGCTCTCCATTAATTTGAAATAATGGCTCGCAGCGTGGACACACTCTTTGTTATTTCGGAATAACATCAGTTATTCCAAAATAACACTGCTGAGTAGACATTGCCCGAAAGTATTTGATTCTTGACATTCAAGCTGAGCTGGTTAGTAGTGTGTGGTCACATACCATCAGATAGCATTTTATGTTCCTGTTTTGAAGATCTTTACTCAGAACCTTACCTAACTCCCATTCAAGACATTGGGAGTCTTTTACATGATTTTTTTTAAATGGGAGTTGAGCCCAAGATTGAGAGAAGAGAATGAGAAAGCCACAAGGTGTCTGAATCTCATGGAGAGAGGTAACAGTCAAATGAGTTTCGGGGCCCAACTGGTCTTGCTTGAGACATCATCCCTAGAAAGATTAGGGTGCTGCAAATGTATTGGTTCGATACTGAGCCTGAAAGGGACTTTCTACCATTACATTAAAATGAAGTCATTACATGTGTGAGTAGGATGCTAGTTGCAAAAGGCACACTCAGTAGTAACTGACTCATTTAAATCATAGAATCATAGAATAATAGGACTGGAAGGGACCTCGAGAGGTCATCGAGTCCAGCCCCCCGCCCTCAAGGCAGGACCAAGCTCCGTCTACACCATCCCTGACAGATGTCTATCTAACCTGTTCTTAAATATCTCCAGAGAGGGAGATTCCACCACCTCCCTTGAATGTCTCTTGTCTTCAGGCTCTCAGAGGTTTTGAGTCACCTGTCCCTTGCTCCCTGCATCATAGCCTCAATTCCATGCATTCTGTTGGCCACTGTATGCCACTGAACAGCCTGGCTTCTGCCTGTTAGTTTGCGTGGTTCTCCTCAAGATGCTTGATGAGGCAAAACAGTAGCTGGCAGCTGGCACAGTGATGGGTCAGAAGGTGGGGGAGGGAGATTCAGTAATAGCTTCAGGTCCCCCCTTCTGGATCCAAAATCAAACCTCTCCCCCTCCTGCTACATTCATCCCAGCAACCTCAGAAACCTACCACCTACCTTCTCTGACATCCTAAGTGTTGAGTAACTCCATGTTCTAGCCCCGCAGTAAAGTTGGGGGAGGGCAGAAGGTGGACTGAAGTGAGCAAAAATTAAAATTTGCAAATGAATATAACTTGTTAAATAGTTTGTACCAAGTTGCACAAAACAGCTATCTTGATATTTGCATTGCAGGAAGGTCTGGAAACCCCAATTGACAAGTGGGCCCAGTGTGTACAGCACAGTAGTTTATACAAATAGTAAGAGATGTTAACTGCTACAAATATTAAAGTCTAAAGCTCCTGATCCTCCTATGACTTAGGCTATGTCTACACTACAGAGTTTGGTCGGAAAAATGGCCATTTTTCTGACACAACCTGAGTTACATTCACACTGCAATCACATTCTTCTGAAAGTAAATCGAAAGAACAGAGGGATTTTCCTGGCATTAGTAATCCTCTTTCTACGAGGAAGAAGCCTTTTTCTGAAAGAGCTCTTTTGGAAAAAGGCGTGTGTGGACAGGGAAGAGAGAATTCTTTTGAAAGAAAAGGAAAGAGGAAAAACCACAGGTGTCTTGGTGGCTATTCTGTCCATAGTAATCACAACTTAAGTGCGAGATAGCATCCATGCTGAATGGATGCTATCTTTTGAAAAAGCAGATCACTTTTTCAGTGTGCTTTTGTGTGTGGGCGCTTTCTTTCAGAAGAAGTTTTTTTTGGAAGATCTCTTCTGAAAAATGGTTCTTCCGAAAGAAGCCTTCAGTCTAGACATAGACTTATAGGCATGCGTCACACCTGTGTATTGCCATTGACTTCAATGGAAATATTCCCATACCTAAATTTGAGCTTGTGTGTTTGCAGGATCAGGGCCAATATAGGCAAAGTCAGGGGAACTGATATACAGAAATTTTAAATCCTGCAGTCATACAAACCTATGGCACAGGCAAGAATTGAACCTAGATTACCCATGTGTCATCCTAGTGCTTTAACAACAAGACTAATCCTCATCTCTGTGTGTATAGCTGAAGAGATCTATTTTTTAATGCAAGCAAATAAAAATGTTTTCCAGTCTTTACTGGAGTTATTCCAGATTTATGCAGGTACAATATAACTGAGATCAGAATCTCTCTCACGAGAGAGAGAAATATCACCCAGAATTGAAATGGGCAGAAAGAAGATCATGGAATTTATCACTGAACACTTAGGAGCTTTGCAGGCTATATATGTTTGGTTATGTGTCTGAATGAACAATGATTACATTTTAGTCATGTCTGCCCTGACTGCACAGTCTCTGGAACAATGTTTTTTGCAATCCAACATTTATTTGTAAGTGTTTTCCAGGTTCACTGAGTGATTTCCTTGTAATTTATTTATGTAACTAAAAGATGGTGGCAAGTTTATGTTCACAAATGAAAGAATGTCTGAGATTTTTTTTGCATTATTTTCTTTTTCAATCCCAAAATGAGTTTGTCATCTATAGGGGCACTATATTTTTTAGGGGGGTTATTTAAGGTCAATCACTGTGCCTGGCCTAGTGATGATATTTTCCATTACTTCTAGCAAAGGTGCTGTAACAGTGTGAGCTCCCTAGTGGGAGAGGTTTAGGTTGGATATTAGGAAAAACTATTTCACTAGGAGGGTGGTGAAGCACCTAGAAAGGTGGTGGAATCTCCATCCCTGGAGGTGTTTGACAAATTTGGCTTGACAAAGTCCTGGCTGGGTTGATTTAGTTGGGATTGGTCCTGCCTTGGGCAGGGGGCTGGACTTGATGACCTCCTGAGGTCCCTTCCAGCTCTATGGGTGCGTCTAGACTACAGGGTTTTGTCAACAAAAATGGACTTTTGTCGACAAAACTATACCTGCGTCTACACTACCTCTGAATTCTGTTGACAGTAAGTCGACAGAATGCGGCAGTTTTGTCACCGGCGGTAAACCTCATTCTATGAGGAATAACTCCTTTGTTGACAGAGTTCTGTCGACAAAAGGTAAGTGTGGATGCGGGGAAGAATTTATGTCGATAATAAAGGCCTCCAGGAAGAAGCCCTGGTGGACACTCCTGCCAGAGCTTTCAACTCCATTGTTCCCGCCTGTAGCCATTTTCAAAAGGCACAGGCACTCAGGATTAGCATTCTGGCAGCAAGCCACCTTCAGCCAGGACCCCGAGACCGCGCTGCTCTTTCCAGTCAGGCAACTCGGAGCCATGTCCCAGGGACAAGCCCCCCAAGATCCCTCTGGCCCTTCCAGGGACACACCCCCGTAGGAAACCAGGGGCACCAAATTCCAGGCACCCTCCTTGTCTGGGCCTGAGATAAAAGCCCTCTCGGAGCTGTGTTCTGAGGAGGAGGTTCTTCAGGCCCCACAGTCCAGGCGGAGGAATGCGGACAACTATGCCAGACTGGCTGATGGCCTGGCAAGGAAAGTCCACCACCCCCACACCTTAACCCAGGTCAGAGCCAAGGTCAAGGAGCTGCAGCAGGGGTATGTCTGGGCCTGTGAGTGCAGCTCCTGCTCCGGGGAAACGGCACACTACTGTGCCTACTATGAGGACCTGGACCGGATCCTGGGGGCAGGGGAACCCCTGCCTCCCGAGAGGGTTGTGGAGACTGGCCTGGAGACCCCTGTGCAGCAGCAGCCGCAACTCCAGGATGAGACCACAGCAGACTACCAGGAGCTCCAAAAGGAGGAGGAGGAGGAAGACAGCACCAGGACCACCCAGGAGCCAGACGCCCACAGTCAGGAGGCCTCCCAGACAACTTCGGACACCAGGGAGGGAACAGCAGGTGAGGGTCCAACACACATAGGGCAGGGCAGGCAGGAGCAAAGTGGATGGTGCAGTCCTGTGACATGTCATGCTGATCACAGCCTGTGTGGGGGGGGGGGGGCGTCCTACCCCTGCACCCACATGGCTGCGAGGCACTGCTCCTGCAGGCAGTGATGCCAGGTGGAGGCATGGGTTGGGGACGCTGGGATTGCCACACAGCTTCAGGCCTCTCAGCAACCTGCGGGAACCCCAACTGTGGCCTGACACTTGTCTGTGCTGCTTGGCCATGGTGTGTATGTGGGGGGGGGCAGGATGGTGGTCTCCCCACCTCCTGGGCTCCAGGGAGGCCGTGGCTGCTGCCCAGGCCACACCATGCCTTCCTGAGTTGCACATAAGCATCCTCTGACCCCAGGACAGGCACTAATTGCTGAGAAGAAGGAGGGCATGCCCTCTTCGGGAAAGTGGGGGCATGCATGACTGATTACTTTTCCTTTTTGTCCTCCACAGCCAAACCAGCTTCCAGGAGGGGGCACCACACCTGCCCCACCACCCAGACGGCTGCAGGGAACCCTTCGGCACTGGTGTACGTATTTGGACCTGGTGCGCCAACACATCTCGGTCCTACAAGGGATGCAGGATGCAATGAACCGGAGGATGGAGGCAGAGGCAGAGTGGCGCAGGCGCTTGCTGGATGAGTTTGTCCAGCAACCCACTGAGATTTGCGCTACTATCCGGGAGACCATGGCCTTCCCCAGTCCTTTGCCCGGTCCTGCTCCTCCTGCTCAGTCTGCCCCCACCTCAGCCCCTGCCCCCCCCCCCAATCCCTGCCATCCCAAATCAAGGCACAGCCCCACCTCATGCCCAGCCCCCTACTGTTCCAGCCTGCATGCATGGCCGTGTGCGAGAAGGCCTCCACAGCCAAAGTGCCAGTGGATCTTCATCAGGGCAGCACCCTTAGCCCTGAGCCTCCCTCCCTCCATCCAGGTTGACATTCCCCCTTCCCACCTGTGAGAGTCACTGAGGGAAGCACTTTATTTTGTTTACAAACAATTTATTTTTCTGAACAAAAGAGTATTTTAGTTTTTCAAAAAACCAACAGTGAAATAAACTAAAAAAATTTTCACCAACACCTGTCTCTGTTCTCAGTGTGTGATGAATGAGTACATGTGTGAATGTGGGGCTGGGGCGGGTTTTGGGGAGGAAGACACGGGGGGCATGGGGCAATCCCACATTTGGAATGCCCTGGGGAAAATCATTGGCCTCCTTGGGAGAATTGCTCCCTCGGGGCTTCTTGAATGCGCAAGTCCAGCTGGTGGGCTTGCCGGATGGCAGCTGTCCAGGGCGGCTCAAAGCACCTCCCCCACGCAGGGAAAAAGGCCTCCCCTTTCCTCTCCACTAGGTTGTGCAGCACACAGCATGCTGCAACCACATCGGGGATGTTGTGTTCCCCCATGTCCAGCCTAGTGACCAGGCATCTAAATCTGCCCTTCAGTTGGTCGAAGGCGCACTCCACTTGGAAGCGAGCCCGATGTAGGCAGGAGTTAGACAGTTCCCTGCTCACATCCAGATGACCAGTGTAGGGCTTCATGAGCCAGGGCATAAGGGGGTACGCCACATTGGCCATGATGCATGTAGGCATCTGCACATCCCTGACTGCACAGTTCCTCTTCGGAAAGAATGCCCCAGTCTGCAGCCTGCAGTACAGGTAGGAGTTCCGGAATATGCAGGCATCGTGTGCCCGGCCTGACCACCAGACACAAATGTCTGTGAATTGTCCCCGGTAGTCGACCAGGGCCTGCAGCACCATTGAAAAGTATCCCTTGCTATTAATATACTGTGCTGCTTGATGGGGTGGTGCGCGGATCGGGACATGAGTCCCGTCGACTGCTCCACCGCAGTTCGGAAAACCCAGCCCCGCAAATCCGGCCAAGATGATATGCAGGTCTCCGAGGCGGACAGTCCTGTGAAGCAGCTCTGAGTTGATGGCCGTCACCACCTGCAGAAAGGGACAAATACAAACACACATAACAGGAGATTAGAGGAGTTGTGTGAGCTGATGAGAGGTGATCCCCCATCCCGCCCCTCCCAGACCCCGAGAGCCCCCCCTCAAGTGACTCCGGTCATCTGAAGACTTGGGCTGTGCCCACAAAAGCTCATGATACCATCTACATGTTTTGTTAGTCTATAAATTGCTACTAGAATATTTGTTGTTTATCCTGTACAGACTAACTCGGCTAACCCCTGAAGCATCTTTATAGTATCAGTTCGCAACTCTAGTAACCAGGCCTGCCGACTGCAATTCCGAGACACGGGGCAGAACAAGCAATGGGCCCTCTTCATGTGCAAGCGACAAATGCTCTTCTTCTCTCTTTCTGGGTGCACTGACTGGAGCCCAGCGAGGTGCTGTCTGCACTCTTCTGGCATGGCCAGGGCTTGCACATGGAAAAGCTGCCAAATATATAATTGCACAGACCCAAAAAGCCTTGCCCAGTCCTTTCCCTGAGGCCATATCCCTGCCCCACTCCTCTGAGGTCCTACCCCCTGCTCACTCCATCCCTCCTCCCTCTATCACTCACTCTCTCCAGCCCTCACTTACTTTTACCAGGCTGGGGCAGGGATTGGGGTTCAGGAAGGGTTAAGGGATTGCTTTCTGGAAGAGAATTTGGGTGTGGACGGAGGTCTGAGGTGTAGGCTCTGGGAGAGAGTTTGGGTGCAAGAAGGAGTGAAAGCATCAGGCTCCAGGAGTGAGTTTGAGGGTGGGAGGGAGTGTAGGGTCTGGGAGGGCGTTTGGGTGAGAAATGCGGGCTCTGGGTTTGGGGAAGGCACGATTGGGCGGGGGGGGGGAGGGGCAAGAAGGGGTTGGGTTGGCACTTACCTTGGGGAGCTCCTGAAATGATCAGCACACACACATCTGGCAGTGGTCCCTCAGTACGTGTGTATGTGGGGGGGTGTCTCCACAGGCTGCAGGTGCGGGCACCACCCCCATAGCTCCCATTTCTGGCCAATGGGAACTATGGAGTCACTTCTTCTAAGTGCCAGCATAGCTATTTGTTTTAGATGAACCCTTCTTTATGAGGCTTCATTGCATTTGATATACGCAGCACTGTGTCGTATGCTCACCAATCAATAGCTGTCATTTGCTATTTACAGTAGTCATACCTGTGCAACTGGCTGGCATTAATTACTTTCTTAAGTTGAAAAATATTAATTGGTATCCTTCTTGACAGAACCCTGTAATACCCTTGAAGGCTGAGTTATGAAGGCATCTCTTTTTTTTTTTTAATGTACTTGAACTCTCATGAAGACTTTAGGTGCACACATTACTTTTTCAATAAAGACAGAAAACAGATGACTCAGGCCAACTTTTTCAAAAGGGTTCTCAGTGGGAATTGGGAGATCTGTATTGTTCAGGAATTGTTCAGCACCAAACAGAATTGGGCTCTGTAAAGAGGTGGAATAGTTGTTAGGCCCCCTCCTGGAGGCCTTGTGGCCCTGCTATGCCCTGTCTCAGAAGAGGGCAGTAGAGAGATCCTCCAAGCTGCCTAGAGTGGTGGTGTGGAAAGCAACCAATCAGAGCCCATCAGGCTAGTATAAGAACTGCAGGATCTAACTGAAGTCAGTTCCTTTCTAGAGTTGGAGGAGCATGGATAATGTGGGGCTGGCTGAGGGTGCTACAGGACCTTGAGCAATGTATGCTGCCAGAAGCCAAAGTGAGCAAGAAGGAGCCTTGAGCTGGTTGTGGGTTCTCCATCAGGACAAGTCCCTTGGGTAAGGGTGGAGATGGCACAGGGCTGTGAGGAAATTGCCCTGGGAATTAAAGCAACAATGCAACTTAGATAAAGGGACACAGTTGACTGCTGCTATCTATAGAGTCCCTGGGCTGGGGGACCTGAAGTAATGGATGAGCTTGGGTCTTTCTCCTCCCCATTAGTCACTGGGAGAAATGGTCTGGACGTTGAGCACCCCAGAAGCAGGAAATGAACTTCAGCGGCCCAGATAGTGAGCTGCAGCCAGAAAGGCCTGTCACCAGGGATGGGGCGTTGGGTACTGCTCTGTCCTGGAGCTGGAACAACTGGTGGGAGACATTACTTAGAGCACTGGAGAGGCCCCTGTTGGACTTGTACCCCTAAAGGGGGTTTGCTTTGTTTTTATCACAGACAGATTGTGTGACTGAGTCACCAAAGACCCACCACAAGGAGAGACAGTAAGTGTGCAGGCATGCGCACTTGGCACAGGGACCCATGAGAGGTGAGTGCGACCGCATTACAAGCTCCAAGTAAGTACACATTTCCATTATGAAAAGTGTTAGGATTCCTTTCACATTTAATCCAAACATTTCATGTTGACAACTTTTGTATTGCATTGATATTTTGAGATGTATAAGCAATGTACTCCAGTATGTTGGGTATATATATTTCTAAACTGTACTGGCCATTGTAAACCCACCATGAAGAAAAGCTTAAATGGTTTCCTTTGATATCTCCTAATACTAACATAATTCTTGACAGAATAAGCATTTATCAGCAAATAAATAGAAGAACCATATTGATTTTTTCAGCATTTTATTTTTCATATAATGGCTTAGCTTAAATAATAATAAACTTGTGAAGAATTACCACTGCAGAAATGTTATATTTTTGTTTACAGCTTCTGTACCATATTAGTTTCCCGGGGGAAATAAATACAAGGAAAAAGATTATTTCTTCCCTTTTTTCTCTTTGGTTTCATTACCAAGTTATTAGTCAGTGGTCACCATTTAAAAATCAAATCTGAGAAATGTTATCACACTGTTGTCTCTCAAATACCTCAGTTATTTGTTGTACAAATAGAACAATGTTATATCTAAAGTAAATGTATGGTAACCATTGTTAGTTAACCTTTTTCAGGCATCTCCTGTACCCATTAAATTTATCAAATTAAATGGTAGGGTTTTCCAAAGCTGGCTTTCATATGCACCAGTTAAGGCTCACATAAGACCTCAAGCTTCATATCTAAGGAAGAAAAAGGAACTTCACTAGAGATGAGTGTTTCTAATACATCACTTTCCCTCCAGCAGTGGCTGAGAACTTCAAAAAAAGGTAGATAGAGGAGGGAGGGGGTGAGAAAAACCCATTGTATGCTGGGTCATTTATACCATCCTACGGTTAGAATAGATGGAAGGAAATTATTTTCCAGTCCCTGTAGACTCATGAAACTTGACATTTCTTATTTTTATCTCATTTTATTTTGTTTGATCTAGCATAGGTGTGACAGAGCTACAAATGTGTTATGTAGAATTACATTGTCCTTCATAAAGCAGTGCTTAACATACTCAGTTAATCCTTTTGTCATCTCACTGGTTCAAGATTAAAGTAAATAGACCATACTTAGAGCAAGTCTACTCCAGGAACAGCTGAAGAAATTGGAGCATCCACTCTAATAATCTGAATGAAGTACAGAATGATCCTGTGAACTGCCAGCTAATAAGGAATAAATCTTCACGTGTTTGATGTGATTAGATGTGAACTATTTTATTTTTATATCTGGCTTCAACACTGGTGTTAATGCACCTGTTCTAGCAAAACATGTCATCTTAGCTTTAATAAACAAAATAGTCAGGATGTCTGTTTTATTCTCATCCGTCTACATTAGGAGAGACTTCATATTTGTTTAGATTAAGTAAATCACCATTTTATTTTGTCACACTTAACCTCAGTGCATTACAAAAGCCAACAAGGTTATTCACTGTGTTTCAAAGGATGCTATCTAGAAAGTATTTCTTTTCAGAGTATCTTGCTTTCTGAACTAAATATTGTCAAAATAACTAATTGCTGGTGGAGGTCTCCCCCAATGCAGGGAAATTCTTGGGTGGCACAAAGACACACAGTCCCCACTGATGCGTAGCATAGGGGCTGTGGTGAAGGGGAAAAAAGGGCACAATAAGGACATCAAAGTCAGAAAGACAGGGTACCTTCCCTGAAAATTTTCACACCATTCCTATTCACTCATGTATCAGCCACTTGTACACTTGATCTTAATTTTGCCCTTTAAACATAAGAACTGGTTGAAAAAAAATATTTGGCTTCCTTTACTAAATTCCATGTATATTTTTGTCTTTTATAGGCTGTGTAGAAATTGTACACTATAGATTTCAAAAAGGAACACAGTGGAAGTTTATACTTTTTGCTGAAGTGGAATACCCTGAGTGAGATTAACCCCAGAGCAGACGTTTTCTCAAGGCCATATGCTCCAGTAAGTCCCTTTTTAACTTTTAGGACCTGACCATACAAAACCTTTTTCTGTACTTAGCATTATATACTACAAGTATCCCTGTTAGATGTTATGGGGTTGTATGTGCTCATGTGTTAGCAAATCATAGGATATTAATGTTTAAGTGATGCATGTGATTTTTAATGTAAGTGCTTTATGTACCATCATATAATACTGCCAAACATTTAGCTGTCTTTATTTTTCCTTTTGTGTTCCCACAGGCTTTGTCTACACTAGAGTTTTTGCAGCAGAAAATATGCTAATGATGGACTCATTAGCATAAATCTCATTAGCATATATTCTGCTGAAAAAACTCTAGTGTAGACATAGCCATAAATATGTAACCCCCTCTTTCCTCCCATAGTTACTCTGGAGCAGGCCATGGTCACGTGTGCCAGGGTGCCTGATGTTTTTAATATAAAAGGAGATCCTGAGTACCCCAGTAGTGATGTTGTATAGTTGGGGATTCCCTATCCACCCCCTTGTTGCAGTCTCTTGCTCCTAAAGGAATATACAATTGCAGTGCCTTGACCAGGCTGGCCCAGTACATACTTACTGGTGTGCCTTGGGAGCCTCCAGGAATAAAATGATTCCAGTTATAATCTGGATCTAACTCCAAAACAACAATTATAAATAATATACATCTAATTGATTAAATTAGAATTAACACACCTTTACTCAACAACTTAAAGAAACAGGGCTTAACAATTAAAAGTGAATAAAATCAATTATCAAAGTACAGAAAGAAAGGAAACGTATCTACCTGGCATGTACACTGCCACCCTTTATCCCATCCCTGAGCGTGTCCTCCTCTGGATTCAAAGTCCCAGATGCTTACATGGGCACGCTTGAAGGTCTGCAGCTGGAGTGGCGACAGCAGTGGGCAGGTTCTGTGTGAGTCAGTCCAAGCTGAGCAGCCAGGCAAGGCGGTGCAGTGGCTCAGGTTCACTGGGCAGATCACTCTGCCTCTCTATGGACCCAGAGTCAGTCTGTTTTCTGTGCTCTGTCCCAGGCAGCACTTTCCCAAGCAGCCAATACACAATACCTTCTATGCAGGTTCATGCAGGCCCTTCTCAGCCACAGGCACAGCCTGAAGCAGCCTGCTAGATCCAAGCCCCAGCAGGCTCTCGGCAGCAAGCATTAGCTTCCAGCAGCAACTCCTGGACTAGAAAAGGCTCCACACCAGCAATCTGGCTCCTCTCCTGCAAAAATGGAGCCCATCAACCCTCTCTCTCCCTCCCTGGAAGAGAGCAAGAGTTTTCCCCTCCTTTTCCCCAAGGACCAAAGGAGTTGTAGTCTCTAGGGCTAGATTGCAGCACAAAGGATCCTCCCAGTAAAAGTCAGAGGCTCCTATAGTAAGGGGACTCGTGACGGGGCAAACCAACCCTGCACTGAACTCACAGGCTGTGTCTAGACTGGCATGATTTTCTGGAAATGCTTTTAATGGAAAAGTTTTCCGTTAAAACTGTTTTCGGAACAGAACGTCTAGATTGGCACGGACGCTTTTCCGCAAAAGCACTTTTTGCGGAAAAGCGTCCGTGCCAATCTAGATGTGCTTTTCTGCAAAAAAGCCCCGATCGCCTTTTTTGCGGAAAACAAATCTGAGCTGTCTACACTGGCCCTTTTGCGCAAAAGCTTTGTGCAAAGGGACTCTTACCTGAACGGGAGCAGCATAGTATTTCCGCAAGAAGCACTGATTTCTTACAGTAGGAAGTCAGTGCTTTTGCAGAAATTCAAGTGGCCAGTGTAGACAGCTGGCAAGTTTTTCTGGAAAAGCGGCTGATTTTCTGGAAAAACTGGCCAGTCTAGACACAGCCACAGGGTTTAGCCAGGTTACTCTGTCTAAAGGAGCCCTGCCCCCACAACTCTGCTGGGCATGCTCTGTTTGTAGCCCAGCTATAAAAGCCTGTGGAGAAGCTCAGTCTGGACTGACTGCCAAAGGAGAAGGACCTCAGAGGGGAGCTCCTGACCAGTACTAGCCAGGCACATGGAGGGGAGACAGCAGAACCGCTCGTGCGAGTTGGGACGTCTCCACTGCTGCCTACGTGGAAGGAACAGCCCCCCGGAATTAGAGAACCCTGCGAGAACATGGGAAGATACCCCATTGGACCAGGTAGGAAGTGCCCCAGGGAGGGTGCAGAAGCAACCTCTCCCATCCCGGGAACCTCTGTGCGTTTTGGATGGATTCCCCACTGAGGGAGTGGTGGGCTGTCCTGCCACTCACAGGGCCCTGGGCCAGGACCCAGTGGAGTAGGGTGGGCCTGGGTCCCCTTATGAGGTGTGCTGTCCCCCCAGCAACTAGTTGTCACAGGCCCTTCAGCCCTGCCTTAAAGGGCCAACCAGTGTTGGGGAATAGAGACTTGGGCTGGTGAGCCCTGCGTTAAAAGACCAGCTTGGTGTAAAGACTCCAGCCAGTGGGCCAACGGGCCCTACCTTAAAGGGCCAACCAGTGATTATAGAGACTCAGGCCAGTGGGCCCTGTGTTAAAGGGACAGTCACCAGCTTTGCCTAAAGACTCTGGCCAGTGGACCAGCGGGACCTGCTTTAAAGGGCCGACCCGTGACTGTCTATAGAAGCTCGGAGTCCTACTCCCGCCCTCTGGAGGGGGCAGGAAAGGCCGCTCCGTGACACGACTACATATATGTTTAGGCCTTTGCTTTTCTTACGTTCCATGCTGACTTTGAATAATATTGCCTTGTTAGTCAAGAAAACAAACAATTAGAGCAGCTGTATCACCTGCAGAAATGCTTTAGAACTTAAAGTAATGTAGGAAATAGTGAGTCAGCTGCAACTGCAGAAAATAAGGTCCTAAAGTTCAAAGTTGATCTCTTGTATGCAAAGAAATACTATAGACTTCCTTCACTAGCTAGATAATCCTACCAACTAACATAGGTTCTGTGGCATTTCAGAAGCCACATGGGATATTCTTTGAACCCTATAGACTGAATACAGATGACTACAATGAATCTAGATGCTCACAAATTGCATCTTTTTGGCAGCTCTACTTACAGAGCTAATAGAAATGTGAATCAGTGTAGCCGACAGGGTCCATTATATTTAAGGAAGTGAGCACTGTGGGACGCATTCACTTTTCCCTTCCCTGCTGTACTTAATACAATTTTTTTTACACTAAAGTTTAAGAAAACTTTATTTGGCAACAAATCATAGACTACCTAAGAACTCACATTTGAGATACTAATGTACACCACAGCCGCTCAGAACTTCCCAGCCATACAGCGGATGTGTAACTGGGTAGCCTGCTCCTTTAAAGGGCCAGATGGTGTGGGCCTGCCCTGCTGTTTGATGATCAGACCCAGTTGGGAAGGGATCAGATATTCCCTATAATATTTGAGGGGCTTTGTATGCGAGAGTGTGACTAACCCGGGAGCACAGAGGTAGGTAGGAAGTGGGAAGCCAAGTTAAAGGCTTCTGGGCGCTGTTAGCATAGATGGAGGTGTTACTTGGTGAGTTTTGTTTGAATTAACAAAACAGTGCCCTGGAGCAAGATCCTGAAAGACTGAGAAAGTCGGTATGTCCTTCATGGGCTAGGGAGACAGGCCTGCACCTCACACATGATGTAGATTCAGAGTCCAATCACCTGCCCAGAATGAAGAGAAACTGAGGTCTGTGGCTAGACAGAAGCCGTGTGTGGCAAGTAGCACTGGGACAGTATGCAACTCAAGGTGCTTCTGCTCCAGAATCACAGAGCAGACAGTTACTGAAATGACCACATGTATCCATTAGACCACTTCATACCCCTGCTGGTAGAGGGAAGTGATGCACTTACACAATATTTTATGATGGGCTTGAACTGAAACATTGCATCCAATATGCATGCCCATTTTGGGAAGGGAATTGGCTATTTATCTCACACCTACTTGGCTAAAATTTTATTTATTAGACTGAGAAACTTCAACAACCCATAAAGCAAACCTGCCTGGTGATTCTGCCATGAACCTTAAAATTGACCTGTATTTTTATCCTGTAGAGGGGAAAAATTAATCTGTGACAGAGTATGAACCACAGGCCATTGTAAATAGCTTCTGTGAATAAGAGCCTTGAACACTCTGCAGCTACAGAGTTGTTTGCTGACTTTGCTTATTCATCGCTTAAAAGTTAGGAGTCACGGACAGTGAGGACAGACTTCAGCTGGTCCCTGAGTTACGAATGCATCAACTTACAACCGTTCATATTTACGATCAGCCTCCTATACAGCCGGAACCCAAGTTACGAATGAAATCTGCACTTATGAACAGCGCGGCCATCCGTAAGTGAATGTAATCCACCTTACGAACAGATCGAGTTACGACCTAGTGTTTGGTACGTAACTCGTTCGTAAGTTGGGGACCGGCTGTATTGTCATCTCCCTACATCACATGTAGGGTTGGTTCCTTCCACCCAAATTGCTCTCACAACCTGCAGAAGATTTCAAGGACTAGGTGTTGTGAGTCAGCAGAATCTGAAAGAGAAGGCTTACTCTGATATGGTGCTGAATGTGATGTGCTTTTCATTGACGATGGAATGAACACAAAAAATTATCATTGGCCATCAGAACCAGCTGAGTTGACACTCAGGCTGCGTCTACACTGCAGCAATATTTCGGGATACCGGACGTATCCCAAAATAACTATCCCGTGTCCTAACAGCAAGCCTGTTATTTCGAAATATAATGGACTCGCTGTTCCAACATCCCTGTAAACCTAATTCCATGAGGAGCAAGAGACATTTCAGAATAGCGGGTTATTTCAAAATTTGTTGTTGCGTAGACAGCGCCAAATTACAAAATAAGCTATTTCAAAATTGACTTCAAATAAGCTACACAGTTTGCATAGATCAAATTGCATAGCTTATTTCGAGCTATGGATGCAATGTAGATGAACCCTCAGGCTGTGTCTACATTGGCAAGATTTTGCGCAAAAGTGACTGCTTTTGCGCAAAATCTTGCCGCCTGTCTACACTGGCCGTGAGTATTTGCGCAAGAACACTGATGTTGTACTGTATAAAATCAGTGCTTCTTGCGCAAATACTCTGACGCTCCTGCTCAGGGCGCAAGAGGCCAGTGTAGACAGGTAACATCAATTTCTTGCGCAAGAAAGACCGATGGCTAAAATGGCCATCAGGGCTTTCTTGCGCAAGAGAGCGTCTACACTGGCACGGATGCTTTTGTGCTAAAGCAAATCTTTTGCTCAAAGGCACATGCCAGTATAGATGCTGTCTTGTGCAAATACTTTTAACGGAAAAACTCTTCCGTTAAAAGTATTTGCGCAAAATCATGCCAGTGTAGACGCAGCCTGCATGTCATGCTGTTTCAATCACTTCCTCTCTAAGTACCAGAACCCATGGACTGTTTCAGAGGATGCTCTGTGATGGAACTATATTTACCTACATCAGTACCACTTTTGGGCTGAGAGTTTGAACCTGGGAAATAACACTGCTACACTTATTTGGATTCTGCTGTGGTTTAAAGTCATTTCAGAGTAACAGATAATATTTCTCAGTTACAGAACTGGGGTTTTACACATCCAGAAACAATTGAAACTATTCAAATTCTCTTAATATAACTTTAGAACATGAGAATTATTTTCCACATCACCTATTTTATATTGGCTACATGTACAGTACCAACACAGTGAAGCCTCAGATTAATTCACTTGTCCTCAAGAGAAGCATTAAAGCCTGTATAGAGAGAGATTGAATTTGAAGTGCACTCCAATCAGAAAATACTTTGACTTTATCTTTTATGCATAAGTATAACACTGATGTACATTCAGCAAAAAATATTGCTGTTTCGATTACATCTAAAGAGCATAAAACATGTGAAGGAGTCACAGGAGTGACAATTATTTTTAGCTGTTTTCTGGGTCAACACATGCATGTTATCATGAGGTATTGCAAATTAATGCTACTTGTGATGGTGGCGTGTTTCAGTGGATATAATAACTTTTCTGTAATACATTAGATGATGCCTATCTCATATCTGCTAGAAAGAGTTTGGAGCATTATTTTGAGGGGCAAAAATAAAATTGCTAGTTTGACAGCTAAAATGATTGTTTCCTTCCTTAAGGCTTAAATGCTTTGGAACTATAGGTACCCCTGTATTCATGGGGAAGCTGAGGCAGAGAGACATCAAGGAGTTTTCTAAGGTCCTTCACTGAGCCACAGATTCAGCCTAGAGCTGGCTCCCAGTTTGATGCAAACCTTGACAATGACATCCTTACAGTTGGTCTCAGCACTATGCCTCAGCCAAATTCCTATTGAACAGCGGTTCCCAATCTTTTTGATACTGGGGACCAGTAAACCCATTCACAAGCTTTTGGAGGACCAGTAACATGTATTTGCATATTTACATATTCATTAAGCAAATGATGAATATGCAAATAAATTGTTTCTGGTCCTCCCAAAGCCCCCAGTGCCAACTGTAGCAAAGCTTTTGATACAGTCTCCCGCAGTATTCTTGCCAGCAAGTTAAGGAAGTATGAATTGGATAAATGGACTGTAAGATGGATAGAAAGCTGGCTAGAGACTGTCGGGCCCAGGGTTTCCCAAACTTTATATAGTTGGAACCCGTTTTTTTTTTAGTACCTTTTTTGCAGCCCAAAAATATAAACACACATAAACTGGGTTGAGACAGGAGGTGTGGGATCTGGGGTGTGAATGAGGGATTTAGGTATAGGAAAGAGTGAGAGGTGCAAGCTCTGGGAGGGAATTTGGATGCAGGAGGATGTGAAGAAGGGGACGTTGGCTCAGGGAGGGGGCTCCAGGCTGGGGAGTGCTGGGCTCAGATGGAGGGTTGGGGTCCTGAGCAAGCTACAGACTTGTGGATGTGAGGGTGCAGGAGTTTGGGTTGGGGGTGTGAGGGGCTCAGGGCAGAAAGGTTGGGAGACTGATGAGCTCAGGACACAGATTTGCAGTATGTGAATGGTGCAAGAGTGTTGTGGCAGAAGACTGAGGATATGGGGATGCAGGAGTTTGGAGATGAGAGAGGCTCAGGACAGGGGGTTCCAGTGTATGATAGGCTCAGATTTGGAGTCGGGGTGGAGAGTACAGGAGTGTTATGATGCTGTAGCCAGATGATGACTTGGCCCCAATTGAGGGCTTGTTGGCCAGGCTTCATTTTTAAATAAAATATTGTCAAACACAAAAGGGCTCGTCTACACTGGCCCCTTTTCCGAAAGGGGCATGTTTATTTCACAGGTCGTAATAGGGAAATCCGCGGGGGATTTAAATATCCCCCGCGGCATTTAAATAAAAATGTCCGCCGCTTTTTTCCGGCTTTTAGAAAAGCCGGAAAAGAGCGTCTACACTGGCCCCGATCCTCCGGAAAAAAGCCCTTTTCCGGAGGATCTCTTATTCCTTTGAAGTAGGATAAGAGATCCTCCAGAAAAGGGCTTTTTTCCGGAGGATCGGGGCCAGTGTAGACGCTCTTTTCCGGCTTTTCTAAAAGCCGGAAAAAAGCGGCGGACATTTTTATTTAAATGCCGCGGGGGATATTTAAATCCCCCGCGGATTTCCCTATTACGACCTGTGAAATTAACATGCCCCTTTCGGAAAAGGGGCCAGTGTAGACGTAGCCAAAAGGTTTCAGCATCATCTTTATTTATGAGACAGACAGGTAACCTGTTTTGAGTCAGGGGTCACTGGCCCACAGAAAAATCAGTTGGGGCCACACAAGGGATGGTATATCTACACTACAAAGTTAATTCGAACAAACAGCTGTTAGTTCAAATTAACTTTAATAGCGGCTATACATGCAAACCGCTAGTTCAAATTTAAATCGAACTAGCGGAGCGCTTAATTAGAACTACGTAAACCTCATTCTACGAGGACTAACGCCTAGTTCAAATTAAACAGTTCGAATTAAGGGCTGTGTAGCCACTTTATTCAAATTAGTTGGAGGCTAGCCCTTCCCAGGTTGCCCTGGGGGCCAAACCAGGGAAACTTTTCTGCCCCCCTGCCGGCCCCGGAGCCCTTAAAGGGGACAGTCTGGCTACAGTGTTCGTGCCAGTTGCAAGCCTGCCAGCACCCAGCCAGCAGACCCTGCACCTGGCACAGCATGAGCCAGCCACCTGCTGCCACCCAGCCCTCCGCCTCTTCCCAGGACCCGGCTGGTGGCTCCCAGGAGCCTGCCCGGGGCTGCAAGAGGCGGGGGCCCGCCTAGTCTAGTGCGGAGATCGTGGACCTATCGAGGTTTGGGGGGAGGCCTCCAACATCCACAATCTCCGCAGTAGGCACAGGAATGCGGCCATCTAGGGCAGGATAGCTGCCAGCCTGGCCACCAAAGGCCACATGAAAACCCAGGATCAGGTTTGCATGAAAATCAAGTCGGTCCAGTGAGACCCCTCAACCCAGAGCCCTGGGCTTAGAACATAAGAATGGCCGTACTGGGTCAGACCAAAAGTCCATCTAGCCCAGTAGTCTGTCTGCTGACAGCGGCCAACCCTAAGGGCCCTGGAGGGGATGGACCGAAGACAATGACCAAGCAATTTGTCTCGTGCCATCCCTCTCCAGCCTTCCACAAACAGAGGCCAGGGACACCATTTCTACCCCCTGGCTAATAGCACTCCATGGACCCAACCTCCATGAATTTATCTAACTTCTCTTTAAACTCTATTATAGTTCTAACCTTCACAGCCTCCTGTGGCAAGGAGTTCCACAGGTTGACTATGTGCTGTGTGAAGAAGAACTTTCACTTATTAGTTTTAAACCTGCTGTCCATTCATTTCATTTGGTGTCCTCTAGTACTTCTATTATGGGAACTAATGAAGAACTTTTCTTTATTCACCCTCTCCACACCACTCATGCTTGTACAGACCTCTATCATATCCTTCCTCAATCTCTTTTCTAAGCTGAAAAGTCCCAGTCTCTTTAGCCTCTCTTCATATGGGACCTATTCCAAACCCCTAATCATTTTAGTTGCCCTTTTCTGAACCCTTTCCAAGGCCAAAATATCTTTTTTGAGGTGAGGAGACCACATCTGTACACAGTACTGAAGATATGGCGTACCATAGTTTTATACTTCCCCTCCTCCTTCTTCCCATGGCTTCCCCCTTCCAGCTCTCTCTTCCCAGGTTTCCCTCTCCTCTCTCCCACGCTCTCTGTTTCCCTCTCCCACCTCCTTTTCCCTGTCTCCCCAGTGGTTAATTCCACTCCCAGTTTTGTTAAATAAAGAGAGTTTCTATTTTTGAACACGTGTCCTTTATTTTTTACATCAGGAAGGGGAGCTAGGGAAAGGTAAGTGGAAGGAGGTGAGGGAGGAATGGGGCACGAGCCCCCGATGGGGTGGACTGGGGAGGCTCTGCGGGCTCCTTTGGGTGGAAGCTCTCCTGTAGGGCCTCCTGGATCCTGACAGCCCCCCGATTGACACACATACCCTCGGAATGGCAGCCTGCGGCAAGTGCAGCCGGGCTGATGGCCGAGTGCTGTGATGTGCCGAGTGTGGGCACTCAGGGCACTCCAAGACAGGACTGCTTTGCTGTCCCTCATCAAGGTAGACAAGCAAGGGGGAACCCTGAGAACTGTCTGTCCAGGGAGGGGTCAGGTCCCTTTAAGCACAGCCCTCGGCTAGTCTGAGGCAGCAGCTCCACACTCTAAGTCCTAACCTGGTGCTCTGCCGGCACTGGTTCTGGCCAGCCTTAACTTCAGTTCAGGGTCCACTCAATGTGGACATGCTAGTTCGAATTAGCAAAATGCTAATTTGAATTAGTTTTTAGGTCTAGATGCACTAATTCGAATGAGCTTAGTCCGAATTAACTAATTCGAATTAATTTAGTTCGAATTAGTGCTGTAGTGTAGACATACCCTGAGATACAAAAACACAACCTCTCCAAACCCCTCAAACCTCACTAGTGTGGCCCCAACTGTGCTTGTGGGTACTGGGACAGGGTTCTGGGGCAGGGTGCCAATGGGTGCTAGGACAGGGTGCCGGTGGGTGCTGGGGCAGAGTACCCATAGGGGTCTAGTGGGAGGGGACAGGGACCGATACCTGGGGATTCTGAAGCTGCATGCCAAGCCCCAGGAAGTGCGCGGGCTGCTCCCCTGTCCCCCAAACAGCAGCACAGTACCTGAAATGTGGGTCTGTCGCACGCCTGATGCCTTCCTGCACAGGAGGAAGGGGAGTCCTGGACTGCGCCAGCCCCAACTGTTGGGACAGTGCACGCCTTGCTCCTCCACTCCCCATGGCAGCATGTGCCACCCGAGCAGCCAGAGCCGGCGCAGTCCCAGATCCCCACCCCCTTCCCAGTGCGTGATGGAGCGGTGTTTTAGGTACTGCGCCGGCTGTTGGGGCAAGGGGGAGAGCAGCCCGTGCACTTCCAGGACCTGGCACTCAGCTGCAGAACTGCCCCCCAACTCCGTAGGAAGCCTGCGATACCTCCATGGCCCCTGGAGGTAGCATCAGCGCGGCCGCCCCCCTGCTGGCCCCAATCCTGGCCACTTTATCGGCCGGCACCAGCTCCTGTTCTGCATCGGTGCACCCGGCCTTCTCCCTGGGTCCTAGCGCCTGCAGGAGCTAGCCCCGCCACCCGGCAGCATGCCTGGCAGAGATGCCGCGGGCGGCAGACTCTCTCCCAAGAATCGTGCACTCAAATTTTTCTGAGGACCGGTATTTTTTTTCTAAGGACCGGTACTGGGCCGTGGACCACACTTTGGGAAACACTGCTGTAGAATGTTCAAGGATGTTTACGTTTCAATACCATTTAAGGAAAATTAAATACAAGTGGATAATAATGAATTTCTGAAACATGTCAACTTAGTAATGGATGATCTAGTCTAGGAAAGACAATGGAGGGGAGGGGAATAACAGCTTTCAAGTACCTCAAAGGGTGTTAAAAGGGGGAAGGAGAAAAAATATTTTCCTTAACCTTTGATAGAGCAAAGAAGAAATGGGCTTAAATTGCAGCAAGGGAGGCTGAGGTTGGACTTTAATAAAAACTTCCTAACTGTCAGGGTGCTCTAGCACTGGAATAAATTTTCTAGGGAGGTTGTGGAATCTTCATCATTGGAGATATTTCAGAGCAGGTTGGATAGACACCTATCCGGTATGATCTAGCTGGTGCTTCACTGGACTTGATAACTTCTCAAGGTTCCTTCCAGTCCTCCTATTCTATGATTCTTTCTCTATTAAACCAAATGGAGATCATTTTAAACACTAATGCACGACTCAATGTTCTTAAATTATAAGAGATGTAAGCAGTTAGGGTCTGCATCATTCTGGATGAATATATCCCTTCTGGTGGTAAGACTGTATGAACCAGAGGATATTTTAAAATGTATAATGAAGTAATCATTCTTGATATGTTGTGAAATATGAATCACATGATTTCTGACATGTAGGGATAGTCCTGGCTCTTTGTCAAATATTCCCTATGTCACTTTTCATTGGTAGACGCACTTCATCGAGGAGCTGAATTTGATAAGAAAAATTTTATCTGATATCAAAGCTTCCTTGGAAACATTTTTAAATCTAAGCTTTTAAAATGTACAGCTCCCTGACCTTTTATTACTCTTTTCTCAACTAGTGTGCCTCTATGTGCACCTTTTTTCTATGATTGAAAGGTCTATAATGAATCAGAAATGGATATGGAACAGTAAAATTACAACAGGGAGAGTGGGGCAAAAGCTGGGTTAGAGAACACAGCTGTCGTTTTAATTATCTTTTCCAAAGTAATAATTCTAAAGTGCTGCTGATCCACTCGATTAAGGCATATGTTGTATGTCTCAGATATTTCATAGTATAAACTCAAGGAAATTGTTCACATTAAATGCAATACCCGAATCAGTCTAACAAAGTGAAAGACAAGTTTCCTTTCAAATGCTCAGAGGGGTAGCCGTGTTAGTCTGAATCTGCATAAACCACGAGAAGTCCTGTTGCATTTTATAGACTAACAGATTTATTGGAGCATAAGCTTTCATGGGCAAAGACCCACTTCATCAGAGGCATGCGTCAGATGCATCTGACAAAGTGGGTCTTTGCCCACGAAAGCTTATGGTCCAATAAATCTGTTAGTCTATAAGGTACCACAGGACTTCTTGTTGTTCTTTCAAATGCTGTCACTCCTTGTTTAATTTTCCTTGATGAAGTTATTTTTTTTTAGATCTGTATGATGCAGGGGCATTGGTCCTAATAGGAAGTGATTGGAGCCATTAATCTTATTTCACTATAAATTGTGCAAGACACCATGACATTAATTCTACTAGAGTGAGACTGTGTCCTGCATAGAGGGTGGCACAAGCCTATGTGTCTGTCTTAAAATATTGTGAGGCCTGGCATGAGATTTCAGGATTTCGTTGGCCTTGTATTGACTCTTTCTCCATGGGAGTGTGTTTCACCCATAAAGGTATTTCTAATCCACCAGACAGGGAAACCCAGATCCTCAAAAGCTTTTGGGCACCTATCCCTCATCCCCATTGAAATCACTGGACTTTCTCTCTGTCTGTAAGGGTATGTCTAGACTACATGGCTCCGTCGACGGAGCCATGTAGATTTGTTTTTTTGGCAAAGGCAAATGAAGCCGCAATTTAAATGATCGCGGCTTCATTTACATTTACATGGCTGCCGCGCTGAGCCGACAAACAGCTGATCAGCTGTTTGTCGGCTCGCCGCTAGTCTGGACGTTCCCCCTGTCGACATCAAAGCCCTTTGTCGGCAGCCTCGGTAAACCTCATTCCACGAGGAATAACGGGGCTGCCGACAAAGGGCTTTGATGTCGGCAGGGGAGCGTCCAGACTAGCGCGCGAGCCGACAAACAGCTGATCAGCTGTTTGTCGGCTCAGCACGGCAGCCATGTAAATGTAAATGAAGCCGCGATCATTTAAATCGCGGCTTCATTTGCCTTTGCCTATGTGTCTAATCTACATGCCTCTGCCGACAGAGGCATGTAGTCTAGACACAGCCTTAGTGGTCTAAGTGCCAGGACTTTAAGGGTATGTCTATATTACAAAGTTAATTTGAAATAATAGCCGTTATTTCAAATTAACTTTAATAGCGTCTATACATGCAAACTGCTATTTCAAATTAAATTAATTAAGCGGGGCGCTTAATTCGAATTTGGTAAACCTCATTCTACGAGGAGTAACGCCAAATTCAAATGAGCTGTGTAGACACTTAATTCAAATTAGCTGGCCTCCAGCCCTTCCCAGGGTACCCTGGTGGCCACTCTGGGCACAACCAGGAAAACTTACTCTCCTCTCCCCCAGCCCCGGAGCCCTTCAAGGGGTAGAGTCAGGCTACTGGGCACGTGTGAGCCAGAGGCCTGCCTGTAGCGAGCCAGCACTGCCAGCCCCGTCATGAGCCACACAGGGAGTGCCAGCCCAGTGTGTCGTCCCCCCCCCCGAGTTCCCCAGCTCCCAGGGGCCAGCCAGGGGCCGTAGATGGTGCGCGCTCACCTGGACTGGTGAGGAGATCGTGGACCTCACTGAGGTTTGCAGGGAGGCCCCCAATGTCCATGATCTCCTCGCCAGGTGGAGGAACGCGGCCGTCTATCGCCGCATTGCGGCCACCATGGCCACAAAGGGCCACAGGCGGACGCAGGATCAGGTGCGCATCAAAATAAAAGAACTTTGGCAGGAGTTCACCAGGGCCACCAGGGGTGGTGCCGCTGCAGGGGCCGACACCTGCCCCTACTTCCTCACCCTCGACTGCATCCTGGGGGGCAGGACTGTCCGCACCATCCCAAGGGCCAGCAAGCCAGGACCAGAGGAGCCAGCATGGAGGGTGCCACGCCACCGGGACCCCCGAGCTGTCCCAGCACCGGAGTCAGCAGGGTTGTCAGGAGAGGCCACACCAGGTAAGTGTCCCCTACCAGGAGGAGCAGGGGAAACCAAGGACCACACGCGTGGGCATGCCTCCGACGGATCATGCAGCCACCTGTGCATGTGCAGGCATGTGCCATGCCACCCTTAGCCAGGTGGCTCCAGCTACGTGCCACACAGGGGCCATGGCCCGATAGCCACACGTGTGTGTGAAGAGACCTGACACGCTCCCGACCGCGGGGCAGGACCCAGCAGGACGCCCTCCCTTCACACGCCCCGTCTACACAGAGGTGGGGACGTCTCCCCCCCCGCCTTGGCCGCACTATACATGGCACAGGGGCCTGGGTGCAGTCTTGGGGCAGCTGCCACTCCCAGGGAGAGCCAGACATCGCGACCAGGGCCTCTGTGCAAGCACGCCGGCTCTGACGGTACAGCGCTTCACCCACTCTGTCCCCAGGGAGAACTGACCACTTCTCTTCTTTCTCCACAGCTGCACCAGCTGAGGGTGCAGGGTGCACCACCCCGCCCGGGACCTCCTTCCGCACCAGAGGGTTCAGCAGATCCACCGCCACATGCCAGGTATACTGTGAACAGCATCTGGGGGCCCTGAGACCCATGCACTGCACCCTTGAGCAGTGGGCACAAGATGAGAGGGAATTCCACCAGGAGCTACTTGCCCAGGGTCGTGCCCTCTTTGAAGATCTGCACACCGTGGTGCAGAATATGCTGGCCCATGCCGCTGAAGTGCATGCTCCTCGTCCCACTTCTTCTCCCCCCCCCCCCGTCTCTGCCTCCTCAACCTCCTCCTCCTCTATCTCCACAACCCCCACCTCAGCCTCCACATCCTCCTCCCCATCCCTCTGGGGATGCCGAGGCCCCTGCACCCACAGTGCTGGGAGACATGTGGCCCGGCGAGACCCCCACCCATGAACTTCCCCTCCCCCTTCTTCCTCTTGCTTCCCCCTTCCAGCTCCCTCCTCCCAGGTGCCCTCCTCCCCTCTCCCACCTCCTTTCTCCAGTCTCCCCAGAGTTTCATCCCCCCCCAGTTTTGTTAAATAAAAGGAGAGTTTATATTTTTGAAAAACCTTGTCCTTTATTTTTTACATCAGGAAGGGGGGCTAGGGAGTTTAAAGAGAAGTTAGATAAAGTCATGGAGGTTGGGTCCATGAAGTGGTATTATCCAGGGGGTAGAAATGGTGTCCCTGGCCTCTGTTTGTATAAGGCTGGAGATGGATGGCACAAGACAAATGGCTTTGTCATTGTCTTCGGTCCATCCCCTGCAGGGTACCTGGTGTTGGCCGCTGTCGGCAGACAGGCTACTGGGCTAGATGGACTTTTGGTCTGACCCAGTACGGCCATTCTAAGCTCAGGTCTCAGGGTCGGGGGTCTCACTCGACCACCTTGATTTTCATGTAAACCTGCTCCTGGGTGGCCAGGCTGGCAGATATCCTGCCCTAGACGGCCACTTTCCTGTGTCTAGTGCGGACGTCGTGGATGAGGTCCACGATGTCTGCACTAGACCAGGCGGGCGCCTGCCTCTTGCGGACCTGGGCAGGCTCCTGGGAGCCGCCTGCCTGGTCCCGGGAAGAGGCGGAGGGCTGGGTGGCAGCGGGTGGCTGGCTTGTACCGTGCCAGGTGCAGGGTCTGCTGGCTGGGTGCTGGCAGGCTTGCACCTGGCATGGGCACTGTAGCCAGCCCGTGCCCCTTTAAGGGCTCCGGGGCCGAGAGGGGGGCAGAAGAGTTTCCCTGGTGGTGCCCAGAGTGGCCACCAGGGAAAGCTGGGGAGGGCTAGCCTCCAACTAGTTCGAATTAAGCAACTACACAGCCCTTAATTCGAACTACTTAATTTGAAGTAGGCGTTAGTCCTCATACAATGAGGTTTACCTAGTTCGAATTAAGCGCTCCGCTAGTTCGAATTAAGTTCGAACTAGCGGTTTGCCTGTGTAGCGCCTATCAAAGTTAATTCGAACTAACGTCTGTTAGTTCGAATTAACTTTGTAGTGTAGACATACCCATAGTGTCTTTGTTCTAAATATCTGGTAACCCATTGCCATAGTAGAATGGGACTCAGGACATGCAGACCCTATTCTTGACTCTGCCAATGATTTTGCTGGGTGATGTTGGACGAGTCACTTCATCACTCTGTGCCTCAATTGCCCCATCTGCAAAGTGGGGATAATGATGCTTATCTCCTTCGTAAAATGTTTTAACAGTGCTTTTAATTTTCAAGCTGTTCATGTCTTTATATTCTCACACGTTAATTAAGATGAAAAGCGTTCTATGTGTGGGAACTCCTTCAGTTGAATGAGGCAGAATATTGTAGATTTATTCTAAATTCTGATTACCAGAAACATTAGGGTAATTTGCATGCACATCTTCACTGACGAAGCGTGACAGATCGTAGAATCTGTCGTTATTGTTTGCAGAGAAGCAAAAAAGGCTAGGTTGCCAAATATTTGGAAACCTCACTCACCTAGAAGAGAGGGACTTAGTGTGCCTCCAGGAGCAGGGAGTTCCATAGGTGTGGAGACATTGTTAGCTTGATGGCAGAGCAGGGGGGAAGGACTGCCTGATTGGCAGTGCTTAGTGAATAAAATGTGTAAAATTCCAGCAGGAAGCCCTGAAGCAGGGAGGACTGAGAAGAGAAGCCTCAGGGTGGGATGAGGAAGTGGCTTTAATAATTTTTTCTATTTTGGTAAAATAAAGCTGCCTGAGGAGTACCTTAGGGTGTGGCAGTGGGTTCGGAGGTGTGGAGAAGGCTGACCCATTAGAGAATTTGAACAGGGGTTGTTGTTGAAGTTAGGGTTGGCTAGCACCAATTTCTATTTGAGGCTACGACTACACTATGAGTTTTGCCGGAAGAGGCAATTCAAATGAAGCACGGATTAGCATGTTCTCGTGCTTAATTTGCATAATCTCGTCCAATCTGTTTTTGTGCAAAAGCCCCCTTTAGTGCAAAACCAAGCAGTGTGGATGCTTCCTTTTTGCACAAAAGCCCCCTTTTGTGCAAGATCATTATACCTCCTTTTTTGAGGCATAAGGATGAGTGCCTGCATGCCTCCTTCATTTGCATTGCCTCTTCTGGCAAAACTCGTAGTGTAGATGTAGCCTGTATGTCCCTTGTGAAGGTGCTACACAGCATGGCACTGCTGTGTACACTGCAAAAAATCACAACACTTGCCCTTCATGGTGTGATTTCTCACTTATTTTCCAACAACAGCCTGCCAAGCCCAGTCACTACAAGTGTACTCCCTGCAAAGGAAGAAAGCTGAAAAAATTCTTCTGATGTCTCCTTACACTGTTATAACTCTTGGCAGACCAGCCATTTATCACCAAATGAATTCCTAAAGGGGAAGAAGCACATTGAATTTTTTTGTGTTTTATCTTTCATAGAATAAAGCAGAATCATCAGTATTGACATCACTGGAGAGTAGGGAGTGGCCTTATTAAACTGAGCTCTGAAAGCATATGATCTGTTTTTAAAATTCATACAAGATTTTTTTTTTAAAAGGCAAGCTATTTATTTTTCCCAAAGAAGCTGAAATGTTGATACACTTGTAATACCCCAGAGGAATGGGGTGGTTTTGCAGCATTGGAAGCAATGCAATGCTGAGAAGTTGGTTATATGTTAATTATTAAGTATTTATATTTATATTTAAGTATATATATTATTAAGAAACTCAGTGGCCTATTGTAAGTAGGGTTGCCAGGTATCCGCTATTGACGTGAACAGTCTGATATTTTTGCCTCCTGTCCGGTAAAAAAATTCAGAAAATACCAGACACCTAAAATGTCCAGTATTTTCTGATTTTTTTTCTCTGCCAGAAGGTGAAAATACCAGACACCTGGCAACACTACACAAACTCAGCAACTGGACCCAGCCTCTGCCCCTCCGGGTCTCCCCCCCACCCTGCTTACCTGGTTCTGCAGGGAAGCTGCTTTCTGGCTCCGATCAATAAAACAAAATGTCCACTGGCAAAAAGCCTAAAGACTTTTCTTAAAGGGGCCATGCTGTTTTAATGTGTTTTAATGCTGTTTAATTTAATTTAATTTTTTTGCTTAATAACACTCGGGGTCTTTTTTTTTCTCAACAACTTTGGTCTCCCCCTTTTTTTTCTTCAACCGAATTTTTTCTCCAGTTTTTTTTTGGGGGGGGAGGGGAAAGAGGGGTGTTCAGTACTTTTGATTAAGCCATCTGGCAACCCTAATTGTAGGGCAGTGGCCCTTGTTCAGATACAGTTCAAAGGCTCTCTTTCCCCTTTGCAAAGGGGGTTACACTGAATGTGCTTTACCATTTTGCTGGGTTTACCATTTTGTTTGAGATTTTGCAAGTATCATTTACTCCTGTACTTCTCCCTCTATCAACTGCATTGTTGCTCAAGATCTTCATTCAGTACGAAAACAGTCATAGTCCAGTTGTACCCTCAATACTTGTTTCCCATAGTGGTACCAATATATATGCAGGCCACCTTCTCACATTTTGGTCTCCCAAACAAATTGGCCAGGCCAATTCCACATTTGGTTGCTTTAATACAGTGTTTCTCAACCGGTGGTATGAGTACCCTCAGAGGTACTCGAGAGAAGTCTGGGAGGGTACGTCAACACAACTGAAATTTGTAGAAAACTGAATTTTTGTTTTAAGCTTTACAGTGCTTTATTATGTTTGTACTTTTTACACCCAAAAATTTCATTGCCCACCCAGCTACGATTAAGTTGTTTAAACAAATGTGTTGAAATGGTAGAAAAAAATTGTGTGTCTGAAAACTATAGGTACTTACCTTTTTTTTTAAAAAAAAAGGGGGGTACTTTATAAAAAAAAAAGGTCGAGAAACACTGCTTTAGTATGTAAATAGGTCTTATGCTTTTAGAACTTCCTCCTCCTCCCCTCTCCTCCTGCCCCCGCATGCCTTTCCCTGATTACATTTGAAAGCATACTTTGTGTCTGTCTTACAATTTAAGCATTATGGTCAAAACATTCCCTATGTCCAATATAAAGTTATAAACCTATTGGATCATTTTGAATATGGTAATGGAGTGTGTCTTTTAGAACGTGGTCTTCCCCCATCTAAATATTTGCAATCCACTGGAATCTACCAGTTGTTCAGTGTCCAGCAGCCATAACAGCTGTATTGGATAGCTCATATAGGTAATAGAAGATGACTCATAACTTGGAGACTCCTATGAACACCCAGTTAATGAATTAAGTATGACATTTTAGGTGTAACCCTGTTTCTTCTCCTGTGGTGATGAATGGGTATAACTACACGGTCAAATTGTCACCCTAGAATTCACATCTCCCCTTTCCATGGTGATTCAATAATTTCATTGCAGCAGATACATTTAAGTGTTGTTGCATAAAAGAAAAAAATATATATTAGTAGCATTTTTCATATCCCAAAATTATTTCACAACATGCTATAGAATTGGAACTAATTGGAACATGTTCTATTTAGGCCTTTGGGACTGAAATACTTTCATATTCAAAGATGAAAATTCATCCCGTGTCCTTAGAAAACTGCTTTGAATCTTCTTTATCTTGTTTCTGTGATATTTAATGAGAAACAAAAAGTGGCTGTATGTTTTCCATTTTGCCAGACGTCACTTTAAATAACACATTTCACAGCCTTAAAAAAAAGAGAGAGAGAGAGAGAGAGCGAAAGAAAGAAATCCCCCAGTAAATGACAGAATCACAATTTCAGTTAATAACCACTATATCTAAAATCTCACAATATCCTAGGTAGATAGTTTATCTTGATTAAGAGTACATCTATACTGCATGGCTATTTCGGGATATCTTTGGTATCCCGAAATAGCTACCCCGCATCTACACATGCCACCCATTACTTTGAAATATTTTTCAAAATAACGGGCGCGCTCTTTTGCCATCCTGGTAAACCTCATTGTACCAGGGATTAAGGGATGGCTCGAAATAGCATGTTATTTTGAAATTTGGTGCTGTGTAGACGTTCCAAATTTCAAAATAAGCTATTTCGAAATTGTTTTAAACTAAGATACACAACTTGCATAACACAAATTGCGTATCTCCTTTCAAGTTTAGGGTGCTGTGTAGACACACCCTGAGTTTAGTAAGGTTTGTTTCTTAAATTGTTTTGTTCTGCATTATCTTAATTTAGGGTTTCATCATCATCATCAACAACCATGGGCTCAACGCCCATTGGTGTCTGATGCCTCCCTCACTATTTCCTTCCATCTTTCTCTGTCCAGTGCAGAGTGGCTTAGTTTCTGTAGACTAGCTCTGCACCATCTACCCATTCTCTGTGGGGTCTGCCTCTCCTATTCAGACCATCCATTATGCCAAATACCAGGGTCTTAACTTTTTGCACATTGTTCATTCTGCAGGTATGCCCAAATAGCTGTAACTTCTGTTGTATAAGTGTAACAGGTTCAGTCCTGTCAGTGAGAGCCCCTTACCGGCTACAGGGGGCTCACAACAATGACCTCGCACATTCAGGGTGATACACAGTCCACTTGGTGGTCGAGGTCCAGGATTCCCCTCTTGCCTGGGGTTCTTCCACACCACCACAGGCTAGCCTCCTGTTGCAGGATCTAGCCTTGGTTCATTGAAAAGGTCCAGCTCCCACTCTGAGTTGGCCCACATGCGGATGCTCCCAGCCAGCCCAGAGTTCTGGCCAGGTTGAGCTCCAGGAAGGAACTAATTGACCATCACTCAGTAGCTCCTTATATACCAGGCTGCTGAACCCTGATTGGCTGCAAGGCCAGCTGCCCTTCTGCCCTTCTTGGAGGCCCTCTCCACTGTCCCCGATGCTGGCCAGGGTGCTGAATGGCCTCCAGTGAAAGATGGGGCTCTGTTCGCCCCATCACAATAAACTTCTGCACTAGGTTCTCTTCCGGCTGTATCTTCCTATATAATTCCTCTTTGGCGACCTTGGTTTGCCTGAGCATTATTCCTGGAAACCCTTCAAGACCCCTACGTCTAACTGCTGGGTGATGCAACTGCCCCACAAAGCAAGGAACCCAAGTACTGCACTACTGCCATAGACAAACTCTTTACTGTTGAAAGCCCCAAGTTATGCAGTGGAAGTAAAGGACTCCTCTTTGCATGCTGCCTGTTCCGTAACTTCTGTTTTTAGCATTCTATATGGCCAAATTGCCGCTTTGGTGTTAAACAAGGCAGCAATGTTTGATTTTTCTATCAGCAGTACATAGCTATAAAACTCTGGCCAGAGTATTTCAAACTGCCGTCATTCAAAAGAGAACAGCCTAATAAAAGGGGAGAGGGAGATATAGCCTGAGCAATGATGTCTCATGCAGAAACTAATCAGTAAGTACCTCTGATCAAGCAGGGCTTTGGGAGCTTGAAAAGTAACATTTCACCCATAGCAATTTAAATACAAACTGCATTGTGAATATGGTGAGTGTACTAAAAGCTTCGCCACTCTTGTCCTCTGGGGAACTAGTCCTTGTCTTTCATAGCAGGCTGATGTAATGACTGTGATGAAGATGGAATGTCAGACCCTGCAGATGAGATTGAATGAGATGCTGGATGTCATGAGCTAAAACGCTACCATAGCAAAAAGCATCTTCCAGGCTCTTGAAAGTGATGACAGTTAACACATTTTCAGATACTAGAGATTCAGGGTAAATGGAGTTTAGGGTTTCAAAGTTCATTTTCACATCCTGTACAGTAGATGCATCAGGGAAAAAAAGCATTGTACTATGCATGCACTCAGCTGTCCATGATACCTTGCATATTTGTATGCCCAAGAGACAGCAATCCAAGTTCAGATGTTCTAGAGACAGTATTTTTTTTCAAAAACAGTGCCAAGGAAAAGTGAAGGACAGGGGAAAACATATAGTAGTTTGTGATGTCGCTCAGTTTGAATGGTTCAGAAGATTTAGAGCTAGTTTCTCAACTGGTACAAATTGACTTAGAAAGAGCTATATCTGTTTACACAGGCCTTGTTTTCACTTACTGGGAGATTGACGCTGTGGAGATCGATCTGCTGGGGGCTGATTTAGTGGGTCCAGTAAGAACCCACTAAATCGACTGCTGATCACAATCTTGTCAACTCTGGCACTCCGCCAGGTCACGAGGACTAAGGGAAATCAATGGGAATTTCTCCAGTTGACCCTTCCCCTTTGCACAGGGGATGCCATGACAATTCAAACTAAGATATGTTGACTCCAGCTACGCTATTCACATAGCTGAAGTTGGATATTTTAGATTGGCTTTGCCCTCCTCCCTCTTCTTCCCTCCTCCCCCCCCCCCCCCCCCCAGTGTAGATCTGGCCTAGCTCTTAGATTCAGAATTCAAATGTTATAAGCAGAAATGAATAATCAACAGGGACAAATTTATCCACACTGAAGGTCTAAAAATATGCCGGTGTCCATGGGAGGGCAATGTTCCAACTGAAGTTATGCTAATGTGAAGTTAGAGAAGAGTCTGCTCAGTGCTGAAGCATGCAAGGAAGAGAGGGTGTGTTGGGTGAGACTGTCACATACTCAGGCCCATCGCTCTCAGATTTGTTAATTCAAACCTCTACTTGAACCATAAGCATGCCATGTGATTACACTTCCTACTCAAGTAGGAAATGACAGATCTACAGAGAAAGGAAATGGCCAGTTATCTTCTCCTATCATGTAGGTGGGTTGATATGAGTTTCTTGTACAGTACTCCATCTACCCCCTAACAGTCTCTCATATATTTTAGTCATCTAAATGACATATCAATTAGTTATTTTGTGTCTTGCGCAACTTAAACAGTAGTCTTATGAGCTTCCATTAGCTTGACTTCTGCTGTCTTTGCTATTTCTCCTTCCTAACTGGTTTATTACCACTGACTCCACACTGACCATACATATTTGACCATCTCATTTTGTCTTTTTGCTCTGTATAGGAACTTTTAGAACATAGAATCATAGAATACTAGGACTGGAAGGGACCTTGAGAGATCAATGAGTCCAGTCCCCTGCCCTCATGGCAGGACCAAATACTGTCTAGACCATCCCTGATAGACATTTATCTAACCTACTCTTAAATATCTCCACAGATGGAGATTCCACAACCTCCCTTTCCACAACATCCCTTTCTTTCCCCTGCTTGCCTTTTCCTGGTTGCCTTTGGAAGAATACTTTGTGTCTGTCTTTACCATTTAAGCACAATGGTCAAAACACCCCCTTGGTCCAGTAGGGAGTTACAAACAAGTTTAATTCATAACAAGATCACCAAAGAAACATTACTCTTCCATCAAACAAACTAGACTGAAGCCAGCAGAAATAAAAGCATTCTTCAAACGTAAGCATCACACATGACCATTGTAACAATTTTCAAGGAACGATCTTCCTCAGATGAGATAAGACCATTTCCTCCCCTCCACCTGCACCTTCCAGGAATCTGAAGGCTACATTCTTTTTGAAGTTAACTCTGCAGTTGGTAGAAGTGCAGCGTCTCTAGAGCCTCCTGCAAGCACAGTGCACTTGCACGTCTCCATCCTGGCCTACATTTGGCTGTGGTTTAGTGCCATTGTGGTGCCCTAACTATAACTAGACCACTAAGAAAATTGCAGGGTAGGTTGCAGGTTCAGTGAATATCCCAGACGTCAGCCCCATTTTGCAGGGAATGTTCTGAAATACACATTTTCTGTAAAGGTTTTACAGGGATCTACAGCAGACTGTGTCTAAGAATACTTAATGACTAGTATGAATGAAGTATCACCATGCACAGGTGAAATCCCTCGCTGGCTTATGTCTGCCTCTCATGTACCATTCTCATTTACATCAGCCTGCTATTGAAATATGCAGCCCTATTATTTATATTTAATGACTGTCTTATTTTTCATGTTTATTTTACTAAAAGAATCTACTCCGTTTTCACAGTGTGGAACTCAGTTTGTCTGACAGTACGGCTATGGGGATTGACATCACAGTTTGCCTCACTAGAACCTCCTGGCTTATTCTCTGTGAGGTGCAGAATATAGATTTCAGACATTCATTTGCTAGCTTTCATAATGCTCTCCACCTGACATATCCATGTTCTCTCTTGTATGTACTCATGAACCCACTGTCTGAATTAAAACTTCATAAATTATCCTGGCCTATGGAAAGTCTGACTAGTGAAAGTGCAGTGTTACAGGGAGTTGATCTGTTTCCAGATGCAATTTCTCATTTACTTTTAAATGCTGTCTAAGGGCTTGTCTACATTCCCACTTTTGTTGGTATCTTTTGTCTATCGGGTGTGATTCCCTCCCCTCCAGCACCTCCATTGGAAGCACTAATATGGACAACACTATGTTGATAGCAGAGCTCCCTCCCACTGGCATAAGATGACCCCCATCCACCAGGCCTGTAACCCTGTCAAATGGAGGAAATTGGGTTTGTTTAGCATGATTTATTCCTGACTAATCCTTGCTGGCTCTTCCTGATAATCCTATTATCCTCTAAGTGCTTCCAAATTGATTATTTAATCATTTGTTCTGGTATCTGCAGGTATTGGAGTTTAGGCTGACAAGTCAATCATGCTCAGGGTCCTTCTGTTCCCCTTTTAAAACATAGGCACGATGTTTACCCTTTCCAGTCTTCTGGGACCTCAATAGTCCTCCAGGAGTTCTCAAAGATAATTGCTAACAGTTCTGAGATTGTTTCAGCTAATTCCTTAAATACCCTCAGATGAATTTCATCAGACCCTTCAGATTTCAATGTATATAAACACATACAATGTATATAAACATTGTTTAATCTGTGCTTTCCTGTTTTTGCCTTGCATTCCCTTGGGATAAGGGAAGAAAAATAAGTATTAGCTACCTCCACCTTCCTGATGTCTTCAGTTATTAGCTCTTCTGTCCTACCAAGAAGAAGACTTACACTTTCCCTGGTTGTAGTCTTCTTTTTTTTTTGCTCCCAATACGTGACTTGCTAGGTGTAACTTACTTTACACTTTTTGTAGGGATCCCTTCAGAATTTGAGGTAATAAAACCCTTGATAGAAACATACTGTCCTCTTCCTATTCTTCTTGTCTTTCCTTCACATAGGGATAGTTGGCCAATGTGCTTTTCATTATTGTCTTTTTGAGAACTACCTACACTCCTGAACTTTGTTTCCCTTAGATTGTCTTCCCCTGGGAACTTACCTACCAGTTTAGAGTTTGTTAAAGAATCAAGCCTAAAATGGCTTCTCCTTCCCCCACCCATCACTTCCTCCACTTATCACTTATAAGAAAATTTGTGACACAAAGCCACTACAAAAGTATCTTTTTGTTTGTGTGTTTTATCCACTATATGTGAATCGAGAAGAAAATATTAAGATATTTAAATGGGCCCACTCCTCCAAGGGACAGTCCAAGGGAAGACAAGAGGTAAACAGGAGAGAGGAATTGATAACATAAGAGTGGACAGGATAGAGACTCAAACACTGGCACACAAACATCAGGGGTAGAGACAATTGGCTAATAGCTCGTCAGTGATGGTGCCCCAATGACCAATGCAATTATGGGAGTGATGATGACTCAAAAACAGTGACGTCCATGGAAGTTAGGGTGCTCATACTGTGTTGAATTGGGTCCTTTAAGTTTGTCCTTTTAAGCTTTTAATATCTCTTAAGAAATCGGAACCATAAATATTGTGTACTTTGGAAACAAAGAATATGCTTCTGTAATCTGTAAGTAGTATTTGCTGAGAGTCAAATAGAGGGGAAAGAATGATCGCTGAATTAATGGTGGCCAGCACAAGAGGTTGAATGCTGATTCTTCAATATTACTCAATTGCTAACTTGATCCAGCAGAAAATTATTTCTACTCATATGAAGCCATTGTAGCTTAACTGCTTAACTGCTTAACTGCTTAACAGCACTTAACTGCTTTGGTCTGCAGCCGTTATAAAATGTCATATGAATGAAATATGGTTAGCTCTTTTAAAGCTGTTGGTGTCTTTTCAGAAAAGTAAGCAAAAATTATAGGACAAGCTGCCTAGGTTATATCTGGTTCATTCATACAGTATATTGCAAAAATAAACCTTCTCTATTAAGGAGGGAGAGAGAATTTGCCCAGGTTTAACTGATTTTTCTTCTCTGCAAGAAATATTATTTTCTTCGATGTGTGGCATGCCAGGGTGGCGGATGTATGGGAACTGTTTGGAGGCTTGGCTATATGAGCAACCAGAATTCCAAGCCTTATCTGAAACTTACTGAAATTCCTTGAGTCTGCACAACTGGTGTGTCCTTTAAGGAACTATGCAGAAATCCTGCTAAGGGGAAGATTTCTAATGCTTCCCTTAAAGTCTAGTGATAATTTTGGCTATCTTTGCTCCCCGTTTTGACTGGAATCCAAAAGGTCTGAGACACAAACATAAAAAGAACAATGTAAAAAATTGTTCCAAAGGATTTTGGAACCTCAAAATTTTCAAACCAATTTCTGGTTGATTCTTTTACCCAAACTGGTTCAACACTTCAGCGAACTCTGCTGGGGAGTCATTGTAACCCGACATTTTAGAACAGCTCTTAAACTATTCTAAGTTACAATGGAAGCCAGACTGGATCTTCGTTGCCCTCATAATTGAGAGGGTGGAATAGACGAAACAGGAAATAGAAAGACAGGAAGTAACAGCACTGTAAAGGACTCTCATTTACTGATAACTTAATGTTGATCCCTTTTCACTTTATAGACCCTTATTTTATCGTAGTCCAAAAAAATCACAACTTACCATATTGCAGGGCTGTAACTGATGCTACCGACATCTATTTAAGCCACTATAATGTCACTTTCCTTTAAGTGAAGATATTCTAGCCTATGGTATATTACTTTGCTTGAGAGCTTAACCATTTATACTTCACTGGCAACTCATTCCCATTACACTAAATAATTTATATCGTATCATGCAAGGATATTTTACAGTAATAGCTGTAAACTTCCACTACAATGTACTATATCATTTCAAAGTACACCATACCCTAGCTAGACTGCCATTAGTATCAAGCAGTTGTTATTCATTCATATAATTCCATATTGGCTAAATAGTCACGTTGCATGGGAGATTGTGCTAAATTACACTTTCCTAGAAAAGCATTAAGTTTCATCTTCAGAGCTCCAGTACAGTGCTCTAATGAGGATAGTAGAATGTCATGTAGTGCAAATCTTAGAACTGAGTATCTCCTTTTGAGGGAAAATGCTGAAATGTTGGCTCCCACCCAATTTAGCCCTGGTGTATACTAGGGAGCGATTTAAAAAAATAACCCCTTTTCTTTTTCAAAAGAATAAGTGGAGCATCCACACTACCAAAATCATGGGCTGGTTATTTCTAAATATGTACTCCTGCTTTCCTCAGGGAATAACGCTTATTTTGAAATTGTTAGTTTGAAATAACGTTAGTATGGACACGCCAGTGCTGATAATTCGAAATAACTGGCCTCCAGAGGCCTCTCTCAACTGCACTTGTGGCCACTCTGACCACACCTGCCAGCTCCACTGCTCCCCTTCTCCTGCAGAGCTTAAAACAGCAGGCTGCAGGAGAAGGGCTTGTGGCATGTGGCCAGCTTGGCAAGCCCCATGCCATACAACAGGAGCCAATGGAGCCATGACAGACACCAACGTTCCCTCTGAGCCTCCCACGGCTGCCGTCACTCCTGCAGCACCCTTAGCTGTCACTGGCCAGGGTTGCAGGAGAGCACAGGCCTGGACTGGTGTGGAGATCCTAGATCTCATCGAGGCCTGGGGTGAAGAGACCAACCTCCAGGATCTCCATATCAGAAAATGGAATGCCAATGTGTATGGCCAGATGGCTGCCAGCCTGGCCAACAAAGGTCACCCCCGGACCCTCAACCAGAGTATCATTGTGGCCCCTGGGGCTTCCAAAGTTGAGAAGCCCTGCCTTAGAGAATACTCAAAACTGCTCCAAGTGCTGTATTTGTCCACGATTTATTGCAACTGTGTTTGTACTCCTTTTGTATTGGCTTTCTGCAAATATGTGACACAGTGCATTTACTGGATAGCATGGTCACCAAAATGGTGTATTTGAAATTAATTTTGCAGAATCTTACTTGCAAGCCAATTTCAAATTTTTCGTTAAGCCCTTTCACCAAAGAGTATAATTTGTTTCCAACCAAAAAGACTGATTTTTTTGAAGTATTATCATGCATTATTTCTATTTGAATTATAGTACCATCCCAATGTTGCCAATAAGGGTACATCTACACTGTACCCCATGTCTACACAAGCCGCCCGTTATTTTGAAATATTTTTTGAAATAACGGGTGTGCTATTTTGGAATCCTCGTAAACCTCATTGCATAAGGGAGAAGGAATGGCTTAAAATAGCAAGTTTTTTCAAAATTTGGTGCTGTGTAGATGCGCCAAATTTCAAAATAAGCTATTTCAAAATAGATTTGAGATAAGATATGCAATTTGCATAGCGCAAATTGCATATCTGATTTCGAGTTTAGGGTGCTGTGTTGACATATCCTAAGAGATCAAGGCCCTATCATACTAGGTGCTGTATACACATGGAATACAAAGATCAGCCCACCATCAGACAAACTAGGGAAGGAACAGGATGGGGAAATGATGGCATTCCTATTTGGTATAATAAGCAGGAATCACAGCAGTCCAGCTAGTGTTGATTATGAGCTGTCTGTAGGCATTATGGCAAAGAAGAGTTTTGAGGACAGATTTGAAGGAGGATAATGTGGTAGCTTTATGGATTTGTACTGGGTACATGTCCCGTTCACAACAGGATGGCATGGATATGACGTAGTGGGGACTGCAGTCACTGTTATGATATATGTGATACCTGCTGTCCAGTGCTGCTCTGTAGTGATTCCGTGTGCGTGTGTGCAGTGCCAAGCGGGGGATGGGATCATTGGGTGAGAACTCCTGAGGGAAGGCACCTAGGGAATGGCCCAGGCCGTCCTGTCACCTGACTCTGGGGGAAGATGCAACCAGTGATAGATAACACTTTGGGCCTGGGAAGCAGGACAAAGGAGGAGGCGGGGCTGCCTAGAGGGCTGGGGCCAGTTGCTGGATGTTTGAATTTAGTTTTTCGGCTGGCTTGGGGCGAAGGGAATCTAGCTGGCTTGGGGGACTGGGCAGGGGCCCGGAGCCCTGGCTCTGGGCCCGCCCTTTCTCCAAGATGGATTGTACTGAATGCTCCTGATTCCTGTAACTACAACTCTATGCTGCGCTATGTCCCTGTCAATGAATAAACTTTCTGTTCTGCATGCCGGCCGAGAATCACATCTGACTGCAGATGAGGGTGCAGGGCTTGGTGACGTCCCCACACTCCGTGACGATGGGAAAAAAACATGAAGATGATTGAAAGAAAGCTTGATTAATGGACAATAAAGGCTGGGATGGTTTATAAAGCACAGGCATGGATTGAATAGAAAATACTTGCAAAAATCTGCTCAGGATTCAAATCCAAAATCAGTATGCACCTTTCCCCCCCTAAAAAAACCCCAAGAAAACTCTAGTTGCAAAATGTATTCCACGTATAATTTTAAATATGTGAAAATTATAATCTGTTCATGGAAAACATATGAACAGAAACAAAAAGAGGCCAAACACACTGAATATATTGTTTGTTTGTTTGTTTGTTTGAGTTTTACAAATTTATTACTGGTTCTAATGTTTTGCTACAAAGATACACGAATGCAAATACAGAGCTATGGTAAAATCTGAAGTTAATACTCTTTGGACCTAACACTGCAGCTGAAAACTTCTCTGTGACCTAGTTGTATTGTAAATATCCCCTGTGGGCATTCCATGAAGGTCATGTGACCTTTTGTGGCTTCAGCTTTGACACTATTTACCCTGAAAGGTTGCAATCTCCCTTATGCTTTATCAGAAATGGAATCATATTAAGCATCTGGGAAAGAGACACAGCTTGAGATCAGCCTGGATTCCTAAGGGCTTTCTCTGTTTAACGTTTCCTAAAACTCCTCAAAGGGAAGTCAAATGTATCCTTGATCATCGGTGTCATCAAGGCCAGTACACTTTGCTTCAAATTAGTAAACCTAAAATCTGACACATTTATCCTTTCAACTTTTATAAATAATTGGATAAAATGTTTGCTACAGATTTGTAGCATCCAGACATGACAAGAATTTGAAACATTTCGGGATTTTTTCAGTACAGATTTCTCTTAGGCCTAGTCTACATTACACTAGGCAGGTCATATTAAGGTACTCCATCCAGCAACACAAAATGCATAGCTGGATTTGGCTTACTTTAAGCCAAGCCATTGCAGCATCTACGTGGTGGGATGCCAGCAGAAGCACATGCTCCCACTGGCTTCCCTTACTTCTCACAGAAAGAGGAGTACAAGATGCTAGTGGGAGTTGCCCCCAGCGTTCAATTTGGGGGTGTACACTAGACCTGCTAAATCAAATAATGGAGGATCGATTTCCGGAGTGTCAATCTCCTCTGTAGTGTAGACAAGTCTTTAATGAGCTATCTCAACATACCCTGAAGGAATTATGGGCTGAGCTCTCCCTTCACTTATAGCCATCTAGATCAGTGTTTCTTAAACTGTGTTCCACAGCACACCGGTGTGCCGTGAGGTAGTCGGAGGTGTGCCTCGGAGAACAACGGAATTCAAATCGGCCACCCTGAAAGGGGCAGGCAACTTTTTTTTTTTTGCTGTTCTTGTTTTTGCTCAATAACTTTCCCCCGACCCTTTTTTTCCTCAATAACTTTTCCCAGACCCTTTTCCCCCCCCATTTTTTTTTTTTTTTTTTTTTTTGCTTAACAAAAAATCTTTGGTGTTCCTCATAAAAAAAGTATTGTTTGTTGTTTCTCAGTCTTAAAAACTTCAAGAAACACTGATGTAGATCCAGAATAACTCCATTAAGCCAATGGAATAAACAATTCTTTGGTCTGTAGCTTTTTCACTAAAAGTGTGTGTTAATGAGCAATGACACTGGAAAGTTTAAATCTATTGGATGCATACCAGTAGAGATGTTCACCCCTAACCTGTGATCAAAATTTGACCCTGGGTGTGTCTCTTCGGCACAGTCATGTCTGCAGTATTCTGGCTTGAATCTTGGCCAAACCCCACTCTCTTCATTTCTTTCTTGGGAGAGTAGTGCTTGTATTGTTTCATTGGTGTTACTGGAAGTGCTCCATACAAACTCGGTGGGGTCTGTGTTTATGAAGTAGGAGTGCCCTTGTCCATAAAAGTTTCAGTCCATGCAGTCCAAGTGCATTGGTGGTTCCTTTGTAATTGGACTCCTCTCTGTTGCTGTAGTACTTCATGGATTCTCGCTTTTGTACTTGGGGTGTTAAAATGCTGTGTGAGAGCGAGTGTCATGCCATCAGAATTGTAAACACAGGAGATAAAAAACCAGTGTTGCAAGTGAGACTAAAATGCCAAACTTATGCATATATCATTGGAAAGATGAATTGTATGTCAGAAAATCTGACAGATCTGTCTCCTTCCCATAAAGAAAAATCCCTCTGGTAATCATCATGGATTTCCACTTTCTTTTAAACATGAATATTTTATTTTTTTTCCATGTATTGACTTATTATGTGCACTGTGATCTCTATCAGGAATTCCAATCAAATAAATATTCTCAGCTATCAGTAGCTATATAATGTGTGTATGTATACATTTACTTTAAATTATCCTTATTGTTTACTGCCATTCATAAATATCTGTCAAATTCCCTTCAGGCATAACACCATTGACTCCATGTTAGCACAGAACTTGAGCTTCTCTGTGTGCTTGAGATGTCCAGAGCTATTTATACATTTCTACAATTTGTCTCCATACAATATACTTATTAGCATACATATTAATCTCCCTTTACACATATTTTTGTGATTTGGCTCCATTGCACTGTGACAGCCCTTGGTAGCAAAGTACCACTCTTCTTTGAGGTATCTCTGTAGCATAATCAAGCTTAATATGACACATGCAGTGTGCTGGATGAGGGATGTAAAGTGGCAAATCCCTTTTCTAAGGGCAAAGAATAATAATTTGGGTATAGAACCTCTGGTTGTTCATACAAAGATCTTCAATCCAGCTCCTAATTGAGCTGATTGGGTCATTACCATTAGAAACCTAACCATATTACCTTAATCTCATTAAAACACAGCATCTATTTCTAATAGCTTTTACTAGCTTTTCCTTTTGTTGGCATATGCCCTATATCTTGGTCCTTGCATGCATTAAGAAATCAAAAAAACAGTTTTTACACTTGCATATAAATGCCGAATTTATATCCAGGGTGTACAGTGAACACCACTAGGTACAATCAGCCTTTGTACTTATGATTAATGATCTTTTTTTTTTTTTTTTTTACTTTTAGCAAGGGAATGAAAAGTCTGCAAAGCTTTCCATTATGCTGACTGTCCACTTGCAGACTCCTGAATTTTCAGAACTTTATTCAGAATAAAGGGAGAACAATACAGTGTGTGTCTAGACTAGAATGGCCAGGAGCCCAAAAGATGACCTGACAGTGTCCGGACAGTTCTACTGACTAGACACTCAAAATCTGCTTACTGCAGGTGGGTGAGGCACTGGGTCATCACTCATGCCTGCTGGGGCCACCTCCTGCCTGAACTGGGTGGCTGCAGCTCCCAACCCTGGCTTTGCAAGCGAGTCCCTCCTGATTCAGGCAAGGGAAGGGGAGGGGAAAACCAGTAAGTGATGGAGAGGAGAAGTGGGGGAAGAAGCGGAGCAATGTTGGGGTCTGAGGGAGAAGTGATGGGACAGGAGGTTCTGGCAGTTCTGTTAGAGTGTCTAGCTATTAAATACTATTCAGCTGACAACCCTGGTCTGATAAGATTAAGTCTTGCCATTGATTAACAAGGATGGTAGAGATACAGGTTTACATTTGTGATCTTTCTCCTCTATCTTGCTTTGTAAGCTGGAGGATCAGGAACCATATTCAGGCAACAGAGAATTTAACTATTTAACTACTATGCTCCTTATTTCTGGAAATCTTTGTAACAATTCATTAAAAAACAAAGACCAAATCTTGTAGCAGTGTAGGAAAACCTCTTGTTAAAAGTAAATGGGAGTTGCAGCAATTTTGACTGGATAGGAGCTATTGGATGTGGATTACAGGGACCCTGATGAGATGTATTAAAATGTCTATTTGGGATGAATATGTTTAGCCTTTGATAAATGTGTCTGAAGGCATGATAAATATTTCCTGCAAAGCTCGTCTAGAAAGCTTTAATTCCAAATTGAACAATCAAATGTATAAACCCATTTTGTATTAAACCTTAGCATTGGTGTGTATTATATAACCCCATATGGACACCCCCAGGAAATGTTCACTATGTCAGAGGATACTACTACCCTGGCAGATGTCACAAGGTGGCACTATTCATCACAAATCTACATTTCACATGTGAGCAAATTTTTAGTCTTGGGAAGACATACTGTATATTAGTATTTGATATGCAATACTGTGAGTGAGAAACAGTGCTCCTTAGAGAAGGAGTTGTGTGTGTAGCAGGAAGATTTGCTCTAGACTGCTCTCTGACTACAGGTAATTCTTGAAGTAGGATTGTTCTCTGATGTTAGGTCTGAGGATCCTGAAAGAAGTGAGTGCCTGCATTCTGTTTGACCATTTCTGTTTTAAAGCTGGTGTACCTGCATAAATAAAACAAAAGCCAGTGCTGCTTAGAATGTACTCCGAGTCCAATGAGACGTCAAACTTCAAAACCCCAGATACCTACTCATGCTCAGCGGATACTGCACAGAAGAGCTAGAATGGCAGAAAAGGGCTTTGAAGAGCCCCTTTCTGACTCCAGAAGGATTCCTCCCATGCAGCCACTGTGAAAGACAGCAGTACGGTTGTCTCCCAAGGTCACCCTTGTAAGCCCTATCATAGAAAGTATGCCAGGGTGAGGTTGGGTCAAACAGCACAGCAGAGATTCTAGACAGTGCCAGAGCCAATAACTCCAGAGAGGCTGCTGTAATTTAGACAGGTCCCAAAGGCTTTCTAAATTATGCCGAGTGCCTCTTCAGTTCCTGAAGCAGCCCAGGCTTGAGAAGGCATAAAAGTAGCTCTCCTTCCACTAGGTTGGTACATTCTGTGTTACACTTCCTTTAGATGCAGCACAGATTTGTCCCATACATTTGCACAGACTAATGGAGGGAAGCCCTGGGGACCACAGTGATACTCATAACACACACTGAGAGCCGCAACTTAAGTGTAGTTGCCTATACATGCAAATATGTAGGCAAATAGCTTCTTTCACACTGCCGGCCAGGAATACAAAGATTAAGGCAAGACAACACAACGCACAGGCCCCATTTAAGTCAGTTCTGCAGATATTAATAAAATGTAACATTTACCCGATTTCCACCCATATGACAGGCACTTTTAATGAGCAATGACAGTTCAGGAATTTAACTACTAAAACGCATAACAGAAGACCATTATATTGACTATGTTTTTGTTTTGGCTTCCATTTGTGGGCCGCATGTTGAGCCCCACATAAACCCCAAACCACACCGCGGCCGCAAATAAACAGGCCGTGGGCTGCGTTTTGAGTAACCCTGGTCGAATGTAACAGTGCTAGAGAAGTACTTAATATGTATTTAGTGATCACATTTTTGCAGTGTTTGATATTAGCAACCCGTACTTTAGTTTTGTACTAGAGAGCCCTGTGCTTTATTTGTCATTTCATAGCATCAATATATTGTTTGTAAATTGATGTTTAGAATGCTAACTTTTCATAATAGAAGTGCAGCTTGCTTTTAGACAGCAGTTCACCTCTTACATCTGTAATTATGCCTCCAACTGTGCCAAGGCTTCATTCAGACAATAACCCCACCCTCCCACCTAGCTGAGGAATTCAAAAGCTTCTGATGGTGAGATGGGAAATGTCTCTCATTCAGTCAGATGTGAGTTTGGTATTGTTGGAATTGATTGCTCATTGTGCTTCTGAGTACGTGAGGAAGCAAAATATTTATGGGCTGCTTTATATTTACAGTTGTAATCTCTGGAGTGACTGAATTACTGCAATGAGCTGTAAAGATGTAAAAAACAAATGCTGCTTACTACTGGAAGTCCTGTTATGGAAGTTTTAGCTGAAGCTCCAAGAAAGTGTTGGTAACAGTCTGTTTACTTTCCATCACTTCTCAATGAGACAGGCTTTATGTAACCCATGCATCTATCTCTTTAAGAGACCAGGTAGGCGTGAGTTGAGTGTTACTGTTGCTGGGCAGATTTAGCACTCCACACCCAGGGTGTGTCTAGACTACATGCCTCTGATGACAGAGGCATGTAGTCTAGACATACCCCCAGAAGCTTCTGGAGTTGGGTGTGGCAGTTTAGGGGTCAGACTCCAGCAAGCAGGCTGGCTGGCTGCTTTTCTAAGGCCTGTGTGAGCTGGGCGAAGCTGAGCCAGAAGCAGACTGTTGTCCCTCACTCTACAGCAGGTTAGCGATGTTGTTAACCTTCTATCAGGGATCATGAGCAATGCTAGAAACCAGGAGGGAAAAATACTTTCTTCTGTGTTAATTGTGTGCTTTGAATGCTGTTTTGATTTTCTAGCCAAACTCTTCTAGTTACTTTCTCAGCTAAGTGTGATTCTTCAGCTCTGTAAATGTAGTAATGGGGAAAGAGCCATTTCTATTTTGTTACACTTGGGTTTTTTAATTATTGTTATTTTCTTGTAACAAGGTTTTCTTTAAATCTGTTCACTTGTGAGTTAACTGTCTGGTTAGTCATTTACCTGCCTGTCTAGCAGTGATCCACAGAAGAGAACAAGTCTGTCTGGACTCTGCACTGATGATTCCCTGCAAGCAAGTGGAGAGATGGTTCAGAATCAGCACTAATCAGAGTGACCAGGGGGCTGCAGATGGGAGTTTAAGAGGGAGAGCAAGAGAGTGCATGGCTGAACAGGCTGCCAGGTGAGCGTACTAGCTTTTGGTATGAGTGAGTTTGCTTGACTCTTTGAATTTTGATTCTGATTTCAGGTGACTTCAATTTCTGTTCCTGTAGCAGTTGGGATTGTGTGTCTGGGAGTGTTTGATCCTTTGTTCCCTTGATTGCCTTTGATCAGCCTTCCCCTGTGTGGCTAATGAGGGGGTAGGACTGACCTAGGGATCAGGCTTTAAAAGCCAGAGGCAGAGCAACCAGGGGAGTTTAAGATGGAGGCCTGCTATGGTCTGGAAGACCTGCAACACCTGTGTCAGCACTGCTTTTGCTCCTGTGGCCAGACAGAGCACCTGACCATGGATGCATCTACCCAAAACCTGGTGTGATTTTGCAGGGACTGTGGCTTGCAATTCCCACTTATTGAAATCCAGGCAGCTGGGGGGACTATCCAATGTGAAAGGTGCCTGCTGATAGAATCTCTTGGGAAGTAGGTGTGAGAGCTATAGGAGGAAGTGGCTTTGCTGAGGAGCATCCGAATCCATGAGCAATTCCCAGATAGTATTCATGTGGAGACAGCTGAGGTAGCTGTCCCGCTTCATAAGACTGCTGACACACCACTGGTGGAGGAGGGGACGGCTCAGGGGGTCTGACAGCTGGTCAGACAGCTGGTCGCTTCTGGCAGCAAGCAGTGTTCTACCCTGCTCCCAACCCTCCCACTGTGGTACTGGGAAACCATAATGCTCTTCTTGATACAAGAGATAATAATTCACCCCTACAGCAGAGGAGGAGAAGCCTTGTACCCCCAAGCCTGGGAGGTCTGCTACCACCACTGCAAGGAGGAAACGTAGGGTAATGCTGGTCTTAGATTCTCTTCTGCGGGGGACAAAGGCGCCCATCTGTTGCCCTGACATGTCATTTCGGGAGGTTTGCTGCCTGCCAGGGACCCATATCCGAGACATTATAGAGGCACTGTCAAGGATTATCAGGTCCTCTGACTACTACTCGATGCTACTCATCCATGTGGGCACTAATGATACTGCGAGGTGTGAGACTGAGCAGATCAAGAGTGGTTCTGGGAATACGGGTGAAGGAATTTGGAGTGCAGGTGGTATTCTCCTCAGTCCTTCCTGTCAAAGGTTGGGTCCCAGGCAGAGGCAGGTGCATCCTAGAAGTGAATGCCTGGCTGCTAAGATGGTGTCACCAGCAGGGCTTTGGCTTTCTCAACCACGGGATGCTATTCCAAGAAGGACTGCTAAGCAGGGATGGCGTTCACCTCTCAAGGAAGGGGAAGATGGTATTTGGAGGCAGACTGGCTGACCTAGTGAGGAGGGCTTTAAACTAGGTTTGACGGGGGCAGGTAACCAAAGCCCACAGGTAAGTGAAGAACATGGAGACCTGGGACATGGGTTGGAAATGGGACGGAGAGTGGGCTATAACAGCAGAGAAAAAGGAGGGACAAGGCAGTACTGGGAGGCAAGGTCAAATTACTATCTTAGATGCCTATATACAAATACAAGAAGCATGGGTAATAAGCAGGAAGAACCGGAAGTGCTAATAAGTACTTAATGATTTCTTTGTTTTGGTCTTCACCAAGAAGTCTGATGATGAAGGAATGCCTAATATAGTGAATACTAATGGGAATAGGGTACATTTAGAAGATAAAATTTAAAAAAAGAACACATTAAAAATCACGTAGAAAAGTTAAATGTCTGCAAGTCATCGGGGCCTGATGAAATTCATCCTAGCATACTCAAGGAGCTGATAGAGGAGGTATCTGAGCCTTCAGCTATTGTCTTTGAAAAATCATGGATGACGGGAAAGATTCCAGAAGACTGGAAAAGGGCAAATATAGTGCCCGTCTATAAACAGGAAAATAAGAACAACCCAGGAAACTACAGACCAGTCAGTTGAACTCTGCCAGAAAAGATAATGGAGCAAGTAATTAAGGAATTCATCCGCAAACACCTTGAAGATAATAGGGTGATAGGTAATAGCTTGCATGGTTTGACATGATCTGTTCTTTACAAATCCAATCTGATAGCTTTCTTTGATAGGATAATGAGCCTTGTGGATAAAGGAGAAGCGGTTGATGTGGTATAACTAGACGTTAGTAATTTGATACGGTCTCGCATGATCTTCTTATCAATAAATTAGGCAAATACAACTTAGATGGGGCTGCTATAAGGTGGGTGCATAACTGACTGGATAACCGTTCTCAGAGAGTAGTTATTATCGGTTCACAATCCTGCTGGAAAGGTATAACAAGTGGGGTTCTTCAGGGGTCTGCTTTGGGACCAGTTCTGTTCAATATCTTCATCAATTATTTAGATATTGGCTTAGAGAGTATGTTTATTAAATTTGTAGATGATACCAAGCTGGGAGGGGTAGCAAGTGCTTTGGAGGATAGGGTCATAATTCAAAATGATCTGGACACTCTGGAGAAATGGTCTGAGGTAAATAGGATGAAGTTTAATAAAAAATGCAAAGTACTCCACTTAGGAAGGAACAATTGGTTTCACACATACAGAATGGGAAGCGATTGTCTAGGAAGGAGTACTGCTGAAAGGGATCTAGGCCATAAGCTAAATATGAGTGATGCTGTTGCAAAAAAAAGCTAACATGTTTCTTGGATGCATTAACAGGAGTGTTGTGAGCAAGACATGAGAAGTCATTCTTCTGCTCTACTCTGCACTGATTAGACCTCAGTTGGAGTATTGTGTCCAATTCTGGGCACCACATTTCAAGAAAGATGTGGAGAAATTGGAGAAGGTCCAGAGAAGAGCAACAAGAATGATGAAAGGTCTAGAGAACAAGACATATGAAAGAAGACTGAAGAAATTGGGTTTGTTTAGTTTGGAAAGGAGAAGATTGAGGGGGGAGATAGCAGTTTTCAGTATCTAAAAGGGTATCATAAGGAGCAGGAAGAAAAATTGTTCTCTTTGGCATCTGAGGATAGGACAAGAAGCAATGGGCTTACACTACAGCAAGGGAGGTTTAGGCTGGACATTAGAAAAAACTTCCTAACTGTCAGGGTGGTTAAACAATTGCCTGGGGAGGTTGTGGAATCTCCATTTCTGGGGATATTTAAGAGCAGGTTAGATAACATCTATCAGGGATGCTCTAGACCAGTGGTCCCCAACCTTCTGGGTCTGCCGGGCGCCTGGGGGTGGGGCCGCTCACGGGCCACGGGCCTGGGGGTGGGGTCAAGCATGGTCTGCGCGCCCGGGGCCGGCACCGGCATGTGCCACGACCCAGGGCCAGGGGCCGCCCGTGTGCCCGGGGCTGGCACCTGCCGCATGCCCGGGGGCAGGGCCAGCCCAGATTGTTCCGCAGGTGCACATAAATGGCCCGGCGGGCGCCATGGCGCCCGCAGGCACCACATTGGGGACCACTGCTCTAGACTGCATCTGATCCTACCGTGAGGGCAGAGGGCTTGATTTCTCTTCTGCCTAGTGTAATTTTACTCGTTAGCTCCTTATTTATAGAAGGATTAAATGAGAAAAGGTTAAGCAAAAATTGTTGCTGTGGTAGGACTATTATGTCTGTCAGATTGTTTATAGGCCCACACGCGTAGTCTGATTTTCATTGGTCCTGAGCACACTCGGCTCCCATTGAAATCACCTGGGATTCTGGGATTGCAGTGCTTCTGAAAATCAGGCACTTAGAAATTAAGTGGCTGAGCAAAATCAGGGTTTGAAAGGTATTAACTAATCATAACTTGTGTTAAATAGGAAGCTTTCTTTCCATAGCACACCTCTCAGGCCAAATTGCAAGAGAATAATCATAGTTGTTTCTGTTCTTTGACCAATTTTCTAACTGAGCCTGAAATTAATCAGATGAAATTCAGTAATGACAAGAGCAAAATACTTCAGGCAAGAAGGAACCCTGAAAAACACAGTTATAAAATAGGGAATAATTGACTACATGATGATGTACTGCTGAGAGGTTATAGTGGATCACAGATTGAAGTCCATGAGACGCAATTGCAACCAAAAAGGCTAATATAGTAGGATGCATATAATAATGCTTGCAATACAAAAGCAAGAGAGATGATTGTCACACTCCATTCAGCACTAGGGAGGCTTCAGCTGTTGTATTGTGTCCAATCCTGGGTGCCACACTTAAGGAAAAATGTGGGCAAATTGGAGAGAATCCAAAGACCAACAAAAGGGTTAAAAATCCTGATTTGTGAGGAAAAGCTAAACAAACCCCAGGGCATGTTTAGTCTTGAGAAAATAAACCCAGGGGGAAAGATTACCTGAAATGTCTTCAAATGTATTTAAGGGCTGTTCATAAAGGAAGACTCTGATCAATTTGTTTCCATGCCCATTGGAGATAACACAAACAATAATGGGCTTCATCTGCAGCAAGGGAGATCTGGGTCAGAGACGTTGCGGCGGGGAGGGAGGAGGAGGGAAAAGTAACTATAAGAGTAGTTTGAACTCTGAAATAAGCTTCTTTGTGGAATCGCTCTCATTGGAGGTTTGTAAGAATAGGTTGGTGGCCTACGTTTATTTGGTCCTGCTTCAGTGACAGAGGCTGGACTTGATGATTTTTTCCAGTTCCCTTTCAGTCCTACAATTCTTTCAGTAAAATTTATTTGAAAAGATTTGCTGTAAAGAATATGGCAGCCAGCTTGTAACATAATGGCCAGTTTGCTCAGGTGGGGAAAACACTACATTGTTCACAGGAGTGAGACAATTGCCATGGCCTAACTAGAGGGTGACTCTGGTAGGAATAGGCAGGGCTTGATGAACCACGGCCATGGGCGAGTAGATTCAATAGATTGTCGATCCCCGGGAATAGGTACTGGACAGATCCAGGGCAGCTGGATACAATAGTTTGGTCCTGTTTGAGTCTGGGAAGTGGGCAGGTGTAGGCCCACCCACATCTAAAGGATCTCCCCCCACCATCCTATGTGGAGGATCCACAGAACCCGAAACACCAAATAATTATGGGGAACAAATGAAGAGAAAACAGGGACAGGTATGGAGGTCAAAGAGCTAAAATGAGGAAACTGGATGGTGACACCAAGCAGAGAGCCCCAGACGGTGCCCACTGTCCTTTGAAGTCCTTAAGAGCCAATGGACGTCACCCAGTGGAACTCTGCCCGGATGTGGACCTCTGAATGGATGCAGGAGCGGAAATAGGCCCCACTGGCACAGGCCCCTCCCTCAGCAAGTATTTGCTCCCTACTCTTATAAATGGCCATCTTGGGTAAACCCAGGAGAAATTTGACAAGGAGGTCCCGGGACTGTGTGGGGTGCACGTATATTAATAGGTGAGGGGAGAAGCCAAAACCTCAACAAGAGGTTCTGGAGGAGCTGAATGAGGGGCTATAACCTGGCACACTCAAGATAAATGTGCACCAGGGTCTCCTTCACACCACAGAAGAGGCAAGTGTCAGGAACAGGGGTAAACTGTGTCAAGTACATGCCTGTGCTCATAGCACCATGGAGGATTCTCCAGCTGATGTTCCCCATGGACCACAGAAGACAATAGTTTAGTGGAGGACTGGGAACTGGGTGAATATTTTTTTGTTCCCTGAATAAACTGCCAGAGATTGTTGCCATGTAATCAAAGCAGGCAGGCACCCAAGGTTAATTAAGAGCTTGCCTGAAGCAGCAGGGCTAATCAGGCACCTGTGGCCAGTTAAGGCCTGCTGGGTTACTTTAAAATGTTTCCCCTCAGGTAAAGGAGGGGGAAGGAGAAAAGTGAAGGGCTGAGAGGGAGGAAGTATGTTGCAGAGAAAGAAAAGACGGAGTGTGCGCTGAAGCCGGAAAGATTCACTTGGGTACCAGGAAGAAGGTACGAGGGAAGTGTTTAGGGAGGTGGTCCAGGGAAAAGGCTTCTGTACTGGTGCAAGAGGAAAAACCCCTTCAGGTGCTGCTACCTTGGGTTCCCAGGCTGGAATCCTGAGTAGTGGGTGGACCTGGGTTTCTCCTCTCTACACCATTAAAAAATCTGCTTCTGGAAAGGGAAGTCAGGATTATGGAGGGGTTTTACCCCAAACCTTTAACTTTGCCAGTGATGAGAATGGTTCAGTAAGCTGTGATCCTGGCCTTTAGAAAAGGAAACAAGGCAGCATAGAGGGTCACAGTGAGCTTAGAAGCACAAGATCCTCGGAGCATGGCCAAAGCTTTGCCACAGTGTGTAAGCAAAGGTTCTTGTGGATACTACCTGCAAGGACTGATTTTTGTATTTGAACTGTACCAACAGCTGCATGGGCTTTAGTGCATGGGGGGAAAGCAGCATTCTTACGTGCTGCATTTCCCCCTAATATTCACCTGATCCTTCCTTTCTGGCACTGCAACTGATCCTTGGTTGTAGACCAAGTGAAAGTGATAGCTTTCTATCTATCAGTCAGGTTAACTAGTTGATAGTTTCAGAGCAAAATCAATTCCTCCACAATGACCATTCTGGACTATTGGCTCCTCCAGGTATGTTTTGGGAGTAGACTGAAAATTAAATGAGAATTGAAAACACAGTTCTGAGAAACAGGAAAGGATGCTAATGCCATCCTGTTAGAACTAGAAAATATGGAGCATGACCTGGATGTGCACATCAAGCAATAGAGACTGTGGCCTCTCCTTGCCATGTAATTCTGAGCAGTACTTTCTTGAAACTGGGAGGATGAGGTGGGGGAGAAGAAAGCATTGTCCCCAATGTTTAGGAAAGATCTGAACTCTGCTGTTGCTAGACAGCAAGCCATAAACACCACCCTTCTCTCCTTTGAAGCTGCGTGACTTGCCAAAACAGGATGGGTGGATCTTGTCAATATTAGTAGGCAAACCTATAAATATTCCAGGTTTTTCTAAGCACCTACCCTCCTTTCAGCAATATATAAATGAAGATTATGAAACAAGATTTGTTGTCTTGCTGTTATCTGAGTTCAGGTTATTCTAAAATTAGCAAAAGACAGCAGGCTTTGCTGTTTCGTTAGAATAATGCCAGTTCATGGTTGTGCTCGACTTTTTAAAAAATACAAACCTCAGCTATAATAGTTGTCTCGTCTTTTCTTTCCACCTCACAGAAGCATTTTACTGTGTGATTTCTCCCTTCTTCCAGACTAACTTTTAGCAATTTGAAAACTTTGTCTGTATTAAAGACACACCCTCCTATCTATTTATTTGCAAACTAGGTTAGATTTTTATTGGCCATGACAGCTGTTTGTCTAAATATCTCTTCTTTACCCACAGGACTGTAGTCATTCTGTGCTTTATACATATAAACGTTACATGTTTTCAGATGCTTGTCTAGAGTAGTTGAAAAAGTATGAAACTATTCCCTCTGACAATGTATTGAAAAAATAGTGCTTCAAAAGGTGCTTATTCCACTAGCCATCTGCTTAGAAATGGAAAAATAAAACTAGTTTGGTAACTTTTTGCATGAATATTTTTGAGATGTATCATCCTGAAGATTTGTTGTAACCAAGGCTGTGTCTAGACTGCAGGGGTTTTTCGAAAAAAGTAGCCTTTTTTTGAAAAAACTTCACCTGCATCTAGACTACAGCCGCGTTCTTTCGAAATTAAACGAACGTGGCTTTTCTTTCGACGGCGGTACTTCTCATTTCACGAGCACTTTCGAAAAAAGGCGCTATGTAATGCAAACTGTGCTTTTTCATAAGAAAGCATCCAGACTGCCTGGGTGCTCTCTTTCAAAAAAGTGGCTTACTTTTTCAAAAGTACTGGTTGCAGTCTAGATGCTCTTTTTTGAACGAGGCTTTTTCGAAAATATCTTTCGAAAAAGCCTCTTTCGAAAGAGGCTTGCAGTCTAGACGTAGCCAAAGTGTTCGACAAGAGAAAAACTCCTTTGCAATAACCTCGGCATCAAACCACCTACCCTGCTCTGACTTTTAAAGCAGGTTAGCTGAGTTATATACAACGTAATATTTAGTCCCACTGATTCAGCTACTGAGCACTTGGCTATCCACCTAACGAGGAGGTTGCTCCTGTTCTTTTTTTGTGTATCACACCTTAATCTTAGGTTGAGTTTTCTGTAGAGACAAATGAAGTAAGTGTCTTGGGGAAGGACACTTACAGGGAAGGAAACTTAGGATTTTCTTAAAAGTAGAGTTCTTAGCATAAAATTTACAGGGCCTGATTCTCCACTGCTTTGTGCATTGCAAAGTTCTTTTTTTAAACCTATCCAACCTGGGTGCATTCATGACCAAATCAGAAACCTGCCCTTACACTCGGTGGTGGCAGCAGCATCTGCTCATGTGAAGACTCTCTCTTTGGCTCCCACAAGCACATGGCTGGATTCATGCAGAATGCCAAGTTGGAAGAGCCAGTATAAGCACAGAAAATCCACCAGTCAGCTGCTACTGAGACATGGCGTGGGTGGATGAAGACAGAAGAGGGGGACAGACTGTGTTTCTGTTCAGAGAGCCACAGAAATCACGTTAATAATAATAATCTTTTTCTTTTAAGTTGTTCACATTTCTGTCCTAGCTCAGTGAAGGAAGGGAGATGGTTTGGCTCCAAAGTGCCTTTTAAAACCTACAGAGGGATTTGAGTTATTTTATTCTTCTCTCAGATCGGTAAGAGGATTGGAAACATAAAAACCATAGTGCCAAAGGCTTAGTAGACTCAGCTAGGTCAGCTTTAATCAAATCCGGTTCCAACTCCCAGCTCTGCCATGGACTTCCTTTGTGAGTGACTATGGGCAAGTCCATTAATCTCTTTCTCTCTCCCTCAATCAATGGGATTATTCAGGTGCTTAAATCTTTGCAGACCTGTAGCCTTAAATGTTAAGTCTTAAAGCCGAGTACCGTACCTTACTAGGGGTTTTTATAGCAACTAGCCCCATGGGGACCTGATCTTAATTGAAGCCTCAAGCACCCACCGTATGCTTCTAAATTTTTACTGTATGGGACAATTATCTTTACATTCAAATATGTACTTGGTTGTGTTTTGTCTTTGCCATTAAAGTAAAAGCAAAGATTTTTGAGAAGGGACAAAATGTACCTTTGGCTAACAAATGCAAATGAGCAAAGTTACGTTCCACTGGGCTGATGACTTTAGTTTTGTAAGAGGGAATATTTGCTCCCTGAAAGAGAACAACTTGAAAATTCTGTCTAAAGTTCCTGTGTTGGAATCATAAAGTAAAGGGATGGTAATTTTTGTTTAACGGATAGATCAGCTAGTTTTCTGTCTGCACTTAAAGTAGACTGTTCACTGACCAGTGAGTGCACCTAAACACACCCTGTGAAAGAAATGGAGACAAAAGGGGCAGATAGAGAAGAGCAAAGGAAGATTATTTTTTCTGTTTTGCTGATCTGCAGTTACTATGAGGAGTAAGAAAGCCTTTTACACTTGAGTCATGCATTATGTTCCTGTGGGCATAATATTTTGCTTAAGATATTGCAGCTGCTTCCTCCTTTTTGGTAAAACTAGAAACATTGAAAAAGCCTAGGACAGATTCTGCTAAATTTTCCAGGATGCACTGCTCTGAAGGTATCGCCTCAAAGAGGAATATGCACAGCTTTAGTACCCTCCATGCCAGGGGAATGCTTCTTGTGAGGTGCAGCATGGAATCGGGCAAGGAAACTCCCTCTGGCATGCTGGCCTCTTTAGGGACCAGGATGGTTCATCTTCTCAATCACACCAATCCTGGGGATGCCTTAACGTAATGGTGCGTCTCCACAATTGATATTAGGTTGCATTTCAGTCCCATGAAGCTGGAGTGTAGGGCATTATCCCTATGCTGCCTCTGCACTAGGGAAGTTCCCCAGGGGTGTTCTCCTTACCTTTTCCAGAGTCATAAATGGGCTGTAGTGAGGGGAAAATATGGTCCCATATAACAGAGAGGCCTCAGATAAGAAACAAAGGAATGGTGCCTACCTTTTCTGAAGATAAATTTAAAATTGGGCTTACAAGTAGCATAGTGCATACGTTCCAGTGACATGGTGATGTTGTTGGAGGCACAGTGTAGTACTCATTGAATTCAACTTCTGTTGAATTCATGATTCACTTCTTGTTTATGCTTGTTACAGATTGGGAAGTTTATAGACATCTTTTAATTGTCTCTGGGTATCTTTCAATAAATTGCTTTTTGAAATGACGAGATTGGGATTTCCCCCCTATAAATACAGTGATTTTTTTTTTAAAGGAACCATCCTATTTTGAATCATAGCCTTTCAAATAAGGGATTAAACCCAGGCCTGCATCTAAACTTGTAGGACTACAGCAAGCTGTCCGCTTCTGATTAAGATCACTACTTCATTAACTTCAGGAACAGAGCAACAGGTCTGGCACACTCCTCCATTGATATTGTAAATTTTCAGGTTAAAATCTGACTCTACTACTTTGAGCACCGAGCTTCTGTAATGCATACAGAGAAGATGGTTTCCTTGTGTAATCAATAGGAATCTGACTTTTCCTGAGCCATTAATAACGGCTTCCAGTCCAACTGAATATAACCTACAGAGCTCTGGAGACTTACCCAGCCTAGAAGAGGAAAAAACAAAAATAAGTCAGTTCAATCAATATAAATCTCTTCAGTAAGAATCTAGCAACTTTCTTGGTTTTATGTAGTGGGTTTCACCCCTTCCCAACCTTTTGTCCACTCTAGTCTGTATAGGTTCACTATCAATTCAGCTGGTGGACTGGGAGGCAGGAGGAGAGAGGGAGGAAAAAATAAACCCTTAGGCTGTGTCCAGAGTCAAGGGGTTTTTCGAAAAAAGTAGCCTTTTTTCTAAAAAAACTTCACCTGCGTCTAGACTGCAGCCGCGTTCTTTTGAAATTAAATTGAAAGAACGCGGCTTTTCTTTCGACGGCGGTAAAGCTCATTTCACGTGGAAGAACGCCTTTTTTCGAAAGTGCTCTTTCGAAAAAAGGCGTTCTTGAATGCCAACAGAGCTTTTTAGAAAGAGAGCATCCAGACTCACTCGCTGCTTTCTTTCGAAAAAGCGGCTTGCTTTTTTTAAAGTACTGCTTGCAGTCTAGACACTCTTTTTCGAAAGAGGCTTTTTCGAAAGATACTTTAGAAAACGCCTCTTTCGAAAGAGGCTTGCAGTCTAGACATAGCCTTAGAGGGGGCAAATGAGCATGTAAAGTTTACCAAAATATTTCTACTGCAGTACATTTGGGGGGGGGGGGGGGAGTAATGACATCTTCCCGCAAATGTGATACAAAAAGACCGCACTAATATTGAATTTTTAAAATGTGTCTCTTGCAAACCTAAAATTGGAATTTGTACTTATGAATCTAAAATATTCATTTTGGAAACTTTTGAGAGACATGTGGCAGAATGGCCAAATTGGTCTGAATAAGCACCCCTGGAAAATGAAACCTTTGGTAATAACCACTTTTTTTTGGTTTCTGAGTTTTAATCAAGTTATTTCAGTCCACTATTCTTTTCAGCTTTGACAAGCTTCTGTATTATATGAAGCAGACAGGCTGGTTCCATATGCATTTCCCCCCCCCCCCCCCAAATGTAGCCCACTGTAGATAACATAGATGAGTTTGAGTGCAGACAAGGTCCTTGAAGCCATGGTTGTTAACCCAGGGTCACCTCACCATGATCAGTGTAGACTGTGGGTGATCCTGGTGGATGCCTGTGCTTAGCTTATATTTGTGCTCTCTGCATGTCTACTGTCAGTGTAGAGGACCCACTAAAAGCAGTGATTTTAGGACCCACTAAAAGCTTTTAGGACCCGCTAAAACTGATGATTAATAGTATAGCCCAGCCTAAGGATCTGGTGACAGGAATTTGGAAGAAGGATTCAGAAAACCTCGGATGTTTGCTGCGATAGGGAATGTAGGGTAAATTAAGGCGGTCCATTGTATCTTGCTGAGAACTGACAAACTCAAACCTGAAAGTATCAGGCCAAGCTTGGGAAGTAAACAGTTCAACAGTGACTATGACCCTGATTCCCATGGCAACTACATTCCAAAGGGGCCTCTCTCACTCTGATAAGGCCTGGCTGGTATCAGCCAGGCTGCGTGGGTTTCAGTGTCTCTTGTGCTTTCAGATTAATGAGCTTGAATCTCAAGGACTATGCCAGGATGAGGATGGAGTCATCCGTCCCGCCTAGATATCACAAGTTCGGCTAACAAGCTTACAGCAATATATTCATTCTGGGGGCTGCCATCCTGTTTATGTTGGCACATTTAGCTTGTTAGGAATAATTACCTGTATTAGTGATAATATGTTTAATTGGCAATGGGCGGAGATGCTGTATAACTGTCTTAGACCAATGGCTTATGTGCATATCTCACTTCCGCTGCTAGACCTATCAAATCACTTCTCCTCTGTCCATCTGCTACCTATATAATCTAATGTATATTTTGGTCAAGTTAGTGCGTTCTGGGCTAAACACCTGGTCCGCACTCCACCAGCACTTTATGAACCAATAAATCCTCTGCTTGTTTTCACCAACACCCAGGCTGTGTCTAGACATCATCTGATTTTGCGGAAAAACTTGCCAGCTGTCTACACTGGCTGTTTGAATTTCCGCAAGAACACTGACAATCTCATGTAAGATCATCAGTGTTCTTGCGGAAATACTGTGCTGCTCCCGTTCGGGCAAAAACCCTCTTGCGCAAATCATTTGCGCAAGAGAGCCAGTGTAAACAGCACAGTACTGTTTTCCGCAAAAAAGCCCCGATCGTGAAAATGGCGATCAGGGCTTTTTTGCGGAAAACCGCGTCTAGATTGGCCACGGACGCTTTTGTGGAAAAGCGTCCTGCCAATCTAGACGTGATTTTTCCGAAAATGCTTTTCCGTTAAAAGCATTTCCGGAAAATCATGCCAGTGTAGACGTAGCCCCCAGTGTGTCCGGAGATTATTCCCTACAGGGAAACTCCAGTGTGACACTTGTCTTGATGGTTAGATTCAGAATTCAGACCAGGTTCAATGCAGAGCAAGTGGATTTGGCTGCAGTTTTGTGCAGTATGTGTTGCACCATAGCTGTGACATTTTCGGGGGGGGGGACGTTTTTGAGGGACAACCAAGATCTGTATCTCTCCATAGAGGTTCACATATCACTGCTGTCTCTGAGCACCTTCTGTTAGAGGGTTAAGTGATGTGACTAATCTGTCACTAGTGGTTTAATCCTTTTCCGAGCTGGTTCATGGGGATGAAAGTAGCACATGCACTGTGCGTGTGATAGTGGATAAAACCCAACACTAGAGAAATGGGTGCAGGAGCAATGCTTCCTGGAAAGATTTGCTCCGGCAGGCCACTGGGAATGCACCAGTTGAAGAAAGCAATTAAAAGAGTACTCTTCAGTATGGGTGGAGAGAGACAAACATGCACTTACTTCTGTGGCAGGATGGTTCCCAGAGGACTGGTGCATTAGGCCAGGACTCCCCAGCTTGAAGAGGGCAATATTGGAAGGGAGACCTGCCAGGCGCAATAGGCCCCAAGGAAGGACTAAGCAGTAGAAGGAGCCCAAGACAAGATGTTAGCAGGATTCCAGTGAGTGGATGCCATCCTCCCTCCAGGAGGGCTCCTGGGTCAGAAACTGGGGGAGGGCACAGGTTCCCCTATCTCTAGGCAGGGCTGTCACTAGACTGTCAGACAGTCACCCAGCCCTGCCTCCACTGTGCAAGTTAAACTCTGGCTTCTGAATTTGGATTTTTGAGTCCAGCTGAATGTAGAACAAAACTCAGTGGTTACAAATCCCCAAGGATTAGAAGGAAATGGCCTGGACAAGGATCAGGTTTTGTTTTAAGCAGAATGCTCACTAACATCCTAGTTCATACCTACAACGTTCATAAAAAGGCAGAGGTGACACTCCAAAGAGCTTTGCTTCATTAGACCCAAAGAAAGGTTTCCAGTGCATTACATTATATTTCAGGCTCTACATGTTAAGGCGTGAGCCATTGCTGTTGAACAAATGCAACTCAGGCATCTCAACATATTGACTTTAGAAGAGCTTGCACTTAATCTGTTCCTATTACCTGATTTGCCTCACTGTTACTCCCATGCAGTCTGAGCATAAGTAGACCAATGACCTGCTTCAATTGCACTGTTAGTGCAGGAAAATTGGCTCATTTCACTGAGTTATCCAGGAAGTAACGATTTTCTGTACCATGACCCATTGAGAGGTCTCAAGGGAAATCGGAGAAGATCCTGCCAGGAGTAGCAACTTGAAAAGCCGACTCTAAAATTGGCCAAGTACTTAAAGACAAGAAATTAGTTAGATGAGCCTGGTCTGTGTTTGTCCGTCTGTCTAAAATGGTATCGGCAGTGTTTGTGGGGCTAAATTGTCTCACAAGATGCTGGCAAGTTTTATGTGGCTTTTTGCTACTGATATATTTAGTATTATCACTCATGCCTGGGATGCCATGAGCGATAATACTATTATCATTTTTCAATACTAGTATCGTTATCAATACTATTAGGATTTATTTTTGAGGGGAATTGCATAATATGTGACCTGAAATTCAAATTATTCTTTTTTAATCTTTCCTGTGATCCTGGCTTTGGTACAAGGATATGTGTTAATAGTAAAAAGAAGGGAAATAAGAAGACTCTGTAACTATCTGTTTTACCATGATTAATCCCACCTAAACCAATGGAGTTCCTCATGGAATAAGGCACTATGGCACATTGGTGTACTCCACAGTCTGGTCCTGAAGCAATAAAAGCAATAGTTACTGACAAGAATGTCTACAGGAATAATAGAATATTTAAAGGTACAAATAGTAACTAGGCAAGCACAAACTAGTGCAAACTTACCTCACTGTTGGCCAAAATCTTGAGACAAAACCATCTTTTGAAATTCAGCAAAATAATGTACACATCCTACAATCTGACATTTGCATGTTTGTGAGACATTTGGTTGCAATTTGTCCATGGGCTGCTGGTTGAGTCTGATCAGATGTAGAGATGCCCAGAGGCTGTGAGTTAAGTGGCTTTTATATATTTTTGAACTGCCAGAAAATGTGCTGGGAAGGCTATTCTTGTGCAATTTTCCAGCCTGCTTGCTCAGACTCAGAAGCTTGAACATTTCTGTATGTTTGGGTGCTTCTCTGTAGCAGACCTCTAAGGTTTGAGGTTCCAGTCTTCTCTCATCTATGGAACAAGGATGATCTGTGCAGGGGTAAACTCTCCAGATCACACTCTTCAGAATGACTCTCCTGAAGTGTTTAGAGGCTCTGGGGAAAGTCTTAGGCTCAGTTTATAGTATAAAATTCTGAACACAGTTTGTAGGGGAACCTCCTAGAATGAGGTTTAACAGCTAATTCGAGTTAAAGGGTTACTTCGAACTCCCATTTCACTGCCACATGTAGATGCCAGCAGTTACTCCGGGCTTGTCAATTTCAAAAAATGGCGACTGCTTGGGAACATGCTAATGAAATCCCCAAATAGATTTGCAGGCAGACAGACAGGCAGGCATATAAATCTCTTAAGGTATGTCTACACTACAGCATTATTTCGAAATAACGTGTCTACACACAAAATGCATTTCGAAATAGCATTTTTCTATTTCGAAATAGCGCATCCACACTGAGTGGATGCTGAATTGCATTTAAGGCTGTCCAGAACCAGGTCCAGCAGGGCCTCAGGTCAGGAGTTACTTTGCGTGGCTGCTGCCTGAGACCATCTGAGGCCTGTGCTTAAAGGGACCCCAGCCTGGACAGCCGGTTCTCAGCTTTCCCTGCTTGCTTGCCTACCTTGATGAGGGACAGCAAAGCATTTTGTCTCTGCATGCTCTGGTTGCCCTCACTTGGGACACCACAACACTCTGCAACATGGAGCCAGAGTTGCCCCTGGGCACTCTGGCGCTTCTCGTGGACATGTTGATGTGAGCCTGGCTGCACTTTCTGCAGGCTGGCATCAAGGAGGTCCATCGGGGGGCTGTCAGTATCCAGAAGACCCTGTGGGAGAGCATCCACCCTGAGGAGCACTAAGAGCCTCCTTGGTCTGCCCCACTGGCGGCTTGTGCCTCATTCGTCCCTCACATCCTTCCACTTACCTCTCCCTAGCCCCCCTTCCTGATGTCAAATAAAATACGTGTATTTTCATGAACACAAACTCTTTTTATTTAACAAAACTGGGAGGGGAGGGGGGAATGAAACTCTGGTGAGACTAGGGAAAGAGGCTGGGAGAGGGGAGGGAGAAACCTGGGAGGAGGGAGCTGGAGGGGGGAAGCAAGGGGAAAAAGGGGGAGGGAAAGCTCAGGGCTCAGGGTTGGGGGGGTCTCGCTGGACCAACTTCATTTTCATGCAAACCTGCTCCTGGGTTCGCATATGGCCTTTGGTGGCCAGGCTGGCAGCTATCCTGCCATAGACAGCCATGTTCCTCCATCTAGTATGGAGATCGTGGACATTGGGGGCATCCCCCCCACAAACCTGAATAAAGTCCATGATCTCCACCATGGACCAGGAAGGCACACACCTTCTCCGGGCCCTAGCAGGCTCCTGGGAGCTGGCAGACTGCTCCTGGGAAGCGGTGGAGGGCTAGCTGCTAGTGGCTTGCTGGCTCATGTTTTGAGGCCAATGGGTCAGGAGCAGTGACTGCTGGCTCTGGGATGGCAGGCTTGGAGCTGGCATAGGCACTGTGGCCAGAGTCAACCCCTTTATGGGCTTCAGGGAGGGGGGAGGGAGAGGAGTGTTCTTGGTTGAGGCCACCAGGGCACCCTGGAAAGGCTGGAGGCCCCCTATTTCAAATAAGTATCTACACAGAATTATTTTGAAATAGCTATTTCGAATTTGGCATTATTCCTCATGGAATGAGGTTTACCAAATTTGAAATAAGCGCTCCGCTATTTCGAATTAATTTTGAAATAGCGGTTTGCCTGTGTAGATGCTAGTAAAGTTATTTTCAAAATAACGGCTGTAATTTCGAAATAACTTTCCTGTGTAGACATACCCTTAGAAATATAGATAGATAGATATGAAACTTACAAGGGGTATATAGCATCTCCCTTCTCTGTAGTAAAATCAATATGACCTGGCCTCACACTTTTCAGTAGCTGTCATAACGTACTTGGAATTTTATGGTTGATGCAGAATCAATAACACTTCCAAGTAGCCTACCTGATTTATCTTCCAATCATCAAGGGGAAATCATCTTGGGCTTATGACTCAGCTTTGCTTTTTGGCATTTGCTTTCACAAGAGTGATTAATTAAGGCTTAAGCTAACTTGCCTCCTCAGCAGTAATGGAGGAGGTGGAAATGGACAGAAGAGGTACTCTGAACAAAGTATCCATTTTTGGGGCATCAGTAATAAGGAAAAGCACAAAAAGTCAGGAATCAAATTTGACTTACAAGGGGTCAGAAAATACTTTCAGTTGGAGATAGGTGAATTGGCAATTCTGACTGTCCTATTATAAAGCGATAAATTACAGAATTATAATAAATGCTGTTTAATCTGATTATTCTGACATCCTATTATAGCCAACATTGAGAACAAACACAGATATTGCAAACCTAATTGAAAAGCTAATTAAAAGATTATGGGTGAAGGTAAGGGCGACTGCTGGTGAGAGAAAATCATCTATCAAATTAATTCTGAGGTTTGTTTATAATCATGAAGAACAATAAAAATAAGCTTTCTTGCTTTACCTATTTCATTGCAAGATTAGAATATCTGTTTCACAGTAAAATTTATTATTACAGTTTTTAAGTCCTTTCTTCTACTTCTGATATTATGACAGTGTAGAATAGAGAAGCTATGGCAGGGGTGGACCATCAGCTGGACACTGCTCATCAGGATTAACACTGGTGGGCCAACAGTGCTTTATTTATCTGCACCTCCAGAGGTATGGGCACTTACATCTCCTGTTGGCCATGGATCGCAGCCAATGGGAGCTACAGGAACTGATGTCCCAGTCTGTGCCACTTCCTGCAGCTTCCATTGTCCAGGAACAGTGATCCACAGAGAGCAGAAGCATCAAATACCCAGACCTGGGGAGGCGCAGGTAAATAAAGTGCTGGCAGCCTGCCAGGGGCTGATCCTGGTAAAGTTTATTGACCACCATTCAGCTACAAGCATGATCCTGACAGGCATGATCCTGACACACCTCAGTGTGACGAATGACTGACCTCTGTGGTACTTGTGCCTGTGTGGTTGGATCCCAACTAGACAGATTTTTCCCACTATTATCCTGAGAATTCAGGCAAAGAAACCAATTGCCCTAGGTGAAGAGAGGCCCCTACAACCATGCAGTTATCAACCTGAAATCTAGCTGTGCAAAATCAAGGCCAGCTCCTGAAAAAGTTTCTGCCTTCATCTCTATCATTGGTCCTTGCCAAAGTTTTTGTATTTACAGGGGGTAGGGCTATGATATGCAAGGAACAGATTTTCAGTTGTTTGGCATCCACAATCTAGACCATATTTTACTAATAAACTCAGCATGTGGTTTGGGATAAGTAAATGGTAGCAGAACTCTCTAGCTCTGAGTTAGGCCTAATGTTATTGGAATGAAGATGTGTGTTATGTTTAATCACCTCCTGTGGAGATTTTCCTGTCTGTTTAGACTACATGAGGAATCCTCTCTCTCACTGAGCAAAACTGCCACAGCTGTAGTCCACATGGGTGTTTAGACTGGGTCCCCCCTCGTTGTAAAAGAGAGTGATCCCAGTTAGGGCATGCTTTGTTATGACTGATCTGTTAATTTATACTGTCACCATGGTCTGAAATAGCTCAGATTTAGTGAGCTTCTAGGTCCTAGGATATGTGACCTTACGACATACAAATTGTACTGCCATTACCAATTGTTATGGTGGGTACAGATTAGGGATGTAATAGTGTAGTCGATTAACTGATATGCCAAAGCTTATAGGTTAATGCTATAGACTACATGCATTCCCCCCTCCCTCCCCTTTGCCAATACATTTTTTAGCAGGCTGGCCAGCAACGAGTCTGAGGCCTACCCTGACTGTGGCCCTGCATTTAAAGCTTATTAGGAGCCAGGCAGTCCAGCTTACTCCGGGTCTGGGAGCTCAGCCTCCCTCCAGACAGAAGCTGCTGCTACCCTGTGCTGTTGCCTCTTTATTAGAGGCAACCATGAGGGTTCACGAGGGGAGCTGGTTTTTAAACCCCTCATCTGGCACCCTGCTGCCCCTGATACAGAGGCAGCGGTGCAGAGTGGCAGGGGGCTCCTCAGGAGTGAGGCAGGAGAGCACTGGCTGCTGGCCTGACCCCTGTGGACTATAGAATAGTCGACTAACCAATAAGAATTCATGAGGTTACTTGACTATTCAGTTAACCGATGTTTAACATCCCTAGTACAGGTTGAACTTCTTTAGTCTGCCACACTCTGGTCTGGCAACATCCATGGTCTGGCATGATTTGAGTTAGGGATGTCCACTTACTATGGGTGTGGCCAAGTTTCCGATGGTCCCATAAAGTTTGATTACAGCCACCAGTCCTGGTTCTCAGTGTTCTGTGCTATTATTTAGCTCTAATATACCCCTAAATGTCTTCTAAGGTTACGTCTATGCTACAGAGGAAGATTGAAGCTGCCACTGTCAATCTTCCAGGGTTCAAATTAGCAGTTCTAGTTAAGACCGCTAATTCGAACTGAGAGGGGCACTCGTGTTGATGCTGGTAGTTCTGCATCCACAAGTAGTAAGGGAAGTTGAAGGGAGAGTGTTGTCACTTCAAGTGTATGACTAGATTACAGAGCTTTTCCAGGATACCTCCGGTATCCTGGAAAAGCTCTGCTGTGTCCAAGGAACGCGTCTATTTTTCCAAAAACATTTTTGGAAAAGCAGATGCATTTTTTCAGCATCCTGGTAAACCTCATTTTACAAGGAAGAAGGGATGTTCCGAAAGAGTTTTATTTTTCGACATTTGGCCCCATGTAGATGGCCCAAATGTCAGAAAAGCCTCATTCAGAAGAAAAGCAGAAAAAGATATGCAAATTGGCTGTTCTACAATTTTCTGCAGTGTGGACAGCACCAAAAGCCAAGTTAAGGTACTTGGACTTCAGCTACGCAATTAACGTAGCTGAAGTGGCTTATCTTAATTTGACTTTGTTCTGTAATGCAGACGTACCCTAAGAGACCAGTACGCAGTGGAAATCTTAGTAATGCTGCTAGACAATATTGACCGGATTCTCTGGTTTGGCACCAGTCATGTCCCAAGGGGGCCAGACTAGAAAGGTTCAACTTGTACTGCAAAAGACAGCTGTTTAATTGGCTTTATGGAATAGGCTTCACATAACCATGAAGGGTTAGACAGGAGTCTTTGAAGGTGTTTGGCTGAGTTTCTGCTGAAATGAGTGCTTTAATGCCACTGGGATTTTATTGTGGATCATCAGTGATATGGGGGTGGTTGAAGCCTTGGACATAAGTACTTTTTTATTAATGTAATGCCTGACTCAGCCAAAGTTGATTTCTCAGTGGGATTGAGAGCAGCTTGCATATGGACCAAAGTGAGACAAATACTTACAGGTCTAAAGGGACCTAAACATGGGGTTTTAAGTGTGAAGCTATTAATTTTCATTTTTTAAAAATATCTGAGGCACTTCTTTGCCCCTCCCCACCTTTGCTGTAATGTGCATGTAGGACTAAGTACAACTTCTGAAGTGAAATCCTGTAGGTCAAATTAGATTCTTACAGCTGTCAAGGTATTCCTATCACACAGTGCAGCTAATTTAAATACTATCATAAAAAGTTAATTAAGCATAATATGCAATATATATCTGAAGTATAAAAATGAAGGACTAAAATTAATAGCGCAAGAATGAGATTCGTTCAATTTTGAACTAATGGGTTTTACATGATATCTTGTATTAAACCATAGACTCATTTGGGGGCTGCAGGGTAGTAAATTTTTATCAGTGCTTAATTTTGTTTAATTTAGAGCGGAGTTCTGGAATAACATTTCTCATACAGTTCTCAAATTAGGTTAATTATGTGTGTCAATTTTGTCCATAAATCATTTTTAAAAATAGACTAGGGATACAAGGTGGGTAATGCACTACATTAGCGTTAATATCTTTTCACAGCACATTTTTATCCAGTAATGACAATCTGATGCTGCTGTAAATCATTTGTTTGTGAAGACTGTAACAATCACAAGTGGAATAAGCTTTCAGGAGAAGTCTGAAAATAGAGCCAGGCATATTCTGCAAAATGTCTACAAAATGGGAGATGATGCCCTGCCTAGGAAATGATGTACTAAGAGTATCATCTTGTCCACTTTTTCACAATGAAAGCAAGAAGTCTTTATTGGAAAGCAAACATCAGTCATTTTGTATTGCAGTATAAGTCTTTCTATAAGTGTGGGCATTTCATAATTGCCTTTCTCAGCGACTGCATAACAAAGGGAAACCTTTTGAGCTGCAGGTGTGCTTTTATTGACATGGTCCTTTAACAGCGAATGTTGAGGATAAATTGATCTACAAAAAGACTCTGTATTCAAAGATGTTTCTTTACATTGCTGATAGAGGACATGCCTTTATTTGTACAATGAAAAATTCCCCAGACAATGTTCCCACCAATAAGAAACACCATTTTAAAAAAAGAGTTAAGGTGGTTAGCTGACTCCAGCACACTTACCTCTCATATTCTATACAAAATTCAGAAAAGGAACACCTAGGAACTGCTTAGTTAAGGATATCATAAACCACATAAGAAACATATTGGCCTAGATCGAGTCCTTCCATCTAGCCCAGATGACATCTGGATATGGAGGATGTAGCTGGCTTTGCATCCCCCTAATTCTGCAGTTGAACAGGCATCTGTTCTGCACGTAGAGCAGCTTGAAGGCTACACTAAATTACAGCTGGCTTCCCTTAGCTATTAGAATGGCCTTTGGGGGCAGAGGATGGCTGGAGCAGTTGGCCACTCTGATTCAGTCTCAGCCTGTATTGGGACTGTGATAGGAGTATTAAGACAGTTGACTACAACAACCACATATCATGACATGATTTTCCCCACTAAGGCTGGGAGAATCTCCAGGAAGTTAAACTTGGTTTACTGCCTTTTTGCGTTCCTGAGGAGCTGTAGTAGGGCTAGGAACCTGACCTGTCTTCTGAATCAAGTACTGAGAGAGATTTCTTCCCAAGACCTTAACTCTGACCCATGATTTTTTAAAATGAGGTATGATTTTTTTTTCTTGATTTCAGTATCAGAGGTCCCTTTCACATGAAACTACTTCAGAATGAGGTCACGAATAGACAATGTACAACAGCAGGGTCCATGCAGACAGTCTGTGGAGGCTAGTAATGCAGGGTACCCTCACTTGCTGTGAACTGTCTAGGTAGATGAGCTCTGAGTGTCTTCTTTTATGGAATGCTTTTCCAAGCAGCTGGGTCCAGACACTGCAATTCAGGAACAGCTATACCATGACTAATATTTTAGCTTTGCCAGAGGTGGTAGTAGCTGATGACTCTCTAAAAGATTAATTCAGACCCACAGAGGAGAAGCTAATTCTGTTTATAAAAGGATAGAACACATGTGAGTTATGGGTCGTCTGTATAGTTTATTCAATTATATCTGTCTAATATTACCTTATGTAACCTACCTATAGTTTCTTTTTAAGGTATCCATTTCTGTGGTATCTAGGAAGGGAAACTAAAATCAATAAATAAAATGGCAAAAAGTGTGGAATGATTTTTTTTTCTGATTATGCTCTTTAATGTCTCCGCTCATCTTTTGCTTTCTTCTTAGTATGCCAGAGAGCTCGTTGGTTTTCTTCTATACAGAGTTGGAACACATAAGCAACTATATCAAACAAGATAATTGTTAACATGGACTGATCCCACTTCTACCCTTCCCCTGCAGCTAACTCCATTTACTTCAATGGGATTGAAAGGGATCCAGTGAGATAAATCTTTTCCTTATTTGTATGTCAGCAACTGCCTTTAGGTGTAATTGTGCCAACTCCTGTGAAAAATAATTGTTAGTGGAGTATATACAGATTATAAAGTTGTATACTATAGGTGTTATAGGCCACTATACAAATACACTCTGGTTTGTCAGTCAAATTCTGGTTGTCAGTGGAGTAAAGAGCTATTGTTCAAGGAAGTAGAGATGTTTGAGCTCCTATTTACACAGGGCCAAAGTCTCTCATCCCCTCCACCGTCTTGAGCAGGTACACACAGAACAGCAAAGCTGCCACTATTCCCTGGTGCAGTGAGAGGAAGTCTCAGCAGATTGCACATAATACCCTGCATGCACTGAAGTAGTGTTATGGCGGGGGGCTTTCTTTATGAAGAATGGTTGGGAAATGGTAAGCTGCTGACAAAGACTATGCTACTATAAGGATCTACTGGCCAAAATTTAGAATAATAGAATCATAGAGCTGGAAGAGACCTCAGGAGGTCATCAAGTCCAGGCCCCTGCACAAGGCAGGAGCAATTCCAACTAAATCACCCCAGCCAGGGCTTTGTCAAGCCAAGACTTAAAAATCTCTAGGAATTTCCACAAGGGCTCCATGGTTGGGGAAGGATACATTTCCCAAATCATGGCTATTTTCTCAGGCTTCCTATGTGAAATAAGATCTTGGCCCATAGACAAACAGCCAAATTAAAACAAGGAACCTTTTTGTGTTTTCAGTTGACAAGTGAAAGTTTACTCTCCAGAATGTCCCATTCCCTGTAGGAGCTTTTGCTTTATCACATTACAGGGATAGGCACTTAAGCTTTATTATCATAAATGTGAGCCTTGTTTTAGCAGCTAGAGATTATTTATCTATATAGTTGAGAATTTGAAAGTGGAAGGTAGCTTGGGTGAAAGTGATCATGGAATCATAGAGTTCATGATTCTAAGTAATGGTAGAAAGGGGGAAAGGAGAACAGCAAAATAGAGACAATGGATTTTAGAAAGGTAGATTTTGGTAAGATCAGAGAGCTGGTAAGTAAGGTCCCATGGGAAGCAAGACTAAGGGGAAAAACAACTGAAGAGGTTGGCAGTTTTTCAAAGGGACATTATTAAGGGCCCAAAAGCAAGCTATTCTGCTGCATAGGAAAGATAGAAAATATGGTAAAAGACTGCCTTGGCTTAACCAGATCCTGCATGATCTAAAAATAAAAAAGGAGTCATAAAAAGTGGAAACTAGGACAAATTACAAAGGATGACTATAAGCGAACCATACAGGTATGCAGGGGCAAGATTTAGACACAAAACGAGCTCAGACTAGCTATAGACATAAAAGGTAACAAGAAGACTTTCTATAAATATATTAGAAGCAAGTGGAAGACCAAGGACAGGGTAGGCCCATTGCTCAGTGTGGAGGGAGAAGCAGTAACTGGAAATTTGGAAATAGCAGAGGTGCTTAATGACTTCTTTGTTTCGTTCTACACTGAAGTCTGAGGTTGAAGGAATGTCTAACATAGTGAATACTAATGGGAATGGGGTAGGTTTAGAAGATAAAATTAAAAAAGAATAAGTTAAAAATCACTTAGAAAAGTTAGATGTCTGCAAGTCACAAGGGCCTGATGAAATGCATCTTAGAATACTTAAGGAGCTGATAGAGGAGATATCTGAGCCTTCAGCTATCATCTTTGAAAAAATCATGGAAGACGGGAGAGATGCCAGAAGACTAGAAAAGAGCAGCTATAGTGCCCATCTAAAAAAAGGAAAATAAGAACAACCCAGGAAACTATAGACTAGTCAGTTTAACTTCTGTGCCAGGAAAGATAATGGAGCAAGTAATTAAGGAATTCATCTGCAAACACCTGGAAGATAAATAGGGTGATAGGTAACAGCCAGCATGGATTTGTAAAGAAGAGATCCTGTCAAACCAATCCGATAGCTTTCTTTGATAAGATAACAAGTCTTGTGGATAAGGGAGAAGTGGTGCACATGGTATACCTAGACTTTAGTAAGGCATTTGATACGGTCTCACATGATCGTCTTATAAATAAATTAGGCAAATACAGCTTACATGGGGCTACTATAAGGTGGGTGCATAATTGACTGGATAATGAGACGTCATTATTCCACTCTACTCTGTGCTGATTAGGCCTCAATTGCAATATTGTGTCCAGTTCTGGGCACCACATTTCAAAAAAGATGTGAAGAAATTGGAGAAGGTCCAGAGAAGAGCAACAAGAATGATTAAAGGTCTAGAAGGAAGACTGAAAGAATTGTGCTTGTTTAGTTTGGAAAGGAGAAGACTGAGAGGGGAGATGATAGCAGTTTTCAGGTATCTAAAAGGGTGTCACAAAGAGGAGGGAAAAACATTGTTCTCCTTGGCCTCTGAGGATAGTACAAGAAGCAATGGCTTAAACTGCAGCAAGAAAGGTTTAGGCTGAACATTAGGGTGGTTAAACACTGGAATAAATTGCCTAGGGAGGTTGTGGAATCTCCATCTCTGGAGATATTAAAGAGCAAATTAGATAGACATCTATCAGGGATGGTCTAGATGTTACTGGGTCCTGCCGTGAGGGCAAGGGACTGGCCTCGATGACCTCTCGAGGTCCCTTCAAGTTCTAGTGATCTATGATTCTATGATAGTTGGATGTCTTGTAATGATGTGATAATTTGTCAGGCTTTGGGTACTTAACTCTGTTAGTCTCCTATGAAACATCTATCTTATAATGTTTATTCTGCTAGAGGTGGTGTGGTCTAGTGGTGCACTGGATTAGGGCTCAGGTGACCTGAGTTCTAGCCTCAGCTCTTGGGTGACCTTGGTTAAGATGCTGCATCGTCATGCCTCAGTTTCCCCCATGATACTGACCCCTTTTGAGATTTGCTGGTGAAAAGTACCATATAAGAGCTGGGTGGTTCTGTTATTAGGAGGCACTTTATTTTAGCAGGCAAAGTTACAACCCAGGCCAGTGTCTGGAAATTGAAGTTAGAATCATTCAAAATGGAAATGAAAAGCTATCTTTAACAATGGGGGTGTATAACAATTGGAAATGCTTCTCCCTGTGGTAAATTCTTTTCTTCTTGGAGCCATTAAATCAAGATGAGAGATGTTTCTCAATGTGTGAACAGACCCGTTAATCATTGTGCTATTGCTATTTAACCAATTGGAGGATCTGGCCCAGGTTGTAATTCAGCCATAAGTTAATGGGCGTTATGCAGTTGTTACTACGTCAACTTCCATGGTTTGTTCAGGAAGGATGTTGGATGCAATGCCACAGTCATGGTTTTGTGCCTTCAAAAACATCTGTGAATGCATAAAAGATGATGTATTACCACAGAGTAGGCCAGGAAATAGACATAAAACAAACCACTAAACCTTCATTTCCTCACCGCTTGTTTGCATCACAAAAAAAAGACCTAGAGGCAGCGGGGCTGACAGCCACTGTGGGCCCTGGGGCAAAAATGTAAGGGGGGGCATCTTCGTGCCCCTGGAAGGGGCAAGGCCTTGGGCAGAAGGGATGGCAGCAGGTCTGGTTATAAGCACTGTCCAGATAGATGGGCTGGCAAATGTTCATCTCCCTTCTTCAGGGAAGCTCAACTTTTTTCTCCTGAGCTTTCAAATGCAGTGGTATTTTGTTAGCTTCATGTCATGGTAGCAGGGCCGGCCCGAGCCATTTTGGCGCCCCAGGACTGGGCGCTGCCCCCAAGCGTACGGCACATGCGCTGGCCCGCCCCCGGGGCGCATGAGCTGCCTGGCCCGGCCCAGCCACCGCTGCTGGCACGCAGCCCGGGGTGGGCCGCACCTAGCCATGCAGGGCCCCGCAGCCGTGGGGGAAAGGGCGCTACTGGCCAGTGCCACAGGGATGGGGGGGGGGCGGCGCTTAGGGATCAAGGCGCGCGGCTCCTGATGGCAGCTATGAGGGACGCTGCGCACCCCTTACAGCTGCCATCAGAGGCTCCTCATAGGTTGGCACCCTGGGCAGCTGCCCGGCTCGACCACCCCTTAGTGCAGCCCTGCATGGTAGGCATAAAGTGTGCCCTACTTCCCTACCCTGATTTTACTGAAGCATGTTCATGCCAGTGAAAGTCTTTACTGGAACTGAAAGAAAAACTTAATATGGAAACAAAATCCTATTTGTGGACAGCTTTCCTTCTCTTCTTTCCCCTAACTCTACTTTAGAGCTAATATAGTAATAAAAGTGCTTAAAAAATAAGCCACTATTCATGTCTCTCACCTTTTGTTACTGAAACCTATCTGCACATTCACTTAATTTTCTCCCCACTGAATGCAGAACTGGCTATCTTTTCACATATGAGCCTTTATTATATTCCTTATCAGAATGGTTGATAATGGACAAGAGGTCAGTGCTGTATGAAAGTAAGTTTGGCCTTGAGATGCTGTGATCCTCTCTGATGAATACTTTTAATGAAGTTACATAATATGGCTCATATTACTTGAAAGAAGAAAGAAATTTTGTTTATATTTTTTAAAAAAGCAACTTGAATGCTCTTGAAGGCATGGCTCTCCGGAGTGATATTGACAGCCAGATGTAAGGGGACTGTTACCCCTTACTAAAACTCTGTGGGAGTTTTTTGGTTTGCCAGCTCCCAGTTTCAGAAGGGGAAGGGTTCATGAGACTGACAGACCCCAGAGACAATGGAAAGCAGCCAACGCTCCAGCTCAGCCTGATTGACAGGTTGGACAGGGCAGTGAGGAAGGGGAGAGGCCAGGCCCCGTCCTCCCTGTGAGCTGGGATTGTTCTGGCTCTCTCTGAACAAACAGAGAGCCCAAGGAGTGCAAGCTGTGTGCAGAAGAAGTCCTGCAAAAGGAACAGAGAGCTGAGACACATCCCTAGGAGTGCAAGCTGTGTGCAGAAGAAGTCCTGCAAAAGGAACAGAGAGCTAAGAGACAGCCCACGGAGTGGAAGCTGTGTGCTGAGGGGCAGTTTTTGCAGCAGCTGAGCCTGACACACACAGCTCAAGGAGCGCAGACCCTGTGTTGAGCAGCAGACTGGCAGTGCTCAGAGAGCCAAAAGGAACAGAGAAGCAACGCAAGAAGCTAGAGACTGTCCAAGCAGCGCCCTGCAGCTGGATGTGGTGAGCAGCTGCGAACTGCAAAGTGTGGGGAGAGGCTCTGGCCTGGGAGAGGGGTCTGGCCACTTAGAGCTTGAGGCTGTGTGATCACTGCCAGAGCAAGCATGTCCAGCCTGTAGCCGCCCCACCCCCACCCCCGCAGCACATCCAAGACCTCTAAGGGGCCTCTAAGGAAGAGACTGTGGACTGTCCTTACACTCTGCAGGCTGCTGTGTTGATGTCCCTGTGCTACAGAGCAGGGCTGAATGTTCTCATTTAACCATTCTCATTTTTTTCTATTCTATTCTCTTTAATCAGTTGATGTTTAATACATTGTATTTGCTTTGAACTTATGAAGTGATCACTGGGCCAAGAAGGCCTGCAGTGTAAAGAGAGCACCTCGGAGTGGAGACACCCTAACTCCTGCCCCTAGTGACTACAAGGTCAGGGATTAAGCCCCAGGAAATCTGGGCCCAGCCTTGTTGGGGTTTCAAGGGCTCTGCTACTCAGGAGAGTGGAGGGGGAGCCCTCAGGAACAGGGGAGCCGTGGGGTAAAGGAAGTGGGAGCGGGGACTCAGATCCTTTCGCTGGTTCATTTCACCAGGGTGGTATAGAAGCCAGGAAAGTTCCCCACAATAGCGGGATCATTCCCCCGCTTACACAGATGTACAGGTTTCCAAAAGAAGTCTGCCGCCAACAGTCACGCACTCAGCCACTCCATGTTCAAAATCCTTGTTTTCACTGTGTAGAGGCCACCTCCACCCACTCTTCTCTCAGCCTATCACCCCCTTCTGTGCTCTGTGTTCTGCCCATATTTCTTGTTTCATTACTTCCTTGTTCTCTCCCTCCCACTCTCATTCCTTTATTCCCATGTCACTCTCTTTTGCACCAAGGATATAAATCCTTCTTGGTACCCATTTCTGTCACCTTGTTTTCCAATACCCCTTTTTGCACGATTTACTTCTCTTAAGTTCCTCTACCTCAGCCTCTGTATAAAACAGTAGAACTGATAGATCAGTGAAGAAGTTTTAATGCAATTCATGGCATAATCTGTTTGATCCCTTGTTGTCCCTATCCACCTCCCTCTTTCTTACCCCTTAGCTTCACGTTGTACTTTTTTTTTCTAATTTAGCAGGTTTGAGAGATCCACATGGCTGTGGCTTTATGATTTTGTTAAATACTGGTCAAATATAGATTGTTTGTAGTTGTTGGTGCATCTCCTGAAGAAAGGAAAGTTTTACCCATAGTGAAGCCAGCACTAGACCTAAGGAGGAAAATTCTGACCTCAATGAAGTCAATGGCCAAACTCCCACTGATTCAGTCAGGTCAGGGTTACACCTGTGAGACTCGAGTAACTTAAATTGTATATAGATCAAAGGTTGGCCCTCTGCTTGGGAGATGGGCAGGGAGCATTCCACCACCTCGAATACTTTTAATTACTGGCATTGCAGTATTTTTGAACAAGTGTGTGAACAGTGCTGAGTCCAAGATTGTGGAGAGAGGTCTGTCCAGTTTTCGAAATAAATGTGAGTGCTTCAAGTGTAATAAGATCAACGTGTTCTGGTCTGTTACTGACTTTGATTTGCTTTGAGCTCTGCTAAATTCCAGCATGGATAATTATATTCTTCCTAAGTCCTCCTGTAGTGTCAATTGCACATGGTATTTTTCACTTTCCTTTTTGTAGTGTGTCTGGGAGCTGTTAAACAGTTGCTACATTTCACCCCAGAGTTGGCTGCTTTTCAGTAGTAGGTGAAGTGTTTCAAATTACCTTGTAAAGCATTCTGGAATTAATTTGAATTAAGGGTGCTGTATAAACTTGAGAACATTTGCATCCCTCAGTTAAACAGATATTCTTCTTGCCCTATAAATCTTAGAAAATATTCTGTTATTTTTTTCTCACATTTTAATAGTGTTCAGAAGTCCCCCTATTCTCCCAGAAACCTTATGCAAATGATATTCTACTATGTCTACAAAACCCCAATCCTTCGTGTCTTGTTTCCTGAACCATCACACAAAATGCACAATTTATAACAAGCTCTCTACCTCTAATTCTTGTCTCTGTAACCACCAAATTAAAGAAGTGTGTCTGATGGCACTACAGGCAGTGGGAATTAGGACTTTTGCCACTGTTTCATTGTATGGCCTGGGGCCTCTAATGGATGAGGCTATAGAAGTGCAAAATGTTCATTCTTTACACTACATAACAGGAATAGGAAGGATGATCTAGCGAGGAGAGCATAGAAATGGGGTTCAGGAGATGAAGCTTTAATTCCCTGCTCAACCGCATATTTTGACTGGGTGTGTCTAGACAGCACCCTTATCTAGGAATAAGCTATGCAATTTGCACTATACAAATTGCGCAGCTTATTTTGATTGTAATTTGAAATAAAATGCTATTTCAAGACATCCCTTGATCCTCGTGGAATAAGGGTTACACAGAAGCCAGAATAGTGTGCCTGTTATTTCAAAATCTATTTCAAAATAACGGGCATGTGTAAAAGACATGGAATAGCTATTTTGGGATACCTCTGCTGTCTAGACCTACCCACTGTGGGCAAGTCTTAGCTACTCAGTGCTTTGATTCCTTAAAAGGGACGGGGGGAGGTCATTCTTCCTTATCTTAAAGCAGAAGTGAAGAACCTCAGGGCTGTGGACTGGATGTGGCCCCTAGCTTGCCTGGATCCAGACCCCAAGACTTGGGGCTCCCTCCAGCATTGGGGAGTCCGCATGGTGCTCTAGTCCCCCTGCTACCCATTGTGTGACTGGAGCACACAAATCTACTAACCTGGGCTCCTTCAGGCTCTGGTGTGTGAGGGAAATGTGGGGAGTGTCTCTCCTCAGTCTGGGGCCATGTCAGTAAGAGTTTGGGGTTTTATTTTTTTGTTTCTCACTTGTGTGCAGCCTCCAACTGATTTTTCTGTGGTTCAGCATGTGGCCCACGACCCAAAAAAGGTTCCCAACCCCGGTCTCAAAGCATATTAGGAGGAGAGTAATGATGGCTAGGTACTCATCCATTACCATAAGGGCCCCCTCACACACACACCTACTTTTGTTTAGTAAGCATGTTTTTCATATGAACAAGGAAACTTGCTGTGTTTTTATGAAATCATAGTAATTTATCAGTTCAAATAGCCCAAAGCTGGTCACATCTACTTGAAATGAGAATTTGGTTTTGCAGTTCATAATTGGCCAATAATTGGGGAATTATATTTGAATGAAGGAGTAAAGGGATTTTTTTAGGAGTTCTTGAAAAGCTCATGAATTTGAAGTTATAAAACCTGCAGCGCAACTAGAAATAAAACATAATAGATAGGAAGAGCGGCACATTTCCCATTAATATGCATGAGTTTTATTGCTGCTATTAAATGGTTGAAAAGTCACTCGTAAAATGTATTTATTTTGTGTTCTTCCCCTTCTAGATTTCAGCTGTGGCATTTTGGATTGAGCAAATGAACGTATCCAAACAAGCTTTCCAAAGTTTGCCTGTCAATCTCCTTTGTTAATTTAAGCTTATTCATCCTTTTTTTTTTTTCATGGTCCCTTCTGGCCTTAATCTACATTGTGCTGAGTAATGAGCCTTCATAAACCAAAAAAATAAAAAATAAAAAAAAATCCCTGTTGAATACAATAAAGTTTGTTACATGTTGGAGTTCAGCGAAGAGGAATAAAACCACTATTTAGATCAGGACAGTACCAATGCAGCCTCATTTTTCACTGCAGGCCATTTATTGCCCCATCCGATGTGTCCATGCAGAGAAGTGAAGAAGGGCAAGTGCCCTTATTCTCTTGCTGTTGGTCATGTGGATCGCTGTTTGGAACAGCCTCTGTGGAGCTGCTATTTCTTCTCCTTCATGCATATGCTCAGGGAGATGAAGGGAATGTGCAGAAACATGGGTTCATTAGTAGTTGCGCCATCACCCTGAAAAATGCATGCTACCCTCTACACCAGACCTACATTCAGTGCATCTCCTTAACTCTTGAGTCCTGTGAAGCACCTGAAACTGACTGCTGTCTGAGAAAGGATACCCGTATGGGATCGTTCTGGTCTCTATATGGCAATTCCTGTACTTAGTTTCTAGTTAGGATAAAGTCAGTACAATACATATGAATCCAGTAGAGGCAAATTCTGTCATTTTTAACTGAGAGGAACTCCTATTTTTTTTCTTCTGGACTTGCTATAGCAGAATTTAGTACATAATAGTATACTCTTGGGATCATGGAGAATTTTCGAGCATTAATATATATAAAATCATGAGCTTTTGTGGGCAAAACGCATTTCACATGAGCTTTAATCTAATGGCATTAGAGTTTAATGGAATTCACTCTGCAAATCAGTAATCCCTTCCAGGATTAGTGAGAGGTTTTTTAAGGCTGCAGATGCATGTTCGGTCCAATCTAGAAAAGCATCTGAATGCCAGAAGCCACTGAGATCTGGTTCCCGATGTAGACTACTTAGTGCAGACCCCTTTCTATGAGAAATAATATCTGTGGCGGAAGAAATAAGGGATGCATGATCTCATTTTTGTCTGCAGGTTATTGCTTGCTTTATTTTGAAAGCTATATTATAGATGGGTTTGTTTTTGAAAAGAGGAAAAAAGGCAGAAATGATTAAGATAAAAAGAATATTCTAAATTTCGATAGCCCATTTGTAGAAAGCATGTTGTTTTGACAGGTTTTTTTAAATTACAAAGATAAATCCGTCAATAATTTATTCCAGCCTTTATATGTCATCCTCCTGTTTGTACTGCTAGTTTTTATAATTCCCATGCCCTGTCTTCTAGAAAGGAATGTTACCATCTTTAGGGCTGATGTTCCAAAAATATCTCATGTTAGCAATAGCTTCTGTCACAACTCTTGACAGGAATTGCATTACATTTTGGCTATTTTAGAATGACGATTAATACAGAGAAGGTTAATGTTTTGACTGCTGTCCTCTTCAGACAATCGGGGTTTTTTTAGTTCTACGATACTCTCCGTTGGAACCTTGACAGATACTATCGTGTGTGCAGCATATTCTGCAGTTTGTGGATTGCACGTTCCAATTAGAACTTGCGGAATGGGGCAGTAGTTTTTATGTTTACGTTCCAGTGTGGCTGTGTCTAGACTACAGGGTTTTTTGAAAAAAGTGAGCTTTTTTTGAAAAAACTTCCCCTGAGTCTAGACTACTGCCGTGTTCTTTTCAAAATCGAAAGAATGCAGCATTTTTTTCCACCATGGAAAACCTCATTTTAGAAGGAATAATGCCTTTTTTCAAGGCGCTATGTAATGCAAACTGTGCTTTTTCGAAAGAGAGCATCCAAACTGCTTGGGTGCTCTCTTTCAAAAAAGCGGCTAGTCTAGACTTTCGAAAGAGGCTTGCAGTCTAGATGTATCCTTTGTGTGGCCTTAGCTTTTCCAATGGAAGAAGCTACAGAAGTGCAAAATCTGTATTCTATGTAAAGGAGTAGGAAGGATGGTTGAGTAAATAGAGCATGGTATAGAACTCGGGACTCCAGGGTTCAGTTCAAAACTCACCCACAGATTTCCTAATGATTATTACTTACAGTGGCTGTCCTTACATTTTGACAACTATTACGTTAGTACTTCTAAATGTGTCTCGGGTCATTGAGGCTCTGATTCAGAAAGGAATTTCCTATAGGCTTGGGATCAAAGGGTAAATCACAGAAGATTAGGGTTGGAAGAAATCTCAGGAGGTCATCTAGTCCAACCCACTGCTCAAAGCAGGATCAATCCCATCTAAATTATCCCAGCCAGGGCTTTGTCAAACCTGGCCTTAAAATCTCTAAGGCAAGAGATTCTATCACCTCTCTGTTTCACCACTCTTCTAGTGAAACAATATTTCTTACTATTCAACCTTGAACTCCTCCACTATAGCTTGAAAACCATTGTTCATTCTGTCATCTGTCACCTCTGAGAACAGACTAGTTTCATCCTCTTTTTACACCACCCCCTCCCGCCATGCAGTTGAAGGCTATTAATTCCCATCCTCACTCTTCTCTTCTCCAGACTAAATAAATCCAGTTCCCTTAGCCTCTCCTCGTAGGTCATGTGCCCCAGCCCCCTAATCATTTCTGTTGCCCTCAACTGGACTTCTCAAATTTATTTGCATCTTTTCTTCAGAAGGAGCGGGGCAAAGCTGGATGCAATACTTTAGATGTCACCTCACCAGTGCCAAATGGAGGGGAATAATCACTTCCCTTGATCTGCCTTCTTGGCAAAAAGGGCACATTTGACTCATGCCCAGTTACTCATCCACTGTAATCCCTAGATCAGGGGTGGGCAAAAGGGCCTCCATGGGCCACATCCAGCCCACCAAGTGGTTTGATTCGGCCCGTGGCAGCCCCGCTGCTCCCCCGCCCCCAGGCCACTTAGGGTCTGGGGGCGGAAGCGCACAAAGTTTCCTCCAGCTCTGCCAGGAGCGCCTGGCACTTAGAAGTGCCACGTGTTCCTGGCAGGGCAGGAAGATACGTTTTGTGTTCCCAAGCCCTGATTGGCCTGGGAGGGTAGAAAGGGGAGCTTGCAAAGCCTCCTCCCACCACCAGGGGCATGGGCACTTAAGGGGAACCTCGGGGGGAGGCAAAGTCTTCATGTGCTCCCCCCACCCCCAGACCAATCAGGGTCTGTGGGTGGGGAAGCAGGGAAGTACCCTGACCCCGCCCCTTCCGGAGTGGCCTGGGACCACTTGAAAAATTTCTGATGTGACCCCCAGCAGAAAATTATTTCCCTAGATCCTTGTTAATAGAACTGCTGCTTAGCCAGTCAGTCCCAAGCCTGTAGCAGTGCATGGGATTCTTCTGTCCTGAGTGCAGAACTCTGCACTTGTCCTTGTTGAACCCCGTCAGGTTTCTTTTGGTCTAATACTCCAATTTGTCATTCTGAACCCTATCCCTGCCCTCCGGCATATCTACTTCTCCTCTCCGCTTAGTGTTGTCAATGAAGTTGAGGAGATATACCTTGACTTTAGCAAAGCATTTGAGGTTATCACATCCACCATTTTGTTCAGCTCCCCTCTCCCCATATCCACAGAACCAGTCTTTCCCCCTTCTCCAACTTTCTCCTTGGACACATATAGCTAAAAGGGGATAGTAATTAGTTTCCAAGTCCACCAAGGGAAGGACAAGAAGTAATTAGCTTAATGTGCAGCAAGAGAGATTTTTGGGCTGATATGAGGAAAATTTTGCTCACTGAAAGGATAGTTAAGCCCTGGAACAGGTTAACTAGGGAGGCTGTGGAATCCACAACCCATTGGAAGATTTTAAAGAAAAGGTTTAGGAATGGTCTACATATATTTAATTCTGTCTCAGTGGTGGCGGATGGACTAAGTGGCTTCTGGAGGTTCCTGCCAGCCCTATGGTTCTATCTGAAAATTGCGTTTGAATTGTCTGTTTGCAAATATTTTTGAGATGGCAACTTTTGTCCAATTTCAGATGGTAAAAAAAACAAACAAAACCCCCTTATTTCATGTTCTGATGGGATGGGAAAACTGGTATTTGCTCAGCTTTCCTTGGAGTAGAACTTTTAAAACTTTCTCTGTGAAAGGTAAGTGTGCTGAGTGTATATTCCCTTTTCTGGGATTTGCAAATAATTTGTGAATATCCATGAAATCTCTCCATATATTGTATTAATCACCCTCCAGACAGTTTCATTTACCATTGGCTAGTGCATTTGTGTGCTAGTTAAAAGATTTTATTCTCCCTGTCAATAATACTTGTTCTTGGAGTGCACTGTGTGACCTGTGGTATATGCCAGATTTTAAAGCAACAGATGAGTGGATTTTAACAGCAATAACTGCAGATCAAGGATGCTGCCCTATGTGAAGTGCCATGTGACTGAGGGTATTGTGCTTTGTCACTCTACCCTATATCTTACGACAGAGGCTGAGAAATAACTACCAGTTTCTTAGCAGCGCCTCTGTGATCTGCACTTCTCACTGCTCTGGACACCAATGATATTGAGTATTAATAATCCTGTTCTATAAGGATTGATCCTGCAAGGTGCTGAGCACCCTGGAATTGACCTGACATAGCAGTGAAGCATGTTAACAGGCTCATTGCGAAGTCAATGGGACTATATATGGGCTGGCAGTTAAGCGCATGCTTAAAAGCTGTGCAAGATGGGGACCGGTGTTCAGTATCTCTGAATCAAGCCCCATACACAGTGCTTTATTGGTCACATACTTCAGATTTGTACATTAAATGAATCCATCCCCTTACAAGAGTCCACATTGTAATAAAGCATTTAGTAGCTAAAAGTCTTCAGTTTTTTCAGCTTATACAAGCATCATAAAATCTTAATGTTATTAGAGATTAAATCATTTATGTTGCTTGCATAAGAGAAGATGACATAGAGTGCTCCTTGGGCTCAATTTGTTTGATTTTTATCTTAGTGACAAAGTACAGATAGAATATATTTGGCTCAGGAAAATGTCTCTTTCAGCAAACCAAAACAAACTGCAGGAAAATAACTGAATAAATCAAGAAGACAATTCAAAGAATGAATAGATATTGTTGCAGAAGCGCTGTTGTATTCTAAAATGAATCTATTTTCTCCATGTAATAGTAGATTCATCAGTCATTAAGAATTAAAATACTTTGTTCTCCTTTTAAAAAAAAAAATGTGTTGCCCGCCAATTGAAATATATGTGAACCAAGACTTTATGGCACCTTCTACTCTCAGCCTGTTTGAAAGATTTACAAGAAAAGATTTCTGTTTAGGTGGAAGTCAGTGATTGTTGTTTCAAGGTTAGAGTCCTCAACAAGGAAGGCATTTAGACATGAGGCAACGGTAGCTTATAGATCTGCAATGACTAAGGAATTTAGAAACTCGTATGAAATGTCCGAGCGAGGTTAAATTCCATAAATTGTGCAATAGAAAAACAAATGCAGAATGGAAATAAGCCAGTGTTGCTGGTTTTTTAATTTGCTGATTCACTTTTCATGGAGTGATTGTCTCTTAAATACATTATTTCAGAAAATTAAATCACAACATATTAGTCAATAAGTTAGTGCCTGACTTTTACATGAGAGAAAGGATTTAGATCCACCTTTTGGATTTACAGACACATTTTCTCAAAGTTAGGAGGCATTCAGATTGGCTACGTCTACACTGGCACCCTTTTCCGGAAATGCTTAAAATGGAACAGTTTTCCGTTATAAGTATTTCCAGAAAAAGCACATCTACATTGGCAGGATGCTTTTCTGGAAAAGCACTTTTTCCGGAAAAGCGTCTGTGGCCAATGTAGATGCGCTTTTCCGCAAAAAAGCCCCGGTCGTCATTTTCGCAATCAGGGCTTTTTTGCAGAAAAGACTATTGTGCTGTCTACACTGGCTCTTTTCCAGAACAGTTTTTCCGGAAAGGACTTTTGCCCGAATGGGAGCAGCATAGTTTTTCCGGAAAAACAATGACAATTTTACATTAGACCATCATTGCTTTTCCGGAAAAGCAAGCGGCCAGTGTAGACAGCTGGCAAGTTATTCCAGAAAAGCAGCTGCTTTTCCGGAATAAGTGGCCAGTGTAGACACAGCCCTCGGGTTCACGTTCAGGCCTTCCCGTGGCTCAAGGGTAAGATCTGCCACCCGTGTATGGAAAGTGGCATTTGTCCCTCGGTAAAGAGCCCATGCATAGCCTCAGATTCACGTGTGCCTTCAAAGTAGGGCTTAAGTGTATTTGTAGAGGTATATGGGCCCAGATGTGCGGAAACAATTTTTATAATGGGGGTGCTGTGATCCATGGAATCAAACTGTATGTAATGGGAACCACTTCAAGCCAGGGACTGCTGCAGCACCTCCTTTACTCCTAGTTCCCGCACCTATGTATGGGCCTTGTGGTGGAACATTTCACTTTGGAATCACACTGATAGGAATGCACAAGGGGAAGCATGTAGCTGAAGGAATTCTGTTAGGATTTGCCAGAATATTTTAGGTCTCCCAGGCTGGCCATGCTGGAATAGTATTTCTGCCAGCCATACAGAGGATGCAGCATCCTACCTATTACACACATGAGGCTCACAATATTGCAGGTCAGTGGTGAAAGGGGCAGGACTTTGATAATCGGGCTCAAGATTGTGATCAGCTCCCTAAAACTGAGGTACTTCTCTGAAGTCACTCTGGTGAACAAATCATTAAAGCATGAAGAGAGAACCCTAGTCCACATCAGAGCAGGATCTTGAACCTGGAAATCCCACAAGTCAAGTGGGTGCTGTGACCACTAGGCCTTTGGCCAAGGCCTAAATTCTGATATAGCCCCTGCCATGCTTGAGAATTCCAGGGGAAGTTCCAGAGCTCTAGTCTGGAGAGCTCCCACTGAATTTAAGCCCTGCCTTTGGCTATTTTGGTGTTCAGTGTCTCTCTCATGTTTTCTTACAGGAAAATTATGCATGGTCTTTGTGTTCCAAATGTGTTTCAAAACCTCATTTTGTGTGAAACAGAATTCTTGTTTTCCAGCCAGCCCTATAAAATAGAGCATTATGATTTTGTTGGACAATTGAGTAGCAAAAGAACGTCCCTTAGTCAGACAAGCACCCAGTGTCACAATCTATGTTGTATTGGCTGAAGTTTGAAACAAACATGTTTGCCTCTTTGTAGCTAAAAATCACATTTCCTGACAATCACAAGCCCCTCTTCCCCCAACTAACAAATTTGAATAGTATAATTAATAGTGTTGATTATTTCATCGGCTTAAACAAATTAAAGCTGATCTGCATCAAAAGAAAAAGGAAATTGATACAGACTGACAACTCAAAATAAGCTATGCAAATTGAGCTACATCAATTGTGTAGCTTATTTCGAAATTGGGAGTGTCTATAGAGCATTTATTTTAAAATAGAGCACTCTTCTACTGACTTCCCTTATTCATCATACATTGTGGGTAACAGGAGTTGGAATAAGAAGACCTCCAGCTTGACAGTATTTCAACATCATTTCGAAATAACTGCCGGCTGGCTGTGTAGACACGGACTAAGCTATTTTGAAATAATGCTAGTTATTTCAAAATAATGTTGCTGTGTAGATATACACATGAGTAGAATGGCTCTTGCACAAGAGGGGGTTTTTGTGCAAGAAGCAGCAGTGTAGGCTGATCCTTCTTGCACAAAAGCCCCTTGTGCAAAAATGGTGGCTCATTAAATATTCATCGCTGCGCCTCATTTGCATATGTTCTAGCACAAGCCCTGCCAGTGTAGCTGTGCCATAGTGTTCAAAGAAGATATAATTAGCCTTAAAAGTAGATTTAAAGTGTTTTAGCTACAACTAACTTATGATGAAATACTTGATAAATAAGTACCCAGCTAAGAAATTATAGCTAAAAGTAAAATGATTGATTTCCAATATTTAATACTGAAACCCATGGGCCCTATTTGTTTAATAAACATTTTGTTCTCTACCTTTGGAGAAAAATGAATGACATTGTTAGAAATTCTTGGCATCAGTTTTCTTGCCTTTTTGCTTAACAGAATAAATTGCTAATGGTAGGTATGGGGAGGGGAACAATCTATACCAGTGTTTCCCAAATGTTGTTCCGTGAAACCCCAGGGTTCCACGAAGTGAAAATAAGGGTTCTGCAAGAAAGTTCCATTAAATAACATTTTATGAATAAAAATATCATAATTAATATTTAAGCATTTATGAATTTTATTGAAAACAATTTTCATTTGTTTGCCATGATGTGTCCCTGTGTAATGCCAGCTTAGTCAGAAAGTGAGGATGATGATGTCACTACTCAGCGCTGCGTGTGCAGTCAGTCAATGATGCGATCGCCTGTTATACACCACCGTAAATCCCCGTGTTCACTCTCAGGGAGCGTGGATCACGCAGGTGACTGAATATGAATATCCTAGCACTGCGTCAGACAAAATTGAAGCTTCAGCTGTCAAACCAGTTGCTTGTATGGGAGTGCACAAGCCATGCTCTCATGAATACTTTACTTCAGCATAGTCGCGTGATTTCTTGGATTTAAAAATTTAACCATGACAAATGTAAATTGACTGATAGATTAATATATGTGTAATTAAACTAAATGTTGATCTCATGACATTGTTTAGCATTTGTTTATTATTATTATTACTTATTTGTGGTCTACTTTTTCAGCACCGTATATCAGGGGTTCCGCAAAATTCTTTCAAGTTTAAAAAGGTTCCGTGGCCAAATAAAATTGGGAAACACTGATCTATACAATTATTGTAGAGAATCCCACAATATATCTATGAGCCAGAACGTCCAAAGGCATCCTAAAATGCATGCACAATTACTTGTGCACCCAAAAGCAGCTCATTTGTATGTCTAACCTATATGCACATGAGTGGAAATTTCACCCTCGGTATGTATATTTAGAGGCTTTTGGGGGGGATCACTCCAGATTAGTGCAGTCATATTAACAAATAAATGTCTGCGTAAGCCTCTTTCCTTAACATTCTCATTTACTATTTATTTTAAATGTTGGTGCATGTGCCAGGAGGTAATTGCTAAGTGCATTTCATAAATATAAATACATTCTACATGTGATGAAATTGGGACAGAGAAAGGAGAAATGATTTGTGCAAGGTCACACAGCCAGCTTGCAGCAGAACAGAATTCCATTTTACTATCTCCAAATGCTATCTCATAACTACAAAAAGATCCTTTCTATCCATGCCAAACCACTTGTATATAGATGAACAATTTATTGGGCAGTTTCCTGCTATTGTAAAAAAGTAGGCACCAAGGATCCTGAAGGAAGTCAAGGAACCAATGCCCCATGAACCACAAGTTGAGTTTCTATCATATTTTTCCAAACTGTCATTGTCACTAGGTGGACACTAAGGTTGATGTTGATCTCCCATGTCTGCTCGGGAGATAGTGAACTTGATTCAAGCAGTGGGGAATACAGCGTGTCTGGACATACTTATGCCTAAACATATGCGTACATATCTATGCTTGTGATACCTTCTTGACTAACAGATTTATTTGGGCATAAGCTTCCGTGGGTAAAAACTTCTTCGTCAGATGCATTTCCTCTTTGTTTTTCCAGATACAGAGGCTACTCCTCTGAGACTTGATAGCTATGTGCCTACGAAGGGAAAACTGGGTACTCTGAGGCCTGCAGTGCTGGTGAACTGGTCACTAAGGCTGTGTCTAGACTACATGGCTCCATTAATGGAGCCATGTAGATGAGGGTTGTAGGCAAAGGGAAATGAAGCCGCGATTTAAATAATCACGGCTTCATTTAAATTTACATGGCTGCTGCGCTGAGTCGACAAACAGCTGATCAGCTGTTTGCCAGCTCAGCGCGCTAGTCTGGCCGCTCCCGCGCTGACCTGAAAGCCCTTTATCGACATCCCTGTTATGCCTCGTAGGATGAGGTTTACCGGGGATGTCGATAAAAGGCTTTCATTTCGACAGGGGAGCGTCCAGACTAGCGCGCTGAGCCGACAAACAGCTGATCAGCTGTTTGTCGGCTCAGCGTGGCAGCCATGTAAATTTAAATGACGCCGCGATTATTTAAATCACGGCATCATTTCCCTTTGCCAAAAAAACAAATCTACATGGCTCCATCGACGGAGTCCTGTAGTCTAGACGTACCCTAAGAGAAGACGAGTTTATGATAGAGCATAGATATACCAAGCTATTTGGCACAAGGTTCTGTGTTTTGCTTATGTTCTCCACCTTGGAAAATGAATTTTCAGTCACTAAGCAATATTGTGTCTTGACGCTGCAAATATTTCAGCACTGAGGAAGATTGCTTATGATAACTTTAATTAAACTTGTCTTTTCACTCTAAACAGATCTGCCAGTCTCCTCTGAAGTGACTTCTTTCTCATAAGTACATTAGTGAAATTCCCTCAAGGAAGCCTTTTGGAATAACAGCCTTAGAAGTTCCTTTATCCAAGAGGCTATACTGTACTATGGTCGTGTGTGTGTGTGTGTGTGTGTGTGTGTGTGTGTTATATAATACACTAGGAGGCTTACCCAGCATTGCCCAGGTCCTTCAAGGCATAGGGTGAATGGTGTGGGGCCAGCGAGGGCTCTCTTCTTCTCACATGTTCCCTCCCAGGATGAGCTTTCTCCCTCTCCCCTGCCCCTGCCTGGTACGTACGTGTACACACACACACACACACACACACACACACACCCCTTTGCCCCCTTTGTAGCGAAAAGTTACTAGTTACCTGCCTTGTTCTTTGTCTTTTTAAAATTATATTTAATCCTATTTTGTCTGCATATAGCCACTCTCTTAATTTTCTATTTAGGTCCCAACCTGGCTTCCGTTTTAGAACCTGATCCAAAATCCATTGAAGCTCTGAGATTCTGAAGTTTCCAATTTAACTTCAGTGGGTTTTTGAATCAGGCCTCCTATCATTAAAGCATCCCTGTCCATGACTGATCCTAAGCTCATGCTTAACTTTAGGCACAAAAGATAACATCTCATGACAAGACAGTGGCTTTACTTATATGCTTCCTGTTAGGCATATGCTTAAGTATCTGGTTGAATTGTGTTGTTAGTGAATTGGAGTTTTAGCAAGGCTTCAGTGGGAACCGGATCAGACTGTTAAACTTAAAAGGATGCAGGATGAACACTTCAAGGCTTTTTTAATATCCCCTGACTGGTGACTCAATCTGCAGAATCAAAGTGCGAAAAGAATCAGTCAAAAGTAAATAGAAGCAGCATGTTTCATGCTGTCCAGTAAGCCACAACACAAGATCATTTGATCACAGTCCTGCTGACAAACAGTTTAGGTGTGTCTATACATGTGCTAGCTTGAGCAGAGCTAATGCACTAGAACAGCGTTTCTTAAACTGTGTTCTGTGGCACACTGGTGTGCCACGAGGCAGTCCGAGGTGTGCCGCAGAGAACAACAGAGTTCAAAATGGCCACCCTTAAAGGGGCAGGCAACTTCTTCTTTTTTTTTGGCTCAATAACTTTCCCCTGACCTCCTTGGTGTTCCCCATAAAAAAAAATTGTCGTTTGGTGTTCCTCGGTCTTAAAAAGTTTAAGAAGCCCTGCACTAGAAGTAGTGTGGCTTCAGTGATGGCCTAGCTGCTTGATCCTGCAAGGTGCTGAATATTCTCCATTCACTCAGTGCCTTGCAGAACTGAGCTGGTGCACAGGAAGAGGCAAGCAATTCCTTGTTTAGGGTCCCAGGGCCTTATCTTGAAAAAACTTATATACCTAACATACTGCTTAAGGCTGTACATAGTTCCACTCTGCATTTCCTGGAAGGAACTAAGCATCTTCAGACTTGTATAGATACTGCAGGAAATGTGTGCACATCAGGGATCAATTTGGGGGCAGGGAGGAGAAGCATTAACCATCTGGTGATAATTTTTAATGTATTTCTCTTAAATTGACAGCTCCTAGAATCAGGTGACCATGTCAGACTCTCAGCTTTATCTTTGATTCTTGATATTAAGAAGCTTCAGGGGTAGCCGAGTTAATCTGTACAGGATAAACCTTAAAAACAACAAATTGTCTGGTAGCATGTTATAGACCAACAAAACATGTAGACGGTATCATGAGCTTTCATGGGCACAGCCCACTTCTTCAGATGACTGGAGTCATCTGAAACTCCGGTCATCTGAAGAAGTGGGCTATGCCCATGAAAGTTCATGATACCATCTACATGTTTTGTTAGTCTATAAAGTGCTACCAGACCATTTGTTGTTTTTTAAGTTTATCTTGATATTAAGTTAGTCTCTTGTGATTGTGGAGAAAATCTTGAAATCATGACCTGAGTACATCCTACATGCTTAGAAATCGGAAGACGACTTCAAAGGAACAAAAAAATGGCTTCAACCTAATGAAGTACCTCTCCTGGGTTTTGGAGGCCTGAATCATCATTTCTGAACACTTGGATTGGCCACAATGGACTGTTAGGAATGGTAGTCCCATGTGATATCACGGGGAATATTTCGATTGATCCAATGCATATTTAAGCCAGGCTATGAGTATCCAATTATGGGAGATGCCAATTTGAAAGGCCAGTGCTGGGAGCTGCTATGCTAAGTACATACAAATAAATAGTATGCTCCTCTCAGGATGGCACCCTTAATGCTTGAGTCGAATGGTCACTTTTTTCAAGTGGCTCCACACCAGTGGTTCTCAACCAGGGACATCCATATTCCTGTGGTATGCAGAGATCTTCAAAGGGGTAAATCAGCACATGTAGATATTTACCTAATTTTTGAAAAGGCTACATAAAAAGCACTAACACAGCCTGTACAAAGTAAAATTTCATATGGGCAAGGACTTGTTTATACTGCTCTATATACTATACACTGAAATGTAAGCACAGTTGTCATGTTTCAGTTGATTTATTTTATAATTTTATGGTAAGCACATTTTCAGGAATGGTGTTCTCTGACACAGAAATCCGAAGTAAAAATACAAACGTAAGCAAGTAGATTTTCAGTGAGGTGAAACTTGGAGGTATGCAAGACAAATCAGACTCCTCAAAGGGGCACAGTTGTCTGGAAAGGCTGTGAGCCACTGCTCTAGACAGCACATAGCTTTCCCCAGAGGCCTGATCCTGTAGGAGCTAAGACAAAGTGTAAAATGAGCAAGTTTGGTATGCAAGGATGTGAGGGCAGAGCTATAGGTCAGGAGGAATAAGATCTTGAATCTGCTGTGGAAAAAGAAAAGGGAAGCCACTAAGGGAATCTGAGGTTTTCAGTGTTTTTTGGTAATCTTTAAAGCACTTTATAAATATTAATTTTAATCAAGTATAAACTTTTCTGTGGAACAGAAAAAGAAAAGCTTGTAAATGTGTATCTAAAACTGAAAAATATTAAACACCATAGAAATGGTCCTTTTCTATAACAGACAGTGTCTTCCAGATGAGGAGAAAGGAGAACTGAATCCGACGTGCATAAAAATTTCAAACCACCAGCCCAATTCAGTAGTAATTCAGAATCGGAGGAAACTTGTTTCCAATGGCAACTGTACGATTGAGAACCATAACACGAGATGAGCGAGCACAGCCCCACTGAGCTAAGTTAAATGCATAGTGAAAATGCCACAACAGAATCATCCCCCGGCATGATAAACAAAGGCAATATCCCTTTAATACTTCACAGCCTTGCTTTTGGCTCTGAAACTTCTGTTCCCAAAGGAGTTGTAATGAAACAATGTACAATAAACTGCCCCATTTGTTTTATTCATCATTGCTAATGCAAGTGGGACAGAAAATCTACCTGACCCTTATCTGGCTAGTTTATAAAAACTCAAAAAGCTGACAATTAACTTGCAGTCAATAAGGATTATCGTTAGCTTGCTGGTCTTTTCACCCCTTTTAAGTCATCTTTGTCTCCCCCTTCCAGCTTTTAAACTACAGAGCTCCATGGTACACGTTCTGTGGCTACTCTGAGGGAGTGTAACTCAATGAGAAGCAACAGCCATAACTAATGCAGCTGAAATCTTATGTTAAGTGTTCAAAGGAGAGACTAGTGAATCGGGGTGCAGCTGTTTTCAAAAGCTGAACTAGAGATGCTTTAAAGTAGGGGTGGGCAATAGGCAGCCCACAGACTGCTCACAGTTTGCCAGGTTAGCCCTGGCCGATTGCAAGATGCTATATTTATCTGCATGTCTGGGTTCTTGCAGCTCCCATTGGCTGCGGATTATTGTTCCCGGTCAATGGGCGCTGCGAGAAGCAGTGTCCTTGGTCCGTGCTACTTCCTGCAGTTCTCATTGGCCAGGAACAGTGATCCATGGCCAACAGGAGCTTCAAGCAAGTGTACCTACAAATGTTAAGGTAAATAAACTGTCTGTCAGCCCACCAGACACTAACCCTGGCAAACTATTCCAGAATAGCTTATTTCAAAATAAGGGCACGTCTACACTGCACACTTACAGGCCCAGCCACTGCCAATATCATACCTTGCTTCAGAATTCCCAAGATGGATACACTGGAGCAGTTCAGTCAGTATGGAGGGGGTGTCAGCTGTCTCTAGGAAACATCCGCTACCTCAGTGTAGAGCTGGCAGAGTGACTCTATATTGGCTCCCTAACAAATTACAGGGTAGGGGGATCTGCTTTTAGAGCATATGGGTAAGGAGGGGACTCTAGGCAGACTGAGACTCTTCTAATGTGTAAGTTGCCTGGGCAGACCTCCAGACAGCCTCCGGATACAGGCGGTGTCAAGGAACTTCTGCCACCCTTCCATTCCTGCCCCTGTGCAACAATGGAACAACTGAAAATTAGGACCCCAGCTGCTACAAGTATGTTTGTTTAACAGAGAGTTGACCCAGATATGGAGGAATATTACATATGATGAGCATACTCTATTTTTTTAAAGAGATGCTAGTATATCTGTCGCTAGTAGCGCACCATCTGCTGAACTAGAAATATGTACACTGTCTATAAATTAGTTGGCTCAATAAAGTTGTTATTTTGTGCTACTCTGTGCAGTTCTTAATATGAAACTTTAAAACTGGGGTGGGGAATCTCAGGCCTGGGACCAGATGTGGCCCCCCGGCTTTCCTGGATACGGCCCCCAAGGCTCAGCATTGGGGAATCAGCACTGGCACTCCAGCCCCCCTGCCACCCACCTTCAGCTCACAAAATCTATTAGCCTAAGCCCCCCTAGGCTCTGGCGTGTGAGGGGAATGTGGGGAGTGTCTTTCTCCTCCTCAGTCAGGAGCTTCTCACTTTGCTTCTCACTTTTGTATCTGCCCCCCCCCCCCAGCTTACTTTTCTGTGGGTCAGCGACCCCCGACCCAAAAAAGGTTCCCCACCCCTGCTTTAAACACTGTGCACATGCTCTTTACCCTTTCAGAGCTTATATGCAAGGTACGGCTCCCAGAGAACTTAAGAACAGCCATCCTGGGTCAGACCAATGGTCCATCTAGCCCAGTACCTGTCTGCAGACAGCGGCCAATACCAGATGCTCCAGAGGGAGGGAACACAACAGGTAATCCTCATGTGATCCCTCTCCTGTCACCCATTTCCAGACAACTTTTGTTTGTTGGTTTCACATCAGATCCTTAATGTTAATTGAACCATAGTGTGTTAGAATTTTAGATGAGAGGTCAACCTAATTGCCAGGTAATTGTCTGATAATTACATGAGTAATAAAACATAAAGTTGCAGTCTCTGTAAGGCAGTGTCAATCTGGTAAGAAATGTTTTTTATTTAATTGACATTTCATAAAATAATTAGATGTAGTTCAGGATAATTGGAGTACATACTGTATTTGCAAAGGTCTCCACATACTAGTTGACCTTTAGTAAGTTTGTTACTCAATATTAAACATATAACTTGCCAATATGCAATTAAATGCCTGTTTGTTGCTTTCAGATATTTCAAAACGAAGGTTAAAAATCCTTAAATTGCCTCGATAACTATCTTCCAATCATTTGTCGCTTTCCGACAAGCCGTGCGTACCATCTTATAACTCACCCAGGGATTGTGAAATGTACTGCCAGGATTTCTAAATGATGACAGCATGTAGGAGATAATATGATATGCAGGAGAGATGACCCTGTCGGGCACCCACCAAGTGTAAGTTAATTGTTTCAAAGTATGTTTGTGTGGATGCATGTTATGCCCCATGTCTCCTCCTGCATCTTCTGTGCTTCTAATAGTCAGTAAAATAAAATATCATGAGTGACCTGCCTGGAAAAGGTTCAAGAACTGAGGACCATTCTCTTGTGAGAATCAGAACCCATATTGTATTTTAGGTATGTTACATCACAATGACTCCTCTTGTGTGGTAAGTAAATGTTATTGTCCTGGTTTTTTTGATGGTGAAAATAAAGTGGTGAGGTTAAAGGAATCCCTATGGGAAATGGAGAGAGTTTGTGCTATTCCTGGAAACACACATTCTGGGTATGTCTACACTACCACCCTAGTTCAAACTAGGGTGGTTAATATAGGCAACCAGAGTTGCAAATGAAGCCCGGGATTTGAATTTCCTGGGCTTCATTTGCATATTGTCGGGCGCCGCCATTTTTAAATGTCCGCTAGTTCAGACTCCGTGCCCGCGGCTACACGCGGCACGAACTAGGTAGTTCGGATTAGGCTTCCTATTCCAAACTACTGGTACACCTCGTTCAAATCCCGGGCTTCATTTGCAACTCCGGTTGCCTGCATTAACCACCCTAATTCGAACTAGGGTGGTAGTGTAGACATACCCTCTCTCAGTCCCATGCCAGGTCCTTAGATCATGCTGTTGAGCTGATCAGCTCTGTGGCTGGTTTTCTTTGCTGAAGTGACCAGTGTAAAGACACTTGCTCAGCTGCAGTCATTCATCTGAGAGAGTTTACACACAGTCTCCACATTCCATGAAGTAAAACCCAATGGGCAGCATATTAAAAAGTAGAAAATAACTAAATTAGTCCTTTAGTTTAGACTAAATCCTATGCATGTAGGCCCAAGTTCTACTATTACACTACTGCAATCTTATGGAGGTTGCACAGGTAGATGCAGAATTTGACTATGGCAGTGTTTGGTGGAATTTGACTATGGCGGTGTATCATGTATGAGGAAAAGAAAAGGCTAATATTTGAGATGTAGCTATTGAGTGTACATAGATTGGGAGTCAGGAGTCTTGGGTCCCATTCTTGGCACTGGATCACTGGGTGATCTTAGCCAAATCACATCAATGCTCTGTGCCTCAATTTCATCATCTGTAAATCAGGGATAACTATGCTTGCCTCCTTTTGTAAAGGGCTTTGAGATCTATGGCTGAAAAGCACATAATAAAAATAATTGTATTAGATCATATTCTTCTCAGCTTTGCCAGGGTAGGAAAACTGTTGTGTAGAAACATTCTATAGTATAACAATTTTCTTTAATTACTGAAATAAAAAAGGGCACCATTACCTAGACCAGTGTTTCTTAAACTGTGTTCTGGGGCACGCCGGTGTGCCGCAGAGAACAACAGAATTCAAAATGGCTGCCCTTAAAGGAGCGACTTTTTTTCTCAATAACTTTCCCCAGACCCTGTTTTTTCTTTCAATAACTTTCCCCTAACCTCCCCCCCTTTTATTTTTGCTCAACAAAAAATCTTTGGGTTTCCTCATAAATAAATAAATAAATATTGTTTGGTGTTCCTCAGTCTTAAAAAGTTTAAGAAACACTGACCTAGACCTAGGACCCTGTTAATCGTAGTGCCATCCCTACCAGTAGGTTTCATAGGTGTTTCATAGCTCTTATGGTAATATTGGATGAAATCTCATATGAAACCTATAGATATCTATAGAAATTACTACGCAGAGCTTATTAGAGAATCAACACCTTTCTATTATTTAACACTCATGACAATATGGCCTGAAGGCTACAGATAGAAACTGTGCAAATTTCGTAAATGAAAGTCCCCGAGCGAAAATTTTTTGAACAGTTCTATAGCAAGGATATAATTCACTATCCAATTTAGTATTATTATGGTCCCAAAAACCTACAGGAAAGCTATCTTTTTCTTTTAAATTATGTAAGACACTTAGATGCTATCCTTAGAGACGGGCTAACACCCAAAAAAAGAACCATACAGAAAGTGGAAAATAGGTCAAAACTCAAGAACATAGGGACAAAATTAGAAAGGCCAAGGCACAATATAGAATTAAACTAGCTAAAGACAGAGTAACAAGAATACGTTTCACAAATATATTAGAAGCAAGAGGATAGGATGGGCCCATTTCTCAAAGAGAAGGAAAAGGAAACATTCAGTAATTTGGCCACTGCTGTGGGGGTTTTTCCCCAACATTAAGATAGCAGTGATCCAATGACTAACCTAGTGAACATCAGCGTAAATGTGGTAGGTTTTGAGCCTAAAATAGGTAAGGAACAAATAAAGAATAACATAGTGAAGTTAAAAAAAAAGTTAACCATCTTCATATTGGTAGGGCCTAACAAAATATATTCTAGCATACTAAAGAATGGTCTGAAGAGATCTTGGCATCATTACTTATTTATCTTTGAGAACATGTGCAGGATAGGACAGAGCCCAAAGGGCTGGAAAAGGGCAAATTTAGGACCTATTTTTTAAAAGGGAAATAAGGACAACCTAAGGAATTAAAGGACAGTCAACTTAACTTTTTGCACCTTGGAAGATAATGAAGTAAACACTCAAAGTACCTAGAAGTTAATAAGGTTGCATCAAAAACAACTAGGGGAATTTTGCATCAAAAACAACTAAAAATGATGTGCACTCTATTTTAGAATTCTGCAAAATACTGCGTATTTTATTTGTTCAAATAACACAATGTAATTTATGGCAGTTTCACTTAGTTTGGTAATTTATTTCACAATACCTTTCAAGTGTTTCTGTTACAACAGAGACAATAAAAGATTCAGGAAATATTGTTTGACAAATCAATTCCTTACTAAGCATATTTATACAGAACTTAGAGTAACTCATTCAAACTGCAATACAGAAGTGTATTTCCCACAGCCCTCAAAAGCAGTGCAAAGGCTTGTGGGGAAGGGAGAAGTCAGGTAACGGGGCTGCTGAGGGAGAGGAGCCTGGAGGGAAAACTGGAGGGCTGTTGGATTGGAGAGAGATTTGTTATAAAGAGACGTGTGATCAATTGTTCTCCTTAACCACCAAGGACAGGACAAGAAGTAATGGAGCCAGGGAGATTTACATTGGATATTATGAAAATCTTCCTAACTATAAGGGTAATTAAGCACTAGAACAAATTACAAGGGAGGTTGTAGAATCTTTGTCATTGACAGATTTTAAGAACAAGTTAGACAAGCACTTGTCAGGTATGGTCTAGAACCAGGGGTGAGGAACATTAGGTCCGGGAGCCAGATGCGACCCCCGGCTTGCCTGGATCCGGTCCCTGGGGAGGCCATGCTAGCACTCTAGTTCCCTTGCCACCTACCATGGGTCGGGACCATAAATTCTACTAGCCTGCCCCCTACCCCCACCCCAGCTATGGTGTCTGAGGGGAATGTGGGGAGTGTCTCTCCTTCTCAGTCAGGGGCCATGGTCAATGAGGGTTAGTTGTGGGGTTTTTTGTTTGTGTTTTTGTTTTGTTTTTCCTTCTCTCTTGTGTATGGCCCAACTGATTTTTCTGTGGGTCAGCGGCCCCTAATCCAAAAAGGTTCCCTACCTGTAGATATACTTAGTCCTGCCACATGGCAGGGGACTGAACTAAATGACCTATCGAAGTTCCTCCCAGTCCGAATCATAGAAATATAGGTGAGTTTCACTGCTTCATATTACAAAGGTGAATTAAGAATGGGTCAGGTCTCCAGCTGTATAAATCAGCATCTCTTGACAGGTCTATGCTGATTTATAGCACCTGAGGATCTGGCCCAGTGAGTTTGGGAAAGAGGTGTAGCAGTTTGGTATGGTCAGTCTCTCTCCTTTTCAAGACTAAACATGCTTCTGACTATGCATAAAATTCAATGGAGTGTTAAATTGAGAGCGATTAAAAACGTAGTGGGAAAGAAATGGTTCAAAGATCAAGAATCACAGTCAGAAGGCAAATATGAATTAGAGAGCAATAAAATTAATGTGATCTCTGAATTAAAAAGCCACATTCAAGGTCTGAGAGTCAAACTGTGGCCTCTCATGGAGACTTGGGAGAAATAATCATACAGTCTTGCAAAGTGCTCCCTAGCCCGTAGCCAGTCACTTCTGATTGAGTTTTCTTTTCTTTTCTTTTCTTTTCTTTTCTTTTCTTTTCTTTTCTTTTCTTTTCTTTTCTTTTCTTTTCTTTTCTTTTCTTTTCTTTTCTTTTCTTTAATGGCCAAGTGAAATATCATCTGTCATTGTTAATATCCTCACCAGAGCCATGGATGAGTGAGCAGATTTGGTGCTAAGCCTGGTAGGTTTTCATAAAGAAACTAATTACATGGAACAGGGGTGGGGTTTGATGCTCTGTAAGTCAGCATTCTGCCACTATAGCGCTGGTGAACAGTGACAAAGAACACAACTGGGGGAGCTGGTTCAGGTATTGTTGCTACACCTCTGGCTGTAGAAAAATTATGGAGGCTCAAGAACAGCTAGGACAGTTTTCAGTATCATTGCTGTGTTCATTGTTATTTCTGTAAAACCATACTGTTGATGATGTGAACTCTTGGGTATTTGGGAGTTGTCCCCTGAAACATGCCCTTGACTTGGGCGTTGCTATAGGCTCTGTCTGTTTAACAGGAAACAACCTGTAGTTTTACACATACAGGAAACCCCTGCGTTACAACTGCCTGAGTTGCGACCCCCTGCACTTAACGGCCATTTTTGTAAGTGCGAAAGGGGGTGAAAACCCCGACTTACATACTCAGTCCGCATTTACGACAGTGCATGGTGCTTATCGTAAATGCAGCTTTGAGTTATGATGCCCCCAACTTGTAACGGTTCCTCGGGAACCGATCGCACTGCAAGTCGGGGCTTGCCAGTAGTCTGACTCCCTCACATATTTTGCAGGACAGAGAGGTCTCCTCCTCCAGCTCAGCCCAGCTTACTTAACATAAGCACTTGGGGCACGAGGTGGGAGACTGATATGTACTGAATCCTGGGTCATGCAATCAAGGGGTCAAATTCCATGTCTTTGCAGTGAGCCCCCCAGTTGCTTGATCCTGTATGAGAGAGAGGTCAAGAGTGTTAGGAAAAATAATGTTGCAAATTTCATTTGACTTAAACCAGCACTGTCTTCATCACGTGGGCTGTGTCTACACTGGGCCACTTATTCTGGAAAAGCAGCCGCTTTTCCGGAATAAGCTGCGAGCTGTCTACACTGGCCGCTTGCTTTTCCGGAAAAGCAATGATGATTTAATGTAAAATCGTCATTGTTTTTCCGGAAAAACTATGCTGCTCCCGTTCAGGCAAAAGTCCTTTTCCGGAAAAACTGTTCCGGAAAAGGGCCAGTGTAGACAGCACAGTAGTCTTTTCTGCAAAAAAGCCCCGATTGCGAAAATGACGATCAGGGCTTTTTTGCTGAAAAGCGCGTCTACATTGGCACGGACGCTTTTCCGGAAAAAGTGCTTTTCCGGAAAAGCATCCTGCCAATGTAGACGCGCTTTTCCAGAAATACTTATAACGGAAAAACTGTTCCATTTTAAGCATTTCCGGAAAAGGGTGCCAGTGTAGATGTAGCCGTGGTTTGGAAATATTTTGAGGAAATACTTGAAGATACTCTCTCTGGAAGAAACAGCCTGAGCTCAGCGACATAGAAAAATGCCTTTTCGCACAGTCCTTGGACCCGGTGTTACCAGGAAAATACTGTTTCATAGTAGTTCTAGCCTCACGGCTTCGATTCCTGGTCAGGACCTCCAGCGGGTGAGGAGGAGAACAAAGGGGGCAAATGCACCAAGGCCTAGTGATTCAAAAGGATCCAGGACTCCTGACAGTGGTGATAGCAGCTGAAGCCCTGGGCCCTTTAAATTGCTACGGAAGCCCTCTGTAGTGGGTCCACGTGGCACTGAGAGCTGCCTGAGGAAAGCTAGCCTCAGCTCTGCCCCTTCTGCCTTAGGCCCCGCCCCTTTCAGGGCACAAAGCTGCCCCCTCCCTGTGGCTCAGTGACTTGTTCCTTGTTCTGACACTGACTTACTTTATGATCTTGATCAAACCACTTACCCTCTGCTTGCTAGGAAGGGGAAATCAAATATAGCTTCCAAGGAGCATATAATCTGAGACCAATGTTTCCATGAAGCATCTGAAAAATATTGGGCCATTGATATATTGCTTTTGGATTCACTATAATATTTGGCCACTTTTATTTCCATCTAACCAACTCAAGGTAATTTACCTCCACTCAAGCTAGATCCTGTATTCTGTCTTTCACAGTTTATTTCATGGAAACAGAAACACAGAGTTCATACTTAATATCCCAGATTCAAGAAAGTGGAGCACACTGCATTTCTTCTTAAAGAGCTCAGGTCCCCATAACCTTCCCCCCTCTCAGTGAAGTTTCTCACTTCACTTCAAGGCAGCATTATGACTAGGTACTATTCCCCCTAACAACACATAACATTCCAATGCACCAGAAAGATATGACATAGAAATGATAGAAACCAAACCTACCAACACTTCCTTGAATATTCATGTGTTCCAAGGAACTTGTTTTCCTCTTAATCAACTTCTGTAACTTTAGTCATTGATGACTCAATTTAAAGGGACAGATTTTGCTCCTGCCCACACATACTCAGGAGTTATTGTACTCCATCAGTATGGGTAAGGTGGTGCTCACAGGACTTATTTCAACTACTGCCAAAGTAAATGACTGATTTTCCAACCAAGTTAATGGAAGCTGAATCAGGGCCATAGAATGGACAAGCAGAATGCTAAGTACAGCTTCTCTCTGACTTACGAACCTGTTACGGACCAAGCAATTGGTCGTAACTCAGTTCGTTCGTAAGTCAGATCCCATTGAGTTACACACGACCACGCTGTTTATAAGCGCGGATCACGTTCGTAACTCGAGGTCCGCCATTTATGACAGCTTTGGTCGTAACTGCGAATGGTCGTAAGTCGACCATTCGCAACTCGGGGACCAGTTGTATTTAAACACATTTTGGTGCCTTTTTGGTTTTATATATGCATAAATAAAAGCACTGAAGCATTATCAATGAAAAGCTAGGACATGCGAAGAAAGTAAAAAGTAGTTTTCTGAGCCCTGAGGCAGTGAAATGCCCACTACTGATATCAATGACACTCTTTAAAATGGAGGCCGTTCTTAAAGATGAGCACTGATTTTAATAATAGACATATGTTTAAGATGTTTGTACATTTTTACCTTCTGAAAACAGTTCTGTGGCAACACTTCATCAGGGTTCCAGCCAATGTTCCTTCTAATTTTTTCCATGTGTGGATTACATTTTTCATGTGCACCAAGGCATGTGCAAATGTGCACCAGCAGGAGAAACAAAGTCTAGCTTTCGGTGCTCTGCTCGTCAGCTGGGCAGCATTAGAATCTCTCCTGAGTGGCTGCACAAGCACACAACTTACAGGGAACACTGATTCCAGCCCATGCAAGCTTATGCCTAAATAATTGTGTTAATCTTTAAGGTATCAGAAAATTCCTAGTTGATTTTGCTGAAACAAACTAACCTGGGTACCCATCTGAAATGAGGTAAGTTACCAGTATTACCGAAAGAAGAAACGGGATTGCTCTCACATACCAAGTTCATTTGGTTTTTAGAGCAGATGCCTTTAAGGATGGGGAATATTTCTCATGCTGGGACTCTTTCAGGATGAAACAAAGTTTTCAAGTGCAACCACTTTACATGCCTTTTGTAAGAGGCAGAAAGAAGCTAATATTGGTTCATTCATTAAACTTCTTTTATGAGATTGTTTTATGTGAACTGCTTTAGGAAGAGGTTAGCTCCCCTGCCAATGAGCAGGCTGTATGTACGATGAGACTGACTGAATAAGATGCGTCCCGCGGGGATCTTTTTCATTTGCATTGACAACTGACAGTCAGCTATCTATAGTTAACTACCATTCCCCAGTAATGTTTCATAGTCAGAGAGTGGGCATAATTACTCCCCAGTAGAGTTGCATATACTTCTGTAGAGAGCTATGCCTGATTTACATCACCCGAGTTCTGGATAGAGATCCATTCTGTAATTATATCTGCAGCCACTCGCCTTCTCCCCACACATCTGTCCTCTTAAGAAAATGGGTAAGGAATAGGGAAGAGCAGAGGTAGCCAGTGGCTGCAACATCTGTCTGAGTTGCTCAGTATTTGGTCCATAGTGTGAATTATCTCCATTTGCATTAACTAAATTATGGGCTGGGGAGCTGACAGCCACTTCAGATCCCTGTGAAAGAAGGATGGCTCCTGGGGTCCTCAGGCAAAAGGGGCATGGCTGGGACAGCCAGCTTTCAGCACCGCCTGGGGTGTGCCATGCTGCCCCTCCCCCCACAGCCCTTAGAGTATTCCAGAGCACATGGCGCACCACTCCAGCAGCAATTTAAAGGCCGGGGGTTCTGGGCACCACTGCTGCCATAGTAGCAGCATCCAGGAGCCCCAGGCCCTTTTAGAATCACCGGGCCCTGAGGCAGTTTTCCTCTTTATCCCCACCTCATCGGTGGGTCTGAGAATGGGCCAGATTCTGTTCCAGGCTCTGCCAGTGGCCTTGGGCAAATCACTTCAGCTTTCTGTGCTCCCCCCTCACCCTTCATCTGTCTTGTCTATTTGAGTGGTAAGCTCCCAAGGCAGGGACTGTCGTTTAATGTCTGTTTGTAAAATGCCCAGTGCAGTGGGGCCCTAATCTTGATTTGAGACATTCAGTTCTAGTGTAATGCTACCGTGTATTACACAGGGTGTTAAATCCACAGGGAATAGGCCTCTACCTTATGTTTTCTCTCTGTTATTAGATTAGTCCCAGCCTGCTGTCTAGGCACATGTTTGCCTCCTAATCTGAATATGAAGTTTTGGCTAAAATTAGAATTAATTCTGAAGTGAGAGACTCCACAACTGAAGAGCTACGTCTCATCAGTTCAGCTATGAACATTAGCTGTAAATCTTGTACCAAGCATTAGCAAATGCACAGGCATTACAAATGCATCAGGGATGCAAAAACCATATGACAGCTATAGACTATAATGTTCATAAGCTGCAAGGGAAATATGCTGTTGAATTGGAGGCAACTGGGGGTAAATTAACCATAATGGGAGTTTGGTGTTAATTGTACCTTGCTACTGCTCTGAAGAAAGACTTACTTAAAAGGAACAGTTGTTTCAGTGGTAGAGGGGAGTCATGAAAAATTGAAGGAATTTAATATGCTAGAAACAGATTGATAATTTTAAGATGGCTTCAAGTAAGGCTTCTATTTATTTGTTATGACAATTCAGAAAGGCAATGCTTAAAAAAAACCTACAAACAGACCTGTAGCTGCTGTACATCAGTGTAGTTCCATCAACCTTGCCTAGTGTAACAGCTGGTGATATGACCTTTACATGAGCCAAAAGAATAGTTTTAAGAGCACTCTGTTTAGAACTGCTCTTTAGATACCTCTCCAGTGTTGGTACAAAAGCCTCAAGGAAAAGATACAATCGCAATCATTCCTTCTACATCTCTTCCAATATTTGTACTGAAGCCTCAAGGAAGAGCTACCATTCTCAATTATTCCTTCTACACTTTCCCAAGATTAGTGCTGAATCTTAAAGGAAGAGCTCCCACTAATAATTAATCCTTTCCTAGTTTTTTCAATCGTAAGCCTGAACTTATAGACAGGGCTGTTCTTAGGCATAGGCAGAATAGGCAGTTGCCTAGGGCACCTGTATTTCTGGGGCACCACTCTGCCAGGACGGACGGCAGCAGTGGAGCATGTGTAAGCAGGGGCTAAACTATTGCTTGCTATCATCCAGCTAAAAGGAGAGCTGCCCTGGGGGGTGGGTATGCTCACTCCAATTGTTTAGCTCTGCAAGATAATTAACTGTTAACTGTTGATATGTAAATACAGCTCATGCCAGGAGGGGGAAGGAATCTGAGGTATGGTTATGTAAATCCAATTCAGCCAGGGTGATGGAGGATCAGTGTCGGAATGGAATGTGGTGTATTGTAACTAATTTGGGGCTGTTGTGGGGGTCACAAATCATGCTGCCCCTAAATGTGGGAACTGTAAAATAGGACACCAGTGCTTGCAGGAGAGACACCATCACTGTAAGAGGTCTCAGAGGAACAAGCCTCCCCTCTTCCAGAGTTGAGTGAACTGAGTTGGGGGTGGAAAGAGCTTGAGGGCTGGGTCAACCTGCTTCATGATGAAAGACTGGCCCAACCTGCACCTTTCCCCCTGGTTTTAAGGACAGACCTAAAGCAGACTCCTTGTGGAATCTGCCAGTCCAGTGGAATCTGGAATCTTTTGCCAGCCTAGGTGATGGCTAAAGAGTTGAAATCACTAAAAGCTAAAATCACTGGTTTGGCTGGGAGCCAGACCCATTGCAACCAGTGGAGCAGCTGGTGGGAATGACTGGCTGGCGGGAGTGGCCAGCGGACTACAGGGCTACGTCTACACTGGCAGCTTCTTGCACAAGAACAGCAGTTCTTCCGCAAAAACTTGCCGGCTGTCTACACTGCTTGAGCGTTCTTCCAGGAGTAAATTTACAGTACAGCGTTGGAAAACAGGGCTTCTTCCGGAAGAGTTATTCCTCTCTCTATGAGGAATAAACCCTCTTGTGCAAGAGCTCTTCCAGAAGAGGCCAGTGTAGACAGGCAACATGAATTTCTTGTGCAAGAAGCCCTTCTGGTTAAAATGGCCATTAGAGCTTTCTTGTGCAAGAGAGCGTCTACACTGCCATGGATGCTCTTGCGCAAAAGCACATCTCTTGTGCAAAAGCACATGGCAGTGTAGACACTCTCTTGTGGAAGAGTTTTTGCACAAGAAGCTGCCAGTGTAGACATAGCCCGGGAGTAGCACAAAGGTGGGCTAGCCTCAGGCTCAAGGAAGGGAGTCATCTGGATGATGTGTGAGGGTCTGCACTGACTGGACAGAGCTGTAAGTGGGTCATCTGAAGTGGTGTACGGTGAAAGTCTGGGTAAGTGAACTCTGTTGTGGTATTTTCCCAAGGTAATGCCATGTGACTTCTCTCTCTTTCATTAAAAGGTTATTTTCTTTACTCAAACTCTGCTTGCGAATGGGGAAGCATTGCCTCTCAGAGGCACCCAGGGGTGTGTGAATTTCCCAGGCTACTGGGTGGGGTCTGGAGCCGGTTCTGTGTGAGATGGACCCCTAGATATTGAACCCAGCCTTGGTTGCTGCCAGGCCTACCCGGTGGAAGGGGTTACATATGTAACTGCAGGGCTGGGTCCTAGAGAGGGCTGAATGCGCTGCCTGCAGCACAGTCTGAGGGAGGGGATTGGCTGCTGGGGTCTCTGGGAAGGGAAGGGTTGGGGTAGGGGTGGAAGAGCAAGTCAGGCATAGGGGCACCAGTTTAATAATCCCACCTAGGGCACCATAAATCCTAAGGACGGCCCTGCCTATAGATATTTTTTAAAGGAGAATTCAGCTTTAAAGTCTGTGTGTGTGTGTGTGTGTGTGTGTGTGTGTGTGTGTGTGTGTGTGTGTGCGCGCGCGCGCATTATTCCATTAGTTATAGAATATCATAGATGAGCCCAAACAACAACTCCAGATCCTAGCACCTACATTGTTAACCATGCTTTACGGGGAGCAGTTCACGATCTGGTCCTGAAATTGTGTACTAAGCAGAACTAACTGATTAATTAACTCCCTCTCCCTCTGCTGTTCCCCATACACACTCACAGTCAAACTGAAAATGTAGCTTCTGGTTGACCATGGGTAGTGGGTGAAGGTAGGGCTCGGGGAGGCAAGCTCCCATCTCTATCCCCAGTTCTGCCCCTTTGGCTGAGGCCCTGCCCCCACAGGCGCTAAGGCCCCCACATACACACCCACCATGGGAAGGCAGCGCCCCCTCCCCACCCTAAGCATGTGGTGGGCAGGTGGGCACATGGCCCCAGCCCTCTGAGTCGCAGGGCATGGGGGAGGGTGGGTGGAGAGTTGCTGTGCCTGAGCACTCCCAGTATGCCTACTGTAGGCATTCTGGAGGCCGAGTGTAGGTGGGACCAGGCAGGCAGTTTGCATGCTTCCCCCACCCCTGCTCTCAAGCCCTGATTGGTCTGGGGGTAGGGGAGCACCTAGCATACCAGCCACCTATGTGGTTGACCAAAGCATTTTGGAAATTTAGTGTCGGTTCTGGCAAAACAAATTGTTTCTGACAAGGGAAGTACTAGTGGAAATTTTGTCATTTTTTAAATGAAACATGTTGATGTTCCAGAACACTTAAATGCCATTCGAAAAACAAAGAATGTGGCGAGGATGATGGTGATAGAGCTGATACCTAGTAACCCAGTTGTGGAGTCTGCATGGCCTTCTCTGGCTTGACAGGAGTCCAGATAAGAAGCCAGGCCCTATTAAGTCTGATACTAGCAAACATTCAGGCAGGCCTCAGGCTGAAGCAAGTATGTGGGAATATGACTTTTTGCCCTTGGTCATGGGGTAAAGGCTTGACCGTAAACTGCTTAAAGGGCTGAAACAGCTAAGTTCATGCTCTCGGTTATTGGACAAGGCCTACTAAGTTGTTTAAAGTGCTGAAGTCAGTAACATGTATACCATTAAAAACAAGCATGATCAACATTTTTAGATCTATTATGATGTGGCTTATAGGAATAGGGGGCGACACAACAGACACACCCTGTATTTTACAAAAGTGCTAACCGCAAAAGTGGTAAACGACTTAGGGTAATGGAGTAAATTAAAGATTGAACAAATAAGGTTAAGAAAAGTGAGTAGCGTATCTTAGGGTGTTGAAATGAAGAAGTGTATATGCCTGGAACACCACGTGCAACAAGGTATGAAGCAACTGAGTCTCGTCTTGGAGATAAAAGATACTTCTGCACGCCTGTGCTTTGGGAGGGAGGAACAGAGAGGACCTGCAAACTCTGTTCATGTAACCGTAAGTTTTGGGGCCTGTTCATCCACATCATGAAGTTCAGGGTGTCTCCGCGCGCGGGAAGAAACAAGACCACAACCTCCTATCCAGGGATTGTTGGGGATCAGGGGTGAACTGTAAGTGAATTAGGCTTAAGTATTGTAATATAACTAATTTTGCACTAACTGCTTTGCATTATAGGTATCCTAGGCTAACACATTTTAAAATTCTATAGTATATAAAACTATATAGCATAGTAATAAGTTGGCCTACAATGAATCATAGCTGAAGCCTGTATTGTGATTTGTGCGGACTGGACAGAAAAGTCTTCAGGAAGTGGCCCAGGGAGCAAAGCAGCAGTGGAAATTAGAGACTCTTAGCAGGCAGCTGCTACTTACAAGGTCCCTGAGCTGGGACCCAGAGGAGTGGGTGAGCCTGGGTGCTCCCCAGCAGCTGCAGAAAGGGAGTAAGAAGATTCCTGATCCTGAAATTCTTCGGGAACGCCTCCATTATCGGAGAACAGCTGGGCAGAAAACTGCAGACATGCCCTCAGCCTCAAAGGGGCTTTTACAGGAGAGTGAACCCTTTACACATGCACACTCAGGGCACATCTAGACAACCCTCCGCTTCTGAAATACGATATGCAAATTTGGCACAAATTTGCATATCTTCTTCCAATCCCTTTTTCAGAAGAGGTTTTTTTGGGGGAAAAAAAAGCAGTCTAGATGGGTTTTTTTGAACAACCACCCCTTTTTTTGAAAGAACCTTTCTTCCTCAAAAAATGAGGTTTACAGGGTTCTTACGAAAAAGGGCTTTTTTGTGTGAAAACTCCCATCTAGAGTGCTTTTTTTTTTCTTTCAAAAAAACCTCTTCCGAAAAAGGGATTGGAGGAAGATATGCAAATTCACACTGAATTTGCATATCTTCTTTCAGAAGCCAAGGGTATTCTAGATGGTGTGTGCATCGCTGTCTCTCACACACTTAGTGTGTGTCTCTCTGTTCTCACAAACACACCCCTTGGCACTGGGCAGCCATATGTACACCGTCTGGAGGAGAGTGGTGCGCTCCAGCAGGATAATGTAGCTCATCATCATGTTCAGTGTCTGCAGGGAATTGTTTGCAGCCAGTGCTGTGTGTCTAGTGTGTTTCCTTCCTCCTGTGCTAGTCCATGCTGCCTTGCAGAGTGGGAGGCCACATTAACAGCAACATGTTAGCCATTGAGGGTTCAGATGAGTCAAGTTCATCATTTAGTAGCAAGATATTCGCTGGGAAATATTCCACCCACTGACTCCACCACTTTAATTGAGCTTCACAATCATCATTGCTGTGTACAGTATTAAATTGTTTTAAGCTTCTATATATAAAATGTTTCACTGGATTCTAACTGTGCCCGCCACCCTGCTTAAATTAATTCTTATGGGGATTTGTTTCACATCATTTTGCTTAAAGTAGCATTTTTTCAGGAACATAACTACAACATTAAGTGTGGCGTTACTGTATTTAAAAACAACCAGGTATCTTGAAGCCAATTTCAGTCCATACTTTCTCTTCCAATCCTGAGAATTCCCTGCAAATGTAGCTCCAGTTCTTGTTTTCTTCCAAATTAGCAAATATCTTGTTGAATTATTTCCCGATTTAGACTCTGCAAGACCGGCTTTCAGAGGTGCTATTGAGCACACACAGCAGTGTGTGCAGTGATTTCAGTGGCAGTTACAGATTATTAGCAACCCTGAAAAATCAGGCCATCCATGGATGTTACTGATATTGTTGATCCTGCTACCTTCCGTCATGGGAATAGTCCCATATTACGGAATAGCCCTGTTGATTTCATTAAGAATATACTCCCGTGAATAAAGGCTGCAGAAATAGGCCCTAAGTTATTGTGGCAAATTTTAATATAAACAGATATTCATCCTTTTGTAGTTTTATAATGTCATCAGGCTTTTGCTTGGAGCTTATAACTTATTCACACTGCTACTGAGAAAGGAATAATGAAGGCTGATGTGTAATACAAATATTAGACCTGGCCTACAATGCATCTTACTATACGTAGTCTTTCTGCCAGTATATGCATTTTTGCTCTATACAAAACTCCATGGTAGAGTGCTGCGTCAATTTATAAATAAGAACACTGGGAGCACTTGTAAAATCTTTAGAACTGCATAACCCATGTTGATTTAAAAAAATGTGTTTGATTCAGATGTTGACTATCCGTAATAGAGGTTGTGTTTCAACTTATGATGCATCTATTTGTTTATGTTCCTGCGGAGCTCAGTGGCTTATTTACACTTTTATACATTTCACCTACTGTGATGAAATACAGTACAAAGATTAAAATACGAAGTTAATCTGTTTAGAGACCTTATCTTTAACATTGTCCAAGATTCATGCCATAAAAGTATATAATAGAAGGAATATGCAATATTATATATATAATATAATTCACATGCATCTGCATTATGCTTTGCCAATTTTTTTATATCACCATAGTCCAATAAATAAATTATAGGTAAGATATGTGCATGTGTAAGTTTATGACCTCTTAAGACCAAGAGAGGGTCTTAAAGCTTATTGCTTACTTTATATAGCTGAGTGTTTGATGGTAGCTGACATCAGCATTCAGACACTTCCTATAAGTAGTTCATGAGTTTTGAAGTCACTCAGCCCCTCAGAAGTGCTCTGTGCCTCACAGGACCACCTCCTGAAGCAAATGGAGTCCATGGAATGACTCCCCTTGACTTCCGTGAGCTCTGGATGAGTCACCATTGATCTCAGCTCTTGTGGATTGCAACGATCCTGTCTGTGGATACCAAATTTCATACTTGTGACCCCTGGATTCCTTGGTGCTCACTGGCAGATGGTATAAGAGGTACCTATGGATCCCTCTAGGTGAGGTATCTATGTAACAGTTTGCTAAGGGTTGGCAGATAAAGTTTGTAGCCCACTGGTGGCCGTAATCATTGTGAAATGTGTGTGTGGATAATGTTGAAGAAGTTACCTAGCTGTACTGGAAATCATGTTCTCAAAGCTTTGAAGTGAGAGGGAGGTGACCAGGAAGTGACTTGCCTTGGACACGTGCCGTCAGACAGGAGGTAGTAAATGCTTCTCTCTCTGATTCAGGCTCAACCAATGAGGAAGGGGAGGGGAGCAAAGGGGTAATCCGCTGAAAAATTTTAGAGGGCTCCCAGACCCCTGGATGCCTTAAATCACTACCAGAGTCCCACATGGTGCATTCCAGGTGGTGCTAAAGGGCTGGAGGGGAAAGCTTCTTCTTCTTGAGGCCCCTCCTCCCGCCCCTTCCAGGAGCATGGAGCCATCTTCTCACCTTGCTCAGCTATGACTGGGCATTGTGCAATGTAAGTCCATTTGCATTTCTAAGCCTAATGCAGAGACTGAATTTTGTAGGGAAAAATAAAACAAGAACTGTAGGATGCTTCCCTTTTTTATAAGTTAAGACAATAGATTTGGGCAGGAGTGGGCAATAATTTTCGACAGGGGCCACTTCAGACATTTTTAAAGTGGCCCTGGGGTGCCCCAGAAGGCCTCAAGCAGAAGGGGTGGGGCCAGGATACTTCCCTGCTTCCCCACTCTCAGACCCTGCTTGGTCTGGGGGTGGGGGAGAGTGTGAAGTCTTTGCCCCTGCTCCCCTCAAGAACCACCAGCTGATCTGAACAGCTGGCAGTTCCCTCTAGCTGCCCGTGCCCCTGGCAGTGGGAGGAGACTTTTCATGCTCCCCTGCCCCCAGACCAATCAGGGCTTGAGAGCGGGGGTGGGGGAAACATGCAAATTCTCCTCCCACCCTGCCCTGGTCCTGCAAGGAGTGCATGGCGCTTATGAGCACCATGCCCCTTACAGGGCAAGAGGAGACTTTGTGCGCCTCCCCCCACCCCCAAGTCCTGACTGGCCTGGGGGCATGGACAGTGCACGAAGTCTCTTGCTCCCTGCTCTTGGGCGAATGGTACTTAGAGCCAACCCTGGTGTTTCACTCTAAGCGCCATGCACTACTTGGTCCCTAGGCCCTGATTGGCCTGGTGGTGGGGGAGTAGCAGGGCCTCCTTGTGCTGGGTCAACCCACTTGGTGGGCTGGATCTGGCCCTCAGAGTCCCTTTTGCCCACCCCTGGATTTGGGGGTTATAACAGGGCACTGAAGCATACCTAAAATCGTTCACCAAGGAGATGAACTGTAAGGGTGATCTATCTTCTGAAAGGCAAGTCACAGCTAGCCTGGAACATGCTGTACAGCCTTGGATGAGCTAAACTTCATTAAACAGGAGAGTATCTTGGTAATTTAAATTAGGCTTTAGAATGTGTGGTACTGTAACAGCGTCCATTCTGACCGTCATCATTGGGGATCAAATCTAGAATCTCAGGAGCTTAATGTGTAAGGGTATGTCTACACTAGCCCCCTAGTTCGATCTAGGGAGGCTAATGGGGGCGACCGAAATTGCAAATGAAGTGCAGGATTTAAATATCCCATGCTTCATTAGAATGTTCCCGGCCAGTCACCATTTTAGAAATTGACTAGCCCGAAGTAACTGCCTGCGTCTACATACGGCAGTGAAACGGGATTCCGAATTAAAACCCTAAATCGAATTAGCTGTTATTCCTTCTGCAATGAGGTTTACCAGCTAATTCGATTTAGGGCTTTAATTCGGAATCCCGTTTCACTGCCGCGTATAGACGTGGGCAGTTACTTCGGGCTAGTCAATATCTAAAATGGCGACTGGCCGGGAACATGCTAATGAAGCGCGGGATATTTAAATCCCGCGCTTCATTTGTAATTTTGGTTGCCCTCATTAGCCTCCCTAGATCGAACTAGGGAGCTAGTGTAGACATACCCTAAGTCTTTACAGCCAGAGGTAAAAGACACATCTCTCACACACAAGCGCATCAGTCTCTAACTAGCCTCGTCATCACTGGGGAGAATGGATCGCACACTGGAGTTATGTGAGCAACAGACAACCTAGGCTAGTGAGTAGGCCACATGAGTGGCCCTTCTTCATCTTAATAGTTTGCAAGATTGTCGTAACCAAGATGTTCTCCCTGGACACAGGAGTTTTGCTAGGTGCATTCACATACCTAGCATTTGCGGGGTGGGCCGATTGAACTATAGCTGCACTTTGATTGGATGCAGAGAGAGCGCACGGCTCTCATAGTCAATGTTGTGTGGAATCAGCATGCACCTTATTTCATATGTCCTTGTTTTACATGCGTGTCACATTGGTTATGCCATAGGAAATAAACTATGTGGGTGGAAACCTGTGCATGGGCAACTATAAAACAAAATGTCTTGTGGGCCACACAGGGAAACTCGATGGGCTGCAGGTTGCCCACCACTGGGTTACACAGTGATTTTATTTTACATGTAACCAGCTGTTTCTCCTACTTACAACTGCTCAAATCTCAAGTTTTTGTTAAATAAACTTTTGCTTATTTTCCAGTTTAAACTTACCTAAGTGTCCTGCACTAAGTGGAGCTGTGATCTAAAGTGTAACTGATAAATGGTTGGTTCTTCTGGGAGTGGCAAAGCTGCAAATTCTGTGAATGTCTAATGGGACAGAGGCTGGGCAGTCCAGATTTCTCAGACGGATCGGGAGTTGGAACATGCCTATTACTAATCTATAAAGAGAGAGGGTTCTGCACAGGACTGGAGGGAAGTATTTTCTATGGCTGGTAGAGTTAGGGTACCATCTCCCCAAGATGCATGGACAGGGCTTCCTTATGCTATGAGCAGTGGTAGTGAGGTGTCTTACAAGCCCAGATACCCCTAAGAAGCATCACATTATTTCTCTTCTCTTCTACTCCCTTTTTCCCCTTTATCTCATCTCTCTTTTGCTTGATAGTATTCAGACTTTGTTATTTTTAGATGTGTGTTACATCAAGTAAATTAACTAAAATCACCACAATTCCTTCCTATTATGGAAGATAATAGATTTTACAGCTAGAGTTTATACATTTTGGTAAAACTCTCTCACTTTTTCCTTTGAACAGTAAAATCCTTTCAGAAAGTCATTTAGGCAGTTAACTTAGGATCTCATAAATGTATCCCTTATGTTTAGGACAAGTAATAAAGGCCAGGTATCAGAGGGGTAGCCGTGTTAGTCTGAATCTGCAAAAGCGACGAGGAGTCCTGTGGCACCTTATAGACTAACTGAAGTGTAGGAGCATAAGCTTTCGTGGGCATGCATCTGACGAAGTGGGTCTTTGCCCACGAAAGCTTATGCTCCTACACTTCAGTTAGTCTATAAGGTGCCACAGGACTCCTCGTCGCTAATAAAGGCCAGATATTCAAGCCGTGTAACTCAGCCTAAATCCATTCACACATTAAATGTACATGGCACTTTTCATGCAACTATCACTAACAATTTATACAGTTTTAAAAGCAATTATACAGGGTACAGGAATCTGTATATTTAATCAGTGCAATAGATGTCAGATGCTATTGTTTTCAAATGTGCAAAATATTTATGATTAATGATCTGTTAAATAAAAGACAAAGTGATGTTTCTCCTGAAAATACTGGTCTGCAAATTGAAACAAAGTTTCAGTTGTTTTGATGAAAATACGTGATTTTACATAATTTTGCAATGTTGATTTAAAAAATGGCATCCATTTTGCTCTATCACATAAGGATTTTTCACAAATCAAAAAGAAAAAACTTGACATTTTTCATGCTTTTTATTCCACCTTATGCATTAAAAGCTTGGTAAATAATAAGTTATAGTTCCTTTAGAAGGTCTGTTGTAAGTCCTTGTTTAAAGAACAAAGGAACAAAGTGTGAAATTTAACAACTGAGTAATTTTAAATGATTAGATGTGACTGAATCAATGCTTTTTGACCACTTTTTATGCATTTCACCATCAGTCTCTCTTTTCAGGGACCAGCAGTAATCAGCCATCATGTTGACATCCCAGAATCCTTGATATCTCTTTTCCATCGTCCTGATATCCTGATGAAATCTCGAGGTTGCCTGAATGATCCAGATATATTTTGTTACAGTTGTGGCTGTTTTGTTCTGAAGTCTTGATCCCCAAGTTTTATACAAAGTAGGTGTTATATACATTTCTAATAAAATCTGTTATGTTCTGTCTTTGCTTCTTTGGATCATTCAGGCAACCTCGAGATGCCATATTAGGGGATTACCTGAAAAATGCAGAAGAAATGCAGAAAAATGCAGAAAATACAGTCATAAATATCATTCAAAACATAAAACAATGAAACTATTCTGTTTTGTTACTTTTATAATACATAATATAATAATTTGGCGATCCTCTTCAACAAAATTAAGCTAGATGCCTTTCATTTTGATGAATTCAATTAATATGAGGTATTTTTGGATGCAAGTTCTTGAAAATAAGTCTCTGCATATAGTTTTAAGTTCTTGAAAATAAGTCACAGCATATAATGTATAACACATTATAATAGCATTTTTGAAAAAGTAGACTCCAGTTTTCAGAAAATCTGTACATCATGGGCAAAAATGGGTATCATTTTTGAACTCAGCACCCCAGAATTAGTTAAGAACAGTCATTTGTTCTCAAACAATGAAACCCATGCAGAAGGTGAAATTTGCCATTAATAAGATTGTAGAGTTAGATTTGCATCGGCTGTAAATGGGAGCATATGCACTGAAATTAAGGAAACTGCATTCATTTATACCATGTGAAAAGGTGGCATGTAATTTCTATTCTATTTTATATAAAGATTTTTTAAATGTAGTTACTATGATGTTTCTTGTATCTAAGCAATCCCTTGTTTATGGTAAGTTTCACCTTTTTTAAAAAAAATTAAGTAGAGATCATTATAAATCTAATATACCAGTGAAAACAACCTGATCTTTCTGTGGCTTTTTAATCTGAACCCCACTTTGAATTTTTTAACTCTTAGCTCACTTCTAGTATTAAATAGCGAAATCAAAGACTGATTAGTGTTTCCATAATATGGAATTGATGGCTGCCATACTATACCATTTAGACAGCTTTTGACAGTGCCAAATTGATCTCTGGGGTAAGTCCATTAAAGGCAGTTGAGTTAAACTAGTTGTCATGTACCTGGACGTACGTGGTCAGAGCAGTAGTCAGGAGACAGGAACCAGAATCAGAGGCTGGAGCCAGAGTTACTACACAGGGGAGAGGTAGAGAGGCAGGGATTCAGAGCAACGTATGAAGGCAGGAATAAAACAAAAAAGCCAGGATCCAATCGATGTAGCAGCCAGCCAAGGCTATACCTGGTTGCTCAGACAACTTCCTGGGCCTCTTTCTGACTTAAATAGCAAGTCTGAGCCAATTGGAGAGGCCGGACTTGTCCAGTCATGAGCTTTCTGGGCACTGCCACTGAGTTGAGTCTGCCAGCTCTCAATCCCTCCTGATCCCAGTAAGATGCCAACTTATTGTGGCTGTCTGGAGATTGTCTGGGGATTCACAGACCTGTGTTTGAGACCTGTCACCCTCAAACAAAGGGGCTGCGTCTAAACTGGCATGATTTTCCACAAATGCTTTTAACGGAAAATTTTCCATTAAAAGCATTTGCGGAAAAGAGTGTCTAGATTGGCACAGACGCTTTTCCACAAAAGCACTTTAGCGATCGGGGCTTTTTTGCACAAAACAAATCTGAGCTGTCTACACTGGCCCTTTTGCGCAAAAGCTTTTGCACTAAAGGGCTTTTGCCCGAATGGGAGCAGCATAGTATTTCCGCAAGAAGCACAGATTTCTTACATGAGATTGTCAGTGTTCTTGCGGAAATTCAAGCGGCCAGTGTAGACAGCTGGCAAGTTTAGACAAAGTCAGGTTGTATTTAGTTCATCGTCCATGTGATAGATAGTAGGGGTGCTGGCCAGCACTCAGTGACTAAAGGGTTAAACTTGGGAAGCTAAGGAGTTTGTCAGGGAGCCAGGAGAACCAATGGGATATAGAGCTAAAATCTGAATTAAGGTAAAATACTTGCCTGCTATCTTTGTGTGAGTTCTCAGTTAGGAACTGGAGGAAGCAAGATGAAGCAATCAATTACCATGCCTACAAGGAGTATTGGGGATGGGAATAGACTGGGCCTTGCAATACATATCAGTACAGATTGTAAGTGGATAGAGAAATGTATGTTTAGTCACAGTCAGGGTATTTTTCTTTGCTTATTTTGTTTAGTTAAACTTCTCTGTGTGGATTCCATGTGCCTTCCCTCCCTCATTCACCCTATTTAAGCTACAACCCAAAGAGAGTGTGTTTCTTTGTGTTTGATCTGTTTTTTTCTTAGTTGCTTGGTGATGCCTAGCAACCAAGTATGCTTTATCAAGTGTATCTTTTTGTTTTGTTAATAAAATCTCCTTTTTTAAGGCAATGATTTGATTCTTGTGTCTTGGAAGGTAAAAGGAGGTCTGTGTGTGTGTGCCCACCTAGTCTGAAGAGTCAGCTATCGAGATTGCAGTTTGTTTCCTGTGGGTTTTTTCTTTTTTCAAGCTCTCTTGTGGTAAAAGAGCTTGGGGTATCCCTTGGGAAGAAGTTCAGGTGTTTCTTCCTGGCTTTTAGGGTTTTAATTCACTTGATGGTGACAGCCTATTTCCCAGTGCCAGCAAATCTCTGACTCTGGGGAGTTTTTGTAAACAGAGCCTATAGAGGCAAGGTATTTTGAAAGTCTCCTGCAGGCTGCCACCTTCTGCACTTGGAGTGTCAGAGTGGGGAAGAGGCCTGACAGTCCAATACCACAAAACATTTAAAAAAAACCTCAACTCCTAAATTATACTGCTATTCCTAGCAAATGCTCTCATCGGCTTCCCTTACTCCTTGCAACAGCGAGGAGTACTGGCACCGACCAGAGCTGCCCTCAGTGTTCAGTTTAACGGGTCTTAACTAGATGTACTAAACTGAACACCAAAAGAACAATCTCCAATGTGGCAAGTGGAGATGTGGCCTAAATATTTAGCTCTAAAGTCCACTCACTTCCACATTAAGTAACACTTCTATTTAGATTGCCTAACTTAACTTTCCTTCCTTATCCATTTAATGTACATCCTATGAATTTCCCTGGACTCTAACGTAACATTCTCTGGACATGCCCATTAACTTCACACCAATATTTCTGCTTTTATGAGAATCAGTACAGATAATCAGGAATGCTCTACCGTTTTCTCTTTTCTAGCCTACCACAAGTGAAGAGATCCATTTTTAATGTGAATCTTACATGTTATTTGAGAGTCTCAGAGGGGTAGCCATGTTAGCCTGTAACTGAAAAAACTTAAAAAACCATGAATGATCCTGCAGTGCCTCAGAGACTAAAAAAAAATGTAGATGGTATCATGAACTTTCATGGGCACAACTCACTTTTTCAGATGAATGGAGCAAGGAGTCCAGAGGTACAAATAAATAGCAGAAAAAGAGGGGAGGGAAAGGGGAAAAAAACCTAGTCAATTAGAGTATCTGTGCTAAATGAGGCTGATAGACTGGGCTGTAAGACCGCAATATTTAGCTTTTGATGTCATTTGGATGTTTGAATATAATGGCCTGTACAGTTCATGTCTTTGTTCAAACCTTGGTGAAATGTGTCAAACTTGCATATGAAGGCAAGTTTACAATTTCTCTCTCTCACACACACTGGTTTCTGAAATTGCTTTGTAAGTTATTTGAGTTATTTTTGCTAATTATTCCTAAGTCTCTGTAGCTCACTGCAAACCACATTGATAAAATTAAACCATACACAAGCTTAAATATTTGAAAAAAAAACCTGCTGTAGAAGGCGAATGGCCTAATTGTTGAGGTTCCATCATTTACAGGTGTGCTTAGCTTTACTGCCAGGAGTAGTTCTCATGTGTTCAAAGAAACTACTGGTAGTGGTGAAGTTAGCCACATGAATAAGTGTTTGCAGGAGTGTAAATGTTGATGACCAGATTCTGATAACAGTTATGATGTAAATCTGGAGTAACTTGATTGTCTTTAACCAAATCAGCAGTGAATCTGCTCCACTGACCGCACCACAGTTAAGTCAGAGAAGGGTTCTCTGGGCTTACTGGAGAAGGACAGTGCTGTTTTATGGCTGAAGGAGGTGGGGTGAGGTCAGAGCCTGCTGCAAAAAGGTGGCCAGCACACAGTTTGTAGCACTTTCTTCCTCAAGAATGTGAGGGGTGAAAGATATAAAGGTACAAGCATTGTGTGGGGGAAGCCTCTTTGTCACATGCAGCAAGCAATGTGTGCAATGGAGCACTGGTAGATAAGTATAGTGTCCTCAATGTATCTTTCAAAAGTGGAGAAAACAAATAATTGGATTGGAGATTTTTGTTAAAAAAATCAAATGGGGGTTGAATCCTCAGGTAAGCCCTTGTTGACTTTAACTGGAGTTATAGTTGCTCATCAGCTCTTAAGTTATAGAGCATTATTGGAGGCTTTTACTTTCTTTTTGTAGCCCTACAAATTTTCCCCATAGATCTGGTGTGTTCTTTTTTCCCCATGTACTTTGTTTGTTGTATGCTGCCCTATTAATGCCCTTATCTACAATCCATGGCAGACATTGCCTTGGATTTACTGAGAGTTGTATTGCACATGATTTAATTGTTTTAAATTGATTGCATTACATAGGGAACAGGAGCAATGGATGCTGGTTAACTCTCTTTGGGTGAATATTTAGACTTGTAGGCAATTCCTTTATCTACTCTTTTATTATCCTGTTTGAATACACCATTGATTTTCTGTAAGTTCATCATTTTGTTTAGTGGTTCCTTTAGTCTACTGTACATGATGTTGAGCATTGCTTTATTGATTTCCCAACAAGACATTTTAGTTTCAAAATATTAATGACTCAAACTGTAAGCATCGGTACATATGTTATTTGCTTCAGGACAGCATCAGACAATGAAAAATGAATAGAAAACATTTCTGCGCCTTTTAATTTGTAGTGTTTTAGAACATTTATCCAGAATATCAATTTCTGGTAGATTTCTTCCCTTGAAGATTGCAGCAGTTAGAGGATCGATTAGAAAGTCATTTTATGTGTATGAGATGCATTAACTTGTGGTAAGGGCAATTGTTGTCCTTGTGATGATGTGATCTGAAATATTTTGCTGGGGCCACCCTCAGAATGAGACCCGAAGCTCTGGCCGATCACGATGAACCTTGATCATAGGAGAATTTCCACATGGGTCATCTGCACATTGATGGAGATGGAATTGAGGGTCATGGTTATGAATTGTCGGATGTATTTTTTTCAGACGTCTTAGCTTTTTACATCATTATTCAGAGCTAGTAACAAATCCATGCCTGGTGTAATTGGGACATCTAAAAGTACATCTGCTGTAGAATTAAAATGTGCCTATGCAGAATAGTTTTATTATTCTAGTTATGAGGATAACCCCCCTATCGGAATCACTTACATCATGGGTTGTGTTGGGGTGTTCTTTTGTCTGGTACTGTTAATGTGGCTCAGAAAGAGTTAATAACTTGCTAGGCCACACTAGAGGGAGAATTAGGTTTGATAGGCAAACTCTGGTTGGGGAAGAAGCCCTGCTACACAGAAGCAAGTAAGGGAGGGCAGAAGGAAGCTGTCATGTGGAAGTCTGCAGTCATTCTTTGGACTTAATGGGAATGGAGGAAATTCAGGGGGAGAGTAGAAGCCCTGGGATACTAGGTCTTAACGGAGACTATTTATAAGAGTGGTAGAGCAGAAGCCTGATAGAGGCAGAGTAAGAAAAAGCCCAAGGAAATGGTAGCAAAGCTTGGGACAGTGCAGGCCTTGGCTACTGATTTGAGGATCCTTGGGCTGGACCAGAGTTGTGCACAGGCCTGGGTTCTCTTACCAGCCATTGTGGAAGTGGCATAGCTTTGAGTTGGAGGATTTCTGGGAACGACATCCTTTTAACTAGTCCAATGAAATTTTGATACATCAGGGGGATTAAACTAGTGACTTAACAGGAGGACTATGCCATTAAGAAGGAGTCCACAAAGAGCAAGCGCTGTAACCCCTGGCATGTGAAGGGGTCACAGCATGAATGAGAGATGGAAGAAGATGTAGGATGGGAAGAAGCTATTCCTCAGATGCAGACAGAACAAGATGCCCCAGCAATGAGTAAAGTGGCCTATTTGGAAATGGCTTTGGTGCTGCATTTGGGTCGTCAGAACACAAAGGAGGTTACTTGGTTCTTGACAACTAGATAATATTTAGTTATGAAAGGATGGTCTGTTCCTGTGTTACTCAACTCTGCTGGAAAAACAGGACATCCTTTCCAGCCAGGATGCTGTCCTTGCTTATTTGAGGATTATCCTCTAGATGGAGTGAATTTTGGAAGACATCAGAATGTTGTTTATGGGTTCTATGCATGTGCTGCCAGAGTGTCACTATAAGTACCTTGTCTAATACATAATTTCCCAGTGCTCCCATACTCAGTACAGGGCTGAGCAAGATGCAATCCGGGGTCTGGATCCGGCTCACTTAACACTTTGATTCAGCCCATAGACCACATCTGTCCACTATACGTATCCTGCTGCCTGTGCCACCGAATTTCCAGGTGGTGGCTCTTCAGTCTATTTAAAGGGCTCATGATTCCTGGTCACAGCACTACCCTGACAAAGCACAGAGCCACAAGCTTTTTAAATAGCCACAGTAATCCCGGGTGGCTGCCAGGAACCACAGTAGCGGTGGGACTGAGAGCCACTAGTCCTTTGCTGTATTTTCACTTCAAAGCCTCTGGCATCAGACATTTCTGGGGGAAGGCCGGCCCCCCCACCCTGTGACTGCATACTAAAATTCATTGTGACCCCCCCTCAGAAAAGTATTGCCCATCCCTGCTCTAGTATGTGCCATAGTCTATGGATTTTCTTTCTTGCTGTTATGATGTGGGCATATCACATTTGTACAGTATTAACAGCTTAATTTCTCTTGTACCGAACAGTTCAGCAGCAGTCTTAGTACTGTCAGCCTGAAAACGAGGTGACATAAAGCAGTGTTTCTCAACCATTTTTTTTGTATAAGGACCCCTTTTTTAAAAAAAAAATTATAGGTATCTCCAGTACCTACAGTTTTCAGACACACAACATTTTTTCTACCATTGCAACACATTTGTTTAAACAACTTAATCGTAGCTGGGCAGGCGATGAAATTTTTGGGTGTAAAAACTACAAAAATAATAAAGCACTGTCAAACTTAAAACAAAAATTCAGTTTTCTCCAAATTTCGATTGTGTTGACGTACCCCCCAGACTTCTCTGAAGTGCCCCTTAGAGTACTTGTATCACTGGTTGAGAAACATTGACATAATGTATTTGAAAGAAAAAGAAAATAATATTTTAGCTCAGCCCCCTCACTAACTTTGTTTTCTCAGTTGTGGTTCCATTTCATTGAGACAAACGGTCATTTTCACAGATGGTTGAGACCCACACTGAATTTTGTGTAACCCTTTTAGAATAATATTAATTCCATACTTGAATTTTTATTAGCAATGTTGCAGAGCCAAGGATGTGGATGTCAGGCTGATTTAGAAGTAGTAGTTCTGCTTCCTATGCCTATTACCATCAGATTAAAAAGGTGCATCAGTGCTCTCCAGCTTACTGAATAAGAAGTGGAGATTTTAAAATGAACCAACTTTTCCTCTCTGCTGAATATTTCATATGTGCTTCTTGTTAAATGGATTGATTTCACCATAGCTTTCTTTTCTTCTTTGTAGTCATGATGAGCCAGATACACTGCATATATTGAAAATGTAAACGTCTGCATTTGCTCTTTTTTTCCTTCCTACAGAACATTGAGCCCCGTTTTCAGCATTTCAGAAGTTGTGAGAAAAATAATTTTAAAATTGGTTTATTAGATTCAACCCTGTTGTAAATCCTCTCCCCACCTCCCAGCATATAAACGGGATAACGTATTTTGCATAAACATCCATATACACATAACTACATGTTGGGCAAATTGCAAGCATAGAAAAGCAGGAAAATTTACAGACACTGCAAGCCAGAAATAATTTGTGATGTTGGGTGTTCACTGTAAAGCAAACCTTTTGGGCAATTATGTTTAAGTATTTCTAACATGTTTATGAATTCTTTGATGTTATTTTAACACAATATGGTGTTTTCCATAAAATATACGGCCCTTATACAATAGGGGTTGGTTGCCTCTAGCTAGCACAATGGGCTTATATAGGGCGAATTGCATTACTTTGTAATAGGAACACCAGGCTTGATTCTTAATATAACCTTATAAAATAGTAGGCTATGAAAACGTCTCCATTATGTTTCACATGAAAGTAATCATTAAATAGGACAGTGTATTTCAGTGATTGGTTGTGTGATGACCTCAGCTTCTGTGCTCTGTCTTGTTTACTTATTCTGCAGAGATCAGAGAGGAGCTACACTTCCAGCAGCTTCTTTATTACCACTGTGTATTATTCTGCCGAAAATGTTCGTTCTTCTTTGCTAGGCTTTAGGAAACACATTGGACCCAATTCATATTCAGGCTCCGTAGACTTGAATACTAATGGGCTATGCTGTTCACTCTATAAGGCAGGGACTGTGTCTTTGTATGTCTTCTATTAGCAAAACCCCTGTCTAATTAAGAGGGGTAGCCATGTTAGTTTGTATCGGCAAAATTAACAAGGAGTCCTGTGGCACCTTAGAGATATATTAGGGCATGAGCTTTCATGGGCAAAATCCACTTCATCAGATGAATTGGAGTGAAGTTTACAAAGGCATAGGTATATGTAGGAACAACAAAAGAAAGAGGGTAGTTCTGTAAATGAGGCTAATCAAGTCAGGGTAGAAGTGGCTCATTCACAGAAGTTGATGTGAAAATGTGGATATGAAGAGAGAGGGAAAATGCCTTTGTAGTGCATTAACCAGTTAAGATCTTTATTTAATCCTAAATTGGTAGTTTTGAATTTGCAAATGAATTCCAGTTTTGCTGTCTCCCTTTGTAATTGGATTTTGAAATTCTTTTGTAGAAGGATGGCAGCTTTTAAATCCATTACTGAATGTCCAGGGTGATTAAAGTGTTCCCCTACAGGCTTATATATGTTACCATTCCTGATGTCTGATTTGTGTCCATTTATCCTTTGAGGTAGAGACTATCCAGTCTGGACAATATACATGGCAGAGGGGCATTACTTGCACTAAATGGTGTAAATCACATTGGAGGATGTGCAGTTGTATGAACTCCTGATGGTCTGGCTTATGTGGTTAGGTGTTGTAATTATGTCACTTAGGCTATGTCTAGACTGCAAGCCTCTTTCGAAAGAGGCTCCTTCGAAAGATACTTTCGAAAGAGCCTCTTTCGAAAGAGAGCGTCTAGACTGCACGCGGAATTTCGAAAAAGCAAGCCGCTTTTTCGAAAGAAAGCACCCAGTGAGTCTGGATGCTCTCTTTCTAAAAAGCCTGTTTGCTTTCAAGAACGCCTTCTTTCGAAAGAGCACTTTCGAAAGAAGGCGTTCTTCCTCGTGGAATTAGGTTTACCACCGTCGAAAGAAAAGCCGCGTTCTTTCGATATAATTTCGAAAGAACGCGGCTGCAGTCTAGACGCAGGTGAAGTTTTTTCGAAAAAAGGCTACTTTTTTCGAAAAAAACCCTGAGTCTGGACACAGCCTTATATATCTGTAATCAGAGTTGGCAAAGGGGTTTGTGGCAGGGATAAGTTCCTGAGTAAGTGTTTCTATGGTGTGTTGTATGGCTTCCAGTGAGCATTTGCTTCAGCTTGGGGGGCTGTTTGTAGGCCAGGACTGGCCTGTCTGCCAAGGTCTGTGAGAGTAAGGGATCATTTTCCAGGGTAGGTTGTAAATTGTCAATGATGCACTGGAGGCATTTTAGGTGGCTGTAGGTGATAACTAGTGGTGTTCTGTTGTTTTCCTTTTTGAGCCAGTCCTGAAGTAGGTGACTTCTAAATACCTGTCTGGCTCTAGCAATGTGTTTCTTCACTTACCCAGATGGGTATTTCAATGTTAAGAATATTTGATAAAGATCTTAGGGTATGTCTACACTAGCCACCCTAGTTCGGATATTTAAATCCCGGGCTTCATTTGCATGTTCCTGGGCGCTGCCATTTTTAAATGCTCGGTAGTTCGAACTACCTGCCCACGGCTACATGCGGCACGGGCTAGGTAGTTCGAACTAAAGCTCCTAATTCAAACTACCATTACTCCTCTGAGATATTTAAATCCCTGGCTTCATTTGCAAGTTCGAATGACTACATTAGCCACCCTATTCCAAACTAGGGTGGCTAGTGTAGACATACCCTTATAGGTGTCTGTCTCTGTCTGAGGGATCGGAGCAGATACAGTTGAATCTTAGGGCTTGGCTGTAGACAATGGATTGTGTGATTTGACCTGGAGGAAGCTAGAGGTATATAGATAAGAATAGCAGTCAGTAGGTTTCCATTATTGGGTGGTGTTTATGTGGCCATCATTTATTTGTACTTTAGTATCCAGGAAATATAAATAGATATCTTGTATGGATTGTTCCAGCCTGACGTTGATAGAGGAATGAAAATTGTTTCATGTAAAGAAATCTCTTGTGTTCTTCCTTTCTCATGTAAAGTCTTGATAATACCAAGTGTGCCCCAGTTTTAATAGCAGTCATCTACTCCACAGTCTACAGGTTAAATAAATAAAAGGGGGAATGTTGTTTTAAAGAAACCAAACCACCAGCTTTGTAATAGGAGCCTTTATTTCACAGGTACGTCTACACTACACAGCTATTTTGGGATACCAGAGGTATTGTAGCCTTGGAGTAAGCAAAGTGGTCTCCTATGGGGCCAAAAAGACAATGCAGGGTAAGCAAATAGATTTTAGGACTGGTAGTATATGTGTCAAATACCCTGAAACACCTGAAATGCAGTTCTTGCCTAAGAAGTGACCCTATAGAAAAATGTTGTGGATTCCATAATTATTGTGCACCACTGATTGGCCAACCAAGTCTCTTTTTTTTTAAGGAAAATGCTGATTGAATTTCCAGCACTGAATGCTCACTCTGGAGTCTTAACATTCAAGTGAGGTTCTTTCCATCTCACATGTTAACCCCAGCAGTAGAGGTTCTGCAGGAAAACCTATGCAGCACTATCTTCTTCACATGACTGCCTTAGTAAGAGTTGTGCAGCAATATTACACATTATGTCATCTCTCTTCTGGGAGAAGCAATCATAGAATCATAGAATCATAGAATAATAGGACTGGAAGGGACCTCGAGAGGTCATCGAGTCCAGCCCCCCGCCCTCAAGGCAGGATCAAGCTCCGTCTACACCATCCCTGACAGATGTCTATCTAACCTGTTCTTAAATATCTCCAGAGAGGGAGATTCCACCACCTCCCTTGGCAATTTATTCCAATATTTGACCACCCTGACAGTTAGGAATTTTTTCCTAATGTCCAATCTAAACCTCCCCTGCTGCACTTTAAGCCCATTACTCCTTGTCCTGTCCTCAGAAACCAAGAGGAACAAATTTTCGCCTTCCTCCTTGTGACACCCTTTTAGATATTTGAAAACCGCTATCATGTCCCCCCCTTAATCTTCTTTTTTCCAAACTAAACAAGCCCAGTTCATGAAGCCTGGCTTCATAGGTCATGTTCTGTAGACCTTTAATCATTCTTGTCGCTCTTCTCTGTACCCTTTCCAATTTCTCCACATCTTTCTTGAAATGTGGCGCCCAGAACTGGACACAGTACTCCAGCTGAGGCCTAACTAGTGCAGAGTAGAGCGGCAGAATGACTTCACGAGTTTTGCTTACAACACACCTGTTGATACAACCTAGAATCATATTTGCTTTTTTTGCAACAGCATCACACTGTTGACTCATATTCAACTTGTGGTCCACTATGACCCCTAGATCCCTTTCTGCCATGCTCCTTCCTAGACAGTCGCTTCCCATCTTGTATGTATGGAACTGATTGTTCCTTCCTAAGTGGAGCACTTTGCATTTCTCTTTATTAAACCTCATCCTGTTTACCTCTGACCATTTCTCTAACTTGCTAAGGTCATTTTGAATTATGTCCCTATCCTCCAAAGAAGTTGCAACCCCACCCAGTTTGGTATCATCTGCAAACTTAATAAGAGTACTCTCTATCCCAATATCTACATCATTGATGAAGATATTGAACAGTACGGGTCCCAAAACAGACCCTTGAGGAACTCCACTTGTTATCCCTTTCCAGCAGGATTTAGAACCGTTAACAACAACTCTCTGACTACGGTTATCCAGCCAATTATGCACCCACCTTATCGTGGCCCTATCTAAGTTATATTTGCCTAGTTTATCAATAAGAATATCATGCGAGACTGTATCAAATGCCTTACTAAAGTCTAGGTATATGACATCCACCGCTTCTCCCTTATCCACAAGGCTCGTTATCTTATCAAAGAAAGCTATCAGATTAGTTTGACATGACTTGTTCTTCACAAACCCATGCTGGCTATTCCCTATCACTTTATTACTTTCCAAGTGTTTGCATACGATTTCCTTAATTACCTGCTCCATTATCTTCCCTGGGACAGACGTTAAACTGACCGGTCTATAATTTCCTGGGTTGTTCTTATTCCCCTTTTTATAGATGGGCACAATATTTGCCCTTTTCCAGTCTTCTGGAATCTCCCCTGTCTGCCATGATTTTTCAAAGATCATAGCTAAAGGCTCAGATACCTCCTCTATCAGCTCCTTGAGTATCCTGGGATGCATTTCATCAGGACCTGGTGACTTGCTGACATCTAACTTTCCTAAGTGATTTTTAACTTGTTCTTTGTGTATCCTATCTTCTAAACTTACCCTCTCTCTGCTTGTATTCACTACGTTAGGCACACCTGCAGACTTCTCGGTGAAGACCGAAACAAAGAAGTCATTGAGCATCTCCGCCATTTCCAAGTTCCCTGTTACTGCTTCTCCCTCCTCGCTAAGCAGTGGGCCTACCCTGTCCTTGGTCTTCCTCTTGCTTTTAATGTATTTATAAAAGGTCTTCTTGTTTCCCTTTATGCCTGTAGCTAGTTTGATCTCATTTTGTGCCTTTGCCTTTCTAATCTTGCCCCTGCATTCCCGTGTTGCTTGCCTATATTCATCCTTTGTTAGTTGTCCTAGTTTCCATTTTTTATATGACTCCTTTTTAATTTTGAGATCATGCAAGATCTCCTTGTTAAGCCAAGCTGGTCTTTTGCCATATTTTCTATCTTTCCTACACAGCGGAATTGTTTGCTTTTGGGCCCTTAACAACGTCCCTTTGAAATACTTCCAACTCTCCTCAGTTGTTTTTCCCTTCAGTCTTGCTTCCCATGGGACCTTACCTACAAGTTCTCTGAGCTTATCAAAATCTGCCTTCCTGAAATCCATAACCTCAATTGTGCTGGTCTCCCTTCTACCTTTCCTTAAGATCATGAACTCTATTATTTCGTGATCACTGTCCCCTATACTGTCTTCCACTTTCAAGTTCTCAACTAGTTCCTCCCTATTTGTTAAAACCAAATCCAGAACAGCTTCTCCTCTGGTAGCTTTTTCAACCTTCTGAAACAGAAAGTTGTCTCCAATGCAGTCCAGAAACTTATTGGATAGCCTGTGCCTTGCTGTGTTAGTTTCCCAACATATGTCTGGATAGTTGAAGTCCCAGCAAATGTATATGCCTTCCCTCTTGTGTCTGGATGTCTCCATTGTCCCAGCAAACTATTCCCAGAGCTCAAAGAAAAATGTAACCGAGTTCTCAGCTGCTAATCAAATATATGTTTTCTTGAAGATCTATGGATTCTAGAGGGCAATTGTGTAGCCGCATAAGATGGTTTGGTCAAAAACAAATCAAATATAGTTATTGTAATTTTGGCACAGTGCTTAGAAATCTTTTCATCGTTAGTTTTCATGTGGAAATAGTGCAGAACGAAGGAGCTGATCTCTTTGAGGTCAATAGGAATTTTGCCATTGTACAGGGCTGGTCTGTAGTATTGTTAAATCTATTGGGAGAAACTTCATTATGTATGGTATTATAAACTTGATAATAGTTTATATAAATGAAAGTCTAAATAGGCTTGGTGAGAAACTACTATAATGAACTCCACTAGTCTTGGTTGAAGTATATAAATGTAGATGATGAAATCAAATGTATAAGTCATCTTGACATTACTATTTCTGTGTGACAGGCTCTGTAAATCAGGCTTCTCGATAATATATATCCAAAATGCTGCAGAGATACTATATGCTTTGAATACACTTCCAAAGTATTTGGGAATTTCTCTGCAAGTTAGAACCTTTTTGGAGAAAGTATGGTTAAGAATATTTATCTAAACTTATTGCAGTTTTTGATGGTTGTGAAATACATGTTTTGAGTTCTCCTTGAATGTGAGCATATTCTGGCTTCTGTAGCAAAAACAGATGTGTGCATCTTTTCTCAATATATGAGAGAAGTGAAAACCTTAGTTATTTTGGCAGCTTTTGCATCTGTTTTATGTTAGATATTATTTAAACTGTCAGACAGAACATCTCATAAACGTGTGGGTTTTAAGCAGAGGTGAAAGTAAGGGATTGTGCCCGGGTGCACAGATCCAGCAAAAGCTGCCTGACCTGATGCAAAGGTCAACAGAGAGCTATTGAAAGAGTGGCAGGGACTGGGTTGTGATAGGACAGTACCTGTCATATATTTGAGTTCATTTCACCCCTGGTTTTAAGATGAACAGTGAATGTAGTTTATATTACTAGAATATTTTTTTCTGATTGTTTATTATAATCATTTATCAAGCAGTTACATTGCCCTTGCATTTTGAAATCTATTCCCAGAATCTCTTCACATTTGAAGATACATGGATCTTATATATTTTAAACAGTTTTCTTTTGAATCAGTCTATTGTATAAAAATTCCTTTCCCCCTTACTCTTTATTTGCTTCATATGAGTTAGGGTATATCTACACTACAACGTTAATTCGAACTAACTTAGTTTGAATTAGTTATTTCGAACTAAGCTAATTCGAACTAACAGATCCAGACTAAAAAACTAGTTCGAATTAGTGTTTTGCTAATTCGAACTAGCATGTCCACATTAAGTGGACCCTGAACCGGGCTTAAGGATGGCCGGAAGCAGTGCCGGCAGGGCATCAGAGAAGAACTTAGAGCGTGGAGATGCTTTCTCAGGCTAGCCGAGGGCTGTGCTTAAAGGGTCCAGACCCCCACCCCGGACAGACAGTTCTCAGGGGTGCCCCGCTTGCAAAGCAGTCCTGGCTTGGATTGCCCGGACTACCCACACTGGGCACATCACACCACTCGGCCATCAGCCCGGCTGCACTTGCCGCAGGCTGCCATCTGGGGAGAGGGGGCAATTGGGGGGCTGCAGGAGAGCTTCCACCCCCAGAAGCCCGCAGAGCCAGCCCAGTCCTCCCCATTGGGGGCTTGTGCCCCATTCCTCCCTCACCTCCTTCCACTTACCTTTCCCTAGCCCCTCTTCTTGATGTACAAAATAAAGATAACATGTCTTCCAAAATGGAATCGGTCTTTATTGAACAAACCTGGGGGAGACTCGGAAAAGGAGGTGGGAGAGGGGAAGAGAGAGGCTGGGAGAGGGGAGGGCAACTAAAACGATCAGGGGTTGGGAACAGGTCCCATATGAAGAGAGGCTAAAGAGACTGGGACTTTTCAGCTTAGAAAAGAGGAGACGGAGGGGGGACAGGATAGAGGTCTCTAAAAGCATGAGTGGGGTGGAGAGGGTGCATACAAAAAAGTTCTTCATTAGTTCCCATAAAGAAGGACTAGAGGTCACCAAAGGAAAGGAATGGGTAGCAGGCTTCAAACTAGTAAGAGAAAGTTGTTCTTCACAAAGCAAAGAGTCAACCTGTGGAACTCCTTGCTGCAGGAGGCTGTGAAGGCTACAACTAGAACAGAGTTTAAAGGGAAGTGAGATCAAGTCATGGAGGCTGGGTCCATGGAGTGGTATTAGCCCGGGGGTAGGAGTGGTGTCCCTGCCCAAAGTTTGTGGAAGGCTGGAGATGGATGGCACGAGACAAATGGCTTGGTCACTGTCTTTGGTCCATCCCCTCCAGGGTCCCTAGGGTTGGCCGCTGTTGGCAGACAGGCTACTGGGCTAGATGGACCTTTGGTCTGACCCAGGACGGACATTGTAAGCTCAGGACTCAGGGTCGGGGGTCTCACTGGACCCCCTTGATTCTCTTGCGCACCTGCTCCTGGGTGGCCAGGCTGGCAGCTCTCCTGCCCTAGACGGCCACTTTCCTGTGCCTAGTGCGGAGATCGTGGACAAGGTCCACGATGTCTGCACTAGCCCAGGCGGGTGCCCGCCTCTTGCGGTCCCGGGCAAGCTCCCGGGAGCCGCCAGCCTGGTCCCGGGAAGAGAGGGAGGGCTGGGGGGCAGCGGGTGGGTGGCTCGATCCGTGCCAGGTGCAGGGTCTGCTGGCTGGGTGCTGGCAGGCTTGCACCTGGCACGGGCACCGTAGCCAGCCCGTGCCCCTTTAAGGGGTCCGGAGCCGGGAGGGGGGCAGAAAAGTTTCCCTGGTTTGGCCCAGAGTGGCCACCAGGGCAAGCTGGGAAGGGCTAGCCTCCAACTAGTTCGAATTAAGTGACTACACAGCCCTTAATTCAAACTACTTAATTTGAGTTAGGCGTTAGTCCTCGTAGAATGAGGTTTATCTAGTTCGAATTAAGCGCTCCGCTAGTTCGAATTGAATTCAAACTGACGGAGCGCTAGTGTAGCGCCTATGAAAGTGAGTTCGAACTAATGGACGTTAGTTTGAACTAACTTTATAGTGTAGACATACCCTTAGAGTTTAGACTTTATACTTTGGAAACAAACTGAAGACAAGGACCTAGTACAAATATATTAGCTGCAAGAGGTACAGCAATTTGTGTACATACCCTCATTCAACACCAAAAATATATTGTAGAATCATAGCAAAAAGTACAAATAAACTAAAGAAACCCAAAAAATTCACTATCAGAGAATAGTTTAATTAGTAATGATAAGGGCTGACATTTGGTGAGGGGGGAATTTGAAACTAAGGCCAAGTCTACACTAGGGGATAAGTTTGAATTAAGATACACATCTCCAGCTATGTTAATTGTGCAGCTCGAGTCAACGTACCTTGATTTGGACTTTGGCGCCATTCGCACAGTGGGAGATCAATAGGTGAAATGCTCCCATTGACTTCCTTTACTGCTTGTGAGGAGTAGGAGGACTGGTGCTGAGGTGGGTGCCCTCAGTGTTCGATTTATCAGGTCTTTATTAGACCTGCTAAATTGATCATCAGAAGATCAACCTTTGGAGCATTGCTCCACGCATAAGTATAGAGCTGCATCTGCAGAAGAGAAGAGTGAGGGGGGGGGGGGGTCCGATAGCAGCCTTAAACTTCCTGAAGTTCCAAAGAGGATGGAGAGAGGCTGTTTTCAGTAGTGACAGATGGCAGAACAAGGAGCAATTGTCTCAAGTTATAGTGGGGGAGGTGTAGGTTGGATATTAGGAAAAACTATTTCCCTAGGAGGGTGGTGAAGTACTGGAATGGGTTACCTAGGGAGGTGGTGGAATCTCCATCCTTAGAGATATTTAAGTCTCGGTTTCACAAAGTCCTGGCTGGGATGATTTAGTTGGGGTTGGTCCTGCTTTGGGTAGGAGGCTGGACTAGACCTCCTGAAGCTTCTTCCAACCCTAGGATTCTATCTGGATCTGCTAAGATCCTGTCTTAAGGATCCAGCAGGGTTGCAGGGTTGACAATCAAGGTGCTAGTTATTTAGGAGGTTATTTCTTGAGTCAGTAATGGAAACAGTGTTTTTTTTCCCAGGAAAAGTTCTTTTGGTTGGGAGAACAAACCATGAGCAGAGGGTGGCAAAGGGAGCAACTGCCTCAGGGCCCAGTGGTTCAAAAGGGCTCAGGGCTCCCTGCTGTGCCACTGCAACGGTAGTGGCAGTCAGAGACCCAGGCCCTTTAAGTCCAGGCAAGAGCCGCATACAGCATGTGCTGGGTGTCACTGAGAGCTGCCAGGTGGGGTTTAGTTCCAGCCCCACCCCTTCTATCCTCATCCGAGGCAAGGAGCCAATCCCCTCCACTTTGCCCAGGGGCCTAGTGAGTCTGTCCACCCCACTGAACCTAAGACATTTCTAGTCCTTACAGCTGCGTCTACGTTTGCCTTTCTCAACAAAAATTTTGTTGTTCACTCTTAACCCTCCTCTCCCATAAATGACAAAGTGTTGCTGGGCAAGTGCATGTGGGAATGCTGCTTTGTTGGCAGAAGCGATCTCCCGCCGACAAAGCGAACCCTACTCAGGGTGCGGGGGAATGTTTTTTGTCGGCAAAAGTGACGACAAACAGCATTCATACACGCTGACTTTTAGCGACCAGACTGTGCCAACACAGCCATGTCGCAAAAAGCTGTGTAGTGTAGACAAACCTATTTATCTCATGAACCTTTCATATGAGCAGCAGTGTTAAACATACGGCCCTAGTCAGATGCTGTCTCAGTTAATTTCATTCTGGTTTCTAAAATTTCCCCCTGGATTTAAATGAATACAGTATTTTTTCATTCCTTGCCTTTAACTGCTACGGTTGTTTAGCTCCACTGTATGATATTCAGTTGCTTCACCTTTCCATTGCAGAACTGTGAAGATAGTGATCCTTCACTGCTGTACCTCACTGGGATATTGTGAGGCTTAATTAGTTTGTTAAAGCACAGAGATCTTTGGTCAAAAGGTGCAATACTGTGGGTTCTGCATCTGCTCAGGATCCACTTTGTTGAATTCGACGGATTTATATAAATGTGAAACTCAAGTGAAATAAGAATCCTACTCTAAAAGTATTGTTAAATTTTAGATAGGTAAACTGAGGCACAAAGCACTTAAGTGAGTTAACCTAGGTAATATCGCAAGCAAATGACAGAGCTTGGAATACTGCAATGGTACCTGGACTTCCAGACTATTGCTCTACAAAGAGGAAAGAAGACACAAAGAACTGGTAGCTTATCGATCAAATCTATGCACTGATGGACTACTAGCTGAGGGTGTTGTCAGTATTGATCAGTATGACTGTCAAATTTCAAGCTTGCTTTTTTACCTTGACCCAATTAATGCTGACTCAAAGAATGTGTCAAACTTAAGTGGACTTGTTCACAACAGTTCATATTCCTCATAAATAGCTTATTGCCCTTCTTCCAAAAAAGGGCACATGCTAAAGGGCATGTCCAGCAATTTCTCTTTCATTATATGTAAATTTGCTTGAACCTAAGAGCAGAATTCTACTCTCCCTCATGGTGACTCTTTGTATATATACATAAAAGGCCAGAGCCTTTGTTTTTCAATCCTGGAATGCTGTGTGGAATACCGATTACATGTTCATGGTGATGACAGTACCAGCGCTGTTGAAAATCTATGTTAATTAGATATGTGTAAAGGAGAGTAGGAGAAAAAGTAGGCATATTATTTTTCCTTCTATTCCAGACTAATTATCATACGTGTCTCTTGTTTGCAGTATGTGAATAGCCCCAGGCTTTGCTGCAGCATCTTACTCAACATTAAGGAGAAATAGCTGATACATGACGTACTTAAGGATGGCTGAATAATCATGAGGCAGTCTCAGTTAAGTTGCTTAAGAGCAGCACTGTCCATGCCAACAGCGACAGCTTATCTTATCAGATGTTTGTGCCCTTTCTTTAGAGAGAACTGTCTCATCTGGTAGATACATGGAACTGAATCTTACTCACATAAACCTGTGTAAGCCCCACTGACCTCAGTGAAGTTACTTTTTTACTTCCAGCCCTCTTTACATTCTCCCCCTTGTCATTCTTCATTGTATGCTAAGAGCATAAGCACTGTAGAACAGATTATTTCGTATTGTATGTACAGCACCTTGCACTCTGGAGACCTTTTTCCCTAAATGTGATCGTTGGACACCTGCTGCATTATAAATAAATAATATTCCTGCTTTGCTTTGATTTACAGAGATCAGAATCAGGCCCATTGCTGCTTAGAAATATAAAGCTGGGTTCTTTTCTTTTTTTTGTGCTGGTGTTATATGTGTCTTTCATTAGCTCATGTCTAATAAAAGCATCAGCATTTTAAAAGGCCTACAGTATCTAAGTGCTTCAGACATAATTATGTGCTACAAATTTACAGTACATAGCCAAAGGAAGAAAGGTGCCTTTTCAATTGGGAACATGTTTAATGGTGGCTTCCAGAAGATAGATTACTGAGTTATGTGCTACTCTATTATTTGGGAATAATTTGAAGGGAATAATATATTTTACTTCTATTAAATAGATCTCCATATACAGGGAAATGTGACATTAAAAAAATGTTCATTGTATTTTGGAGGTGCTTTGTATTTGATCTAAATACAAATTCACTGAAGAAATGGAGCAATGCTTCAACATTTTGGAATAAAAACATGAGCTTCTATTTTGAGTTTGATTCTAAAGAGAAATAAAATAAGAAGCATTATATTAATCAAAAGAAAGAAAGAGAAAATAGTCAATCAACAACAAAAGCAGATTTTTTTTTAAAAAAAAGATAGTAATGCAGTATTCCAACCAGAAAAGAGATGAGCTCAGATCATAGTCTTGTAGTTTTTCCAGTTATAAGTGAGCATCTCCAAACTTATTCAGTTTTCTTTTATTAGAAGAACTTAGAGCAAGGGCTTGATGGTTGGAGGGAAGAAATTTATAATTAAAACTGGTTGAAATATTTTCATCAAAGCATTTTTGATGGGCATGACTTCCCACCGTAATGAATTTTTGCTGGAAAATTTTCATTCTGTTCAAAAATGTTTCTAGATTTTTAGCATAATCAACTGAAAAACAAACTTTTTGGTGTTTTACTGTAATAGTTTTATTTTAGGATTGTCCTTTTGGTGGTGTAAGGGTAAAGTCTTTGCAGGATGTTTTTTTTAATATTTCCATTGGAAATATTTGGCACTTTTCATCCATTTCTAATACTTGGAACTTGGCCTTTTCTATGACATCAAAATGCTTTTTTATAAGGATTAGGTAAGCCTCATGTCTCCTAAGGAAGATAAATGTAGTGCTATTATCTCCATTCTATAACTGGGTAAACTGAGTACAAACCAGTAACCAAAATCTCAGTCCCTCATAGGAAGTCAATGACAGTGTCTGCAAATCTCCCCAAGAGTTGTATAAATTACTGTGTGATACAAACTGGTTCTACTGTGTGACCATTGTGACGTCTGACACAACACATCTCGCACATGCAGGGGCTGTTGGCTGGGCACCTGTAGGGCCTTCACCAAAGTTAAAAGCAGTCCTACCCAGTTAACACGTGGCAACATACAATCCTGGGGGGTAAAATTCCATTCCACGGGTGAGTGCAAGAAGGTGGAAATCAGAGGAAGGCAGCCTGTGGCCCATCAGGGTTCTATGTATGGTCTGCGAGATATTTTAGTTATTGTTGACCACAGGGTTGCCAAATTCCCACAGGTTTTTTTTTTTCACATAAAGGCAATGGCACACACACTGATTGTGGGAGCCGTGCGCTCCTTCTGCATCCAATCAAAGCCCTGCTATGGTTCAGTCACCACACCCCACAAATTCTAGGTATTCTGGTGCAGTCAGCAGAACGATCCTGTCCTGGGGGTGGGGGTCATCTTAGCTACAACAATCTTGCATCCCACTGAGATGAAGGAGGACCACTCATGCAGCTCACTCACTAGTCTAGCTTGCCCTCCGCTGGTGTAAATAGTGTAACAGAAAAGACCAACCATTTGTTGTTTTTAAGTTCAACCTGAGCATGTTATACCTGTGCTTTCATAAGCTGTGACAGTATTTGAATTTGAACCTGGGGAGACTTTGAGTTACATTAATTTTCAGAGGAAGGTCCTTGTCTCTCTGGAGATCCACCAGCATCAAAGTTGTACATCTTCAGGGCATCATACAAGGTTCAACCACTCGTTCTAGCCTTTTGAGGAGGAGTTTGGATACATAATAGAGATTGACTGCATTTTTAATACTATCTGCTATGTTTTGTGCCTTTGATTTCCAATAGAGGTGGGTCAGAGTTAAAAAATTTAGATCCGGTTCTTAAACTTCTCCAAAGCCATGAATACTTGGATTCAGTATTTTGGTCTGATTCGTTAGAGGAGACAAGAAGAAGCCACAGCGTTGAGCTTTGGTTTTTGAATGTTCATATCCAGCTTGTGATTTGGATAATCTTAATGCAGGCTCCCTCCCTGCAGCCTGTCTGGGAGTGGGGAGGAGGGGGAGGATGCTCCAGGGGTCAGCCCTGGCCTGTACCTGCCCTCTCCAGCCGTGTAGCTGGTCCAGGGAGGGAGATAGGGGGTTCGAGACTCTGGGGACTGTACTTGGCCTGCAGCAGCTCCCCTATGTCACTGCAGTGGGGAGGGGCCAAGGCTCCAGGGGCTGACCCCAACCTTCAATGCCCCCCCACCTGTGGCCTGCAGGCCTTCAGCGTTTCTAGGGCTGGATCATGGTTCCTGGCCCTGGCCTCTCGTCGGGGGAGATGACTCTTCTCTGGTGGGGGCTGAGCCTGGTTCCTGGCCTCTCCTTGGGAGAAGGATGGGTCTCCTGGGTGGGGACCGGGGAGAGGGGGTGTTGCGGTGAGGGTGGAGGGGCCAGGAGTCAGGTGGCTTCCCCCACCCCTATTTGGGGAAGGGAGCCTCTTCCCCACTCTGTTGGCCAGCAACATGCAGAATCCTGTCTGCAGCTGGCCAGTGTCTTATTGGTGCAGCTATGATCGCACTGCAGTATAGCTCTCCCCTGTAGTCACAGCCCCACTGGTCACTGTGAGTATCGTATCCTTTTCTGCCCCTCCCTTTCCATGTTCTGGAAAACAGTCCCATTCCTGGCACTTCATGTTTTCCTGGCACAACCACACCCTGACCTTGATTAAGTAAGGGTAAGAGGAAGTTGCATACCAAATTTGGTGTCCCTAGCTCTTTCTGTATAGCAGGATTTCTTGAACAGACTTGAAGACAGATGGACTCACAGATGGATATATAAAATATAGAGAAAGATGTACTTGGATACCACTGAATAGTATAACAACCTGAATAAAGTGGACCAAAGTTTCAGTTTTTATTGCAGAAGTTACAGCCTTCTATTCAGACCTCTTTTTTTCCTCCTTTCTTTCTTTGTCATCTTATTTAAGATAAATCATTTGGCCCAAATGGAGCTATACAGTATGATTTGTAGCCTGCACTAGAAAGGTACTTAAAAAAACTTTCCTTCCTTTCTTTTTTAAAAAGAAGCATGAGCTTGAAAATGGTTCCCTCTGTTTCATACTACAGAAAAAGCAAGCTTCTTGATTTGAGAAGAGCGAGGAAAGCCTGAACGTATTATCTATAGTTCTAAAAGTGGCTGGTATTTTTTATAGACTCCTAGTCATAATCTACCATGATCTGCAGAAAATTGGAAACTCTCTTTAAAAATAAATATCTGGATATGAACCATAGAAATTGAGATGACTTATAGGTGAAAAAGACCAAAAAGGTTATACATTCGCCTGCTTTTAAAATAAATATTTATAGTAACTGCTAGACCATATGTATTTGGAGGGTGGGGGGCAATATTTAGAGTACTTTTATAATTCTGGAACTTTGTGATGGGGTCTGTAAGGTTTGCAGAAAACCTTGCTGACCAAGCTTTTCCATTTAAAATGAAACAGCCAGTCAACTCTTCATGCAACTCCTGGTCAGAACAATGTAAACGATGACTGTTCAGGCTATGCCATGGCACGCTTGTCTGTCATAAGAGGAATTGAGAGCAACCAGCAGAATTTCTCTGGGCAGTGACTGTGCTCTCTTGGAAATATGAAATGTTAATTCATGTCTTTGCTACTGTGCCAAGTTCATGCTGACTACGCACTTTTGTATCATGGTGGGAAAAAGGGAATTTATTTATTTTAAGGCACAGGTGGGCCTATTAATTTCTGTCCATAAACAATGAAATCATAACTTAAATTGGCAACATTAAATATTTTGTGTTAACTCCTGTAACAGCTCCTTTCACAATTGATAAATGAAACCATTGTAAAATAAGACACGTTCCAAAAAGATGTCCAGATAATTAATATAAATATAAGCACTCTTCAAACTCTCAAAATGTTGGAAATCCAGGGAAAACTTTGCTTTCTTCCACCTGTTCCTCTCCACTGACGTCAGTGATGTGTGGTCTCCAGTGGACTTCCTTCCTTCCATCCATCCATGCATCCATCCATCCACCCAAGACACTATGTTGAATGTGAACCATGCTTGTTTTGCTCAGTCGCAGCAAAGTTTCTAGTGGACAAGAGTCCACATCTCAAAAAACGACACCACCCTTGCAGCTCTCCTTGGCAGGCTGAGAAGAGACCAAAGACTGAATGAGCATATAGGCTTGAACTCATATATCCCTTGACTCTCAATGGGGATCCCATTACGTCAAGGTTGGAACCCATTTTGGGGGAGCTTGTACTGCCACAGTATTTGTAATTGTGCATTACTAGAGCTACCTTCATTCTTCTGAAGCATCATGTATCTGAAGTGTGTACCCACATGGAGGTGGTACAGAGATTTTCTTTTAATTGTTCAGCCTTTTGGAGGTCTTCCTGTGTGGTCATCCTTTCCTATGCAGCCCACCACTGGGCTTACGTGGTGCAGAAGGCTTTCAGCCATGGACAAAATGTTGCCTTACGTGGCTGAAATTTAAGTTGAGCAATTCCTATAGAAAAGAGTCTCTTTTTTTCCTTATGCCAAGCAAGTGAAAGAACCTGCCCAGCATATAGATTATTTAAAACAGAAAAATTATTTATAATATACTCTGCCCCTGGAGGAAACTAGGTCAAACGAGAGTTGGGGAGGACTTCTTTATGCCATCAAATCTCAACACTGTGTAAATCAAGGCAGGGTCAGACAAGGCTGACCTCTCCCAGGGTATGACCTGATGAGTGTCAGGTCTCATCTGAAAAGGAGGAATTCCGGATGCTTCTCTGCTTGAACTATGAGCCCTGAGCAGTCTGCTTCCTTAATGACGGCTGAATATAAACTGTCCCTATGGGGGGAAAGAAATAGGATAGGAAAACAACATGATGTTTCAGAATGTGCTTTTGTCACTCAGGAACACTTAGACTGCATGCAGAAGACTCCATGTCAGGAATAGCGCCATGAGCTGAAAAGCAAAGTGCACCAGCTCAGATGACTACCAGTGTCAAGACACCATGTTCCCCCATTTACAATGGAATTGTGCAGAGTCCTGGGAAAAGAGTTCAAAAGTGGCTCGGCAAAAAGATAAAAAAAAAAAAAAAAACAGTCATAGGAAAGCCCAGGAACTGCAGCCCCAAAGCTCAGCATGTAAGGACAGCGTCTGTGTAAAGAGAAATGCCATTCTTCTTACTCTACGCAAAAATAAATACAAACAAATCATCCACCCTTCTCGATAAAGGGCACCTAGCTACAAAGGCGCCAACACTGTGCGTGCTACGGGGCGAAAGCACCCTTGGAGAAAAAAATGAGTGGGTGCTCAGTACCACTAGCAGCCAAATTCCCACCCCTCCCCACAGCACTGCTCACCTGTTGGCGGTCCTGCTCATCAACTCCTCCCCTTCCCTCCCAGTGCCTCCCATCCACTGCAAACAGCTGTTTGATAGTGTACTGGAAGCTCTGGGAGGGAGATGGGGTAGGACTGGGAACACTCAAGGGAGGACGGGGGAGGAAGTGGGGCAAGGGCGGAGTAATGGCAGGAAGAGATGGAGTGGGGGCAGACCCAGAGGGGAAGGGATGCAATTGGGGCTAAGATCCCCATCCTCTACTAGAGTGGAAGTTGGCACCTATGCTGCTTGGCTTGTCCTGTGCAGTGTTGTTGTAGCTGTGTGGATCCCAGAACATTAGGGTATGTCTACACCACAACACTAATTCGAACTAACTTAGTTAATTCAAACTAAGTTAGTTCGAATTAGTGCATCTAGACCTAAAAACTAATTTGAATTAGCGTTTTGCTAATTCAAACTAGCATGTCCTCATTGAGTGAGCCCTGAACTGAAGTTAAGGCTGGCCGGAACCAGTGCCGGCAGGGCATCAGGTTAGGACTTAGAGTGTGGAGCTGCTGCCTCAGGCTAGCTGAGGGCTGTGCTTAAAGGGACCTGACCCCTCCCTGGACAGACAGTTTTCAGGGTTCCTCGCTTGCTTGTCTCCCTCGATGAGGGACAGCAAAGCAGTCCTGGCTTGGAGTGCCCTGAGTGCCCACACTCGGCACATCACAACACTCGGCCATCAGCCCGGCTGCACTTGCCGCAGGCTGCCATCTGGGGGAGTCAATCGGGGGGCTGTCAGGATCCAGGAGGCCCTGCAGGAGAGCTTCCACCCCGAGGAGCCCACAGAGCCACCCCAGTCCTCCCCACTGGGTGCTTGTACCCCATTCCTCCCTCACCTCCTTCCACTTACCTTTCCCTAGCCCCCCTTCCTGATGTAAAAAATAAAGGACACGTGTGGTCAAAAATAGAAAATCTCTTTATTTAACAAAACTGGGGTGGGGATTAACCTCTGGGGAGACTGGGAAAAGGAGGTGGGAGAGCAGAAGAGAGAGGGTGGGAGAGGGGAGGGGGAAACCTGGGAGGAGGGAGCTGGAAGGGGGAAGCCAGGGGAAGAAGGAGGAGGGGAAGTATAAAACTATGGTACGCCATATCTTCAGTACTGTGTACAGATGTGGTCTCCTCACCTCAAAAAAGATATTTTGGCCTTGGAAAGGGTTCAGAAAAGGGCAACTACAATGATTAGGGGTTTGGAACAGGTCCCATATGAAGAGAGGCTAAAGAGACTGGGACTTTTCAGCTTAGAAAAGAGGAGACTGAGGGGGGATATGATAGAGGTCTATACAAGCATAAGTGGTGTGGAGAGGGTGAATAAAGAAAAGTTCTTAATTAGTTCCCGTAATAGAAGGACTAGAGGACACCAAATGAAATGAATGGACAGCAGGTTTAAAACTAATAAGTGGAAGTTCTTCTTCACACAGCACATAGTCAACCTGTGGAACTCCTTGCCACAGGAGGCTGTGAAGGCTAGAACTATAACAGAATTTAAAGAGAAGTTAAATAAATTCATGGAGGTTGGGTCCATGGAGTGCTATTAGCCAGGGGGTAGGAACGGTGTCCCTGGCCTCTGTGGAAGGCTGGAGATGGATGGCACGAGACAAATCGCTTGGTCATTGTCTTCGGTCTATCCCCTCCGGGGTACCTGGTGTTGGCCGCTGTCAGCAGACAGGCTACTGGGCTAGATGGACCTTTGGTCTGACCCACTACGGCCGTTCTTATGTTCTAAGCTCAGGACTCAGGGTTGGGGGTCTCACTGGACCAACTTGATTTTCATGCAAACCTGCTCCTGGGTTCGCATGTGGCCTTTGGTGGCCAGACTGGAAGCTACCCTGCCCTAGACAGCCACATTCCTGTGTCTAGTGCGGAGGTCGTGGACGTTGGAGGCCTCCCCACAAACCTGGATGAGGTCGACAATCTCCGCACTAGACCAGGCGGGCTCCTGCCTCTTGCAGCCCTGGGCAGGCTCCTTGGAGCCACCAGCCTGGTCCTGGGAAGAGGCGGAGGGCTGGGTGGCAGCGGGTGGCTGGCTCATGCCGTGCCAGGTGCAGGGTCTGCTGGCTGGGTGCTGGCAGGCTTGTAACTGGCACAAGCACTGTAGCCAGACCGTGCCCCTTTAAGGGCTCCGGGGCCGGGAGGGGGGCAGAAAAGTTTCCCTGGTTTGGCCCAGAGTGGCCACCAGGGCAAGCTGGGAAGGGCTAGCCTCCAACTAGTTCGAATTAAGTGACTACACAGCCCTTACTTCAAACTACTTAATTTGAGTTAGGCGTTAGTCCTCGTAGAATGAGGTTTATCTAGTTCGAATTAAGCGCTCCGCTAGTTCGATTTAAATTCGAACTAGTGGTTTGTATGTGTAGCACCTATGAAAGTTAATTCGAACTAACAGCTGTTAGTTCGAATTAACTTTGTAGTGTAGACATACCCTTAGAGAGAGAGGGTGGGTGAGGTGATACCTTTTATTGGACCAAATTCTGTTGGTGAGGGAGAAAAGCTTTCAATCTTACACATACCTCTTCTTCAGGTTTGAAACCTCTCTGTCTCACCAGTAGGAATTCACCCAGTAAAAGATACTACCTCGCCCACCGTTTCTCGCCAACAGCTTTGTGGTGCTGTAAATGCTGTAGCCTTTGCTCCAGATTCCTGAAGCTTGTTTTTTTTTTGGGGGGGGGGGGGGGATACAGTAGAAAAGCACTTTCTCTTGTTAAGCAGGCAGGTCTCTGACCTGGGTAAAAAAACTGAATTCTGACAATGACAGTTCCTTTCAACCGCCAGGGTCAGACTTAAAATAGAATTTCTGAGAGGAAGGGTTTGACAGATGAGCAGCAAGGCTGCGTTTCACCTCATTGTGCTTGGTGAGTGCTTGCTGTATTTCCTTTTAAACACAGCAACAGTCTCCTAGCCTAGAGCGACCAGCCTCTCCAAGGTGGTGCAGTGTAAAGACTCAGCCCATTGCTGTAAAGATAAATAGGGCTTGTATGTGTTTGTGCTGCAGGTGCCATGTTATTCTGGGGGCTGATTTAAAGCAGAAAATTCAGGGACTAGATAAAATAAAACCAAATGCAGGAAACAGTGGCGGTAAAGAAGAATATAAAGGGCTAGACTATGGCTGGCCCTGTCACTTCTCAGGGAATTTGGTAATTTTATTATGGCTCCAAATACAACCATTGCAGAATTCCCTGAGGACTACCATGTGAAGAGAATAGGGGGTAAAGGACAGAGATCCATCCCTGGAGGGACAAGCCACAGTTTTGGGTAGCGATGGACATCATGCACGGACTCTTTAAAATGAGTTTATTGGGAGACAAAGACAGGGCGTTACCTCAGCTCCCCTTTCTACTGTCAAGATAAGCATCCAGGGTAGCACCCATTATATCCAGGACAGGAAAGGTGATCCAGGGGTAAGGGAGAAGGATGATCCAGTGGTGAGGGAGTGAGCCTCAGACATGGAAGTCTCAGATTCAATTTCTTGCTCCTCCATAAAGTTACTGGACTTAGCCTCTCTATGTTCCAGTTTCTCTCTGTTCAAAAGGGGATAACAGCACTTCTCTAACCCACAAGGCAGTTGGGAGGATAAATACATTAAAGCTCGTGAGGCTTTCAGACACTGTGGTAATGGGTACCCCAGACAGACTTAATGGCGGAGCTGTCATTCTGATGTGAGTTCTCTGGGGAAAAAGAACAATCCTGTATCAGCCAGGGCTACTGCATAACCTCTGGTCTAATGCAGGCTAAGGCTTTAGGTCATAGTTTAGCCCTAATCATCTGGCTTACCACCTGCCCCATCCTATATTGCTAAATGGCTTGTGGCAGACCATTGAGTTATACATCTTGCCTGACAATTAGGGAGACATTCTAAATGACAGCACAGTCTTTCCAGTGTTCCCACATTTTCATTCTCTAATTGAAGAAAAGTTATGACCCTATTAGTATGATGTTTTTTATCTAGAAGTTATGGCCTTTTGATAGGTGTGCTATGTATATACTCACTGATTGAATATGGCAGTAATGAAAATATATTCCAGAATGCTAGCTTGGGATACCAGCCAAAGTGTTCATGGATAAACCCCATGAACGCAAGCGGACCTGTGAGTACAGACACCAGGATTATGCCCTGCACTGGGGGCTCTTGTTCAAGGCCATTCCTGTCTATCCAGCTAATGAATTTTGAGTAATCCCATCCACAATGGACTGGAGCTTTCTTTGCTTCAGTATGCATGAGGCACTTTCAGAGGGGATACCCTTGTGTGTTTTGCTCTGACAGTCTGTTTCCATCAACTTGGGTAATGCCATTGAAATGCATATGAGTGGTGCACTGTCCTGCAATGCAGTGCCCGCTGGAATGGCCAACACCCATCGTTCCAATTTATTTGGAAGCTTTTAGACTCATCTGATAGTTGTCCTTAATTGCCTGCATTGAAACTAGACTTGGTCAATTAAATTCTCTCTCTTCTCGGGTCTGGGTCATCATGGAATTGTCGCTGAAGTCTATTTGCCGATCTTGAGTTTGATTCATATAAATCCTACAGGAACCATTTGTCCTCAGAAACTAATAACTGAACATTAACCTCTTCACATCACAGATTCTGAGTAAATTTGATCTCTTTAGTTTTCATATGAAATTAAAATATAAAGCAAATATTACTTGAGGCAAAATTCACAATAAGAAAGTTTCTATCGGTTTGAGATATTTTACCGTTACGATTTTTTCTCATTTACATTTATTGCAGACTGGTGAAAACTATCTTGCAGCCTGGTGAAAACTTTAAAACATAAGCTGCATACACAGTTTACATCTGACCACCTATGCTATATGTTTATAGAGGCCCCGGTTCAGGAAAAAAACAGTTAAGCCTGTGTTGCTCACCAAGAAAAGCGACGGGCAAATACCAGCCTTCAGGCCAGATCCTGTTTGCCAGCGGTCACTGCTGTATTTACCAGATCCTCCATAGGCACAGGTGATTGCATGGATTGCCATTCCCAGCCAATGGGAGCTGGGGGAAGCGGTATCCCAGTTCACACTGCTTCCTATAGCTCCCATTGGCTGGGAACAGTTGGAGCTGCAAGCACTTGTACCTGCAAAGGCACAAGTAAATGTAGTGGTTGTGGCCTGCCAGGGGCTAACCCTGGTGAACTGCCACCATTTTATTGCCAACACCTGACCTAGAATGATCCTAATATACTTTGTAAACTATTTCTGTACAGGAATTGCATAATTTCCCAGTGAAATACAATGACTGCCAAGGCTAAATGTGATTATTATTTTATTTTATTATTGGACCTAGTATCCTGCCTCCCTTTGTGCTAGGTGCTGTACAGACACGAAACACAAGACAGACCCTTCCCTAAAGAGTTTACAATGTAGAGCGGAAAACAAAAATGAAAACGGACCAATGGGGGATCGCAAAGAAATGAGACATTATTGGTCAGTGTAATAGGCTGTGGTCTTAACACACCCACACTGCCGCTATAATGCTTCTGCACTATGGAGTAACTATTACCCGTTCTGTTCACTTTCTCTGGCATTGGCCACTGTCGGAAGACAGGATACTGGGCTAAATGGATCTTTGGTCTGACCCAGCATGGCTGTTCTTATATTTTTATGAAGACTATGATATTCTAGCAAAATTACGGAGCAGGGACTTAGGATTGGAGGATATAATGACCTACATGGGGTTTAACCCACACATTTGGAATCACAAGCGTATTCTTCAGTAAAGTTCCATAAAAACCTTTGGCCAGCACAAGTAGTCCAGAATCTTGGTTTCCCATCTCATCTGAAAGGCAGACTCCATTGACAGACTCCTTGGCCCACGTGCTGTAGTGTTCTAGAATAGAAGAGAGACAAAGTAGGTTGATCCAATTAAAAAGATGATCTCACCCACCTTGTCTCTCCAACACCCAAGTGACAGCTAGCGTCGGCTCGTACCAACACGACTTTGTAAATGGTTTGATTTGGTCATTTCTGTGCAGCCAAACCAAATGAAGGCACAACGCAAAAATTGCTCTTACTAGAACTACAGGATATGCGGAACTGTGACATCAGCACATGTGGAGTAATGGAATAACCCAGGTGAAGGCAGAGTGGAAAGGTTTTCTCCCCAAAAGGGGTCTAAATAGTATGTGTGTCCTTGTATCTGTATTGGAACTGGTGAGGGGCAAAGAGATGCTTTTTTGCTTTGTTTAGCTTTTGCCACATGAGTTGACATTCATAACTCATTCCTTTCTAAAACAAATAACTATCTTTTAAAAGAATATACTTTCAAAACCCCTTGAGTATATACTCTATACAGGAGAATATTTTGTGCTTGTGCTATCAGTACTCTTACAACCCATGAGCCTAACTGTTGATTTTGTAATGTTAGGGGCCATTTAATATTACTGAGTTCAATAACTTATTTTAAAAGAAATGGCATCCCTAACCTCTGACAGAAGCTGGGAATGGGCAAAAGGGACTGGATTACTTGATAATTACCCGTTCTGTTCATTCCCTCTGGACACCTCGCATTAGCAATTGTCAAAAGAAAGGATACTAGGTTAGATGGATCTTAGGTCTGACCTAGTATGGCCGTTCTTATGTTCTTAACTATTACGGCTTTGTTTAGTTAGGTTGAGATGAACTAGGTGCACAGATCCTCAGATGTACACCTGCTCCTCTTGGCACTCTGGCCAGGTTACCAGCTCGGGTCTCAATCCCTGCACGCGGCTGCTTTTTCATTACTCTTCCCTTTCTATGTTTTTCGTATCTCTGAAATCTCATTACCTCAGCCCACCATAAATAATGAAATAATAATAATAGCGATTCAGAACAAAGCTCAGTCAAGACTAAATACAGTGGGAAAAAATGAAAATCATAAAAAGAGAAAGTTAATGGCCTTGCAACCACTATTGGGAGCATGGCTGAAACGCTCCGTGCAGTTTCTGCCATATCAATCACCGCTCAGTTAGAGATTCTGCCATGGCTACCTTGTTGCTGTTCTTACTGGGGAAATATCCAGAGCAAGATTACTTCCCAAAGCACAGCCTGCTGTCTGTCTGCCTTGTTAACCTGAGAGAACTAGGGACACTTAACTCACTCTTACCCCGATTCTCGTTTCTTCTCATCCAGAAAACTGACTCTATCAATGCCCTTGTCTTTGGAGGAAGTACCTAATCTTTTATTAACAGAAGTTTAAGTGCTAAAAATTTGTGTTGGACATAATAAGGTAACCAGAATGTTGTGTAGCACACAAGGCTGTTAGGGGCAAAACAACCAGCAACCACACATTCTGTGCTGAGGGGCTTTCTATACATTTTAGTTTGTAGCTTTCCTTTTTAAAAGCTTCTAGCCCTTCTGGGTGCAAAGATAGCTTCCAAGCTATCTATCAATTAATTTGTTTTACAAGAAGGCTTTTTTGAAAAGGACAATGTTTCTGCATGTATTAGCTGGTTAGCTAGGATTTGTGAATGCTAGTATATTTAGGATATGCGACACAGTTTTTACGCTGTAGGGGTGCGTCTAGCCTGGCAAGTTTTTGCGCAAAAGCGGCTGCTTTTGTGCAAAAACTTGCCAGCTGTCTACACTGGCTGTTTGAATTTGCGCAAGAGCACTGACTTTGTAATGTATAAATTCAGTGCTTCTTGCGCAAATACTTTGATGCTCCCGCTCGGGCATAAGACCTCTTGCACAAGAATACTTGCGCAAGAGGGCCAGTGTAGACAGGCACCTTAATTTTTTGCTCAAGAAAGCCCAATGGCTAAAATGGCCATCGGAGATTTCTTGCGCAAAAGTGCGTCTATACTGGGCACGGATGCTTTTGCGCAAAAGCATCCGTGCCAATCTAGGCGCTCTTTTGCGGAAATACTTTTAACAGAAAAACTTTTCCGTTAAAAGTATTTCCGCAAAATCATGCCAGTCTAGACACAGCCCTTATGTTTAAATGATATTCTTGTTTAAAAGGACACCTTTGACTTACAGTTGTTATGTATTTATGTACTGTTGGCACTTTACACTACAAACTGAAAGACACGGTCCCTAATTTGTCCAGCTTGTGGTTATTTGAACATAGAGATTAGTACAGCATTATTCATGAATAAATACAACCTCTCTGATATTCCTTTTTGCAGAAATAGAAATGTCAACCCATCTACAGGTTGAACATCTCTAAACTGGGACTCTGTGGTCTGTCAAGATCCATGGTAGGACCATAGATGTTCCAGGACCAGAGAGTCCCAGTGGGTAGCTGGTGGCTGTGAGCCCAGCATGTGGTAGCAGGGCTGCCCGGCAGAACTGGGAGCCCAGTAGAGTGGAGGGAAACTGTCTGGGAGGTCTGGCTGGGCCAGGGCTCAGAGTGCCGGTGGCAGGGGGACCAGAAATTACCTCTCCTGATTTGGAAAAATCTCTTATCCAGGACCAGTCAGGCCTGAGGGTCCCAGACTGGGAGAACCCACTTGTACTATATATTTGAGAGAGTTTGTCTGTTTTCTTTGTCTGTCTGTTCACGATCTTGTCCTAAATGGTAAGAGGTAGGACTGCCAAATTCACTGTACAACTTCTTCTTCTCAAAACTTACAGCCATGTAAGAGTTTGGTTGTACCAGGAAAATGAGATGTGCCTGGAATGAGATTGCTTCTCAAAATGATACAGAAAACAGACAGAAATGATAGGCAGGTGAAAGGTGCTGGATGGGAATGCCCCCAAATCCAGGACTGCCCAAGCCCTGAAGTACAGACCCCGCAGGTGCCCTTTATGGACAGCAGGGTATGTCTGAAGCTTCCTTTTCCCCCAGTTCGTACTGGGACATTTGCTGGCTGTTCCCCTTTGTCTGGGAGCAAGGGGAAAGTTCACAGTTTGCTGCATTCTTCACTCTGGCTGGGGAACACAGGAGGCAGATGAGCTGTGCACTTTGCTCTTGCTCCCTGTTTTTGCAAAGCACAATCATTTAAATAATATATGTGCCTTTTCCTTTTAATCCCTCCTCCCCCCCAAAAAATTAGTTAAGGACCAGAGCAATGCCGGGTAAATGTTCTAGTAGTAAATAAACTCCTTGCACATAATCCCACAAGTGTGTGTCTGGGAAAAGAGGTAGGGGGAGGGTCAAAAAGGACAAAGGAGGGTTTTAACTCCCTCTAGATTATGTTCAAGAATCCTAGATGTTTACACTCATTATTAGAAAAAGAAGGTGAGTGAAGTAATATGTTTTAATGGACCAACTTCTGTTGGTAAAAGGTACAATCATTTGAGTTTAGAGAGCTATTCTTCACCTCTGGGAACTCAAAAGCTGCTCTCTTTCTCCAACAGAAGTTGGACCAATGAAAGCTATTACTAGAGTCCTGCATGGATACAAAATTTGTATCCGCATCCATATCTGCGAAAATGAACCAGGGATATTTTCATCCATATTCACAGGTGTGGATACCTGCGAATATAAAGCAGATATCTACCAATTTATAGGGCTCTACTTATTACCTCACCTACTTTCCCTCTCCTATCCTGGGATGGACACAGTTACAACAACACTGATTATGACATTTTGATTTAAATGTTTCAAAAATGCAGCTTCCACTGTGGCTCTCCATTTGTGTGTGAGAGGAGAGATCTGCACTCTGATTCTTTTGTTTGCTATCCATCCTAATCCCCTCCTATTAACAAGCACAAATATATGCCAATATTTGACTGCAAGTTTGACTTTTCAGGATTGCACCTGAGATTCAATAGCTAATAGCTCCCAAGGTCACATTTCTGACACCAGAACAGTCACGAAATCTTATATTATGTTAACTCCATTTCCAAAGATTACTGAGTGTTAGCGACTGATTTTTCATTACCTTGTGCCTTATGTGGTAATTCACAGCAATCCAAAGAGGGTGCCTCTAGGCCATCATTCTATCTGGCAGCATTTTGCATTATTTGTGCTTAGCTTTAATTGGTGTAATTGGTGTACAGTAATTCCTCATTGAACACGTGCCCGCTTAATACATTTTCGCGATTGCATGATTTTTTTTTAGGGAACGTTTTTTTTAATTACACGACCGTCCCTGGAATAACACTATTTCCCCAACCGCCCCATTGCCAGTTGCTGTGCGGGACTTCCCCCGCCTCCTGGCAAAGTGGCGGAGGGTTCGCCGCTCGCTGCGCTGTTCCCCGGTGACCCCCCCTCACCGGACGCAGTGCCGGTCCCGACAGACCCACCACAGGGGCATACTCCCAACCCAATCCCCCTCCCCTCTCTTCCCCTTCCCTTCCCCAAACACCTCCCCTCCCTGCTGTAACCCAGTCCCCTTTCTCCCCCAACCTTATGTCCTGGTCCCAACAGACACCACCGCTTGAAACGCAACCCCCACCTTTTCCACTATTTTCATTGGGAAAATTGACCCCGCATAACACGTTTTCACTTAGCACGATCATTTTCTGAAACATCTCTATAGCGTTAAATGAGGAAT